>NC_080093.1:34483559-35112059 GCF_950005125.1 Chionomys nivalis
CAAATAGACTGGACCAGAAAAGAAATTCCCCATTTAATATCACAGTTAAAACACTAAATACACATAACAAAGAAAAACTCTCAAAATTGTAAGAAAGAAAGGCCAAGTCACATATAAAGGCAGACCCATAGAATAACAGCCATTTTTCCAAAGGAAACCTTAAGGAGAAAAAAAAAATGTTTCTATGATAAAAAGAAAACAGGCTAAAGTAATTTATGACTATCAAGCTGGTCCAACAGAAGATAATAGAAGGAATATTTTGGTATTGAGAAAAAGAAAACTAAGAAAAATAACTTCAAAATTAACAAAAAGAGAGGAATCAATAAACGCCTTCCAATAATAACACTGACTATTGTTCTTAATTCTCTGATCAAAAGACTGAAAATAACACACTGTATTAGAAACAGGATCCTTCTTTCATTGTCTCCAAGAAACAAACATCACTAGCAAAGATAGATACCCCTTACAGTGGCAGACTAGAAAATGTTTTTCAAGCAGATGGAAACAGGAAACAAGAGGGATTGATATTCCAATGTGACAAAGTACACTTTAAACAAAATCTAGCCAGAAGAGATCAAAAGACTACAACCCATAAAGATGATGTTACAACTCAATCATATACACATGGAACAGAGGCAGACCTGCTTCATAAAACAAATGTTACTGGGCATTTAGTCATAGATTAACTCCACAGTAACTGAGGGCAACCTTAATACTCCACACTCACCATTAGAGAGATCATCCAGAGAAAAGTAAACAGGGAAAAAAATAGGATTAAATGACACATAGATCAAACTAATAGATATTTACTGAGCATATCACTCAAATACTATAGATGAACATTCTCAGTAGACAAGGAACTTTTATAAAATAGATCACACACTCAGACACAAAGAAAGTCTCAAATAAAAGAAATTGACATAAATCCTCATACTTCAGTTGATCACAGTGTACAAAGTTAGAAATCAACAGCAAGTGAAACTACAAACCAAACCAATCCCCCCCAAGAACCCCTCAAAGTGGAATTTAAACAATAAACTATTAAATGATCAATGAATCATCAATGGAAATAAAACAAAAATTCTTAGATTTGAATGAAAATCATTATACAACATACTACAACCTGAGGTACAACAAAGGCAGTCCTAAGAAGTTGTTTATTACTCTAAGTGCCTACATTAACAACAACAACGATTATTTCAAATAACTTAATGATGTACTTAAAGACACTGAAAAAATAAGAATAAACCAAAGTTGTAGGTAGGGAGAAATAGTAAAGATCAGGTCAGTAACTAATGAAACAAATGTAAGCAAAAGTAAAATCAAAACCAATATGATGAATCAATAAAGAGTTGGTTCTTTGAAAAGATAAATAATATTGACAAGCCCTTAGCTAAATTAACCAAAAGAGAGAAGACCCAAATTAATAAAATTGGAAGGGGCCAGAAAAATGGCTTAATAGGTAAAAATACTTGCTATAAAAGTGAGAAAATCTGCCTTTAAAGCCTATCACTCATTTAAAAAAGTTGGGCATGGCTGCATGTATCTATGACCTCAGCTCTGTGTTGGTCAAGGTGGATCCCAGGCGAGGAGGGTACACCAGAGCTTCAGATTCAGTAAGCAACCTGGCCTAAAAAAATAAACTAGAATAAAATAAAGGAAGACACCAGATCTTATCCTCTGGCCTTCATATACACATATGTCAAAATACACACACATGTACATGAAAGCTTATACCATACACAAAACATACATACATATCACACATATACACACACAAGATAAATAAAATTGGGGATGAAAAGGAATCATTCCAGTAGATACCAATGAGATTCAGAAAATCAATACCTTAAAAATATATATATTCAACTAAGTTGAAAAATATGAAAGAAAGGTGAATTTCTAGGTTTACAAAAGTCAAAGAAGATATAAACAATCTAAACAGGTCTATAACAAACAATGAAATTAAAGCAGCAATAAGAACCCTTTCAACTAAAAGAATCCCATGTCCAGAAAGATTCATCATATATAATTATACCAGACCTTCAAAAAACAAATAATTTTGTTATAACAGAGAATGAAAGGATGCTTCCAAATTCTTTTTACAAAGCAATTGCTATCCTGATACTCAGAGCAGATAAAGATAACAAAAAAGAAAACTATAGACCTGATTATAGATCAGTTTCCCTGATGAACAAAGACATAAAAAAACCCTAACAAATACCTACAAACTGAATTCAAGAACACTTGAATAATAATATACATGATAATAATAGACTGAACCTCTGAAACTGTAAGCAAGTCACCCCAATTAAATTTTGTAAGAGTCCCCATGGTCATGGTGTCTCTTCACAGCAATACAACCCTAACTAAAACATAAACCTACAGCCAACATTATGCGAAAGGGAGAAAATACAAAGTGTTTCCACTAAGATCAAGAACAGCATAAGGATGCCCACTCTCCATATGTGAGTCTATCCATGAAAGACGCTAGGGTCCACCAGAAAATGGAATTATAGGAAAAAGAGTCTATACATGAAAGACACTAGGGTTCCTCTAGGAAACAGAATTATAGGAAAATGAGTCTATCCATGAAAGACACCAGGGTCCACCAGAAAATGGAATTATACAAAAAGGAATATATACATTGAAGACACTCAGGATTCCACCAGAAAATGGAATTATAGGAAAATGAGTCTATACATAAAGGCGCTAAGGCTTCCACCAGAATAAGGAATTATAGGAAAAGGGATGGAAATGGAAAACATTATGTCCAGGCCCAGAGGTACAAGCAGCACATGTTTTTTCTCACACACAGATTCTCGCTATGGACTTTCAGAGTAAGGTGTTTTAACAGAAATGCCTGTAAAGGCCCAGAAGCTAGAAAGGATCTACTAGAGGAAAAAAATGAAACCTTATGGGAGGAAAGTGACCCACAAGCTTGAGCTCCTGTTCTGGCTGCCCACAATGATAAACTGTAACGTGTAAGACGAACATCCACTCCCCGCAACTTCCTTTTGGTTGTGTTTCATCACAGCAAATGAAACTGAACTGGGGCAGGAGGACAGAACATGTATTATCATAGTAGGGGTACAGGAGTGGTAGTGGAAGGTTTAAGTGGGAACCAGGGTAGTAGGATAGGGCAGAGAAGAGGGGAGGGGAGAAGTTAATGAAAACAAGGGATGTGATGAAAAATCTCCATGGAAACATCATTTTGTAAATATAGTAAAAACAAAAACACACTACATAGGTGGATCATGCTCTTTATGGAAACCTAATTCATTAAACAGAAATCCTAGTACCAAGTGAGGAATATTACTCTCTGTGATATTGGTCATGGAGGCTCTCTAGCAGCGTTTCTCAACTGCTGGGTTGTGATCCCTTTGGGGGCTGCATAACAGACTTTCTGCATATCAGGTCATTACATTATAATTCATAACAGCAGCAGAATTATAGTTATGAGTAGTAACAAAATAATTTTTCATTTGGGGGTCACCACAACATGAGAAACTGTATTAAAGGGTCACGGCATTAGGAAGACTGAGAATCACTGAGCCAGAGGCTCCCAAAACACTATAGGCTGTTGTAAATGCATTTCTTGTGCACCAGAACTAGGCCCTAAGATCTTACTGCTGAAGACACTTCACACTTGGGTTGTAGGACATTGAGAAATTAAACTGGGTCTGAGCTTGAAGTTTTCTTACTGCTGGGTAGCATTTGTAGTTCCAACATGTGCTATGCAAACTTCTGGAGAGAAAAGTCATCAATCAAAATCATCTATCTGTGAACCCCATAAGCTACAATAACAACCTCTCTGGCAAGATGACCCAAAAGTGCAATAGTGGCATGACTATTATGGGGGTAACCAATAACCTTCTGATTGGATCTGAGGCCTGCTCCATAGGAAGGACCCATAAGTGGCACTATAAACCTGGTCAAGAACTGACTGCGAGGTTATAGACTCTAAGGTAGAACTTATTGCTATTGTTTTATATATGGACATGCTGTCAAACTGCTTTCTAAACAAACACATTTATACCTATAGATCAATGCTGCTCTCAATCTTTTATCAGAGAAACTTCTTTTTATAATAGGTTCCAGTTGGCTGTGATGAGATACTATAGTGATATTTTGTTTTAATAAATAAAGCTTATCTAAAGCTCAGAAGGTAAAACTAAGCCACTAGAGTCGAGGTAGTGGTGTCACACATCTTTAATCCCAGGATTTGGGAGACAGGCAGATGGATCTCTTTGAGTTCAACACTACCCTGGGGTACACTAGATCAATGCAGAAACAGGTCCAGGTGGTGGTGGCTGACACCTATAATCCCAGTTTGAGGGAGTCACATGCCTTTAATCTCAGCACTAAAGGAGAATATAAACAGGATTGGACAAAGGCTCAGCGCTGTCTTCAGTAGGCAAGTCTTGGTAGAGGTGAGACTTCTCTAGTGGCTTGGCTGTTTTGCTTTTCTGATCTTCAGCTTGAACCCCAATATCTGTTTCTGGGTTTTATTATTTGTGCTACAAGATACCATGACCAAGACAACCCATAAAGAGTTGATTTAGCGCTCATGGTTTCAGAGGGTTAGAGTTCATGACCATCATGGCAGTGGGTACAGCAATACTCAGGCAGGAATGACACTGGAGCAGTACCTGAGAGTCTACATCTTGATCCACAACCACAAAGTCAAGAGAAGGAAACTGGGAATGGGTTGTGGCTTTTGAAACCTCACAGCCTCAAAGAAAACATTTCTTCTATAAGTTGCCTTGGTCACGGTGTTTTATCATAGCAATAGAAAAGTAACTAAGGCAGACGCTGGTACCAGGAGGTGGGATATAGCTGTGTCAGGCCTGACCATGCTGTTTTTGTTTGTTTTAGAGGGACGTGGAAGATCTTTTTGGGACTTTGGACTAGGAAAGCAGCTGAATGCTGCTGAGTGGGGTTAAGAGGGCATTCTAGTAGGAGCTTGAGTACAATACCACTGAGAGCAATGTGGATCTGGACGTCCAGCGCAAGAGGCAACAGAGTGAGAGATCATTCTTAGGCTATTTTGGCAAAGAATGTGCTGCTTTCTGCTCATGTCCTAAGAATCTACCTGAAGCTTAAAAAAAAAAAGTATCGGGTTAATTTCCTTGGTGGAGGAGATTTCAAGACAACCTAATATTGACTCTGTCCTGTGGTTATTAGTAATCAATCTTTTTTGAGTCTACAATGAAAAAGGGTAAGCAAGGCAAAAAGAAAGACAAAATATACAGTTTGAAGTGAAAAAGAACACTAGGAATTTAATGTTGGAGCTAAGGCTTGCACAGAAAGAGATAAGGTTAAAGAAAGGCCTGCTCAAAAGTGGGGAATGACCCCACCCAGCTGAACTTCCAACTTGTAAACAGAAAGTCTGAGGAATTTTCTACTCATAAAAGGGAACAACAAGGGAAAGGTGCTGCAAATGTGACTGAAGAGGGCCAAGCTCCACTTTACGTGGCCCCCTAAACTTGTCAGTATTATCCTTGTGCTTCTGTCTTTAGAGTCATGAAAAATACAGAAGTAAAGGCGTTGTGGAATCTTCCTCTGAGGTTAAGGAGAGCCGCTGAGGCTGGGCATGTGGAAGTGGAGTCCCTGCACGGAAGCCCTAAGAGGCCATTACCCGAATCTGTGGAAGTAAAGCCTAGATTGCACTGGAGACCCCTTAATGTTGGAGATTCCAGAGCTGTAGATATCTGCCAACAGTAGCTGCAGACAAGGAGTGGAACGGCCCGAGAGAAGTGTGCTGCAGCTGGCAAAGCCGGAAGGACAGAGCTCTGTGAGCCATTTGACGTTAGACACGGAGGTACAGGACAGTTAACATAGACTCAAAACCAGTCAAAGGATAGAGAGTAAGTGACTGTGGAATGCTTGGACCTAAATGAGCCATCTGTGACATCCCCTCTGAGGCTCAGGGAACAGTGTCGAAGACTGGGCAGAAGGAATGTAACAGCCAGAGATTAGGAAGAAGGGCTGTGAAATATGCCCTTCTGGGCATGACGTGGCTACTGGGCTTCAGAATTCACTGAAGCTTTGGTTACCTGCACGAGGTCGGCTGTAAGACTGGGCCCTCACTATTTCACCATGCATGGGGGAAGGGCTCAGGAGGTCAAAGTGCTCTCCAAGGGACTGTGCACAGTTAATGGGTGCTGGGGCGGGAGTGTCATTTTCTTCAGTGATAACCATTGATAAAGTGCCTATGTTCTGGGAAATAATTCCACCACTCATACTCTTGCCAAGCAGCCATGGTTAAACTCGGTCAAAAAAAAAAAAAACCAAAAAGACATCAAAGTACAAGAAAGAATTTTTGGAAATAGAGTTTTAGTGGAAAAAAGAGACAATGAGAGGGGATAATGGGAGGGTGAAAATGATCAAATTTGGCACATACATGTGCATAAAATTATCAATAAATTTTAAAAATAATAAAAATAAGATTTTTTTAAAAAAGAAAAGCATTGAACACCACTGCCTTTGGCTTGGCCATATTTCTTATTCAGGCCATATTATATATGTCCAAGCTCTCAGAGTGATAGAAAGTGACTGAGTAGCAGGTTTCCTTCCTTAACGAGTTCTGCTTGATTGAATAAATAAACGGGAGCCCACTTCTGCCACCTTTGTGTCAGATTCTTTGCTTCCATGGTTACATTCTGTCCAAGTTTCTGCAGTGTTGGAACTATAGGATCTGTCTGTCCTTTTTATCTAAGCAGTCTGAACCCCGGAAGATAATGGAGAGTGAGCTGGCGCATGTACTCTTTCATAGCATGTCAGTGGACCAGCATGAGTTAAGGATGCTTACATGGGGTTTAGTCCTCTTCAGATATAAATGTAAGGAGAAAGGAGTAACCAAAGGCCATCCTTCCGCTCCCCAAGAACACACATCCCAGCAAGGAGCTGACCCTCTTGTGGAAATCAGGCGCTAACGGAACACAACGTCATCCTAAATTGTGTCTGCTTGACTTTGGATCCCATTTCAACTCCCTCCCTCGCTATCTGGTCCTGAAAGTATTGTGGTTGGCCAGAACATCATGAGCAGGTGGAGATCTGAGCACCTCACAGGAATCCTGTGCAGAAACAGGCTCCGTGGCAGCGATACAATTCCTTTTAACTTGTCCTTGTAGGCTTGACAACACATAAGCAAGGCCAATGGGGCAAGATGCTGCTAATGAGTCTTAATGAGCATGTGCATCTGACCTTGGTTGACAGTCTCCTAGCAACAGTTAAGAGAAAAAGCAAAATCCTTAAAGGTTAGATGCTGAACTCAGGGCAGGGAGGGGGTAACATCAAGACATCCGAGACCCAGATGAAGCCGGGGTATTCCCCACAGCTTCCTTGCATCAGTTTTCTGAAATGAAAAATTAAAGAAGGCGAGGAATACAGGTGATCAGGAATACAGGTGATCAGGGCAAACACTAACATTAGGCCTTTATGTCCCAGAATGTTGATACTGCCTCCCTGTCAGCCAGAAGGTGTCTGGTTTCTGACTGCCTAAGCAGTGTTAATGCCGAAACAACCTCCTGCCTCGAAATATTTTGTGTATTGGTCTCTGGAAGGGGAACACGATGCTAATATAAACTAATTGTTACCTGAAGGGGGTGGTGCATGTTCCACTTTCACTGACCAGCAGGTTAGTTTGATTTAATTAGCATAGTCCTGGATTTTTTTTTTTTTTAAAAAGGCTGGTGGTTTGTTGCTTAAGCAGTAGCTGTGAACCAGGGTCATTGAAGGAAGAGGACCAGTTTAAGTGGTATGGTGAGGATCTGCATGCAGGGAGGCAACAGACAGAAACCTTAGCGCAGAGAAGGTGAGGGGAGAAACACTGAGGCCAAGCGCACTAATTCAGCTTGCCAGTGACCCACCCTACATAGTGAGCTGTAACTTCCAGGAGGAGCCAACACACCATACTCATGATCCTCACAGCACATTTTCAGAGAGGACCTCACATCAGCAAACATCTTACGGATACTGAGAAACTCCTTTCCAACTAAGAGCATGATGACAACTATGCTTCTAGTGAGAAGAAAGTTCAGTTTAAAGAAGATCCCACTTATGGACAACTCATGCTTCTTGACTGTGTAGAACTGCATGGCCCTGGGATTTAGCCAGGGTACACATGTAGTTGCTCTCCCTGTACCTGCCCTTTCTCCCCAGTCCACTTAATACACAGTACTGAAGGTGACATGTCTGAGAGAAGGACACAAATATTCTAAAGCATTCTGGGCAGTTTCTTGAGCCCCCACTTCCCAAGTGAGCCCATCACATTCCTGAACTGTGGCCTTGTACGCTAACTCTAGGGGCAGAATTTTCTCAGCCCAAACTGGCCATTTGTTTCCCCGTTGCTTATCTATCCTGTTGTATTCTCCCCGTGGCTTCACATATAAACTGTCTCGGTGAGACAATTCAGAGAGAAAGATTCCTCTTGGGAGTGGGGTCGGGTGAAGAGAAGTTGAAGCCTCTGTTTTCTTTTTTTTTTTTTTATTCCACGGAGCATGGAGAATCCAGGACACTTGAGTTGTGGTGGGCTGTCATCAGACGGATTCTGCTCCAGCGATTCCAACATGGCAGTGGTTTGATGTCAGTAGGCAGGTGGCGTTCAGGCACTGGGGCTTGCCCAGCACTGAGCAGAAGGTGAAATTCTAGAGATGAGGTAAGATAATTGAAGGTAACACCGTGCGTCTAAGAGAAGTGAACAAGGCAAACATTCTCCAGCCCCCTATGCTCTTGTCACGGTTGAAATGAAGCATTTGCTCTCCAAATAGGAGTTTAAGGTCAAGCCTTTTCATTTTGAAGATGTAACAGTTAAGACTATTACATCTTTAAAGAAAATTACCCTGGTCACATCAGGTCCTCACGGTTCACAGAAAAATGGCTCCTCTTTGCTGTTGCTATTGACAACTGAGTTTTGCTACATGGAGCACCACTCCCTGCTGGGATCTGACACTTCACTGCATCTAAAGGTGCAGAGGGGCCTGTAAGCGCTGCAGCTGTGGGGCTTTCACCTTGGTAAAAGGCAGCTCTCAGGAACATCGCATCCTTAAAGCAAAGCTCTGAACTGACATAATTATTCATGACTCTGGAGAAACCCATGCACTGCACTCGGCCCCAGCATGCATCACTCCCACTGCAGTGAGTGATCTCGCTGCTTTCTTCCTCACCACGGTTCTGAGGCTTCCAAACTCAAACACATGGCTTTTAAACACATTCTCCTGGTTCTTTATTGTCCACTAGTGTTCTATGGGTAGCAAATCCTTCATCTCCACCTAATTGTTGTAGTTCTTTATTCTTATGTTTGCAATGCCAGCCAAACAGAAGTGTGCACGCTTAATGCAAACACTGCTTGAAACAGAGCACCCATCTTACCAGAGGTCAGCAGCCAGCCAAGAAGCCCTTTCCTTCCTATGAATCAAACACAAAACACACAGAAGCATTTGCCCTTCTCTATTTTTGTTCAAGAAAACAGGGCAGTGAGATAATCTCTTTGTTCAGTGAACCGCCTCTGTATAAATCCACAAATATAGTTTTCAAAGTCAAATCACACTGTGCAGCTTAGGGCAAAACTCAAATTCTTTTTCACGCTGCTCCTCACTTCATGGCTCCGTTTTTCAATTCTTTTGGAACTTTCTTCCACATTTACTTTCAAGTTCAGAGGTGATGTATTTGTACTGCCTCACTTTCATTTTCAGATTTAGACATTATTTCATAGATTCTACCATAAGCTTTAAAGTCTACATCCTTTTTACTATGCATTTCTGGTTAACTGGCATCCAGTGTTTGCATTTTTTTAAAGATTTTATTATGTATACAATACAGTGTGTTGCCTCCATGTATGACTGCATGCCAGAAGAGGACACCAGATCTCATTGTAGATGGTTGTGAGCCACCATGTGGTTGCTGGGAATTGAACTCAGGACGTCTGGAAGAACAGTCAGCATCCTTAACCTCTGAGCCATCTCTCCAGCCCCCAGTGTTTGCATTCTGAAGACTAGGCCTATGTTCTTCCCAGCTCAGTTGCATGCATACATTTCTGCATTGTGCAACTGTTTTCAGGAAGACCAATAACCAAAGGAAATTGGAGCTATTAGAATTGGTTTTTGATTAGTGTTCCATGTGCTGGTCAATAATGTATGCTAAACCATTTCCAAACCACTTCTACCTGCCCAAGCCCATCAGGATCTCTGTGCCCATCAGGACATCGTTTTAATAAAGTTTTAGGAGAGGGTAAAAGTGAGCGGCTATCAGCGTGCTCCACCATTCAGAGTAGTTCGAATCTCCCAGCATGCACCGTGCTGGCTGATGGCAAAGCAGTTGCCCCTGAATGGCTGTGCTGCCTGGGGAGAGGTCGGTGACCAGGGGACTTTTCAGAACATGTCATTCACCATCAGTATTTTCCACCGAGGGGGTTGGAAGTTCTCAAACATACCCAGAAGATAGAAGGTCCTTACTAGACCAAAATTCAGGTCTTCAGAAAATAATAGTTTTCACTTGGTGCCGAGCCATCGGTCATTTCAGGGAAGAGAACACGTGCTCGTGGATAATCAATCCTTGCTTCTCATTCTGTCTACTGCCCCAGCAAACAAATGCCTGCCTGTTCTATATGTACAAGGTTGGGGTTACAGGGGAGTGGGCAGGCCTGTCAAGAGCAAAGGTAGCTGTTAGCAATTACCTCTGCTAATTGGCAATCTTGACTAGTTCGCACCCACCACCTGTTCCTTTGCACTGTCTGATTTCGCCGTTTTGTTTTTAACACACTGTGGCCTTTGGAATAAGAATTTCAGGGCCCTCTGTTTCTGTAGACCATAACCGCAGTGCTACAGACTTTCACTAAAGAAAGTCTCAAATGCACAGCTCCTAAATGGGTCCCCCTCTTCGAATCAGTGGCTCTCAATCTTTTTATACAGTTGCTATCTCAGGGAGGATTTATGAAACAAAAACAACCCCTTAGATCAGCGGGCTCTGCCTCAGGTGTTGGGCTTTAGGCAGAAGGGTAGCGATCTGCATTAACAAGACTGCTGCAGACTGCAGACCACAGTGGTTTCAACAGTGCCTTTCCATTTTCTGTGACAGCATGCGTGGAATGAGATTTCAGTAAATACTTTTTGGAAGCTGAGGTGAGGTGGAATAATACCATCAAAGAGGGAGCAAATGAAGGTCTTTCCTATAAATACAGCATGGCAGATGAAATATGACCCACAGATCCAAACAGCTTAAGGATGATGGGGGGCATATTTTATGGCATGGCTTTTTAGCTTTGCTTTCTGTTAACCCTTCATACCCCAGTAAGCCCTCATCACCGATTCCTTGGCATCAAGATAAATCTCTGATGGTACGGGATCCTAAGTATCATTCAGCATTTTATAATATTTTTTGAGTAAAACATTACACAAGTGTCTCAAAGTGTCCTCCTAGTTGAAATGAACAATAGCTATCCTGGCAGCTCAGAGTGAAGCTCTAGGGTCAAGTGGTTAGCAGGTCATTTCAAGGAGCTGATGTAGCTAAGGATGCTGATGGAGGAGGCCAGCACCTGGACCAGACGAAATGAAACTGAATTTAACCTCTTGACCCTTCTCTGACTTCAAGCTCGATTTGAAAATGAAATTGCTTAGAAATTACCGACGGGTACAGAAAAGCGACAGTTGGAGCAAAAAGCATTTTTTTTATAGCAAGGTAGAGGGGCAAAGGTTAGTCTTCTTGATTTATTTTCAACAGACTGTGACACCTGAGCTTGACACGGTCTCCAGTTCCAAAAATGGCAAATAAGATGTGGGCAGAGGCAGCAACAGCTCTGCCTGTGGCGCTTCACAGCGGAGCACAGGTGGTTTTAAATAGAAAACGTGCCTTCTGTGACATGACTAGAGCTTACTGGATGCTACAGGAGTCACAGCGTGTGTGGATGTGTTGGGGAGGGTGGGCCATAGTGCCGGTCTATATCTTTAATATATAGCTTCACGGCTATGTCTCTCTAACTGAGGCCTAGCGTCAGCAGCGGAACCCTGGACCTTGTTAGCTGGGCTAACACAGAACCCCGCCATTCTTAAAAAGAAAAACGTTGAGAAAATTCAGAGCCCATTTCTGACTGAGGCTTCGGCCTGCTGCAAAGAACCCCCTCCCTTGTCTTGACTCTCTGATGCCCTGTGTGTTCACGACAGGGCTTGACACAGATGCTTCCCATTGCCGTTCTTTGAAGTGTGTTTAGGTTGAACTGCTGATTAACCAGAAAAAAAAAAAAAAAGCCCACAGATAGACTGGTAGAGTTACTCTCCTTTTTCCAGGTGCCCATACACACCTGAGAACAGGCTGGTCCCCACTTAAAACTTTATCCTATGCCCACCTGTGCTACTGGGCCACCGTTCCACCCCACCTCCACACACCTTGGTCTTTTTCACACGGGTTCCTTCATCTCAGCAACCCTTCCAGATCTTGTACTTGCAGGATGGCGTTTTTGCCAACCGCCTCTCCAACCAAGTCTCTTCTTACTCAGAGCAGACTTGTTACACATTGTAGGACCCCACTGAGAAAGTTCAGACTTTCTCAATGAGCACCAATAGGGGAATGTGGGGTGGGCATTGGCCCACGAATGTAACTCTCAACAAGTCCTCTAGGTACCATTTGGAAGACACAGGGATGCCTTATGTGTCTGATTAGTGGAGTCCGCTCTTAATATCCTCTTGCTGGCACCACACTGGGCTCAACTACCATGGGGAGATGCATAGCGCCCCTACATACCATTTACCCACAAAGTCGTTTCTCAGACATACAAGGTCACAGAGCTTAAAGTTTCCCCTCCCCAGGGCCTAAAGTCCAGCCAGCCTGGACCTATTCATACTTACATCCCCATCCATGGGCCTCTGGTCGTCACAATCTCTCGTGGGGCTAATGTCCTGGCGCATGACCCAGATGGGTTCTTTGGGTTCGTCGGGGGTGTAAGGCGAACGAATGGTCCTGGTTTTCACTTCTTCGATGGCCTCCTTGATGTCCTTGATGGCCAGCGAGATGGCATCTCTCTTCTCCTTGCTGTACCGCTGCCCAGCCTCGCCGCCACCTGGGGGTCCCACGACCCGCTGCTGCCCGGCTGATACTGGCAGCCCGGGACTGTCGGGGTGTCCTCCTCCTGGCGTCGGGGCGCGCTCCAGGTCTTGCTCGGCCTCGGGCATATCTTCGGCCGCCTTGTCGAGGCTCTGCGAGCTCATGCTCTGCTTGACTTCGGCCACGATCTGGTCGATGTCCTCTTCCTGCTCGTAACTGTCCATGCGCGGGTAGGGCGCGAACTCGGCCTCTTTCTCGGGGCTGTCGGACTCGCCGTCCGAGCGCTCGTCGTAGTGGTGCAGGCGCGCGCCCAGGGCCTCTTGGCGGTAGGCGGCCGCCTCGTCGCGCTCCTGCTCGTAGAGGCGCAGGCCGTCGCGCGCCTCCAGCTCGGGCGCGTCCCCGATCTCCTCGTACACGTGCTCCTGGAGGCCGCCGTAGTCGGCGTAGGGCTCGGCGTAGGCTTCGTCCTCGCCGCGGTGGAAGAGCCGGTGCGTGTAGACGTAGCCCGAGTAGGCCGCGTTCATGGCCTCCTCGTGCTCCAGCGAGTGGAAGTGCAGGTGGTTGGGCAGCGCGCGGCGGTGCGCCGCCTCGGCATGCTCGGCCTCCGCCTGCTCCGTGTACTCCTCGGCCTCGGGCCGGTACTGCACGGCGTAGGCGTTCTCATCCTCGGCGTCGTGCGCGCGCTCCGCCTCGTAGGCGCCGCCGCCGTCGCGGGCCGCGGCGAGCACGTCGCCCTCGGCCGTGTCCGTGTGGTTGTGGAAGCCGCTCTCGGTGCTGGCCGAGCGCGCCAGGCTCTCCCCGCGCTCCTCCTCTTCCTGCTGCTGCCTCGCCAGCTGCGCGCGTGGGTCCTCGACCGCGCCGTGGCTGCCGGCGGCCTGCGGGGGCGCCTGCTGCTCCTCCTCCACCTCGGGGTGCTCCAGGTCGGCCTCGACGGACTCGTTCACCTCCCCTCCTGGCGCCTCGTCGGGCACCTCCACCTCCGCGGAGCCCTCCAAGTGGTTCATGGTGGGCGTTGGGGGATGGCTGGGGAGAGACTGAGCTGGCTCACTGCGCTCTCATTTTGCTCCACGGGGGCTGAAAAGAAACAAGGAGAGAGGTTGTTGTGTGGTTCAAAACGTGACTTTTGAGCTGAGCATCAAGACAGACATAAAAACACCCGCTATTGATCCCTTCTGGAATCTGGGTCAATTAAGACACGATTGCAAATTTAAGCTTAATCTGACAGTACTCTCGTCTTCAAGCACGTGCCGCAATTTGTAATTACATATTTACTTGTTTAATTGCTTATTGCATTCTCCCTCCCAAGCCCCCAGACTGAGAGCTCCGTAACTTTGTTCCTCATGCTATTCAGGTTGTGTTTTCTGAGGTTTACAGATAGAGTATTATTGCTCAATTGGATGGGCCAGTTGGCCATCTGCTCAAGGATAAATCTCTCAAAACTAGGATACTAGATACTTTAGAAGCAACTCTTTAAATAAATTTCGGGAGGGGGGGTGGGCATATCATCTTGGAATCTTTTTGACGTTATTGCTGAGTGTAAAGATGAAGCCTTTCTGGGGAGCCTGGTAACCAATAGGTCCTTGGTTCTTCTACTCCCCACAAGGGTTTAGCTTTCTAGTCTTCCACAAAGACACCAGGTTCTTTTTATTACAAGCAGAATGAGCACAGAAAAATAGAATCTCTAGTTAAATAACCTCGGGACCAGCTGATTGACAGGTAACTTTTCACTGTGAATATCCAAGGGGAGGAGATTAGAAAATTTAGGGTTTCTCTAACTCATTTGACCCAGAAGCACTTTTCTCCTAGAAACCAGAATTCTGAAAAATACACAAAGAAGGCAGTTTCTAGAATTCTTTTCATGTGCCCTGTAGCTAAAATTCAGTAATTCTGTGAATGCCATGGTACCTGAAACTAGAGTGGCTAATTTTCAAAAAAGTAAGGGTAGGGTAGGTTTCTACCTATTTGTGAGGAAACTTGCAGTTAGAGAGAAAGATTGATTCCAACTTTTTATTAGCTCTCATCACGAAAGTAGCTCTTAAGGGATGGGTGGATGGCTCTAGTGGGAGATAGCAATTGTCATGGAAGCAGGAGGACCTGAGTTCAAATACCCGACACATAAAACAGCCAGGCATGGCTATGGGTTCCTGGAACTCCAGTGTTGGGGGATAGAGACAGGTGGATCCTAGGAGCTTTCCAAGTGGCTGGCCTCCAGACGTGTACTGGAACATAACCCCTATGTGTGCACACTACACACACACACACACACACACACACACTTTTAAGCACAGCTTGTTCACCATATATAGAAACAGACACAAAGAGTATAATGAACAAAGAGATCAGACAGGATTCATTGGGTTTCCAGAAATCTATCGTAAATGAGCTGTCATAATTAGCTCCAGCTGTCAACTTCACACAATCCAGTCACGGGGGAAGACAACCTCAACTGAGGAATTGCCTAGACCAGATTGGCCTAATGCCATGTCTGTGAGGCATTTTCTTGATTGCTAATTGATACCGGGGGGGCCCATCCCACTATGGGCACTCTCTATCCCTGAGCCAGGTAGACCTGGGTTGTATAATAAAGGTGGCTGAGCAAGTCAGTAAACAGTATTCCCCTGGGATTTCTGCTTCATCGCTTGCAATGTGAACCTACCTTGACTTCCCTCAGTGATGGATTGGAAGCTGTAGGATGAAATAAACCCTTTTCTCCTCAAATTGAATTGGCTGGAGTGGTTTATCACAGCAACGGAAAATGAACTAGGACATGGGTTCAATAGCAGGTTTGGATTTCTCTCATCATGTTATTTTGTTAAGTCTTTCCCACAAAGGGATGGATGTGCTCTTAAATGTAACAGATAGCCCCAGAAAGATAGGGACACCCAATCAAGTCTTAATATCAACATTCATTATGCTTCACCCAATTCTTCACCATAGCCACAGGAATTCCTTCCCAATGTTTATGACTGACCAAGCGGAAAGGGAGGCTCTTCTGCCTTCAAGGAGGGCATTACATCCTGGCTGCCACTGTGAGGGACCCTATCCGCCCCTGACTGATTCACGCTAGAAAGCAATGATGGTTTACCAAAGCAAACCTACAGTCCTCTAATTGAAAAGAGTACCAGATCAGAGTCAGTCTTTTCTAAAAAAAAAAAAAAAATAAAAAAAAAGGTGGACTTTTTTCATTAAATCCCGGAGAACAGTAACCGAGTATAAGAAAGTTTCCTAAAAACGAGAATAGTTCTCATGGAGGCTTTTACAGAGATGAATTAAGTGGAATAGAAAATCAAGTATTGGTCGTAAGGTACACCTGGTGAAGAGGCCTCCAGTAGATCGTGGAAAATACGAAACAAATATTCAGCACATTACAAAGTCACTGTACCTGTTTCCTTGACAAGGGCTCAGATCCAGACAACAGAACCAACACTTCACAGAGGCATTGACCTGTGTACCAACCCAGTTCTAATGGCCATGTGACAAGTTCCCACGGACTGGAGTACAACAGGCTTCCCTGGGTGCTGTCCCTGTGAAGCATCCTGGCTGTGGGGGGTCAACGTTACAAACACAATAACCTGGATGGCTAACAGTTCTTAATACCGGGTACAGAACTGACGTGAAAATGGGCTTTTCTATTCACCGAGGTATCACAAAGGAAGTTTAGTCGGCACTGAGTTTAAATTGGATCTGACTAGCAGATACATTGATTCAACAAAAATGGAATGTTTGTACAGGTGCCTATACCAAACCCTGATAAGGAAAGTTCTTTGTGGAAATACCATGAAAAGCATGTAGTCAATAGAACATGTCCCCAATTAAAGAATACTAGTGATATAACATTCTCCCACATTTGAGTCTGTGGACCCCAGTGGCCTTTATTGGACATGTGCCAAACATTATATAGGGCAAAGAGGATTCAAACGTTTCTAAGACATGATCCTGGTCTTTAAAGACAGCTTTAGTAATTATATTATCCGGTGATGAATACAAAGTAGAAATAGGTTCAAGACATGGAAGGAGCCCAGAGTGAAAATAATGGAGGCTCCTATGTCACCTTCTGGTCCCATTAAGTCCTGTGTATTTCATGAATTCACCAGCTTCCAAGAGCCCAGGCCTAGCAGAAAGACCCTATCATCCATCTGGAACCTTGATAGTTGTCCAGACACCTCAAGAGGTGGAGCAAAGGAAGAAAGAGTGGTTGAAGGAAACCCATTCCCTCTAGCTATAAAAGGGCTGTGGACCAGGGAGACAGAGGCAGAAGAGTCTCATCCTTGCGGGTACCTGCAGCATGAAGGGGGGCATGGCAGGACGGAGAGAGCCTGTGGGCCGCCAGTGGAAAAGCACAGACCACTTCCAGTTCCCAGCTCTGGAATGCTTCACAGCCTGGAGAAAATAAACAAAAGGAAGGCATTCTGCTGCCGCTGCAGAATGTTTAGACTACAAAATTTCAGGATTCAGAGGCCAAATTCAGGTATCTGATATTGTTGGCCAAGATCAATTTGAGATTGATAGAAGGAGAGGCGGAATGTCACTTTCTTCTTTCCTTAACTTGTTGCCATGCACTGTCAATTGACTGACTTTTATTTTCTGAGATATTCAAAAGTAGCTTTCGAAGAAAGGTGTGGCTGCAAACAAAACAGAATGTGTAAAAGAACAAGAATCAAGTTCTAACACCCAGGTTGCTGTGTGTGTGCGCGTATGCGTCTGTCTTTCTGTGTCTCTGTGTGTATGTGTGTGTGTGTCTTGTCAAGGGTGGTGATAGTCATGCAGATGCATGGAAAAACTTAAAGGTGTCATGGGTGTTGAAATGGAAAAAGAAATTTTGATTCATATGTTATATAGGAGATTTTATATATGAGCTTATTTAAGCTTTTATGCTTGTGCTCAGGTGCCTGTGGGAAAGGGCCAGACTCATTTACATCCCTTAAAGCTTAGCTTACCTTCTTGTGCTTGCCCAGGTCCCCTCACTTAGCCTTGAGAGACTCCATCTTTACATAACTATCTCCAAAGCATTTAATGCCTGTTGCTTATCTTTCCCCACTGGAGTTGGCAGTCAAGGCCTAGTTCTTGAGACTGAAGTCTGTCTTAACACCCACACATAACATACTATTTAAATGATGTCTGTCAGTCATGGTAAGGGCAGCATATCACCCTGATATAGATTAATATCCATAGTAATAAACAGTTGTGGTTACTAAACAGGATTATGCCTTGGATGCAGCATGTGGGTGGATATAGGAGTATCCTGTATATGTTGAGATTAACGCTTCGTGTGTGTGTGTGTGTGCGTGTGTGTTTGTTCATCAGTGTGCAGCTGTGCATGGATATATGCATATGCAAGCACATAGAAGTCAGAGGACAACCTTGGGCCTTCCTCAGGTGCAGTCTATTTTTCTCTTTTCTTAACGACAGGGTCTCTCACTGACCTGGAACTTACTTAGCCAAGAAAGCCAGGCTAGCTTGCTAGTGAGCCCCAGCCATCTGTCTGTCTCTACTTTCCCCAGTGCTAATGTCTTTGCAAGGACCTCACCCCCTGAGCTATCTCCCCAGCTCCTAGTGTTTCTCATATTGCACAAAGCATGAGAGAGTAAGAATACATATGTATTCTCTACCTTACAAGCTTCCTCGCTTCCTGAGTTAGATCAGTTTTGAAACACTGGGTAGGGAGTTCAAAGGATCTCAAGAGCCTTGCATGGGCCTCTCCTTTAAACATAATGCATTTGTTTACAATACTAACATAAAAGACTAGAATGAAGAAGACAAGGGTTCATTAAAGCACCTTTGATTAATTTGGAAGTTGAATTTAGTTATAATGGAAGCCTAAAGTTGGACATGTAAATGCATTTCTCCTTTCTAAAATCACTTAGATAACTCACATGGTCAGAAAAACACTTCCAACACAGAACTATCTCACTCCAGCACAATAAATACTTTGATCCACCTCATATCTTTGCACCTGAGACCATGAAGCATGACCTTGCAGGTGGGACCTGAAATGATTTCTGAATCGGGTGATTACCTGAAGAAAGGTATGTTGTTGAGAGCTACGTGTCAGTTAATGTGAGGTTGCAGATGAAGGTGTGGCTGTACATCTTCACCGTCCCCTCCAGAGTCCAGAGCCACTCTGTTGCTTTGCCTGCCTATGCCCTTCAAGGCCAGCCCCTTTGGACATTCCAATAGTTACCTAGTCCTCAGTTTCTGTTTGGCCAACAAAGAGTGACTTGATTACACGAAGGAGTCTAAGGCTGGGGTATTCATTCTCTCAAGTCATCTCTGACAGGAGCATGTCAACCCTTAAGGGCACAACTCTTAAGACATAAGGGTTCCCACCCTTCCCTTCTAGTCTTATGGACCACAATGGCTACGCCTTTATAAGTAGTGCTGATACTAAGTTCTTTGTCTCTGTACATTACCTGATTTGAGTACCCATCTACTTCCTACTGGTACCCAGGTAGGATGCTTATGTATAAATCTTAATAGATGGCAAAATGAGTCACAGTAGCTAGCCTGCTCAATAACAAGGATAATATTCTAGCTGTAGTCAAAACGAGGCAGGTGACACTCTAATGCGAAGTCCCACACCAGGCTCTACTTTCTCTCCCTGGTTCCATGACATGCCCCCCTCCTCTTGAGGTTATATATTCTAGGAACTGACACAGAAAATTCACATAGGAAGCCTGGTGGGCATGAGAAGCCTGCCAGGATCTCAGCTGCTACCTCTTTCCTCGCAGCAGAGCAGAGGCCACCCAACCTTCCTTCACTGGGATATTTCAATCTTTTTGGCCTGGGTCTCTCCTCCGCGTTACTCCTCTCACCTCAACGGAAGCCCTTTGACCCTCCTTGACTGGGTTGTTTTATAACTCAATCCTGACCTTAGCCCCGCCTTCTATTCAGAATGCCCATAGATGGGGCAGCAATGTGTGAAGACTGTCTTGTACCTTAGAGGTGGACTGCCAGCTAGACAGAACTTCCACCCACAGCTGCCACTGAATGTGTCTTCTAATACCTGCCTAGCGTGGATACGGGAGACCGATCCTCTGCAGCCAGTCTTGGTAGACTCTATACTTAGACGTCTCAAGGGCATTACTCTTGTTGAAAGACCTTGGATACTCATTTTTGGGAGCAGCTTTGAAAGTTAATTTATGGACTTTGAAGTTACCAGAATATTGTCTCACTATAATATCGTAATACTTAGTCACATTTGATTTTTTTTACTCCCAAAGGAGTATTTACAAGTATTGAAAATCAGTGGTGCTTGGCATTCTTCAACTACCAAGCCTCTAGAAGATTATCCCATCATTTACTCTATGTAATATGGTATTGCAATGATCAAAATGACAGGCTTAGGATACACGAGGTCAACTCTGGGCTCAGGTTTTATTATTTCCCAGCTTTGACTTCTTTGAATAACTTGCAGCGAACACCGCATTTTACAGTTTCTAAAACAGTCGTAATGATAGTACCTACGGAATAGGGTTATCATATAGATGATGCCTCTTCAGATGATAATAGAACAATAACAGATTCAGTGGAACCACTATTTGATGTCTATTGGAGCATTTTCTGAGCACTCCATAATCAGTATTTAAGAGGTCAATACAGAATTTTAAAAGGCAAAATTAAAACAGTATTAATATGAATATTGGGCACAGGATATATTTATTAATATTCTACTTTCCTAACAGGCAGAAGACAATCAGGGCTCTTTTAGTCCATCAAGAAATAAGGCTAGGAGTATATAAATCCATCAGATAATAACCAATTGTCATTGCAGTCACATGCTCCACCTGTACACACTGCTTCATATTCTCCAATTCTCTCGCAACCCTCTCCCTGGGAATGATTATCCCCAGCTGCTGATAGGGAAGCAGAGGTTCAGACAGCTTAAATAAATAGTCCAAGGTCACTGGGGGCAGAAAGGGCTGGAACCGGAGCTGCCGGCCCTCTGCGGCACTCTTCCCGTTCATTACACTGAGCCCAGAAAGTAATGCGATTGATTTTTTAAACAAACATTTAAATTGGTGTAATCGCTTTTAGAATGGTGACCTTGGCAGACTCTCCACTTACCTGTCTGAGGGCACTGCCTTTGTTCAAAGCACTCTGGGCACTCTTATGTTGGAATTGATTTCTAAGTTAATTAAAGGGTTTTGAAACTGCCAGTGAATAATTTTCAACATTCTAAAGTCCTAGTTAGTTATATTTGGTTTTTCTTCTCTCTCTGTCTCTCTGTCTCTCTCTCTGTCTCTCCCTCTCACCCTCCCTCCCTCCCTCCCTCCCTCCCTCCCTCCCTCCCTCCCTCCCTCCCTCTCTCTCTCTCTCTCTCAAGCTAATAGGCACCATCTAGATATATCACTCGAAATTTTTGGCTATAAGTGGTTTTTTAAGTTTAAATGTTCTTATCTCTTACTACTTTCTGATGTTTAGAAAATAGCAAATCTATTCTGAAAAGATAAAGGTGCACAGCTGCCACAATAACTAAAGACTGGTTGTCTCTGAAGTTCCTTCAAATGGGCAGCCTTAGGAATAGCTTCTGTCAGCTGGGCAGTGGTGGCACAAACCTTTAATGCCAGAACTTGGGAGGCAGAGGCAGGCGGATCTCTGTGAGTTTGAGGCCAGCCCGGTCTACAGAGTGAGTGCCAGGACAGGCTCCAAAGCTACACAGAGATACCCTGTCTTGAAAAGCAAAAAACAAATAAGCAACCCCCCCACACAGAGAGACCCACACAAACTACAAGAACCCAAAATATATTTTGTCAGTGACCCCGTCTTTCGTAAGGAGGCTTTATCCTCAGCGGAGAAACAATGGTGCAGAAGATAGCTGGATGGATGGACCCTAAGCCATTTCTGCAAAAATCAGGTCCTTTACTTCCATCCCACCTTGAAATCAGTATGAATGCTAACCAAGCAGCATGATTAATTTACCCACTAGAATGAATTTAGTCATCCCAACCACAAAGCTCTATCACAGCCCAGTCTTTGGTTAAGAAGACATTTCTAAATTTATTCAGATTTTCTTATTTCCTATCTCTTTGCCTCACTTTAATGATCAAATCACTCATCATTCTGATTCCAATAAAATACACTTGATAAGCTCCAGGCAACCACAGAAAGTCAGAGGGGAGATTTTACAATTTTTACAGAAAACTCAAGGGATAGCGTCTGGAAATCAAAGTCGATTAAGTTGCTACGAATTTCTGTGAAAAGCCTCCGGTATAAAATCAAACGTATCTATATAATCCATAATTTACAGAGGGCTAGAGGAGCTTGATATGGTGTTCCTGTAACCATTCCTTTTTGTATGTCCCAACTTCCTTCCCAACCCCTATGGTATTTATGATTTCTGATGGGTTACACTCAGTTCAAAAATATTAAGTTACCGGTTACAGCCAATCTAGCTGTATTTCTTTTGTATAGAAATACCCCCAACCCCACTATCGCCCACGACCATAGAGTTACAGATGATAATAAAACTCTCAATTCGGTTCTGCTGTGTGACTTTTCAGAAGCTCATTAAGTTATACTGTGAGAGGAGAAGGAGATGGGGGAGTTTCCAGCTAAGGAAAATTGAATAGTAATTTATTAAAATGCAATCTTTCCTCTGAGACCACATCACCCCAGATTTACTGCGACAATTACTTTTACAAATTATTTGGCTCATTAGAAAGCCAGTTAACTCCCTCTTCTCTAATCCCCCTAGTTTTCTGTTCATTTTCCTTCCCCAGACAGAAACCAGAACACAGCTATGACCCTAATTACAAAGACTCAAATTAAATTCTTGTCTCTGGATTTCTTTTTCTGTTCACGTGTCAGGAAGGGGTCAGCAGAGGGTCCTTTGGATACAATACAATATTTTCACTTGCTCCTCAAATCTGGGAAGCACTGACTAACCTTGGGGATTTAAAAAACACTTGCATGGCCGGGTGGTGGTGGCGCACGCCTTTAATCCCAGCACTCGGGAGGCAGAGGCAGGCGGATCTCTGTGAGTTCGAGACCAGCCTGGTCTACAAGAGCTAGTTCCAGGACAGGCTCCAAAACCACAGAGAAACCTTGTCTCGAAAAACCAAAAAAAAAAAAGAAAAAAAACAAAACAAAACAAAAAAAACACTTGCATGCAGGAAGGTCTTCACTCACAATCCTAAAAACAAAATCCATTAGGCAACTACTATGTAGCAAAAAGGGAGATGACTTGAGTCTGAGTTTGATGAGCCAGAAATCCCGTATCGAGTCAGTTTCCCAAGGCAGTTCAGCTCTGTTTTGTCACTTTAGCCAAAAGATGATAGGGAAAGAAACAACGAGGGAAAGGTGGAAAACTTCTTTCCCTTCAAAAGGATTCCTGGGTAATCTGGAAATCCATCAGAATTCATTGACCGTGTTGGTTAAAGAGAGTAAGTCTTAGATGCCCCAAATATGAATATTATGTGGGATTCCCCTCTGTATGCTGTGAATACCATTTGTGAATAAAGGAACTGCCTTGGCCTGTTGATAGAACAGAACTTAGGTAGGCAGGGAAAACTAAACTGAATGCTGGGAGAAGGGAGGCAGAGTCAGAGAGAAGCCATGTAGCCTTGCCAGAGACAGACGCTGGGAACTTTACCTAGTAAGCCACATTCACGTGGCAATACACAGATTACTATAAATGGGTTAAATTAAGATATAAGTGTTAGCCAATAACACTAGAGCTAATGGGCCAAACAGTGTTTAAATAATATAGTTTCTGTGTGATTTTTCGGGGCTGTGCAGCCGGGAACCAACAAGTGGCCTCCTTACAACATGAATATTGTTGGAAAACTAGATATCCACCCTGCACAAAAATCAACCCCAAGTGGATAACAGATCTTAACATACTACCTGAAACCATTAGAGGATAAAGCAGAGAAAACACTTCAAGATAATAGGCAGAAGAAGGAAGAACTTTCTGAAGAAATATGGCCAGCACTGTGCAAATGGGACCTTGTGAAATGAAATAAAAAATTTAATATGGCTCATATTTTTACCCACGGAATCATCTCCCTGATCCTTAAAAACCTTGTGTTCAGTTAACTGAGCAAGAGGATACCCTACAGACTGGATGAAAATCTTTGTCTTATATACATATGATTACTATGTAGACTATACAAATAACTAAAAAACAGAAAAGGAAACAAATAACCCAATTCAAATGGGTTAATGAACTGAACACAGAGTTCTCAAAAGAAGAAATACAAACAGTCAATAAAAGCTTTATAAAGTGTTCACCATCCTTAGCCATCATTGAAATGCAAAATTAAACCTACTGTGAGACTGTGTCTCACCTCAGTCAGAATGGCTGTCACCAAGAGGACAAATGACAAGGATGCTGATGAGGTTATGGTGTAGAAGACCCCATATTCACACTAGTGGGGGTGTAAACTGCTGCAACCACTTTGGAATCCAATGTGAAAGTTTCTCAAAACGCTTAAGACATAACTATCATATGACAGAGGTTGTCATGCCACGACATATAACCAAAGGGCTCTGTATCCTACCACAGAGATACCGAGATACTTGCTCATCCAAATTTACTGTTGCTCTGCCCCCAATATCAAAGAAATGGAGTTAACCTGGATCCCTTTCAACAGAAGAATGGATTAAGAACATGTCATGTGTACGCACAATGAAATTTTATTCAGCTGTAAGAAAGAGGAAATCATGGAACTTACAGGAAAGGGATGAAACTAGAAAATACTATACTTGGTCAATCTAGGCTTGAAAGACAATTATCTTCATATTCCCTCTCATGCAGAGCCTAGCTTCTAAGCTTCTAATTTACATAGGTGTATGTATATGTGTATTTGGGAGAGGCTGTATATAAAGGAAACCAGAAAGAGGCTTGTGCAAGGGGAAAAAGAAGCTGGAAGGGAAAGAAGTGAGGAGGGTTATAGAACACGTGTAAAATGTAAATAGAAGAGAGACTACTAAGGGTCAAAGGGTCTACGTTGGGAGGAAGACAGAGATGTGGGAAAAGGGGGTGGGGAGGGGAAGGGAAACCAAATGTTGTATATATAAGAAACACTGCAAGGAAACCTATAACTTTGTAAGCTAATTTAATTTTTTAAAAAAGTTTTCAAAAATGAAATTTAAAAGATAGAAGGGAGGCACTTAACACGGTTGGACAATGCTGGTTCCAGAAGCCGTGCACTTTAAGCAAAAATGCCACTACCAGGTGTGTGAAACCTGTACGTGGGCTGCTGTTAAGGGAGGCTCCAGAGACCCTAATATGCTACAAGTTTTTGACACTTTTCTTATCTTTCCACTGGAACTAGATGACATTGGCCATGTCAACAGTCAGATGTGAATGGGAGTGGCCTTGGGTCTGTATAACACCAGCCATGATAATAGTCAGATATGAATGGGAGTGGCCTTGGGTCTGTATAGCACCAGCCATAAAAATAGTCGGATATGAGTGGCAGTGAGCTCATGGAGCCCTATCTCTCCCTGCTGAGACTGGCTAATGATAAATTCTGGGAGAGGTAGAGTCATTGTCTTTAGTTGCACACCCACTCGGGAGCCCTCCAGAGTTCAGTGGATAGTTCCCAACCCATGGCGACACAGATGGTCTTGGTTAAACTCAGTGGGTCACAAAACAAAACGAGAGTGTCGAGTGTAGGAAAGTGGTTTGTAGAGAAGCTGACAGAGGTGGGAGGAAAATAAGAAAGTCGGGAGGAGACGAGAGGAAGCAGGACGTATTGCATCCATGTCTGAAACTATCAATGACAAAGTTAATTGATAAAAAAAAATTTAACCTAAAAAAGGGAAATAGAAAAAAAGAATTAGTTCTGGAAACGACTTTGAGCTTACAGGGCCATCACACTGCTCACCAAACAAAAGTTCAGAATTTTCTCTTCTAAATAAGAGATGATTGAGATTTCACAAGTGAGTGAACCGCATATCATGTAACCAGCCATCTGCCTTTCAAGGAGGCTAGCTTGCATTGTCTCCTCCAATCTGCATGGCCGTCCAAGTTCGGGTCCTTTGGCCCCCTCATCCAGTAACTGCATCTCTCCCAGCTTCCCCTCCCTTCCTATTCCAGTGTACCTTCAAAGGTAACCGTCAAGGGCATCCCGGCTAGCCCTCAGTTCCCGCCTTTCAGTGCTCCAGCCTCCACTGCAGGAACAGAAGGACCACCTGTTCAAGGACTCTCAAAGGTGCCAATGAGACCTGGGGAAACCTGGAGAAGCAGGGGCATCTAGCTGCAGTGGGGGCAGGCAAGAAGGGGAAAGAAACTTCAGGGTCTGGGAATGAAGGCAGAGGCATCGTAAAGGGTAGTTAAGAAGTCCAAGTCCAATTGCTTGTGTTCATTTAGTCTTTTTGTGCCTCTGTGTCCTCTTTTCAGGAGCAAGTGACAACAGAGCCCTCCCCATCAGATGTTGTAAAGATTAACTGAATAAATGCAGCACTAAGAACAAGTACAAGAGTGCATTGGTCAGCTCACAGACTGTTCAGGACCAAGAGTGAACCCTGGTAAGATCTGGGTGATGAGGATGTGCCAAAACTTCAGCAACTGTAAGCCGTGTTCTGGGATGTTCATTGAAGGGGAGACTGTGTGTGTGTGGGTATGAAGACTCACTGCTTCCCATTAGATGTGGCCACAAACATATACTGCTCTTAAAGGTATATAAGCATATCGTGTATTTATATTAAAGCATGGCATGTCTCTGCGTACATGTGTGAAACAAAGTTACCTTCCATTGAAGCTTATCTGCCATTGTTCTGCCACTGTCCTGATTCTAAGATGTGATGGGCATAGCTGTGAATGACAGGAACCTGACTGGACCAAGGGTTCACTTCCTATGCCCAGTTCCAACATTTGTCCTAGGGTGTGTGCATATGAGAGAGACCGTGCAGGTGTGTGCGTGCATGCGTGCGCGTGCATGCGCCTGTGGATATGCCTGCACATCATGTGTCTGCTATTTCTGGAAGCCTCCTACCAAGCTGGTTCCCACACTCTGGCTCAGAAAGTGTCTGCTCAGCCACTGGTAGTACTCAGCTCACAGCTGCCACTGCGACTTGCCAGCTTGCTGCGCCAAGTCTCATTATTGCAGCCTGCGCCTCAGTGAATCTCTGGGTGGTTCCCCTCATGCTTACACACCGAGCTTCATTGACCTTACGCATCCAAATCAGAAAATTCCTACCACTAGCAAGTTAACTGTCTCCAGCCCTTGATTCACAGCCAACCACTTATTCTTACCTTTCCTCGCCTACAGATTGAGACGAGGAAGACTATCAGCTTGAAAGTATCTATTGGAAACACCATTTGGAGGAATTGACATATGTAACTCACAGGTGTATGAAATGACTCAAGTACCAAACGATTTATAGTTTTTCTCACAAACAGCAGTGTCCGCCTTGGGAAAATTGGTGAAACGCACACATAATAATGGACAGAAGAGGTAAACACAAAGGACACAGCAAGAACCCCCACATCCATGAAGTTAAAAGCAAGGTCAGAATAGTATGTACTGGATGCAGCCACCTCTTCCTCTTATCCTTGGGAAACTGTGGAGGGTAATGGACCCTGAGGCTCAGTTTATAAACTAGGTATAGTATGACATTGTCAACAATAACCCATAATAAAATAGAATAATTGCACCAACATATTATAATGAAAGTCACATAAATATAGTATCTTTCTCTACTGAACTTATTGTACTATAGTGTGTTTGGAGACTCTGGTTGACTGATTGACTTGATGAAAACTGAGACTATGTAGAAGGGGCACTATCATATTCATCCAAAAGTGCTCTGTATTTGTGTGTGTGCACACGCACCCGCACGCATGCGCAAGTGCATACATGTGCAAGCATGCCCCCTAATACAACAGAAGGGAGAAAGTTATGCAAGTAGCTCCCTTTGGGGTGCAGCAGCAAGAATGAGAGCTGGGCAGATTCTCATGCATGAGTATTTCTGGTGTTGAAACAATGACCCTATTTTAAAATCCGAATACAGAGTGAAATTTTGCCTGCTATATACAGATGGCAATTACTGTTTTCGATGTAGAGAGCCTGGGAAATATGTCCTCCTGCCTCACTAAGGAAGGTGCTAAGGCAGGGCTGCATCCCTGTAAACTTTCTGCTATGCTTTGAACATCCTCACCAATCAGGCTTCTCAATGCCATCCTAGCATCCAGCCTCTGTCATTCTCTGTGTCTCATTGTTGAAGAGTAATATCTCTCTAGATGGATTAAGTGGTGATGGTGGGAGGGTTGGTAAAAATGGCTTCAAGGGTTGTATACATTGATGGGGATCTCCAGTCTAGGCTGTGGTCATTCACCTTTCCTGTACACAAACGTTCTCCATTCACCTGTAGATATAATGATAAAGTCTTCCCAAGGCAACCAGAACCTTGTTTTGCAGATAACGAAGCCCAGGAGGGGTGGAAAGGCTGTCCATAGTGATGTTTATTTGAAAGCAGCAGCTAGTTGCTAGATTTTTTTTCTGAACATTTTTTCCTTTCTTTCACCATAGTGCCAAGGTCGTCACCCACAAAGGGGACAAATATCCAGTAAGAGGCAAACCTACTAAGTGATTATAAATGGTATCAGGACCAGGAATTAAAAACATACAAGTAACTCAAAGCAATCATCCTTCCCATACCCAGAACCCTGACCTTTCCAGGGTGCACACACACACTAGTTGTACAAGGGTATTTGAAAGCAAATTGGCTCATTGTTCTCCCAAAGTCTTGACTTTAACCCCACGTCAGTGTTCCGAATGTCTCCTTTAGTGACCATGTTGGAATGCAATTGCCATTATACTATTATGGAAATCGGGTAGAGTGGCACACTAATACCAGCCAGCTCAGACGAGAGGATTATGAGTTCAAGGTCAGCCTTGGGAGAGTCTATCTCAAACAATACAAAAGAGCAACAATGGTAACTGGCACAGGAGAGGGAAAAGACGCTGGGCCTTTAGGAGGTGGTTGGGATGTGAAGGATCTGCCCACACGAATGGATTAAGCCTGTTTCTGCAGGATTGGGTTAGGTAACTCAGGGATAGGCCCTGGTACAAGAATGCTCAGCCCAACTTTTCTTCCTGCCTTCCATGCATGCTTCTTCAACATAGGGGTACCTTTTGCCATGTGCCAGTCAGCAGGAAACATGTACCAGATGCCACCACCTTGCTGGTCTTCCCAGACCCCAGAACCATAATAACTCAACTCTCTGTTCTTTATAAACCACCAGGTACTCTGATAAAGAAGCAGAAAACAGACCAAGCCACTTCAAAACGCAAAACTGTCACCCAAAACTACATTGCAAGCTTCCCTTACATCTGGATGGGCCATGAGTAGGTCTCGTCAAAGGGAGGAGAACAGAATTGATATGCCATTTCTTTTCTTTTTTCTTTTTCTTTCTTTCTTTTTTTTTTTTTTTTTTTTGGTTTTTCAAGACAGGGTTTCTCTGTAGCTTTGGTGCCTATCCCGGAACTAGCTCTTGTAGACCAGGCTGGCCTCGAACTCCCAGAGATTCGCCTGCCTCTGCCTCCCGAGTGCTGGGATTAGAGGTGTGCGCCACCACTGCCCGGCTTGGTATGCCATTTCTGAGCCAAGGTATTTATGCAGGGAACTTGCCTTTTGTATATACTCTTTCCCCACTCGCTGACTGCAGAAGACTCAGACCTGAGAGGTACTGGAACTGCATGGAGGAAGAGCCCTGGATCTGTAATAAACCATGCGGAGAAAACGATATCGTGCCCCTGTTAGGAAGTTGACTTTTTGTGTGCAACAGTAATAAAAACGTGAAGGTATTATATATTGGTCTAATAAATCTCTTCAAAGGAATATTTTAGTGAGGCCAGGAAAGAGGTAATTATCTAGCAGTTAAAAAACAAGAATATTATTACAGCTTGGGCATAAAGTGTCCCTAAAGGCTTAGCTGATAAGACTTGGCCTCCAGGATGTTCAGAGGTGGGGACTTGGGGTTCGAGCGTGAGCCTGCTAAGTTTAACATTGGGTGGGTCAGCATTGATAGGCTGTGGGGAGTAGGGTCCAGTTGGGGGAAGCAGGTCACAGAGGCTGTCTTTGAAGGGTGTGTCTCCTCATTTCCCTCTGCTTCTCTCCTTCATATGGTGAAGCACTCCACTCTACCATCTACCCCTACCACACTGTTCTGTCCTGCCAACAGCGGAGAAACCAAAGAAGCGAGTGACTAGGGAGTATAACCTCTATAACTACGATCAAGATAACCCTTTTTCCCTTTGAGTTCATTTCTCTCATGTATTTTGTCTTAGCAAAGAAAAGCTGACTAGCATGAACATGAAGAGAAATAACCCTTTTTTTTATTTATTTTTTTAATTAATTTATTTAATTATTAAAGATTTCTGCCTCTTCCCCGCCACCACCTCCCATTCCCTCCCCCTTCCCCAATCAAGTCTTCCTTCCTCCTCAGCCCAAAGAGCAAGCAGGTTTCCCTGCCCTGTGGGAGGTCCAAGGACCACCCACCTCCATCCAGGTCTATTAAGGTGAGCATCCAAACTACCTGGGCTCCCACAAAGCCATTACGTGCAATAGGATCAAGAACCCATTGCCATTGTTCTTCAGTTCTCAGTAGTCCTCATTGTCCATTATGTTCAGCGAGACCGGTTTTGTCCCATGCTTTTTCAGTCCCCGGCCAGCTGGCCTTGGTGAGTTCCCGATAGAACATCCCCATTGCCTCAGTGTGTGGGTGCACCCCTCGCAGTCCTGAGTTCCTTGCTCATGCTCACTCTCCTTCTGTTCCTCCTTTGGATCGTGAGCCTTCAGTCCAGTGCTCCAATGTTGGTCTCTGTCTCTGTCTTCTTTCATCGCCTGATGAAGGTTAATATTCAGGGGGATGCTTATATGTTTTTCTTTGGGTTCACCTTCTTATTTAGCTTCTCTAGAATCACGAATTATAGTCTCAATGTCCTTTATTTATGGCTAGAAACCAAATATGAGTGAGTACATCCCATGTTCCTCTTTTTGGGTCTGGCTTACCTCACTCAGGATAGTGTTTTCAATTTCCGTCCATTTGTATGCAAAATTCAAGAAGTCATTCTTTTTTACTGCTGAGTATTACTCTAATATGTATATATTCCATACTTTCTTCATCCATTCTTCCATTGAAGGACATCTAGGTTGTTTCCAGGTTCTGGCTATTACAAACAATGCTGCTATGAACATAGTTGAGCATATACTTTTGTTGTATGTTTGGGCATCTCTTGGGTATATTCCCAATAGTGGTATTGCTGGGTCGAGAGGTAGGTTGAACCCGACTTTCCTGAGAAACCGCCACACTGCTTTCCAAAGTGGTTGCACAAGCTTGCATTCCCACCAGCAATGGATGAGAGTGCCCCTTTCTCCACAACCTCTCCAGCAGAGGCTATCATTGGTGTTTTTGATTTTAGCCATTCTGACCGGTGTAAGATGGTATCTTAATGTTGTCTTGATTTGCATTTCCCTGATTGCTAAGGAAGTTGAGCATGATCTTAAGTGTCTTTTGGCCATTTGAACTTCTTCTGTTGAAAAGTCTCTGTTCAGCTCAGTGCCCCATTTTATAATTGGATTGATTAACCTTTTACGGTCTAATTTCTTGAGTTCTTTGTATATTTTGGATATCAGACCTTTGTCAGTTGCGGGGTTGGTGAAGATCTTCTCCCAGTCAGTGGGTTGCCTTTCTGTCTTAGTGACAGTGTCCTTTGCTTTACAGAAGCTTCTCAGTCTCAGGAGGTCCCATTTATTCAATGATGTCCTTAGTGTTTGTGCTGCTGGGGTTATACGTAGGAAGTGTTCTCCTGTGCCCGAGAAATAACCCTTTTATATTGCTTCTAACTTGATTTTATTGTGCTTCTTTTGTTTCTAGGTGCCATTTCCATAGCCTTAAAATGAATACATACACACATGCATACATACATATATACACACACATAACTAGTTGCTGAATTTCCCCCACATATTTGTGGCACTATCTCCTGAATTCCAGCCATGAAAGATGAATAGTTAGTCGAGCTCTTCTTTTTCCTTCTGTCCCCTATGCTTAATAATTCTATTTTATTGGCTACTTCGAAATTTTAAAATATTTCTGTAATTAGCATTTTGGCTTCTTTTACTGACATATCCTCTCATCTTCCCACTTTATTTTTACTGTCTGGCCTACCATCTACTGTCAATTACAGTTTTATACTTCGTCAGTCTAACACTTAAACCCTGTAGCCACAATCAAGCCTTCTGTACTTGAGTGCAGGGGGTGACTCAAAATGCTGGAGACCAATGCATGGCTTTGCTTGACCATGGCTGTGAGGGTCTTGTTCCACCATGAGGGCACCATGCCATGGTGCTGATGAGACATCAGGGACTAAACTAGCACATGCCTTGGTAGTCACCTAACTCTGGTGTATTTGAACTTGTTTTCTCTTTTTCTTAGTGTTTGGAAATCTGAGAGAATGAGCCTAGGCCTTAACTGGTGTCTGTCCAGCGGAGCCTGCTGCAGCATGAAGAACATGCCTTTCCTGGGCTTTGAGAATGCCCTGATTATATTTTTGGTTAGACATTGACACCTCTGAGATCATCGAACTTTCTTAGCTTTCTTCAGTTTTCAGCTTGCTCCCACTTTCCTGCTCCTGCCTCTTTATAGCCTGTTAGATTTCCTAGCTTGCTTTCCCAAAACCTTTCCACTGAAGTTTGGAGTCCATGTTCACTTACTAAGAGCTGTACCTTTCTCTACCGTCTGCTTTATGTTTCTTCTTTAAAGGATATCACGAGCTCTTGGAGCTCTCTGAACGTATGGACAAGAACTCTCATTTGTCTGGAGCCTCCTGGCTTGTCTTTCCTTCTGTTGGAGGTTCAGTCTTTCACTATTGTGCTGTTACTTTCCCGCATGTATTCCATAATTCTTGGTGTCTGCTCATCAGAAACAAATGATCAGGTGGATGTAGGTTATCCTCGATGTACTTAGCAATTCCCTGCTAACTCTGAAGAATTTCTATTTTACGCATGTAGCCACGGGCACATTTTTCTTTTTCTTTATTTTTGTTTCCTCAGTAGGACAAAGGCAGAAAAAGCTTCCTTTCTTCCCTAATGTCTAAACCAGCAGAGAAATAGAAAGGAGCCACAGAAATAGGGATTTAAAATTTCCCCTGAAGAGCTGGGCTGTGCGGTCTGTCTTCGGATTTGTCGCAGTGTCTTAGTGTTCATCTCTGCATTAGCTGGGTATCCTATGTCATCACTGGGACATCTACCAGCCACAGGTGTCCTGCACAGCAGTATGTCATACCTGGAGAAGTCTTGGAACAGGCTATGAATATATGACATGCATCCTCGTGGTGAACAAAGCACAGGTGGCACCCAGCCCCCTTGGTCTCTTTCCCTAAACTTACTACCAATATATCCTCCTGAGGATGAGGGACAGGAAAGGCCTAGTCCACAATGAACCAATATCCAGGAAAATGGAATTCCGTTAACAGATGTTACGAACAGCCTTAATCCTGCTAGTCTGGTGAGGGATGTTTTAACTTGAGTTTTCCTGGTGGCTAATAATGAGGCTTCTGTTTCACAGGCTGACCGGCTATTGTATTTCCTTATCCTTAAATGGCCTGATTTTTTGATTGACTTTTTAATTTGTAGCCACTTGAAGGAAGTGTTTGAATATCAGAGATATTAAGTTTTATCTGTCACATGGTTGCAAGCATTTTCTCCCAATGTGTCATCGTCTGTTGACTACCTTTGTTGTTTCATTTCCTCTAGAAAAACTTATTTCAAAATGTCACTGAGAAAAGATGAGGGTTATCTTGGGACTAACACCCTAAGTTTATTGGACTATTCTGGAACTTTATGGAAAGAGTTAGATGCTTCCTCCTCAGCAAGTGCAGGAAGAAGACAGGCTGCAGCAGCTTCTTCCTTTCCCCTGCGGTTGACAACGCAAACCTCATTAAAATCTCCGAGTGGCTCTACTTACCCAGATGACACCTGGCCATTTACGGGGGCAGAATTATAAAGTCAGTGGAAACAGTTTGGGAAGTGAATGAGGCCACTTAGATGATTTTAATCTACTGCACTAATTGCGCCTAAAGTGCCCGCACACTTTTCTCCCAATTAAAAATTCTAATTAAGCATTGCCACCTTTAAAACACTCCGGAGAGTGTATCTGTGCCATTCGCGCTTGTCCAGCGGATGTGAGCGGATTTTCTTCCCAAACCCATGGGATCAAAGGACAAGAAAGACCTTTAGAATTTCCCTGGTCCAAACTCCCTGCTTAAGGGATGATGAGAATGGGAACAGGATTGCTCTTCCCCTCTAAGGACTAGCTCCGTCTTCCTTCGCTACCCCAAGCCAGGGCCAGGGCCCGTTGTTATTTACCTACCCACCATATTACAGGGCTTGTGACTCAAGGTCACATGACCAGCAGGTGTCAGAGCTGCCCTGACTCCTTGGTCGGGAACTTTCCATTGTAGCACACACCCTGGGGCCTTGAAGTAAGAACCTGCGAGTTTAAATTCTAGCTTGGTCACTTGCAAGATGGATTCCTTAAGCGAGATCCTCGCCTCTTCTGCTGTCCCTGGGCCTCCCCTTTCCCTCTGTCCTGCCTTAAACTCTTTCCGGCTGGGCTCTCATCCCTATGACTCCATGGATCCAGTTTCTCCTGAGGTGCCATGTTCTAATTTGCAGAGGGTGGTACGCTGCACCTGACAGCTGAGCAGCAATTTGACTCAGCCAATCATGGGCTGTCTCCAGGAGCAGGCTTCTGTCTTGGGTTCCACAGCACTTTGTTCTTGGCTGTTATAGCTGCTCCTCCTGCTTCCTCTTGTCTTCCCAGCCTCTCTCCACTGGAGGACCCGGGCTTGGTTTTTAGGCCCTTTAGTTTCTTGGCTACCCAGCATCTTTCAGGGAATCTCATACAGGCTTGGGTGTCATCTATACCGACAAATTTCAGGTTCATAGTGACAGTGCAGACCCCTCCCCTGAACTCCTATAGATGTAATCTGTCCTCCCCACCCCAACAGCATGTTGCCATGGATAAGGGGACAGTGCCTGCAAGGTGATGTGCAAGAGCAGACTTCTAACTTCCTCCCACGAAACCTCTTCTTTCTACTACTGTTTCCGTGACTTCAATTGCCCAAAACTGTGGCATCATCCTTACGTCCTTTCTTCATACTCTAGCAAATCTGTGAGAAACTCATGTCATTTCTACCTTCAAACTTGACTAAGGATGAACCAAACTGTTCTGACTCCTCCATTTTAATCCCCACCATTTCTTACCAGTAGATGGCCTTTGACCTCAACTTCTACACACACCCCTAGTCACAGGGACCTCCTTGCAATTTTATAAAATGCCAGAATGTCTTCTCCACTCTCTGCCTCTCTGCCTGAACTTATTGTCCCCCAGACAAGACATACAACTTGTTATGGGTCTGCTCAAATGTCACCATATGAAGAGAAGCTCCTGGAATCATGGTCCCCAATGCCACAACTACTTTAACTTGTCACTTGACATATTACACATTTGTTTATCTCCCTCCCTCTTACGTTTTATTACAATTCCACACACTGTGTCCCCAGAGGAATAGTGTGTGATGCTTAACCAGTGCTAACTGATTTATTATCATTACAGTACAACACAGGGCATGGGCATACCCTAGCAGATTTAGACAGTATAATATGTTCTTAACTACGAGGAAGACGTACAGCAGAGCTCTGGGCATCACTTACTTTGTATAATTGAAACTTTCTACCCTTTGAACGGCAGCTTCTCCCCACCACTCCCTAGACCCTGGCAGCTGCCATTCTACCCTCTCCTTCTGTCCGTTGACTACATTAGATTCTTCATGTAAGTAAGTGAGCCATGCAGTATTTGTTTTTCCGTGGCTGGCTTATGTTACTTAGCAGAATGCCGTCCAATGTCATCTGTGTTGCTGCAAATGACAAGAATCCTCCACCATTGCATGCACAAACTTAATCATTTTTCCACCAACAGGCATTTAAGCTGTTTCTGTGTCCTGGTTATTGTGAATACTGCTACAGAGAACATAACAGAGTGTGGTTATCTCTGTGAGGTCTTCATTTCAGTTCTTTTAGATAAATACCTAGAAATGAGGTTGCTGGGCAATAAACTATGTCCATCACATTAAAAAAAAAAAACAGTCTCTCTGGGCTGGAGAGGTGACTCAGCAGTGAAGAGCAGAGGCTGCTCTTCCAGAGGACCCAAGTTCAATTCCCGGCAACCCCATGGCAGGACACATGAAACTATAGTCCCAGAGGATCTAGCACCCTCTCACAACAGACATATTCAAGCAAAAACACCAACGCACATAAGAGAACAAATGATTCTTCACAAAGAAATGTCTTTCCTTTTAGAGTGGCCATTCTAACGTGTGAGCTGGCACTTCATCGTGATTTTGATTGGCATCTGTCAGTGTTGCCGGACATCATTTTATGCACCTCCTGGCCATTTGTGTCACAACTTTAGAGAAGTGTCTATTTAAGTACTTCCCTTACGTTTGTTTTCATTATTGATTTCTTGCTATTGAGTTATAGGCCAATAAATATTTTTGAGAGAACAAATAAATAAGTCTCCAGCTAATAATGACTAAATCAACATATTTAAAGTACTTAATAGCATCGATACACTGGAAATTACAGAACAAATCCATACAGTTAAGCTAGAAGCAGGGGGAAGAAAGACTTCAGTACAGGTTCCAGTTAAAAGTGCAAACACACGGCAGAAAAGCAATTAACTTCCCCTTGAATTAATAAGCACGCTGACATTTATTTTCTTCTTAGCTTCAATTAAGAGCATCTTGCCTAAGAGCAAGGTGAACATATGTTCCTGCTCTCTAATTTAAAAGAATTCCATTTCAATAAAAATATTTTTGAAAATAGTTTTAGAGTGTGACAGTTTATGGCAGAGCTAATAAATATGAGCAAACAGCACACTTTTAAAAATTAAAGACTGCTCAGAAAAGTCTAGGTTCACTGCAAAGCTGGGCTAGAAGCGGAGCAAGCTTAGACCCACGTAGACTCCTTCTCTACTCCTGTCCTCAGCCCTCCCGGCCTCTGTCATCTCCACCAGAGTGGCACATTGGCTTCCATCTGTGAACCTTACTGCATGACCATGGCTCACACTGGGGTTCAAGCTTGGTGTGTGTCCTATGGGCTTTGTTAGAACATGTGTCACCTTCAGAACATCATACATCCACCATCCTTCAAGTTCTCTGTGCTCTTCCTTCCTATCCCCCCCCTTACCCAGCTTCTGGGACTCACTGACTTTTATCTGCCTTGATAGTTTTGCCTTTTAGAACATCATACGTGGGCAAGCCTCTCAACTTACAATGGCTGACTTAGGCTCTTTTGACTTTCCGATTGTGCGGAAGTAATACATGTGCTGTAGAAATAGTACTTCAAACTTTGCATCATGGTCCCTTCCCAGCTTAGCGACGGCAGGAACATCCTTTTGGAGATGATGGGGCGGCATCCATGAACTACAGTTCCCAGCAAGCCAGGAGATCTTCAGGGAAACCCTAGAACCTTGCAGTGTGCTCTGTTGCCAAGCCAGGCTGTTTAGCAGCCTAGGAGCAGTAAATGCACAGTGGACTTAAGGATATTTCCAACTTAGAACTAGTTCTTTGGGACTGAACCTCACTATCAGTAAAGGAATGCACGTAACTGACCCATTAGTGTGTGAGTTTTCAGACTGGCTTCTTTTGCATAGCAATATACACTGAAGAGTCCTTTCGTGTCGTGATAGCTCACTTCTCTTGAGTGCAGAATGCTAATTTTAAAATCTGTCTACCAAGTGAAGGACATCTTGGCTGCTGATACATTTTGTCAATTATGATCAATGCTGCTATAAGCATCTCCGTGTGTGATATCTATGGGAACTCTTTCCAACACATTTGGGCAAGCGCCAAGTGGTTAAATGATGGATCACACGTACAGTAAGCATATTTTTAGCTTTGTTAAGAAGCTGCCAAACCATCTTCCAGGGAAAGTTACATAATTTTAGTTATGTTGGTTCTCAGAGCTATCCAAATTTAGGTGTTAACTCAGACCATCCCTGTACTTGAGATAATTAATTTCTCATGGATTACAGAGATTCAGCATTCCGCTTTAGTGTTTCTGCGGTTGTATTTCTTTGAGGCAAATCCAAATTAATCCCGGATGGCAATTAGTATTCTGAGGATGACTAGGGAGGAGAGAGAGGGCAAGCGAGAATGTCTCATCCCCAGGAACACTCAGCCAGCCAACTGCACCTCAGGCTGCAGGCCCATTGCCACGAACTAAGCCATGTTCACCTCCATCTCAAGGCCGAAGTTCTTCCTTTAGCGCCCAATTATCACAGTTTCCTTGGCGTCTATGAATGGCACCCATGGGTTTCAAGCAGCCAGTGGCAATCCTGTTGTGGGGGCTGATAATCTGATGAACACAGAGACACCCCCCCCACACACACACACCCCGTTACGATTCTAAGCATGCGCAGAGCTGCAGGTTGCTGGTCCCTCTGCTATTTGGCAGGCCTCCCTGGTGCAACACAGTCTGCTGGGTATCTCAGCTTTTCCACTACTGTTGGTTTCCATATTAACTGGGGCGGGGGTGGGGGCAGGTAGAAGTCTGGAAACCATAAGGAAACAGAGATCTTGCGCCCTTCATTCTTCCCAGCCTGGCCCACTGAGGCCACCGTGCTTAACACTCTCGGCACAAAGCATGCATGCTCAGGGCTTTGAGGGTCCTTTCCGATGTTCCAGAGGCACTTTCATTCTTAGAACAACTCTGTGAAGACTGACTGAACTTTAATAGGAGGAAACTGAGAGACAGGCAGGTTGAGTGACTCTCCCAGCGTCACAGTGCAACTGAGTGGTGAGACTGGGATTTGAACTTGGATAATCTGGCTTGTTCCTGAATACTGAATACTGAAGCTACGTGGTTCTCTGCCATTTCAACAGTGTCTTGATCTTTCCTGCTTAACTCAATGTGCTAATTGGCTATCTTTTTCATTACAGTTTTCATCCAAAGGAGTATTGTATAAACACTAGTAAAAGCACATTAATTTAGCTCCAAATAATTTAACATAATTTTCATGCCTCTTAAACTCAATTTCCCTCTGGCTAAAACAGGCACAGACACAGTGCCGATGTCTGTCACAAGAATAAAACAAAGAAAGGCTTCTAAGGAGCCAACACCCTGCATCAAGAAACCATACACAAACACTAGCTTCTCCCACTATCCCTTGAGTTTGACTTTTAAGCTGCAATGGGCCTTTCCCTTTTGCAGTATCTATGAAAAGAGTTCGTGACATGGTGACGTCAGTGCTTTCGGTACTTATGGGGCCTTTCAGGGATATTTTTGAAATACTTTGAAAGCATTTGTTCATATTTCAACTACCATCATGCAAATTGCAAGTCATGCCTAAATAGTCCTTATGGCAGGCGGCAAAGGCTCTCTGCGTATCAGCTGTTTGTTGGCTGAGTTCCTGCTACTCAGTGGGGCTGAAAATGATGCAGAAGTAGTCAATTTAAATAAGACTCAATAAATATTCTACTAATTTGTTATACATATGCATCTAACATGCTTCCACCTAGCAAAGTGTCTTTAGACACGCTCATAATAATACAAGCGAAGAGGGAACAGATAAAAATAAAATTCACACGGAGAGCTTCCTGCCAGCCAGCATAGAGCCACAGTTTTTTGGCCTATGCCTCGCCTTACACACCGGTTCTTAAATATTGTTCCCAGCAGAACGTCTTACCTAAGAACGGCCCTATGATCAGTGCCCAGTGACTGAAAAGGCATATTATGACCGCAGGATATAGTTAGTTTAGGAGCAGGAGTTGGAACTGCCTGAATTTACCAGGGGTGATACATAGCTAGAAGCATCTGCCCTGGTTTTCTCAGGGTATAGTACTGGCTCAGTCCTCAGAGAATGGTACCCACGTAGCTGCTGCAATCAAAGACTCATGGTGAATGAGTGTCCATCTTCCCATCTGTCCACTCTCCCCAGGCCTGGGCTTTCAGCCTAGAAACCAATGTGAGGTTCTTCAGTCAGACTCCAAGACACCTGTGGGGGCTCTGCAGCTTACTGCAAGTCTCCCCTCCTCTAGAGCTGCCTCCCTGCCATCTCAAGGACTTTAAAGACTGGCACCTGCCAGCCTCATTCCTTTCACCTAGACTTAGCCAACTGATTCATGGTGGGACCCCGACAAACGGGAGTCATGGTTCTTTGTGTACCAATTTAGCAAGGGGACTAAAATTCCAAATCTCATCGGGGCTGAATTTCTGAACAGAAAAAAAATCTACAAGAAGCTGTATCTTATCCAGATTAGACAAAACAGGCTTGGTAGGCGAGCAATAGGCACAGAGAAAGAGAGAAAGGAAAGGCCAGGTGAGAGGAACTACAGCAAAACAAAACCAACCCCAAGTCTGAGACCAAATCTCAAACTGTCTAGTCCAGACCCTCTGATGGCCAGGCTACAATTTGGCTCTTGGGATCCCAAAACACTTCCACAGCCTTCAAATATCTCCTGTTCCTTTTCCTTAGCCATTTTTTTAAACTGGTTTCTATTGTTTGCAAACAATAATTCTAAGTAATAGAAACAAGAACGCGATCTTGGTGCGTAAGAAACAGCCACTGATGCACTGGAAGATGATGTCAAACAGACACAAAGCTTCTACATCTTTTTGTTCTTGGTCGCTGTCGTGTCTTTGTTTAGACTCTCGACTTAGAGGACACAGCGATGGCAGGGACCACGCCCCTGCGGGAATTTGTATCCTCTCTAAACTCTCATTCATAACGATTATTCTTCAGCCTCCGGACTCTCACTGTTTGGGGCTCATCCCTTAAATGATTTTTAGATACTAGAAAGAGAGTTTGAAAACAGAATGTGTAAGCCAATTAGCTTACCGCTGGGTGACCTTCAACAAATTGGCTTTTAAATGTCATGGAAGACCCAGGTGGAAGTCACTCTTTCTGTGGAAATAATGAACATGGGAAGACGTATCTCAGAGGCCACCGGCTGGAACAATGACTTTATTCTTCTGTGACATGTATTTTCTAATGTATGATGCATTTTGAAATCATAAATACAAAATTACCCCCCCCACACACACACACCATGCTGAAGACGGAACTCAGAGCCTTGCTTGAATTTGCTTAGTAACCTCTCGAGCACTGAGATGAGTCCCAAGATAAATTTACTTTAGAAGTTCACAGTTTAGACTGAAAATCCTTCAGTTCAGCAATAGGAGAGTGTCATTTCTATTTGGGGGTATCATGTGTACTTTTTGGCCTAGATTCTATTTGATCATCATAGAAATCAGTGTTTTGCTTTTCAGACAAACCCACGAGACTTGGAATAAAACCAAACCTTCCTGACCGGATCATCCACCCACTCTGCAGCAATGTGACCAGCCCACTCGAGCTGGAGGTCTCCTTTCCTGGGCACAGTTCTGTTCCCCAGGGAACAGCTCCATCAGGTATTCTGCCCTGGCTGCTGTGGTTTAATTAGAGCTGGAGACTTAGACTGGGAAAGTGTCCGAGCCTCTTAACAGTCTGGATGTCCACGGGAGGCTCCCTGTAAACAGGATTGCCTTCTCTGAGCTGGTTCCAGCCCAAATAAAACCTGGGTTGCCTTACCAAAGATAGGCAATTAGAAGAAGAATGGATGTCAGCAGCAGACTGTTAATAGATTTTATTAAACTCCTCCCCTCTCTCTGCTTCTCTCTCTCTCTCTCTCCCTCCCTCCCTCCCTCCCTCCCTCCCTCCCTCCCTCCCTCTCTCCCTCCCTCCCTCCTCTCTCTTTCTTTCTCAAGACAGGGTCTCAGCTATAACCTAATCTGATCTTGGACTTGCAGTAATCCTCCTGTTCCAGCGTGCTCGTGTGCTGGAATTACAGGTATAGGTCATCATGCACAGCTTACTGTTTTTTCCTTTTTCAAGATAAAATTTCAATTTCTTGATTATACTTCAAAGGTAGACCTCTTGACAGTGCCCCGAAACAACAGAGTCCACACAGCCTTGGCCAGGCTCACAGATGCAAGGCTTGATGAAGACAGGCTCCCGTGGCTCCTGGACATGCTTCACTGGGCGGCACACTGTGCATTTCAGCTACACCCACCCTGCAGGGTTCCTTCCCAGGAAAGAACTGGGAAGTGCTGTGCTAGGCAGAACAACAGCGACCACAGATGCCCACAGCAAGCACAGGCCTCCCTGCATGACGTCTGGCTCTTGCAGCTTAGGGGAAGAGAGGAGATTCTGAGATGTAGAGATTATCTTGGATTATTAGTAATGAGACCCTAAAGGGAGAAGTTTTCCAGCTGAGTCAGGGTGAGAGACCAAAGAAAGAGCAGAGGTTTGTGACTGAAACCAGTTTGAGGCACAGGTGACTCTGAGGATAGTGGAAGAAGGACTTCAAGCCAAACAAAAAAAACCGTCCTCTGCTGACAGCCGCTAGGAAAATGGGGGCATGAGTCCTACAGCCTCAAGGGCCTGAGCAATGTCATTCAGAATGAGCAAAGAAATGGATCCTCCCTGAAGCCTCCAGCCAGGGTCAGAGTTCCCAGTTCCAGCTCAGAGGAGCCTGGGTTAGGTTCTGGTGTTCAGTCCTGTAAGCCGATACATCTGTCCTGTTTCAGCCTTAAGAATGTAGTCATTTGTTACGGCGGTGAACAGAAATGAATACCCATGGCCAGAAAGAAGCAGCGTTTCCTGTTCTAATGCAAGACGATAAGGGATGGCCCCCTTGGTCTGCACAGAACAAGCTAATGGGGGTGAAAGCTCTTAAAGAGGGCTAGAAGGCAGGGCGCTCAAGACTAAAGGAAGCAGGGCGTTCAGAACACCTGAGTGCATCTCCTGCTGTGTCTTCAAACTAAGACGACATGGCACAGATTTGTTCATTGAATAACTTTCCTCTGGGGCACACAGGGGTGTCAGGCCCAGCACAGGCAGGAGAAATAAAGGAACCCAGTGGGAGACTGGGATGACTTGCGTGTGTTTTTTAAGGTAGTTTGAAATAAGCATGCCATCAGGCAAACAGTTTCAATAAAAGGCTCAAACTTTTATTGAAAAAAAAAAAAAAAAAGAAGAGCCACCAGGGGGAACGGGAAACCAGAAGATAAATGTGTGTGTGGGGGGGGGCAAAGAGAAGAAGCATGGAAAGGTACCCAAAGGCACACAGAGAATGAGGAGTAAGAACCAAAACCCCAGAAGAGAAAGGCCACAGCCTCACGGTGTTGGAGGCTGCCTCATTCCAATGACATTTGGACACAGATGCCCCCAGGGGCTGCCAGGCAGAGATGCCCCAGTTTGAATATTTTGTTCACCCCTGGCCCCCTGCTTCCCACAAAGTCCTTTGGGGAAGATAAGGCCATCCACTTTAGATCTGTCTGGAGAAGAGCGCTTGTTGCAGAAGCAGCTGGCGAGACAGAAAGGTAGTGGAAGCCTTGAAAGACCCGGGGCTGTGGGCACAAGACCTCCTAAAGGAAGAGGAGAGAAGCAGACAAGCTTGTCTTCAGAGAGCGCAAGGTGAAAGGGAGCCCCTGGGGACCCTCAGGGACAACCTCAAAAGTCCATGGGCTGAGCAGGTAGAAAAGGAAATGAGTCACCTCTGCACAGCTGCAATACCACGCCATGGCCAAGCACAGGTCCCCAGTCTGCAATTGTTCTTAAAGCAAAGACAGGGCATGGGTCTCATAGCCTGCCAGTTACCTGAGAGGCTGGTTGTGGGAGGCCCCTGGCTCTCCCTCCCTCAGCACACCACAACCCTACAGCAGCAATGAGGAGCCCCAGGCTCTTGCAATTCCAACCCCTTTGCAGCCAAGGTCCCCCTCAAAGCCACAAATCCCATTCCCACCACTTCAGTCCAGTGAGTCATCACTTCATATGTGGTCGGAACTCATGACAGGGTCTATACATTTGAGTGCACAAATTTTTCACTACTCCGGAGGCGCTAAGGTTTTGCCCTCACTGGGTCGTGAGTGACCTCTTGTGGTGAGCATGTGTGATTGCCGAGGGAAGAAAGTCAGGTTGCATTTGGTTCCTGTTAAGCCACTATCTATCCAAAAAGAAAGAGGGAAGACAGCTTCTAAAATAAGTTTGTAAAAGCAAAATTTAAAAAAAGTCAAACAACAAAAAAGGAATTGTTTGGGGCGACTATAAACCTGGAACTGAGGTGTATGTTAAGGTAGAGAAGGTATAATTTTCCAATGGCGCCTTTTAAAATTGAGCTTTTTAAAACTCAAGATTGTTGCAAAAATCTCATTGCATCTCAGAATCAATGTTTTCTTCTTCTTCTTTTGCTACCATTGTTATTTTGTCACAGAAAGTAGTCTGGGTAACCCTTTTGTTGTTATTGGAACAAAAATCCTAATTACTCCATATTAGTAAATTTTCAAGGCTGAGAGGTTTGCACAATCATTTCTTGTAAAATCCTGTGTACCACCAGGCAGTGGTGGCGCATGCCTTTAATCCCAGCACTTGGGAGGCAGAGGCAGGCAGATCTCTGTGAGTTCAAGGTCAGCCTGGTCTACAAGAGCTAGTTTCAGGACAGGCACGAAAGCTACAGAGAAATCTTGTCTCAAAAAAAAAAAAAAAAATCCTGTGTACTATGAAATGGCAAATTGGAAACACTTCAGTCTGAAAAAGAATCTGCTATAGGTAGGCACTCTGATGGCCGCTCTGCTGGAGATATGGGTTTGGGCTTACAGTAGAGAGGCAGAGACCCACAGTAGGGGACAGAAATCACTGTCACTGACAAGAGACAAGGAAGTGTCCTGAGGTTTTCAGGAAATGGCACATGGTCCAATGTACATAGAGTCAGGGGCTGAGGTTCCTGGAGATGAGGAGCATGGCCAGAAAGACCGTATGAATAAATTAGCACAGACACGGAGAGAAACAATGAATTAATGGGACCTCCTGAAACAGAGATGCTTCTGTAAAGCAAAGGACACAGTCAACAAGACAAAAAGACAACCTACAGAATGGGAAAAGATTGTCATCAATCTCACATCAGAAAGAGGTTTGATCTCCAAAATATACAAAGAACTCAAGAAATTGGTCATCAAAAGAACAAATAATCTAATAAAAAAATGGGGTACAGACCTAAACAGAAAACTCTCAACAGATGAACAGGTGGTGGTACATATCTTTAATCCCAGCACTCAGGAAGCAGAGGGAGGTGGATCTCTGTGAGTTCAAGGCCAGCCTTGTCTACAAAAGCTAGTTCCAGGATAGGTTCCAAAGCTACAGAGAAAACCTGTCTTGAAAAAACCAAAGCAAACCAAAAATCATGAAGGTTTTGAAGAGTAAAAACAAATAAAACATTCATGTCCATCTCCTGGGGATCCTCCAAAGTTGGGTGATAACTGTGTCTAGACTCAGCTTAATGTTGCCTCCACCCTTCCTGATACATTACCCTTCTCGAATTTCAGCAAATACACACGCCAGAGCAAATGAGAACAGCCAGTTGGTGGCTCATCTTTACACACAAAATGAAAATGTCCTGCATGAAATCAGTCTATATAGAGTTCAAACACACACTTCCGTTCTGCTCCAGACACTGTACCCCTCCTGCTTCTCCCATGGAGGAGTTTAACAAGCTCAAGTTGCAAAGATAAATTTACAAAACAACCTGTTCTTTTCTCTAGACAAAAACAGTAAGGCATCCAAAGAGACATTCAAAAATCTGTCACTTTGGAATTTAAAACAGAACGCCCTCTAGCTGTTAAAGTGAGTATTGTTTATACTGCACCTTATTTCAGGGCAAAACTTTAAAAATTATAAAATAATCTATTCATGCTGTTAAAGCTACCTTGGCAGGTTTTATTTAGTTTTAAGATCAGGGTTCAATGGTACTTTCATTTTTACAGAGTTTATATTTTATAAATATAATAGAATTCTATAGAATCTATCAATATGCCTTTTTCTTTCCATTTAATTTTTATGTGTATGTGTGATTTGCCTGCCTGCATGTCTGTGCACCAATGTGTGCAGTGCTCAAGGACGCCAAAAGAGGGCACTCGATCCCCTATAACTGGAGTTACATATGGTGGTCGGCAACCACGTGGATGCTGGGAATCCATCCCAGGTCCTCTAGAAGAGCAGCAAGTGCTCTTAACCATAGAGCCATCTCTCTAGTCCTAGGAGGGCTCTTTTAAGAGTTGATTTCCTATCTTCCCCATATTCATTTTTCCCTTTCTTGGGCACTATTGGATGTTTAATGGATATGTGTAAATGGATGTGTGAGTTATACTGTCTATGCAGAGAATGCAACTATGCAGTCTGGTGGATTTGTGTGCGCATGACTGCTTATCCTTCTATCTATAAATAACAGGAGGCTGCCATCACCCTAGAAAATGTCTACCCTTTTCCTGCAAATACCCCCTCTTTAACCTGTATGTGCTCCCATTCCTTTCCCTACCACTGTAGATTAGACTTACTTATTCCTGAATGTTGTAGCAATGAAATCTAACAGGATTTTTTTGTTGTTTGTTTCTGATTCCATTGGCTCAACAAGTAATTTCAAAGATTTCCCTATATAGTTGCATCAAACAACTCCTCAGAATTTTTTTATTGTGGACTAGAATATGGTTCCCTGAATGTACTGCAATCTTTCAATCTGTCCATTTTTCTCCCTAATGGATATTTGGGTTGCTTCTGGTGTGGATAGTGTTTCTGATAGATCTTGACAGAGTTGAAGACTGGTTTGATGGACATAAGAAATGAGTTGATCAGGGAACATTGTGGGAGAAGGAGGCAGAGGGGCTTGTGAGAGCCAGAGAATCAGGACATCTGCCTTGAGACAATGTCTGCTAGATATGGTAGGGATACATCACCCATGAAATCTGAACAATATGGTTTCCTAAACAAGACCTACATAATGACTACAGAATTCAACACACCAAATGGGGATAGGGGCTATTTCACAAGGCCCCACCCCTAGATGAAGAACTATATTCAGGCAATGGATTTGATGGGAGAATCAGTTTTCTCTAGATATGAGAGCCCTGATAGTTTATCCGGTCCCAAGTAGTCAGCCCTAGACACATGTGTGTGTAAGCAACACTAAATGTACTCAGAAGGATATGTGTGTGTGTGTATCCATAATAATTATAGAAATCATGAATCTGAGAAAGAATAGGGGGAGGGAGGAGTTGGAGAGTAGAGAAAGAATTGTAGAAATGATACAAATACAGCATATTCATGTATGGCAATCCTCAAAAACTTATTAAAAAGTTTAAAAAAAGAAATGAGCTGAGAGTTCTAAGTTATCAGCATAGATATTTTTGCAGATTGTTGTGGGTGCTTTATTGCAAGTTTCCGGCAGAAATACAACACATCTTTGTTACACTGTAAAGTGTCTGAATCAGAATTATTAAGAACCCAGTTCAATTTATGTGGTTCAGCACAGTGCTAATGGGCGCACAAGTGTGGATAGAGTCCCTTATGGTCTTGTTGGCTTTCCTGGTGAAAAGGACTTTCTTTTGTGGTCTCAGAAAAACAACAGTGACCTCCGAGCCTTCTCACTGGGGCACACTAATGAGCAGAAAGTGGAGGAAGAAGTGTGTGTCACCCATGAGAACTCGTTGAGACAAGAAACTTAACCAATGAACATCACTCGCAATGAGCGTCTTTAAAGTCAGTCAAGAAGGAACTTATGCAAAGCCTCCTGCATGCACTGTTAGCCAGATGATACGTAAATATTATTATTCCCATACATTGGCTATTGAATATCACATGGATTATCATTTATCTACTGAATTGCATACAATTCACCTGTGCTGATGACCTAGTAATAACCACAAGTTGATTCTTATATAGACATAAGTTTTTCTAAATTCTCACTACTTTGTAAAGCAAACGCACATATCTGACACATTTCAGAGGAAGAATCAGACTGAGAACATTTGGTAAACTAAAGTCATATTCTTAGTACCCGGTGAAGCCAGGCTTTGACCTGAGATTGCCACATCCCAGAGCCCATCCATGCTTTACTCTAAGACCCCCCAATAAGCTGGCATTGCATGGTTCGCGCTTGTAGAAGACACGCAAATGCGGGTGACTTCCCATGGTGTTGAAGGCTTCAAATATCTCTATCCCAAAAGACCAGCACACAGAAACTTAACCAATGAACATCACTCACAATCAGTAGCTTTAAAGTCAGTCAAGAAGGAACTTATGCAAAGCCTCCTGCATGCACTGTTAGCCAAGATGGTACGTAAATATTATCAAGACTCCAGAAGCTTCCACCGGCACACAGCCGTTGCAGGGAACTCAGATAGATAACAAAGATATGTCTGTGCTGAGAGAAAGAGACCCCAGCAGCCCTCTGTGTGCTCCAGTGAAAACGGTTCATGTTTGTCTTCACTACATTCAAACAGACGATTTTGATTGTGAGATTTGTGTCATTGCCTTTCAAACAGGACATATACTTTACAAACAGTTTGGAATGGCAGCTAGTTTGAGGTTGAAAACTTGTGTAGTGGCGACCTCAGGTCCCAATGGGTCCCAATGACAAGCCTTGGTGTATGAGCTTTCTCGACTCATCCCAGCTCTGTTCTAAGAAGATCCGAGGAGAAATCGGCTCCCTCCACAAGCCGGTGTATCTTCAGGATGTACTGCATATGTCAGCGGGTGGTAGTGTGGAGAGAGCTGGTGGGGTTTCCAGTGTTTCGAGCACGTTCTGAGAAGGTGCCATTGACATCATTTAAGTATTCAAAACTAAGCAAGGCAACAGCAGACAAGAACACTTCATCACTGGACAATCATTCTGCTTGGAGACAGTTGGATTTTTTTTTTAAAGAGTAGTAGATGATGTAACAATGGAAACAAGTCTTAGTGACATTTGCATAACTGTCTTCCATGCATGAGAGGAACCAAGCCATAGCACCGAACTCTTCACTGAGCTCTGAAACAGTCCTTGGAACAGTGGTTCTCAACCTGTGGGTCATGACCCCCTTGGGAGTCTCAGATCGGATATCCTGCATATTGGATATTTCCATTATGATTCACAACAGTAGCAAAATTACAGTTATGAAGCATCAGCGAAATAATTCTATGGTTGGGGGTCACCACAACATGAGGACGTGCCTTAAAGGGCCACAGCATTGGAAGGTTGACAAGCACTGCTCTAGACTGTATAAAGGGAGGACAGAGGGATGGACATCCACCCTGAGCTGGACACCACGTACTTCCTAAGCACCTGTCTGGGGAGGCGAGCAGCGGACACTGGGGCTACCTAAAATGGCATTTGTCTTTTCCGTAGACACGTTTTCAGGTTATAGAAGCATCTCCATAAATGGGTATTTGATCCCTGCAGTTTTTATAGTTGTGCAACTGTAAACTGACTCATGCACTCCCAACACTTATAAACTGTCACCTCAGGGCTGTAGAGGTGACTCGGTGGCAAAGAGCACCCGTTTCTTTTCCGGAGGACCCTGGTTTTATTCCCAGCGCCCACACGGCACAACTATGTGGAACATGAGTTTTGAGGGATTTGACACCCTCTTCTGGCCTCTGTGGGCACTGAATGACGTGGTACACAGACATATAAGCAAGAAAACACCTGTGCACATAAATAAAAATTAAAAAATCTAGAAAAAAGTTTTAACAACAAAAATATGATCACTTCAGTGTAGAAAAAGGGATAGAGCGACAGGAATCTCTCAATATACATTGACATCCTTGGGAAGTATAAATGGCAGAACAATTAGCAATATGAATTGCTATATGTGTCAATTTTGCAAATTCTTTGGCAATCCATATGAAAATTTATGATTTTAACAAGATACATCAAAAACGGAATGCCTTTTCATCATCATCATCTTTGTCATCATCGTCATCATTTCTGTGGGGTGTGTGTGTGTGTGTGTGTGTGTGTGATGTATGGGCATCCTGGGTATGGGAACCTTATGGAGGTTAGGGGATAACTTGTGGGAAATAGTTTTCTACTTCCACCGTGTGGTTTCTAGAGAGAAAATTTGTCAGGGACTGAGCCGCCACACTGTTCCCTGCCTCATTTTTGAGACAGGATTTCTCAGTGAACTTTCACCTTGTCTTTTTTAACCAGGCTGGTCAGCCATTGAGCTCCCAGCATCCATTTATCTCTACTGCCCTACGGTTAGTTCTGGGATTAAATTGACATTCTGGGTCCTGTTTGGGTATAGAGAATACAGTAAGCACCTTACCCATTGAGTCGCTTCCCAAATTTTATCACAACTTTTAGAAATAAGAAATCTAAAGATGAGAGAGGCTGTGTCATGCTTGCTTTAATTTATGTTTTGGTGGTACCTGGCCAGTTTCTCAATGCACCCTGGGTATCTGATTTTTTCATTAGGGAATTAAGTTCTCTGCTTGTTTATGTGGTGTGACCTTGATGTTATTCATAAAAGTTATATAATCTGGTTACATAATGAGGCTATCAACCACTTAACTATAAAATTTTGTGTATGATTTAGGCAACTGATTAATCTGAGCTAAAGTTGAACTTAAAGTGGAGAAACAGCTGTGTGGCATAAACAGGGAGAGCAACAACAAAACAGTCTACTTTTGTATTTGTCACGTGACACGAATTGCTACTTGAGAGAAAGCATACGCTAATTCTCTAGATGGGGACTCAGGTGCAGTGAACTGAGTCTTTCATCGGACACTCTAATGTACAGCAATTATTCAACACAACCCCCAGATTTGCCACCATCATGAGGTGTCTCTCACTGTATACAAAGTGGAAAACACCAAGTCAGTTCAAATATATCAGTATGTGAAGTAAAATGAAGTTTCCTCTGGTCATTAAGGATGAGGCACAGCCTTCTAAATGTCCATTTTATTCACATATTAAAGTCCGAAGTCTTAGGCCAGATATAGGATACCAAGGACATGTTAGACACAGACACTAAGATGGACAGTCTGTCAGGGGTCATATAAATGCTGCTAGGGGCAGCTTCTACCAGGTGGAGAATTTCGATGTCCAGGCTTGAATGTGTGACCAAGTGCCGTTATGTTTCGTTGCTCTGTGATGGAGCCAATAACATTTGTTTTGAAAAGCACAGATCTGTGCACTGTATTTAATCTCTAGTGATAGGATGAAGCTTGCCCTCAATAGTCGCTTTAGTCCTTCAATTATAGTGTAAAATAAACGGTGACAGATTGTTTTATCCTTTTGTGTCAACCAAAACACCCACGGGATACATAATTTGGTGATCAAAGCCTGAACTGAAGGAAGTTAAGAGAGACTCCAGAATACAGCCTGATGTCTAATTTGCTAAGGCAGAGCATAGAAGGGAAATCAGTGAACATTTAACTAAAATATTCTTAGGAGCAGGGATCCATGGTAAAAAATGGAATCATTTTGGGTTTGAAGGAAGCTTCCTGTGGGACATTGCTGGGTTACTCTGGGATCTCTGCATGCCATCAGCCTGAAAATGGAGTGGTCTGTGGAATTTCTAGGTCAACAAGAGGTGCAGAAGAGACAGTGGGGTCTAACAAAATGAGGGGCTAACCTGCATTCTTTAACAGTAGTAAAAGATACACTAGGCTTACAAAGTGGGAGTATTGAAATCTTGGATACTGTAGCCATGATAATGAACGATGTTATTCATACATCATGAAAAGAAAGCTGAGACAAATAAATGTCTAAGTGGAATTTGTATAATGACGACGATAAACCATGTGCTTATTCAACTCCACACAGAGAATCTAGGGTTCAACAGTGTGGGCTCTTACTAGATGTAAATACAATGTGACCACAGGAAGAAAGATATTTAATCTGTTCTTTCATCCAAAGACTTCATCCAACCTCTTCCAGAGATGATCTTCTGAGGACCAGGAAGAAAAAAATCCAAATCCACCACAGAACATCTAAACCAAATTCTAGACAAGGGGCTTATTCCTCATCTCTCCCCTCACCCGCCACCTCCTAATTTCCTCACTCCCCCAAATAAGAAACGTTTGTAGCATGGAAACTACTGGTTGGGAGGCGTATCATCAATGATGCCATTCCTCCCTGGAAGAAAACTACTTATAAGTCAATTAGAGACTGTGACAGGGTGGGATGGTGACAGCAGCAGAAGGCACATCTTCATTGTGATGTTTCAAATGAGAAGTCACATGCTGCAGAGCGCTTTTGCTTTAGCTGGCTTTTGTCTTAAGAAGATGCCTGACTCACCCTTTGTACACACTTCTTTAGTGGCCCTACACTCAGCCCATTATCAGCGCTCGAATGTGGGGCAGGGGTCTTTACACAGTCAGAAGCCACGGTCATCTATAGGTGTCGTTTGAATTATCTTCTGATCATCCGCTGCCTGTCTGTCTGAGCTATCATGTTCTTGTGAGGGATGCATGCTTGCATTTCTGTGTTTGCTATAACATTACTATTTCTAAGTTACTATAAAATTACTTGCCATAGTTACTTAGAGGGTTCAGGCTCAGGACGTCTATACTTTCCTAGTGATTTATTACTAAAACATTGTTTCTGTGTGAAAGCACCCACCTCCCTCTTTGGCATACGTGGAGTGTATGTGAGCACTTGTTTGTGTGTGTGAATACATTTGTGTTATATACATTAATAAATTACCTTGTATTCTGAATATTAATTTAACTGGCTCTCTTTTCCATTCTTTTACTACCTATTCCTTTTCTGTATTTTCTACTTTCCTGATTTTTACTAGATTGATGAATAAACTTACTATTTTACTAATAACTTTTTAGTTCCTTCCTATCATGAAAATCAGATATTCTGTTGCTGTTTTTGTGACTACTTTAAAAATGATTTTAGCTTCATCTCAAGTTAAGCAGCACCCTGTCTTCTCTAGAGTAAAACAGAGATCTTAGACTTTTTCAGCTCCAGTTCCCATCTCCTGCCTCCCATGGCTATTAGTGTGTCAATTCTATCTGCTTTAATGCCTTCCCGACGAAGTCATTGTTGTTGCTGTTAGTCAATGTTTGCTTAAACGAAAATACTTATTTACTACTTATCCCCCTCTCTTTCATTATTAAAACCACTCCAGACTTCAGCAAAAATCTCACTGTTCAGGATATGTGCCTTCGTTCCCTAGTGTTTTTTTTTTAAAAAAAAATAATAATTTTTTTCTTATACACTCCTTGCAAACAATATTCTTTTGTAGAGGAGGCTTGAGATACACACTAGTGAGGTGTGGCATACAAGTGTGAGCAAAAGCTGTTCAGGACAATGAGCTTTGGGTATGACACAACCATGCAAGTAACACCCAGACCAGCTTCAAACATTTCCTTTCTCCAGATGGCTCTCCCACACCGCTTGTCTGTCAGTTCCCATCTCTGCCACGCAGGCAGCTATTCCTGGCCATTAACTTTTTCCTATCTTAAATTTCATAAAAATAGAATCACACAGTAATTACTCTTGCTTCTGGCCTTTTCACGCAACACAATGCTTTTGAAGATTGCTGTGTTTGTCTGTAATTTTTCTTCTTTCTCACTGTGTATCCCATGTCATTATCACCCTGAAGTGATAGTTTAAGAGGGTATAGAACTCTGGGTCAATAATTACTTTTTTCATATCTTGAAAAGATTATTCCAATGTCTTTCAGTCTTCATTATTGCCCCAAAGCTCTATCCTGCCAATGCAATTGCTTTTCCTTTGAGGACCATTTCCTGTGGCTATATACTCTCTCCCATTTAGGTTTAAAATGCATCCTTCATCTTTGGTGTTCTAAAATTCCAGCTTACATCATGGTGCCAATTTGTTTTGGTAATACTTAAAGAGTTGACAGGAGTCAATGTGATTCATCAGTCTATGGCCTTATGACCCTTTCATTTAGAAGCCCTCCTCAGGCATCTGTTCCAGGAGAGAAGATGTGGACTCACACACAACACCAGTTCGTGGAAGAGTGTGTGGATATTTAATTCCTCTTCTGCAGAAGGGCCATAAGGTATCCATCTTATAGGGTTTATATTTTTATTGACTCTCTGCATGCACAAATCAAGTCTTATCTACTGCTCATGCAGGCATGGAAACTAAGGTGGGTGTCTTTCTCCAGGGCTAGCAGTCTCCAGCATGGGGCTTGTCTTATCTGGCTCCTCTGAGTTTCCACTTCCTTTCTCCTACTTCCTTCCTTCTTTCCTTTCTTTTTTTATTAAGAAATATTTTATATGTGTGCGTGTTTTGACCACATGCCTCTCTATGCACCAGGTACATGCCTGGTACCCTTGGACGTCATCAGAAGAGGGTATCAGATGATGCCCTGAAACTGGAGTCAAAACAGATGGTTGTGAGCTTCTGTGTGGGTGCTGGGAATCAAACTTGGGTCCTCTGCAAGAACAGGCAGTGCTCTTAACCACTGAGTCATCTCTCCAGACTTACTTTATTTTGGTCTCAATTATCATGACACTAAAAATAATATTTGGAAGGATTTAACCAATGTTTACAACTCTGCATGGACTTTGCCTACCATGTTGCTAGAAGACTTTCTGTTTTTCACCTATAGACTTATGAGTGATTAGCAGTCAGGTTTATATAGATAGAGACTTAAATCTTGGTCATTACGACCACAGGCAACTTGAGCAAAATTACCTCGAGACAGGTTTTTTTTTTTTTTCTGTGTAACAACTCTGGCAGTCCTGGAACTAGCTCTGTAGACCAGGCTGACCTCACAGAACTCACAGAGATCCATCTGCCTCTCAAGTACTAGGACTAGAGGTGTGTGCCACCATGCCCGACTAGCACTTGCTTTCTAATAAGCGGGATCTAATGTTGCCTGATCTGTGCAACTGATGGGCAGGGCTCAGTGATACCCAGAGTGTAGTGTTCACACCTTTGACTTGGACCCCAGTAAAAAGCTGGTTGTATTGTTGCTGTATTAAGGAGGCCGCTTGTTCATTTCTTGGCAGCCCAGACCCCCTAAATAACCACATAGAAACTGCATTAATTAAATCATTGCTTGGCCAATTACTTAAGCGTATTGCTAGCTAGCTCTTATATCCAGAATTAACATATCTCCATGATTTTATATTTTACCTTGAGGCTTGTAGCCTTCCAGCAAGGTTTCAGCGTGTCTGTCTCTGGTGGTGGCTCCATGGCTTCTCTCTGACTCTGCCTTCCTTCTCCCAGCATTCAGTTTAGTTTCCCCCACCTAGCTCTGTTCCCCTATAGCTCTACTATAGGCCCAAAGCAGTTCCTTTACTAACCAATGATATTCACAGCATACAGAGGGGAATCCCACATCAAGTCGCTTTTTAATGAGAGTAGTCAGAATACTGTTGATTTCCATTCAACCCCATTATCACTTACTAGCTATTTTATACTAGATCTCTAAGTCTCTTCATCATCAAGAGAAAGACAGAAAAAATTCTTACCTTTGAGCACTATTGTGAAGATAAAATATGTGGTTGCATATAAAGCAGGTGGTACTCAGTAAACCATCATCAATCATTAATATTATTAAACATGTGAAAATATTATTCATTTAGTTAATTTGCCTACCCAGGAAGCAGATAATGTGTAAGTTGATATTCCAGATACAAAGAAATATGTATTTCATGAAAAGGAATAAAAACGAATAGCTAAACATAATAATATATTCTTTGTGTACATTGGATACAAGGGCAAATCCTCATAGGCAAGAATACTTTTTAAGTCCACCAGTGGTTGCCTGAAACCTTGGATAGTCACATTACATATATTATATTTTTCCCATACATAAATATTATGTAATGTATGATAACTATGATAATATATAATTTATCAATTAAGCACAGTTGGAGGTTAGAAATAACTAATAATAAAATAGACCTATAATAATATACTGTAATGTATATAAATGAACTCTCGGTCTCTTTATCTCTAAATAGGCTTATTCCTCCCTGTACTGCATCATATTTCATAGCATGGATGACTACTCTCTGTAAAGTAATTCTTTTCAAATACTCCTCAACCAAAGACCATGCTCTGGTAATTTCCCTGCGGTTAGAGAAATCATTGCAAGTCAGCAAGAAAATTAAGATAGCAAGACAAACCAATGCACAATGTGGCAGGGTTTCGCCTAGAGAAAGGCGCTGTGATAGGGGACCACACTGCAGTGGCAGGCTTCTGTGAGGCTGTGGCTCACTGCAGGCTCATGACAAATGGCACACTGACTGGGTGTGAGGATCACTGGCTCAGGGTTGGAGGGAAACAGGGATATTACATGGTAAGAGTGATGCCACTGTTATATACAGTGTGACCTGGGTCCTTAGGGCCCAAGTAACTTCAGATGCGGAGTAGAGCAGGTTATGACACATCATCACATCATTGAGAACATTTAATGAAGAACATACCGCCACAGACCCACAGGCTTACTGGAGCCTTGAGAGGAGTTGGTTTGGGGCTACAGTGGCTCTTCCCATCCTATAATTTACTATTTATGGGTCTAGGAGACTAGGGTCTAGGTGACTGTGGTTACTATAGCAATCATTTCTGCTATTTGAGCTCTACCAGAAAAGTAATGATTATTTTCTTAAGTTAGGTTATTCATTCTTCTCCTCAGGAAGCACCGGTTGTCCTCACTTGCTGTGCTCCAAATATCGAGGGGAGTGTCCATGTACACGTAAGAGGAAGTAGTTGATCCCCATAAGTCAAATCGAACATTAGATTTCAACCAAGGCAAGATTATACTTTTTAATGTAAATATTATCAGCACTTTTAAAGCACTGATTTTTTTGAACTGATTCTACTTCTATTTCTGTTTTCATCGAAAGGCTAACTATCAATATAAGAATGACAAACACATATTTTCACACACATGCATGTGTACAAGCATATTGTGTGCTTGGTCTGTTTAAAGAGAACAAACTAAATCTGCCTACATGGGTATTTTAAAATTACTTGTTTTATTATCATGTTTATGTATGCTATGTGTTTGCAGTATCTGTGGAGGCTGGAAGAGGGTATCGGATGCCCTGGGACTGGAGTTACAGAGTCGTGAGCTGCCATGTACCAGCTGGGAATTTAACTCAAGTCCCCTGCAAGAGCAGCCAGTGTTCTTAACTGCCGAGTCATCTAGCCCGTCCCCCAAACAGAAAATTTTAACTCTGAACTTAAATATATGAGAGTTCTCTCTTATAAAACTGATTTTCAAAAAACAAGAAAGTTAAAAACCAGCCTAGCAAAATGGCATCGGCAGACAAGAGCACCGTAGAAAACAATTACTCAATACTTATTGTCACTACCAATTCCATACAAGGTTGCTTATCCAATTTAGCTTATTTCTTGGGAAATAAATGTTTTCTTGAGCAGAAATTGAAATCAGATGACATATAACGCCTTCTGTTAAGCTTTTCTCTGGCCTTTGGCTGCCCTAGGACAGGCCATTTCATTTCTAAATTAGAGCACTTTCCACATAAATCTCAAGTCTATCTTATCCTATAAACCAGTGGTTCTTAACCTGTGGGTCATGACCCCTTTGGGGGTATCAAATGACCCTTTTACAAGGGTCTCCTAAGACCATTGAGAAACACAGTATTTATAATTCATAACGGTAGCAAAATTATAAAGTAGAAACAAAAATAATTTTATGGTTGGGGGTCACCACAATGTTAGAAACTGTATCAAAAACGTCACAGCATTAGCAGGGTTCAGAGCCACAACTATAAACTTTAAATGACCCAAATTGAGAAGACCCTAAATAAAATGGATTACAGAATCTTGCACAGATTGATTCTATCATTGATAATAAATTTTAGGTAAAAAGAATAGCCAGTTCCAACTTTCACTTTTCTACCTAGTGACTTATTTTACCCATCCATAAGATGGACATTGAGATTAAAACAAGAATAACAGCAAAAACATCTGACAGGTGACTGTCCCCTCTCAGCAGCAAAGGGAACAACACCAGAACTTTCCTTAGAGGCTGCAGTGCAAAGCCGCCCTGCTGCTGACATGGTTCTCATGATATAATTTCAATCCTACGAAGTGAAAACATTCCATGTAATTCAGAAGTAAAAAGGTTACAATGCTGATTAATATGATTACATGGTTTGCATGGTTATCAAACCAGGGCAGGGCCATAAGCCTGTCTTACTTCACAGAACACATGCATATTCTCTATGCACAGAGAATATAGCACTTCCAATTTAACAGATGACTTTCTTTTAGTTTTTAGTCAACTTTTCTAGAGAGACTGATCTGTCCATCAAGACCAGATCACCAAAGGACCCAGTCTCCCTGCTCAGCAGTTCAGCATCCCCTGGCTCCTGACGCTCTGGTGACCAGCTTTCCCAGCATCCCCTGGCTCCTGACGCTCTGGTGACCAGCTTTCCCAGCATCCCCTGGCTCCTGACACTCTGGCGATCAGCTTTCCCAGCATCCCCTGGCTCCTGATGCTCTGGTGACCAGCTTTCCCCAGGATATAGAGAAGACAGGAAGGAGGGCCTTCTAGCTTTGCCAGTACTGATTATTTCCATAATACCCATTGTGCTTTTGTTGATGTGAAAGTCACTAGGTCAGAGTGTCAAGAAATACAAGCAGCCCACTCTGAGAACAGCAAAGCCGCTCCTCAATGTGGCATTCAATGAAACTGGAAGTGTCTCAGAGGCCCTGTCTCCCACAAGTGCACAAAAATTGGGACTCGCTATCTCTGAATTGCAGAACTTTTGCCAGAGCATTCGCCCTGACTTCTGCACTTCTAATAAGAATGTCTCGGTTTCCGGCAGATGAGTGATGGAACTCACCCCCGAGTACAGCTAATCTGAAGAGCACTGGAGGAGCAGGGGCAATTTAATCTCTGCAGCAACGCTCTGAACCCAGTGACACCTGTAATGGACTCAATAGCAAATGACAACCTCCTCTGAAGAGCTTGATGAATATTAATATGGCCATTACAGAGCAAAATTAGAAAACAAAACAAAAGCATGTCCTCACTTTGAACTGCAACATTTCTGAACTCCCAAAGGTCCGTTTCCTCTCATTTTCACAGGGTATGGTGTGCATTCCAATGAGGCAAGCTCGTCTTCATAAGGCTGGGCGGTCACATGACCTCTGTGTGCTCTTGCTCAGCTGGCCGCATGGAAAGCTATGATTTCAATCTGTCAATACCCAATGTATGCACTAGTCGGTGAGCAGTTGCCAAGAGGTAGGTGATGCCGTCTAACAGCCAACAGAGTGGCTATTGTATGAAAATCAGGAAACAGTTTGGGCAAGACTGGAGAAACTGGAATCAGAGAGCATTGCTGCCGGGGATGGAGGGTGGGGCGGCTGATGTGGAAGACAGAACAGTGCTTCTGAAAAAAATAAACATGGAATGGCCATATGCTTCAATAGCTCCTCCTCTCTGGGCTGCTACTCATGATCACTGAATGAAACCGAGACCCCCAATGTTCCTAACAGCCATGGGTGTTTAGCCCCAAACAGGGACAAAGTGGAAATGGCCCAAAAGGAACACTGCCCCCCTTTGAGCTGAGGGTCCAGCAACAATTTTAGAAATACAATAGTTGTAAGGTAGTTAATTGAAAAGCTGCAGGTCGAGTAAATAAGGAGGGAGAAAGGCCATCTTCATTTGGGGCTCCTCAGATAGCAAGGGGTATAGAGCCTAGGAAAGGAAGCATCCAAAAATGTCTGTTCTGATCTTGGAGCCACAGCAGGAAGTGGCTGCAGAAGCCTCTGTTCAACCAAAATGTGAAGGTGAAGGGGGGCACATTCCAGACAATCTTATGCTCATCATTCATCTCGGAGGCCACCTGCCCAGAGACCGTCCTTGCTGCAATGTGTCCTCCCTGCTCCAGGGCCTCCCAGTGTGTCCTGAAACACTGCCGTACACCTCTGCCCTAGACCAGCTGTGTGAGACCTGAGGAAAAGACCCAGCTAGTGGAGCACCATCTGCCCATTCCATGCCCTTAAGGATCTGTGCGCTAACGCTCCAAGGTGCGTATCCCTGTGCCAGCCCTCTGCAGAGTTTCACACCCAGATGGCCAATGGCCTATTCCACGGCACCTTGCAGCTGCTGTGATGTGTCCCTAAGGAGCATGCCATCTTCTACCCCTATCACACTGCTTCTTCCACAAGACGTTGCTTCTGTTGGTATCAGGGTAAATAGCCTGGCACCCACCATTTCTCAGGTAACACCGTGGCAGCAACTGAGACTCCATATTTCTCCACCAAGTCCTATGTCCTCTCAGACAGCCAGGCCTTTGCTCATTTAGTTAGGTCCACTGTACCACCTCACACTCAGACTGCCTGTTCTTCACCTTGGCCTCAGCATGGCTTCCATGTGTCACTTTTAGTTGTTCAAACTGTCCTAAAACATTTTGAAGACAGTGTCTTGTCTACAACACACATCTACCCAATCATGTATGCTTTGCTGGTTTCTACTGTTTGAGAGTAAGACAGTGGCCTTCCATCCAGAGCCCAGGAAGGCTGGCCTGTGCTGGTAGACTCCCCAGAAAGCTCCCTTTATGGCCCTCAGAAAAGCTTCACATCTTTGGTCAAAAGTGCAAAGTAAGGGAGATGGACCAGAAAGGGGGATTGTTGCATACTGGTACAGCCTGGGCTACCTACGTGTCCAGCTGTCCCTGGGGAACAAGGGATCATGTTTCAATTATAGAAGAACAAGAAGCATCTGGAATGTTCTGAAAAGGGCCCATGCACCATGTGCAATTTCTCAGAAGGTCCATGAGCCCATGTTAACAGTAGCGGCAGAGGGAAGCCTCAGTAGCAACCATAGCCTTTTCTAAGCCTCTAACTAATCACTTCTTTCCGTACATGTCTAAATCTGGGGAGAAAGATTCTAGCCAAGCACTCTAGATTTTACGGCTTAATTCATTATGTGAAACAAGAGAACTAATTGCATCTTCCACTTAATTGCTATAAAAATAAAATGAGAATGCATACATTCTATCCTGGGTATGCCAGCAGAAGGAGCAACAGCCTTCCCCCACACTTCTGCTGGAACTACCAGTATGTCTCAAAGGCTGAACGCATGACCCTGTTGCTTTCAGCCAGCAGCAGAAGATGCCATACCTCTTAGAACTTAGAATTTAGCTTAGGACTGTGGTCATTTGAGGTCCTTGGAAAGCAAGCGTGTGGGATCTTCGGGCAGTGACACAAGGAAGTGGCTAGGAGTGAGCCCTGCCCTTGAGTGACGGAGGTGGGTCTTGTATCTTATTTGTTGTTTTTATTGGTTAACTAATAAAGAAAACTGTTTGGCCTGATAGGACAGAAAATTAGGTAGGCGGAGTAGACAGAACAGAATGTTGGAAGAAAGAAGCCGAGTCAGGCAGTTGCCATGATTTTACCACTCCAAACAGACACAGGTTAAGATCTTTTCTGGTAAGTCAGCTCGTGGTGCTACACAAAATATTAAAAATGGGTTAGATTAATATGTAAGAGCTAGCCAGTAAGAGGCTGGAACTAATGGGCCAAACAATGTTTAAAAAAAATATAATTTCCGTGTAATTATTTCGGGTGTAAAGCTAGCCGGGTGGCAGGACGCAGCCCTGCCAATCCCACAACAAAGACAACACTTGAGATGCTGTGTGTACTCTCCAGTGGGATGGGTCAACAGTGTCTGCCTAGTGGGATTATCATCAAGACAAAGAACACAATGGAAGTCAAGGCTGAGGATGGCGTCTGGCATGTCCTGGGCAATCCCCGTCAGCTCGGTTACTTCCAACCAAGACCATTAGAGGTGTGTCTGAGCCAGAATGTCAGACATGAACTTTGCAGAAGTGCCTAGTAGTCACAGTCTGGTCTGTTAGTGGGAAAGGATGCTCAAAACGGAAAGATCTAGATGAGGAAAGGAGAAAGGCTGACTCTTCTCTCAATGTAGTGTTCGCCTAGCTACAGGCAGTGTGTATTAATTTTGTCACCTTCCCAGGAGGTCTACCTTTTTCGTCGAGCTGTGACTTTATACACATAATCACGTCACATCTGTAAGCTGGACAGATGTGGTCTTGATGTAACAAATGAAAGCCAAACAGAACTTTCTATGCTCTACAAGTCTGAGACTGTATGTTACATGTATTGATTTCTACATAGTAGAGTGTATTTATGTTACTGGTTCTCAACTGGGGACCATTTTAGTACCACACCCAAGATATTTGTTAATGTCTGGAGCTATTTGTTATTATAGTGTGTGTGTGTGTGTATGTGCGTGCTGGTGTGTACTCTGTAGACAGAGGAGGTAAAGGCTAGGGATGCCACTGAACTCCATACATTACACAGTCCATGTGCTATGGTTAAATACATACAGTTCCCTAAAAGCTTATGTGTTGAAAACTTGGTTCTTTACTGGTAGAACTATTTAGGGGATTGGATTACAAGGGCACTAACTTTATCAATGAATAAACCTATCGACTAGTTCATAGCTGAATGGACTCTTAGGAGGCGAGGCCTCATTGGAGGAAACAGATCACTGGAGGGGGGATGCCTTGGAAACCATACACTCTGCCATGGTCTATCTGGCCTCAGGCCCTAAGCAATGGCTTGGACTGAAACCACAAGACTACATAAATCTCTCCTCCTTTAGTTCTCTAAAGCATTTTGTCACAAAGACAAAACTTTAAGATAATCAAGGAGAAGAGACTGAGGTTGGGCTGGCGTGGGAAAGGACCGATGTGCAATTCCCATTTCTAGGCATGAAACGGCTGTTACACTCTTGAATACACAGAATCTGTGATCACCTGAATAAGAGCGCCACGAGATTGGGCCTCAGGAACACCCTGTCACAGAAAGGGGAGGGGCTCATGTCCATGGTCCCCCGCTTCCCTCCAAAGACTTATTATCATGGTTGATGAGGAAGGAGAGATTTTCTTTTGTGTTGTAGCCACTGGTAAGGTACTACACTCCTGTAAAGAGCTCAAATAAAGCCCGTTGAGCCACACCCTCCAACCCCAAAAGACGCAAGAGAAAATAGAAGAGGACTAGTAAGGAAGAGGAAAGGGATTAGCAGGAGTGGGGGGACCAAGAGCGGGTGGGGGGGTGATACGATCTAAATGCATTATGTACATGTAAAAAACGATAAAGCCCACTATTAATCCATATTTGCTGATAAAAGCATTTTTAAAAACCTGACTAACTTATTCCCCTACGAAGAATAACTTAGTGCCAAGGCTGAGCAACTCTGGAAAGCCCAGGCACATATTTCTAATATTGCATACTAACGAGACTGCCGGGGCAAAACCTGCTACTATGGGGACGAGGAAAGCTCTGTGCGTAGGGCTTTAACAGTCTTCTGAAACAGCAACAGCAGCATCCAAACTGCTCGATTTCAGGAGTGAGGCCCAGGCTTAAGAGTGGGGGGTATGGGGGTGGTCCCCTCGCTTTTTTTTCTATGATAACACTGATTCAAAATCCCCCAATTCCAGAAAAAAAAAAAAACTTCTTTGAGTCTTTCTTTCTTCCTAGGCTGATAAGAGTAGTTGAATGGGGCTCTAGAATGGATTAAGACAGGCTGCCAGGCATGAACTTTTCACTGTGAGACACACTGAGGACTCTTGTCAGGATTGAGGCCAGGACTAAACATATTCTAAGATAGAGTCTGAGAATATTCATTGCGGATCTGAAAAGCTTGAAGTGTCATAACACACTGCCCGTCCTTCTTAACCAGTGGTTCTCAACCCTCCTTATGCCACGACCCTTTAACATAGTTCTTCATGTTGTGGTGACCCCCCAGCCATAAAGTTATTTCGCTGCTACTTAATAACTGTAATTTTGCTACTGTCATGAACCATAATATAAATTTATTCTATGCAGGATATCTGATATGAGACTTCCCCAGAGGGGTCTCAGCCCACAGGCAGAGGACCACTGTTCTAGCAGATGGGCATGGTGCAGGCTTGCGTCGTAAGCCTGCTTACTATATCTTTCTAATAAGAGGATTTATTTTGTTAATTTTAAATATGTGTATGTGTGTGGGTAAGTGCATGTGAATGCAAGCTCTGGAAGAAGCCAGAAGAGGTTGTGAGAGCCCCCTGGAGCAGGAATTACAGGAGGCTGTGAGTGGCCCACGTGGGTCCTGGAAACAGATCTCTGGTCCTCTCCACGCTCTACATCCATCGCGACAGCCCTCAGCACATCTTAGTAACAGTCACTTGCTGGGCCTGGGGATGTAGCTCAGTGGCACAGGACTTGACAGCATGTGTAAGTTTCAGGGTTTGCTTCAACTGACCACACCCATACAAACAAACAGAAAATAAAATGCCCCTCCCAAACACAACTTGCTTAGTTCATTTGTGTTTGATATAAATGGTATTGAGTGTTTACTACATACTAGGCAGTGAGGATGCAAAGGACTGAGAGACATCCTTGACTTCCCTTGTCTGGAGATGGAGGCATTCACAACAGAAGAACAATATCAACATGGTGGTATCATATAATAGTCGTAGAATCTTATCAAAACCCCAGATGTCAGAATCTGGGTAGCTGTGGCAGGCTTTCCGGCAAGCAAAATGTCCTTAGTCTTTGAAGGATGAAGAATGTTGGGGGGATACTGTGCAAAGGCACTGAGGTCTAATTGGCAAGGTACCCAAGGAGGTTCAACACCGGATTCGTGGAAGCTGAAAGAGCCTGTGAGTACACAGCCAAGATTCTCAAAGGCATCACTAGAAATACATGCTGGAGCCAGACACATAAACACAGGGGCTTTGTTTATCTTGTATGTATTCATGTATTGCATGTCTTTGCATGTGTACATGTGTGCTTGTGAATATGCATATACATGTGTGTGGAGGCCACAGGCTGATGTCTGGAGCCTTCCACTGTTACTCTCCACCTTATCTTTTGAAACAGGGTCTTTCATTGGACACAGAGCTTACTGACTGAGCCAGGGAGTTCCAGGGACCCAACTGTCTCTGTCCCCTACCCCCAAAATTAGAGGTATAGACAAGTATGATATGCCTGACTTTTACATAGGGCCAGAGATTTGAACTCAGGTCCTCATGCTTACACTGCACGTACTTTACCCAATGGATCCATCTCCCCGGCTCCTAAACATAGTTGTCACAGCGGAAAGTTCGGAGTTCCCACCATTACATATGACTATTTTTGAGATAGTTTATTTTATAATCTCTCTTTGACCTTGTTTTATTTTGAGACAGGGTCTCACTCTGTAGCTATGGCTAGCCTGAAACTTCCTGTGTAGACCAGGCTGGCCTCAGACTCACAGAGATCCACCTGCCTCTGCCTCCTGGATTCTAGGACTAGAGGCATGTGCGGCCACGCCTGCCTGCTCTTTATCTTAAATTCGAAGTGACTCTCCCAAAAGAGTTTGGAGTCTTCTTCTGATAGAGATTTATAAACAGAATACGACAGGATAGTTCCCTGAAAGGAGACGAAGCTTTTACAGCCCAGGATACCTCTCTCTAGCCTTCTCTGCCACTGGCCTAAGGAACCAGGGAATGCAGTCGAGAAGTTCCCATCACCTTCTCTGTCTCATTTTCACCAGATGACAAATTCGAACAACACAGCTGCAGACTAGCTTCTGTGCTCCTCCTCCATGGCAGGTGCCATGCACAAATGGGAGCAGACTCTGAATTAAATCACACCTCACTCCAAAGCCACTGATCCCCAAAGTCTAGGACAGCCTGGGTTGTCCCTCTTGGTTTGTTTGTGAATGTGCTCAAAGAAAAAAAAAGATTGTGTTAGTAAATCAACAAGAACAATTTAAGCTGAATAGAACAAGTCCCTCTGGTTATCATGATTATTACATCGATGGAGTAATCCTCCTTGCAGATGGGTGGAGAGGGCTCCTGGAGGCCTATCTCATAGCACACAGGGCTCTCATTCTCCCCCGTTCTCCACTGCTCTGGGGCTGTGCGGAGGCCAGTTTCCCTGGGCTTTACGAAGCTGAATGGAGACAGAGGAAGAGTAGATAGGAAGGGGTAGGATGGATGTAGGGGGAGAGGACAGGAGAGAAGGGAAACTGTGCTTGGTATGCAAAATTAATTAATTAACTAATGAAGCTGTGATGGAGTTAGGAGGGCACTGTGCCCTCTCACCCCCAGTCCGACATTTATTTCTTTGTAGACCTAAAGCCAGGGGAGACGTGAAGCAGAAGCACAGTTGTATGATCAACTGGTAAGCTTGGGAATTTTAAGATAGTAAACATGTTAATTATTGAATGAATGAATGCCAGGTTGAAAGATCATTTTTATAATTAAATTATAAAAATAGCCACCTTAACGAAAATAGGAGAAATTGTCAGTATTCCAGCATTCTTATTACATATACCAACTTTCTAACCATGAACTCTACACAAGCAACTGAAAGAATTCTTTCTCTATAACGTGGACTATTATATAGATGCTATCTTTTCTGAGAATATTTAATTACATGCATAATAAAATTCTTCACTAGAACGTCCAATGATACATATAAAATATAAAACCTTATAATTATGACCATAATTTTAAGTGGATACACACAGAGAGACACAAACAGAGAAAGAGAGGGAGCAGGACAGGGAGAGAGAGAATGCCAAGTACCAATGGTTTTTTGGGGAAGGTAGAATTATCTTACTACATTTTACCAGCTTCTGTAATGAACATTTATCACTGTGTAAGGCAAATACAGCTTTTCCGTGTTTCCAGTGTTGGTAACTGTTATTTTCACAATAATATAAGATTCCATTTATTATTACTCTTTTGGAAGGAATAGCAGATCATTTCAATGTTTTTATTATTCTAGGTTGGGTATTTTTTGTCTAACATGCATGGGATCAGAGTCCCAAGTTTTCAGGTTACAGAATGCTTGCATGGACTTGAATGGCTGGGCATCCACAGAACCTGAAATGCCCAAAGCCTGAGGCTTTCTGAGCAGTGGGTCTGCATTCAGAAGGCTATGGCTTTTGGGGTGTTTGGTATGCTCACAATGTACCCCTCCGCCCTGAATTAATTTCTACCTATGCTTTTAAAGATTTGAGGCTGCCAATGACCCAACCACACTAAGCACACTGCAGAGGTGCAGGCACAGGCACTGGTGTAGAATGTTCCCCTGGTATCCTTCTTACAGGCCCTTCCAAGCTCAGTGACAAGATGATCAAAACGAATGATGTACAGAGTTCTTGCATCCTCAGGGCACCCAGAGACATGTGCTGCTGCTGTGTTCTCACTCTGCCTCCACCCTTCCCCAGTCACCTGAGCACTCACTCCAGCCAGAGGAACTAGCAGAAGTGGGTGAACATTCCACCACTCCCTGCTCCCTTCGGCTTCCCCTGCCCCATGTGTGTGGTTCTCGTTTAGCAAGTGCCTTTACATCCTCCGACTGTGACCAGCTTCCATCTACTTACTTCTTATGATGTAATCTGCTCTAATAAATCCCATGTACACATAAGCATAAACAACAAATATATCATACATACCACACACACACACACACACACACACACACACACACACACACACACACTTTCAGGCCTGTCCTCTTCAGATGCCAATCTCCATCCATGTATTGCTGCAGGGTTCTAAATGAATCAGACCAGCCCACCAGTAAGGGTTAATGAGAGCCGCACTCTGCTGCAGAGAGCATGGGCTTTGATGAAGCACACCCATCACATTGACAGGTTGGGGAGGCTCAGGGTTGGCCGATTTCCTTAGCTTCCACAGCTGCAGAGCCCAGTGAACGGTGGCTTCTGCCTTTCAGTGTTGCGATCCTGCCACACAACTGCGTAGTTACCCTGCCTCCCTGCCCTGTTCCTTTGTGTTCCCCCAAGCTTTGTCTTATTAGTTTATATGAAATTGGTGATATTCCAACATTTTTGTCCTATAAAAATAGCAACAATTACGGGTGTGTGATCATGCACATGTATTTATACATTTCCAAATAAATGTTTTACTAATAAAGCAGATATCTGAAAAATAGTAGCTGTTCAAATGTGATTCAGTCTCTGGCCCTGGGTAAGCATTACCTGCATCTCTATCTACCTGATGTGGTCACAGGGTTCTGGATTTTCAAAAAGATGCTTGATTCATCATGAGCTTGCTAAATGTTATGAGCCATCAGCACAGAACCCCAGCCTGCATTCCCGCATCCCAGCTGTGACCTCTCCAAACACAACCTGATCCTGACTTCTGTCTTGAGGACAAGGATTTGCTTCTCTCTACTTTTCCTTAACTAAGGATTGCTCATGCTTCACACCGAGTTGATAATGGAGATTGGCAGATAAGTAAGCTAAAATTTTTCTTTAAAAAAAAAACATGCTTATGGAGATAACATGCAACAACAACAAAAAACAATAAAGGTGTTGGTCTCTTATTGAACTCTTGGGAACGAGACCTTGTGAAGTTTCTGGGGAATAAGAGCCGAATCAGCATAAAGGGTTTCTTGGTCCTTGGCGGTTGTTTACTATTATTTTAGAGCACAGGAAATATTCAGTAGGAGGCCTAAAAGTTTTTTTTTTATATGAGCAAAAAAGAAAAAAATCTGACAAAACTTGAAATTATGAGTAAGTGTAAAGACATAGGAATGGGACAAAGCTCTGGGGGACCAACCCTTCATCACGTGTAACCTTCGTGATTTTCTTTTCATTTTCTAATGAGGAGACACTCTGGATAACAGGTCCGGAGAGAGCTGACTAGGGTTACACAGTTGGAGATTCACTGCTGGAATTCTTCCTGTGTGGCACTGGTCTAGACAAGTGCCAGAACCCACACTGGCCTCAGTGCAGAAACCCTTTTGTCTCAGGGGACTCTGGCCACACTCCCTTCTGCAGCTTTTAGTCAATCTAACCTAAAGCTCTTGAGCTTTGTTGTGCTGAAGGGAACTGCTAACGGTGTCTGAAGGCGCATTCGCAAACATCGATCGCAGGTTCTCCCTCTAGACTTTGGAGTGAGAAATTAAATCAAGCAAAACGAGAACGTCTCAGGTGCTGTGGCAAGGAGGTTGGCCAGATCCACTGTGGCCCGAGAAACGGTACCCACTGCTCCTCTGCGCTCACTAGGCTACACTAGAACACAAAGTCTAACCATGGAAGGTATCTGTGTCTTGCAGACCCTGCCACTCCCAGCAAGGCACAGCTACCACACCACGGCTTCCTTTGCGAGCCTATGGCAACCCACTATGCGGAGCATACTAAGGCATCTAAGGTCAAGATTTTAATCATCTTTTGAGACTCAGCTCATACAATTGGACAGTTTTGGGGTCATTTCATCTTCACAGATTTCTCTTCTAAATTCCATTCAGAACTCTGGGGAGAAAGAAGTGACTTTGAGATTACAATCTGGTTGAAAACAAGCACACGATTTATATGCTTTAAATACCAAGCTACAGTTTCTAAAATGTTATTTTTCATATTTTACGACTATTGAGACATCAGTCACCTTTCACTATTGGGATATTATATAGATGTGGGAAGATGGGATAGGGTGGAGGGGGAGAAGTAAGGAGACCCCAGTTTGGATGCCACTGGTGTCACCTCAGTCCACATTGGCATTAGAGACAAATCATTTTATCAAAACTGCAAATCTGAAGTACATGGTTCCGTGAGTGAGGACAGGGATATTGTCTTTGTGAATACCACTGCTCCCAGCACCGAGCCCCATGTCAGCTTATACAAAGCACTGGACGCTTGTTACATAGATGGCTGGGTGGATGCTGGAGGACTGGGCGTGAATAAGAAATATTTGATCAAACACAGCTTTATAGAAAACCATTCTCTTGGCAGACAAAAGTGGATTAGAACATGTAGTTCCAGCAATAATTGAGTTCTGTTTCCTAGAAGGTCAGGGTCAGTGAAGGCAACAAAAAGAGCACCATTTGTTAGGCAGCTGCCAGTTTCTGTGGATAAAATACCCGAGATGACCTACTGGAACAAGGAAAGACTGATTTAGGTCTATGGTCTCAGAAGTCGCAGTCCACGGTCATTTGGCCCAGTTGTTCTGGACACACGCAAGGGAGAATAGCCTGTTGGGGGCGTGACACAGCAGAGTAAATGGGCTCATCACACACACAGTAGCTGGAGAAAAGATCTCAGTATCCCCTTCAAGGGCACCTTCTAAAGATTTCACCACCTTCCAATAGTGCCACAGGCTGGTGACTAAGCCATTAGTATACAGCATCTGGGAGATATTTTAGACCCAAATCAAATATCATATTCTCTTAGCAATTTCCTGTCCATAATCTTGTGATTCATACAAACTTCAACTACAGAAGGAATGTTTATATTTTTCTGTTCAATTTTTTCTACTTTAATTCCTTATTTAAAGTATAGATATATCCATCTATGTAGTAATAGCATTTTACCCTCAGGCTAGCCCAGGCCTGAGGCTAGACCTACTTTCCTGCTAAGTACCATGAGGTTTCAAAAAAAAAAAGGAATAATGTGGCCAGGATCAAATGACTCAAGCAGGAAGGGTAGGAGGTAGGGGAATCAAACCCAGGCTGTGTGATGTTTAAACCAGAGCTCTTAAGCCACCTTATCAATGCCATTATGGTGGATGCAAAGTGGTAAATGTCAGTTATGCGTGCTGTCTGATTTCCTGGGTATATGTTATAACTGAAAGCAAGAGGGAAAACAGCATGTGTGTGTGTGTGTGCATGCCTCTCTCGCTCTCTCTCTTTCTGTGTGTGTGTGTGTATGTGTGTGTGCATGCCCCTCTCTCTCTCTTTCTGTGTGTGTGTGTGTATGTGTGTGTGCATGCCTCTCTCTCTCTCTCTCTCTCTTTCTGTGTGTGTGTAGGAGAGAAAAAAGAAAAACCAATTTGGGAATAGATCTAATTAGATGCTTGCACATTTTATCCCAGTTCTCAAAAGCCAATTAACTGCAGGAGTAGTTTTTATAGCTGTGAACACACCTTGCTGTGTCAGGCCGCCTTTAACCCACAGCTGTGATTCTCTGTAGTCATTATGGATTTTTTTTTTAACTTCTTAAAAACATACCTATAATCTGCCCACCATAACCACTCTCAAAACACAAATGCCAACTTTACAGCAGACCTTTCTGGGATGACAGAGACAGACAGCCGTGTGAGGAGCCCGTAGCTGGCCTTCTGTCCTTGAGGAACTCATTTGAAATGCCTGCACAGCACGTAGGTGGTAGGTGTTCCTTTGCTTGCCAAGCCCTGTTGACTGATTGATCGCAGCTGCAAAGAACCTTTGTGGCTGGTTCCCAGTGGGAACCTCGGTTTCCTGGGTGGGTGCGGTGGTAAATCGAGATGTCTGCTCAGAGCACAGTGTGGACACCTTTAGTGCAGTAACACGAGTGCACCATCACACACTAACTCCCTTCTTCAAATTCAGGCTCAGAAACCTTTACAGGAACAGGAGGAACCCAGCCTGAACTCAAGATGAAGAAGGGGTATTGAGAAGGGAAGGTGGACTTAGCCAGAAGGGCATGCAGGCCGTATGCCCGTGGTCATTGCCTATCCTCTTGGCGAGTACTAATAGATTCTGTTGCTGCGCTCAGCATGTGTACAGTATTAGCGCCTGTGTTTTGCATATGTGAGGCCCTAACTTTAATTCCCAGTGCCACAAAAGAATAAAAACCAGATTAATCCTATTGGTAGTTATCAGTAGCCCATTATTTCAGCAAAGCCCCAGATTTCTCCCCATAGTGGCCTGACGCTATCTGATTGGCTAGGACTCTGAGTGAAGTTTGACTAGGGCACGGCTATTTTTTTCCTTTAGGAAACTTGCTGACAGGCCCCCTTTGGGAAACTAAAAGCATGAAATGCTTCTCACTGCAATGAATGGTGTGCCACGTGACACAAGGCTGGAGCCTACAGAAGCCTGCAGGCTATAGAAAGTACCTTTGCACTCTCCCCTAAATAAGCTCTGAGCGCCCCTCTGTGTCACCTTGGCAGCTTCATAGGACCTTCTTGGGCGGTTAAATAAAAGGAAGACCCATTGAGCTATCCCCACGCTGAATAGATGGATTATTTTGTAGATTCCTGGTGGGTATTCTGACCTGGATCCATCTTTGACATGCCTCTATGAGCCTGGCATCTTACGTAACTTATAATACTGCATTTCCTTAGCAGCAGGTGACAGAGATCAAAGATGGCCCTGGTTAGTGACACTACCCACACACCCTACAAATGGCATTGTCTCCAAACACCCTTTTCTGGCTTGGTTATGTTCTGGTATATCTGACCTAAATCAAATGCAGGCACACGGCGTACTATTTAAATGGCAAGACTGTCAAAATGCATCTCCCTTCACCCTGCCCTGCAATTTCTTCACCTTAGATTTTATGTTTGCCTGACCACTGCGATGAGTGGAAATAAGACTGGCCGCCGAGGCTCACTGAGAAAACACCCCTGACATTTACCTTAGCACATTCAGAGAGCTCAGCTCACCGCCTGTCTCTGAGAATGGGGCGGAGTGGGGGACAACCAGGTCCCGTCTCCTTCAATAAAGCTTCATGGTAGAAAAGGACACATGATTTTGTTAAGGAGGCATGGTCTAAGGTGTGCTGCGGTGGGGCTCACTGCGGGAAATGGCCGTATTTCAAGGACAATTATATTTTCCCCTTTGAAATTTGGTTCCAGTACAAGAAGTTAGGGCCATAACCAGCTCTGGAAAGTATCAGTCATAGTAGGCAGCAAAACTATCAAATGGATGGAGAAAAACCTTTACAGCAGGCATATTGCTTCGTGATGATGCCTCGGCGGGGAAACAGAAATAAAAAGCAGATCTGAATTCCCATCCTTCCTCAAACAGAGAAGAGCGGATCTGAATTTAGTTCCTACCTGCATTTCTTCTTTCTAATCTGTGACCCTACCTAGTCTCTCCAGTTACTGGGCCTTAGTTCCCTCAGGGGTGATTTGGGGATAAGGACCAAATACAGTATAGTTGTTGTCAGAGTCCTGGACTAAGGAGGGCCAATACATTGTGGTCTTGGCAGGACAAGGTGAATCGCTGTTGCTCTGAGTGACTCCTATAGGTGTTTGAGTTCCTCTCTTTAGTGACTCTGCAGGTCAGATGCGAAGATAAAGCTATTTTTCTAGCAAATGGACAGATGTATTCTAAGAGTCCATGGCAGCTAACCAGTACCTAACACATTGGGGAGGCAGGATCTGTTTGCAGACTTAGACACTCAGACGCAGTGTGAGACCAGCAAACAGAGGCAGCTCTTTCAGAGCCCAGGTCCTCCTTTAGGCTGTACGGGGTCCACACAGGAACAAACTCTTCACAGAGCCCGTTTGTACTGCAGCCCAGACACAGGTCCTCCTGTCGGTCCGGTCCCCGTGGTTCTCCTGTGAGATCTGGGTAATGAGAGGAAAATATAAGGGCCAGGGAAACTAACCCTTGGACCCGGGTCAAACGGACATGCACTGCCAGTGTCCCTTGCTCCTCTCACCTGGGCTCAGGTTGCTTCCACTCCTGCCTCTCCTCCCTCTCCCAGTCCAGCCTCCTTCCTCGCGAAGAGAGCGACCACCACTGTGCTGTCCTGCCCTCTCTTTTGGAACTCTGCTCCACCGTCACGTGGCCCTCTCTCACTCTAACCTCGTCCACTTTAGCTTCAGTTTGCCAATTCTGCCCATTGCTGATGGCTCCTTCCTTTTTCAGGGGACTTAACCTTTCCCCTAATCCCCCACCTTCCTACTTTCTCCTGCTTCCTCAGCTAGGGAGGTGAGGTGAGAACCCATGCAAGCTGGACACTGTCATGCTACTTCAGAGCAAATTCTGGATAGGCTCACAGTATGTATCTGTTGAGTGAATGAATGAATGGGGCCGATGAATGAAGGAAGAGACAGGCAACCTGCACAAAAGCCTTGAGTGTTAATGGATATGACAGCGAGGATTTATTTTAAATCTGTAACTGCACTGCAAAATTACCCTGCATCAATCAGATGGTGTTCTTAAGAATTCTATCTTAGGCTCCTATATCTCAAGTAATTATACTAAAATGGTGTTATTAGAGCTAGCTCAAGAAAATTATCCAGCAAATGAATGGGATTTAAAAAGAAAAAAAAACCTCAAAAGAGATTTCTAATTACATAGTTTAAAAAATTACCAGAGTTTCTGTCTGACTATGCCCCGTGTTTCATGAAAAGCCTTAGAGAGCAGCGTGTTTCGTGACCCACCTCCACTCAGCCAGCCAGCCATCTTGAGGTTATTGTGTGTGGTACTGCGGAATCACTAAGAGCATGGGCTCCAGTGTGCACACTAGCCAGCTGAGGTCCCTAGGCAAGCGCCCAGCCTCCCTAGGCCCCCATCGCTACATCTCCTGGAGGTGCAGAACAGGACCTAGCTGGAAGGGATTGGCAAACATGCAAATGCACCATTCACACAGTGAGTACTGAGCAAATGTCAGCCATCTTTCCGCTACACCGCATTTCCATCAGGTCAGCTGAAGGACAGCTGCAGTGTGCAATCCATTACCCTGCTGGGGCGTTTGCGAAATCAACTGTGTTGGATGCTCTTGGCTTTCATTTGTCTTTCCAAACTTCCCCCACTCTAAGGAAATGCTGGTTAACCCCCAAATAAAAGTCCAGTACACCCATCCATATTTATATATACCCACACTGTGTATACACATGTATGTAAGACCTTTGCCTCATGTTTATCTATAAGATGGGGGGTTCCCGTAGGAGGTGATAGCTGAAAACGGCCAACAACTCTTGAGTATGCATCAGATCCTGGTCTACGTGTTTTGCATTTAATGCTCAAAAGAAGCCTGCATGGTGGTCAACATACCCTACTTACCTTTTGCTCACCCAGTAATTGAAGAGCTACATGGTATTTATTGTTGTACCTTTAAAAGGTACATAGTGGTTTAAAATGGAGAAAGTAGGGGGTGCATTAACAGAGGTTATTTGTGGGAACTGGAGTGACATTGGCTTATGCATTTCTGGGTGAGAGAAGCCCTGCTGTATTTCTGTACTGTCTTCATGACTTCCTCAATACCAGGTGACAAAATCTGAAGCTTGCTTAGTACTGTTGAAAAGAAGTGGCTTCCCATGCTCTTCAATATGGGAAGCCAAGGGAGGGGCATGCTCTCACTCACTTCTGTTGGGATATCTGCAAACTTGGTTTGGTTCTCAGTCTTTGATCTACTTTGAAGATGTTAGCGCACAATGGAACTGATCTTTGTGGTGTTTGATTAGGACTCGCTGCTCCTTTTTGTCTCCCTTTTTCTTTCTCATCTCAGCATTTCTGCTGGTGTATTCAATGATGGACAGTAGACAGACGTCGTGGAGGGTCAGTGGTTCTGTCCCTTTGACACTGCACGTTTGTAACAGATGTTAACGTTCTACGGCAGAATGCTCTATTCCCAGTGCCAAATGTTTAAGTTAGAGTGTGCAATCCAGGATGTGTGCACTCCTGCTCTTTTTAAAAATGGCACTTAAGACCATCCTTAGCAAGGGATCCATGTTGTTCTTTTTTGAAGTAAAAAAAAAATGAAAACAGACAAGCAGGAAATAGCTGGCTCAATTGTTGAAGAATGGTGGCTTGTTTCCTGGCTTCTGTATAGTATCTAATGCTATACATTTTAACATGGTGGACATGATGCATTGTGTAGGTACAGTTTTATGAAAACTCGGTCTTGTAGCTCTTTTTCAGATCTTTAATTTTTTTCTTTAACAAAAGGTCCCTCCTCCTGACTTCCAAGCAGTATGACTCTAAGTAAGCTGCTTTGCCTCAGTGTTTCTGCAAGCCAATTTCTCCAAAGACGAAATAAGAATAATGGCAATCATAACAAAAACAATAAAGTACCACAGGCTATTTTTATAAAGAGGGGAGGACATATATTAAGGGCTTAAAATCCTGCCAGGTACACTGTAGGTACTCTTGTTAGTATTAGCTAATTTACAACGTTTGTTTTGAAATGGGATGTAATACCTTTCTGTGAAGTAAAATTGATTCTATTTACTCTAAATACAAGCAGACAAAAGTCATCTTTCATTTCCTGCCTGAAAAGTAAAAGGCTAAAGTTGGACTTAACGTGGACATCTGAATCACTCAAGGAACAGCAAAGAGGATGAAGGGATAGCCATTTGGTGCCCAGTAGGACATAGGCATCACTTAGCTATAATATCCACAGGAGAATTTAAATAACTTAGCATAGACCTATGAGTTATAGAACATGGACAAAATGTATGGAGAGAGTAGAGCTAGGAAAGCCCAACGGAATGGCTGTTCACTTGTTTGTTCGTTTATTTCATTTGTTCACTCAATGTCTTTGCTGAACATCAACTATATATGACTTACACTCGTCTAGGTTCTGGGAACCCAGCAATGAATAAAACAAAGACCTTGCCCCTGAAGAGCTGGCAATCTTGCCTGATTAATGTAGCTAGCCAATGACTGTGTATATAATATGTTAGGCAGTATATCCAATTACTAAATTTGTGCTTGCAAAATTATCTTGAAAGACTAAAATTAGAACAGAAAGACATAAAGTTGCTGTGCTGTAATAATCTGTCAGATCAATTATCTTAGTGATTCCACACCCCCACCAGGGTCTCCTGAATGAAGACAGAAGAGACAACAGCACAGGAGAAGGGTGTTCACTAGATTCCCTTACTCCTGTCAGGGATGGTGGTTAGCTGGGGCCAAAATTCTCTGGAGAAGGAAGCATTTGAGAGACTGATCCATTCCTATCTCTGGAACACAGTTTCTGCCCCTCTCCCCTGGCCATGGTGAGCCCATCCAGACCCATCTACAGGTGGCCCATAACAAGGCCAGGTCATGATGCATGCTAGAGGGACAGGGCATTCGGGAATTAATCTCTGCTGTGCTTTGAAAGTGAAATGTTTCCCTCAGACTTGAATGTTGAATGTTCAGTTCCCAGCTGCTGGCACTATTTTGACAGACTGTGAAAACTTGAGGTGGAGCCAAGTCAAAGAAATTGGCCACCTCCCCCTCTGACCCCTTCTACATTCACTGTTCTCTGCTTCCTGTCTACCCTGAGGTGAAGAGGCTCCCATCGCACGTGATCCCACCACCATGAGGTTCCGACTTCTCCACACAGAGCCAAGTACCACAGGCCGACGACACTGAAACTGTGAGCCAAAATAGCGCCTTCTCAATTTCAGTTAAGTTACGTCTTTTCGGCGTTTTGCCACAGTACCAAACAACAACAGCAACCAGCAGAGCCTGGCATCCAGGGAGCAGGATCCACACCTCTTCCACCTTTTCTGGTACTCACTGCTATGAAAAGTAGACTTCCATCTCTTTCCGATGTCTACCAATAACTCACTTTGGGGAGTGAGATCCCTGTTTGTTGTCTACTGGAACCTGCTCTCCGCTTGCTTATTTCTTGTTTACCCCATTTCTAGATCCAAATATGTTTTTGACACAGCCATGAAGGGGGGTCATTCTGCCTGTTGGCTTACTTTATTAGCACTTTCAAAGTGGGCTTGTTTCTGTGCTGCTCCCTTGTTATATGCCTGCCTTGTTACTTCAGGGTAGAACCCTACCACGATAACCAGTTGCATGGCCCAAGACTTTGCTCTAATGCATGGACCTCCTAAGACGTTGCCATAGCAACTCAAGGAATAAGCAGTTGGAACCACCATACAGTGCCCTACCACACAGTGTGACCCTGAAAACAGTGGATCAGCATATTTCTGGAACTACACCACTGTCATTGTTGCCAACAAACATCAACCATGGGAATGATAACTCAAGTCCTCCTAGCCTTTGGACCCAGAATTGGCCAGAACTGGATCCTATGTCTGTGCTGATATTTATTTGATGATTTTTATCTCTCCTTGTGTTTGTCAGTTTCCCATTATTGTAACAAATAACTGAGACAGCCACGTTATACAAAGAAAAAGTTCCCGCTGTCTCCTGTATTTTTGAATTTCAGTCTGTGTTTGCTTTTGGTCTGCTTGAGAGAGTATATCATGACAGAGAGAATATGAGAAACAACACTGCTCACCTTGAAGCCAGGCAGTGAAGCGGGAAAAGACAATGACCAAAAGCATCTCCTTCTAGGGCATGTTCCTGTGACTTAAAACCTCCTACAATGCCGGGTGGTGGTTACACATGGCTTTCATCCCAGCACTTGGGAGGTAGAGGCAGGTGGATCTCTGTGAGTTTGAGGCCAGCCTGGTCTACAAGAGCTAGTTCAGGATAGCTAGGACTGTGACACAGAGAAACCCTATCTCGAAAAAACAAAACAAAACAAACCTCCTACAAGTCCTCACCTCTTAGAAAGTTTCACCACTCCCAATAGTTACACTGAAGACCAGTCCTTTAACACAGGGACCTTTGAGGGACATCAGAGATCCAAACTCTTCTCCCGGACTGTAAACTCCACAGGAGCAGGAACTGTGTTTGGTTTGATTAAATTATATCTGCCGAACTTCAGACAGGGCCGATCATCACAGGCATCACCTCGACTTTGTTTTCATTGCTTTACTGAAGTGATATCTGGTGATGGACACAAGGGTCTCCCCAGATTCAGTCCATTCCTAAACTGAAATCATGGTAAGCAGCTCCTGCGTGGGCCATCTTAATCTTCTCAGAATGTTTACTGTCTTCTCCTCTATGGCCCTTGCAGGACCACCTCTCCCTGTAAGGTTGTCAATGGTGACGGCACAACTCTTATGTTTCTGCCGCAGAGGAACAGTTGCTATCTTCCTCACTTCTCATTCAAGCTTCCATGTCATTTTATCCTCATTTCCAATCCTCCTCAAGCTGCTTTAGGCATTCAGCTCCCTCTGACTCATGTGACTTCCTACCTGGAGCTCTGGATGCTTCCTGGCCATCATTACTCTGGATCCTAAGTCCTTGAATCTATCTCCTCCAACGATCTGGGCTTTCCATTATTTCAGCTACTGTGCATCACCCCAAAACGTCATTGAATTTTCTGTGAATTCGGCAGAGGTAGGTTGAGGTCATTTAAGGGAAGTCTCAGCTCCCTGTTATACCTAGCAACTCACACCGTACCTGTTACTTTTCTAGAATGAAGTCAGATAGGTTTCCGGCTGGTGAAAGAGAATTCAGGCTAAAGTAAAACAAACAAAGAAACAAGAATTTCCATGTATTTTCTAATACAGTTGAAGCTGAATAGTATGCTTCTAGTAGAGGCCAGTGCTTCTAGGAGTCATTTAAGAAGAAAATGTGGGTCCTGAGATGAACTAACTTGGAGAGGGTTTGGAGCTGTGTATAGTTGGATGGTAAATCACAGAAGCTGTAACTTTATTTCTGAATAACGTTATCCATTCTTCCTGTTTCCAATGGGAGTCCTTTCATGTTCAGTTTCTACCTCACTGTTGCTCCACTATGGCTCCCATGGCTCCCCACCCATCCCTCAAGTTCGAAGACGGGGACCATAACATCGGTCTAAGGTAATCAACAGGCCACATTCCCTTTGTAGTAGTAGGTGGCTCTGTGGTAGAACAAGGACCTAACTTCCAAGTTGATAAACTTCTACTATAGATCCCAGGTGATTATCACTGCTGCACTGAATGTGGGAACGGAAAGAGAGAGTATGGCCTCCCCGAGAATGTGGACAATAAAAGGGAAACCTAAGATGGAGAGAGAAAGCTGGGGAGTCTGGAGCTTCCACCCTTCGATGCTGTGTGATGTGGAAGTCAGTGACATGCTCATCATGCCGTTTTCTCTTCCTGAGCAAAAAGGTTTCCTGGAAATCTTACAGATAGGTGGGACCTAGGAGAAAGAACTTGAGCTAAAAGATTTTGCAGAAGTAAGGCACGCAATTGCCAGGACTTTCCTTAAACACCGCCTTTGAAGTCTTCCATTTTCCCGACCCCATGAAGTTGTTCTGAAGATGTTCCAAAATGAATAAAGGAAATGGAAGGAATTGGATTAGAGGCGAGGGAGACACAGCTAGGGAAATCCTCTTTCTAAAAATGCCCTTTGAACAGAGACCTGATCTGCAAAATTGAGAAAGTAGAAAGCGACAGAGCGGAGAAAGAACGTTTCCAGTAGATGATAAAAATTGAATGCAGAGATCATCAGGCAAGCGCGGGCTTGACACCCTGGGCGAATCAGACAGGAGTTAACATTGGAGCTTTGTGCTCAGAGAATGAAGGGTCCAGGGGTCTAGGTAAGGTGCTGCCTTGACCACAGTCTTCACAGTGGAGACAGAAAAGGAGGAGGCAGCGATTTTACAATGTATTTTTGGAAACAGCACAGACAAAACTTGCTGGGTGCCTGGAAGTTAGGGGCATGGTAAAAGGAAGAAATCACCAATGTCCCCTAACTGGTTGACTTGAGCGACTTAGAGAAGCTGCTATGGCATGACTCTAAAACATCTCCCCCTACCCTGAATCAGTCATGATTTGAATGTTTCATGCCCAGAATTTGCTGCTTCATCACCAGAGTTTGCTGCTATTTTGACAGCTACAGAACCTTTGAAGGTTAGCTCAGCTGGTTGGCCCCTGGAGGTTCTAATAACTTTTGTTTCTGTCTCTGCTTTCTGGTCCACTAAGATACAAAGAATCTCTAGCACATGCTTCTTCTGCCCTTTCTGCCTATGATGGATTAAAACTTCCCAACCTTAAGAGAAGGATTCCCTTAAGCTATTTCTGCCAAGTGTTCAGCCCCAGTGATGAAAAGTAACTTATAGACATTAATACCATTTAATCAGATGGTAAGATAAGATGAGACCAGGCTTGGGGAAGGAAACAATCAGGACTTCCAATTTTGGACAGGGTAAGTTTGATCTGACTACTAACGGTCCATGTCAGATGTCAACATAGACATCAATGCTTACATATCAGCGCTCACTAGCTCCAGACCACAATGAGGATGATGACGGTGGTGCTGATGATGGTGGCAGCTAATATTCACTGAGCATGTGTGAAATATCTGGGGTAATTGAAGTGCCTTACACAGTCTGCCTCATTAACCCTCACAATGTGCCTGTCAACTAGCACCCCAGTTTACAGAAGGGAACCTTGTCAATGGTAATGTGTTTACTAAAGACATAGAGAGTTCTCCTTTCTATGACACGAGGCCTTATCGCATGCAAGGGGCTTAGGGGAAGGGCCGTGTCCTTTCCCTCTCTGCATCTCCAAAGCACTGGGCAGAATGCCTTGTACTCAGTCCTCACTGTTTGATTCTGCACTCCTTGGACAAGAACGAGGGTCCTGAAGTCAAGCTTCCACATTGATCTCTCTCTGCCCTCTCACCTCCTTACCCATCAGCTCCTTATAGGAAGGAACTCCCAACCCAATACCTCACTTCCCTTTCCACATGAAGTTAGAGAACTATCCAGAGGCTCACACTCTGTCCTTAGAGGTTTGAAGCATGGTGTCATGAGGTGTGGGTGTCGGTCCACAGTTTTCATCCCGTGCCTCATTCGTTCCGTGCCTTTCGACTGGGACTAAGGTTCCTGGGATAGTGGTTAGTAAAGCAGAACTCATTCCATGCGCTACGCTCCCCTCCCCCAACTCGTATAGCTTCCCAAAATTGCTGCAATCACAAGCAGGAACTGACTGAATCAGACTCGAGTAATTCAAACTAGAACTGGCTTTTCTATTTCTCTCTGGCCAAACGTTTTAGGTCAATCTTCCACTTGATGAAATAGAAATAGAGAAAGAATAATTCCACACACGCTCACAACATCTTCCATCGCAATTTTAAGAGAAATGAGGGGCTGATAAAAAGGGCGAAGGTCAGCCTGCTTTTCAGTAGGGGATTGCTGGAAGTGGAGTGGCAAGCTACTGCTTCTCAGCAGAGGGCCACATGCAGCACAGTGAGAGGCCCCTGCTGCTCATCCCCACACTACCCTCCTCCTTTTTCTTCCCGAGACTCATCCTTCTCCTTTGGTCAGCCTCCCTTCCTACCTCAAAAAGGACTCAAGTGCACTTATACTGGGTCTCTGTTCCTGTGGGGATTCCCATCTTCGTGATTTTCAACTATAAAATATGCTACCAATGAATCCCTTTCTCTCATTTCCAGATGATGGGTTCTTCCCGGAGAGGGGTCACATATATCCGTTCTTAGAAAGCCTACGGTTTAGTCCAGGCCCTGGTAGATTCAGTGTGGTTAAGAATAAGCCGTTGGTGAACCACATGGTGAACAGACAGGAAGACAGTATGCTGCTGACAAAGTCTTGGGTTTTGTCCGGGCTTTTGGGGAGCTCCTCATACACCTCAGAACAAGCCCTTTATCCTCTGTAGATCTATTGCTTCCCCAGTTAAAATCAGGGATGGACGAACCCAGCTCTGAAGACTCTCAGCTTTGGCATCAGCAGTGTGTGGGTGTAGACGAGTAGTCGACAGAGGGAAATACATTCACAAAGGCCAGTTCTACAAGGCTATTGTGGCCAATCACAGCTCTCCAATTAGACAAAGTCTTTTTGAGCAAAGGATGCTTAAACCAGTGACAGAAAAAAATTCCCCTGGACTTCCAGGCTGAGAGTCTCAGTTCTAATCACTGTGTCCATCTTCCACTGTGTCTGTCTTTCCATCTGACGGCAGCCACTGCACTTTCCCCTCCTTTCATGCCTGGCTTCCCTAGGATGGGACTCGGAAAGGGTGATGGCAAAGTAGCCAGCGACAGAGGTTGTCTGCTCCCTGGCACCCATGGCAGACAGCTTAACAGCCCAGAGAGTGTTGTGCACATTTTAATCTCTACCTGCCTCCATATTCAACATTAAGACCAAAGTTCTCAGAGAAAGCTGATGGCCTTTAGCGTGACATTTCTGTCAGTGGGGGTTCTAATGAACTACCACTGTGGCCGTGACTCCAGGAGGGCCCTGATCTCTGTCCCAAACTGGGAGAGGAGAGAGCAGCAAACAAGGACAATTTCTCCTGAGGAAGAGGGGAGTGGGCGTGCTGTCCCCAGGCTCCATTTTCCTCCTGCTATCAGGGCAGAGCTGTGCTGAACTTGCATGTCCTCTCCCACCACGTGCCTTTACCCTTCCTTCTCTTCAGTTCTCTATCTTGTCTTCTGCTTTAGATTGATTTATTTTATACGTATGAGTGTATGTCTGTCCCATGCATACCAGTGACTGCAGAGGTCACGAGAGGGCTTTGGATCCCTAGAACTGACTGTGAGGCGCCATGTGGGTGCTGTTCTTTTATGAATCCCAAACTCGTAATTTATGAACCTGAGAAAGTGATTCCCAAAGTTTTCTTCACAATATTTAAAAAAAAATAAATCCCCCTTCTCTTTCCGTGTGTATGCTTGTGTTTGCCTTCACCTTGTTGAAGGCAGGTTCTCTTGTTCATCACTATGTAAACTAGGATGGAAGACCTGTGAGAAGTGAAGGGTTCTTCTCTCTCTTCCTCCCACCCCACGCTAGGACTGCTGACATTATAGATGTATGCCACTATGCCCAGCTTTCCATGGATTTGAACACAGGACCTCATGTTTGTGTAGCAAATATTTTAGCCATGGAGCCATCTCCCCAGCCCTTTATATAATTAACCATAAAATTGTTCTGAGCCTGAACACTGGAAGATATATGTATATACACATACATATATACGTGTACACATGTTTACATATATACATGCACACACATATATGCACATATATGTATACGTATGTGTAATTGTGATCCAGTAGTAGAAACCGAGGTTTTTCTATATAAGGAGAACTCTTATTTCATCTTATCAAATCAAATGAAGTAAAATGACAACGGTCTCTACTACCAAGAATGCCAGATAAGAAAACTAATCAGTCTATTTTAGAGTAATTACCACTGTGAGAAGGGCCCAGCCTTTGGCTTTACAACATCCATTCCTCACGATATCGCAATGTTTTCCAAAGATAATGCTTTTAAAATACCAGACCGTGAGCCTGAATTTATGCAACATTTGCCCTTTGAAAGTCAAACAAAAAACTCTTTCTCCTTATCAGAATATTTGAAGAGTGACAGAAACATACCTGCATTCAGCTGGGCCTGTTTACTTATAATCTCTGGGAAGTATGACATTTTTGCTTCAAGAATTGGTTTTTAAATCAGCGACTACATTATCGCGCAGATATGATATTAAGCAGCTCTGATAGGGAAGATGCAGTGTGTAATTAATTCCTCATTCTCACCAGCAAATACGGAGAGAATTCTAGCTCTAAGAATTATCGCTAAGGGGTAAAGAAGGCAAAGGATTGGGGGGCTTGCAGAGCTGAGGCTGGGGTAGCAGAGAGGGCTGTAATGTGAGGCTGGGGAAAGATAGGAGGTTAAAGTTGCCTGCTCTCAGCCGGAAGCGAAGCATTATTTTTTTATGCGCCAGTTCAGAAAACAATGGAGCCGAAGACAAGTGTCCGACCATTTGCTGAATGGAAATTTCAAATGTGATAAAGTCTTTCTCACATCTACTGACTTTAATGAAACCCAACGTAGATTAGAGAGCTAGGGTTTTTAAAATTAAGTTAAATAAACAAAATTGCTTTTCAAAACGGGGAGCTTTTTTTTTTCTTTATCAGCCGTTTCCATCCCTGGATACATTGCTTATGAGTGTTGTTTAGGGAAGCTCTCTCTAATGGCTTCTCTTGAGTGATGCTCATGACCTTGGGCACCTGGTTTTTACTTAACTATTCCCAAGTTGGACTTGCTGCCTCTGTATCTTTACAGTGTGGGTGGGTCTGCTGGGTTTAGAGTCCACGCATGTTCTTGATTTGTGTTGAGGAAGTTTCTGAGCTCTGTCTTCCCCTTGGCTTATTATGTCCTTGAGTTCGCTATAGGTCGAGTCTGCCTTCTGTTGGTTCTGTCTGTTTCTCACTTGGAAACAGCCTGTAGAATGGTCTATGCTACATCATGGCTGCAGCATGGAAAAGGCCAAGTTTCCCAAATGTCCCTGTGCCAAAGCTTCCCCGGGGGTGGGGAGTAGGGTCATAGTAACCATTATGATCCTGTCAATTTGGATAAACGCCAAGTTTGTGTTTCTGTTGGAACCCCAGGTGACATTAATATTGCCGGTTACATATTGTACTCTAAGTCCTCAAGAGCCAAGCATATAATCAAGGCCCCACCTCTTCTGATGGTCAATATTCCACAGTACTCTTGTGTGAATAGTCCTCATGAAGGAGGTGATCAGGAAAAAGGTAACTGAAGGATATGTGATCACTATGGGGAGGAAGAAAGAAGGACATATAATTATGGGACCATGTCATGGAGGGAGGAGGCTGTGGTAACAATAATATAACTGGACATACCTATGCTGTGATCATGTGACCGTGTGTGATGGGAATGCAGTCATATATTGATAATATGACTGAGGATTTCTGGTGATAATCTGAGGTACATACAGATAGAATAGTTCACCCGACTAGCTCTCCAAAGAGTTCTTGAAAGCCTTATATGCCCGAATTCCAGTTCTTTTCCAATGAGTGGGCACTGCTCAGAGCAAGCATACCATGCTTTCTGTAGGAAGCAGCAGACCAAAGCATTGTTCTCAAGTTTGCCTAGAATCACGACTGGCGGAACCTCATCTGTAGTATGTGATATTAACAATTAAAGTTTAGTTGTACAAATTAAGCAGGGAATACAGAATGAAATGCTTAATACGAAGGTTGGCACAGAGCAATCATTTGATTAGTGACAAATGCTAGGAACATGATTAATAATAAAACACAGGTTCAAGACGGTGGGATGGCTCGGCAGGTAAAAGCGCTTGCTGCCTAATCTGATGACCTGACTTTGACCCCCAGGATACACGTGGTAGAAGGAGAGAAGTGAGTCCTGCAGATTGTCCTCTGACCTACACACACACACCTCACACTGTGACATGCCCCTCCTCTTCATCGGCAAATAAATGTAAAAAGACAAAAACAAAACAAAAACCTACCCACACAGGTTTCACACACACATAATGTTAAAATTCACTTAAGATCATGATCCTGAAACAAATGAGGTAAAAACCAGCCCCCCCCCCAAAAAAAAACCACACACACACACCAATAAACTCAAATTTACTTCATACAAAAGGAGCCATGGAGTATCTGGGTATGTCTTTTGGTTTGAGGATTTTGTTTATTTGCTTTTTGAGACAATATCAATATCACTTAACGTAGCTCTGCTGTCCTGAAACTCTCTCGATAGACCAGGTAGACCACAAACTCATAGAGATCTGCCTTCTTCTGCCTCCTGAGTACTGAAATTAAAGGTGTGTGCCACCATGCCTGACTTTGACCTGACTTCCAATGCTAAATGTTACACAAGCAATAAGGCAAAGAAATCCTGGGTGTTTACTCTTTTCAGTTGCCTTTCTTTTCTAGCATGACTTCCAAGGAATTCCACGCTTATGGGGAACTCCAGCTCCTACTCTTTGATTCTCTATGGCAGAATCACCGTTAGGACAGACCACCGAGACCTATTTTAGTAGGTCATTAATTCACACACCACTGGCTGCAATCCGAGGGTGTCTCCATAAGACCTGAGTAATAAAGGATATGATGTATTTATTGGTGATTATTTCTGTTTGTTTTCAAAAATACTGTTTTTGTTTATGGACTCATAGATCATTTCCAGATGGGCGAAGTTGATAACAATTCCCCAAGGTGATGGTAAATCCATCCATATCCAGGAGGAGTCCAGTGGGCTGCTGTAAATGGGATCAATCAGGAGGCCCAAGCTCAAGGAGACATTCAAGAGGAACTTAGCCACTGCAGCAGTCTGAGGACAGATAGGTGACTCTATTTACCACCCAAGACTAGGCTCTTGAGGGTACCGTCACATACACTAGGCTTTGGTTGTTGTTGTTCTGCCTGTGAGCTGTGGTGGGGAGGAGGAAGGCTGAGATGGCAGTGTGTGGGGGAGAGCGGCTTGAGACAACCCGTCCAACCAGACCATCTTTCTTCCATCTAAGTATATATTGGGTTCTGCTGATGCACGTTTTTGAAATCAACAATGTGGAACTCCTCGTTTTTCAGGCATCTATATCCCTCCATCCAATTTATCTCTTTACAGTGAGATTTCCCTGCAAGTAACCAAGACACCAAACTCTTACATAAAAATCCAGATTGAGCCTAGTGCAACCGCCCAGCTATGTGGAACCAAATCGCTTTAAGCTTTTCCCTCCATTTTCTCCCAAACACATGTTTCTTTCTCTCATGGTCTAAACTGGGATCCGAGCGCACCCAGGGTCTAAGCATCACAAAGCAGTGAGCGCACACCTTTAGAGAAGATGCCCAAAAGCTGCATTATGTTTGTGATTCATTGGCATAACTGCGAGGCCAAATGGGCGATTCTTCCCTGTCCTGGTACACACCTCCAGATGCTCTTGACTTAACATGGGCCCATCATGAATTGAAGCCAGCCCACTGAGGAGCATCTGCGGTCACTCTCACAGCTACAGAGCTGACCAGAAACTGTGGTTCACTGCTGCCGCCCAGCATCGTGAGAATGTTGTGCCATATAGCTAGGTCCAGGAAAAGGTCAGAAAATTCATACTTTTATACCAAGGAAAAGTCGAAAACCTGTAAGCGTTGGAAATAAGTGCATTCTGGGAAATGCCACTCCTCTGATATGAGAATTCTACACGCACAGAAGTGGATGGGGCTGAAGAAATTGCTCATTCAATTAAGGGTTTGCCCTGTAAACATAAAGGATTTGAGTTCGATCCCCAGAACCCATAGAACAAAAAGCTGGGTGTGGCAGTGTACATTTGTCATCCTGGGCTGGGGAAGGAGGAGACAGGAAGATCCCTGGGGTTTATTGCCAAGACAGCCTAGCCTACTCAGAGCTGAGACCCATCACCTCCCTCCCAATGGATAGCACCAGAGCAACAACAGGCAAGACGGACCTTTGGCCCGCATATGAATACACACACATATGCATGCATACCTGCACACACACAAACATGTCCTCCCCACAGACAAAGAGAGAGAGAGAAAAGACACTGAAAGACACAGCCCATTTTCTGCTCCAGGCTATATCCTCAGTCCAATTGGCTGGGATAGCTGATGTTCTTGACAGGCTCCCATTGAGCTAGCAGATTAGGAGGGGGCGTGAAGACACCTTGAGAAGTGACAAGTGAAACAGCCCTCGCTGCTGAGTTATGCACAGAGGCTCTGAGCCACACAGTGGGTGATGGCGCAGATCTGGACCTGCAGGGCAGCACAGACATTGGCTAGGGAGCCAGGGTTAAGTTACCGTTTTTCCTTCTGTTGAGGCATGGGAGGACAGCGTGCAAAGGCTCCTATCAACTCCAGCAAGCAATTTAAAAGACATTAAGGGTCAGAGTTTCACCATGTGGGATTGTGTTTGCTGAAGCTTATCTCATGAGTGCAGGCAGGCAGGGCCATAGCCCTGAGTCGAGCTCTTCTGGGCTTCTGATGGAAGCTTTCAGGGGTGCAGAGGGTAGTGAGAAGCAATTTAAGTTTCCCTCCAGATCCCTGACCCTTGAATGGTCTGCACCTAGTGTGTATCTGCCAACAAACAAAAGGAAAGATGACGTTGGGGACTTCGTTCTCTCCAGGGGTGTCAACAAGATGGGTTTCTGTGTGAGGTGGGAATGAAGTTCACCCGTCCAGAGAGGAGAGAGTCTGTGTGTTCAGGGGCCACCTTACAACTCATTCACAGTGACCAGTTGCCCTCTCTGAGTCTTCCAAGATTTCCTCCTAGTCCTAGATGCTGTTTCTAACTAACTGGTCAAGCCATCAGATTGTTAGCTCCCATCCCCCAACTTCCAATCTGCTCACCAGAGCTCTTAAAAGATTTACTTTTCATTATTTTATTTATGTTAGAGGTGTCTGTATGTGGCTGCATGGATGTGATTGGAGGTGACAATGGAAGTCACCTCCTGTATGGGTGCTGGGAAGCAAACTTGGGTCCTCCACAAGAGCAGCACATGCTCTCAACTGCTAAGCTATCTCTCCAGCCCCGTCACCAGAGCTCTTAAACCAGCTGCCGGGGTCTGAAATTTAACAACTCCCATGATCAAACCTTCCCAAGGTGCCCCTCTGGTTTTTTGTCCAAAGACTCTGGAGGTGAGACCTGGAATCCTGTTTTTCCATATCCTCCAGGCAATTACTATGTACACCCATTCTTGGGGATCTAGCACCCCCAAAATGTGCTTATATCTATATAAATATTAGGTGTTTTTTTTTTGAGACAGGGTTTCTCTGTAGCTTTGGAGCCTGTCCTGGAACTAGCTCTTGTAGACCAGGCTGGCCTCGAACTCACAGAGATCCGCCTGTCTCTGCCTCCCGAGTGCTGGGATTAAAGGCATAGGCCTCTGCCGGACTTCCTAATATAATTTTAAAGAAGAAAGGAAAGCTGGTGATGCAATGGGACTTGCAGAAGAGCCACATACTTGAACAACAAGAAAGGATACAAAGTATCAAGACCAGGAGTTTAACTTGAACAGGATTTAATATGGACCATTAAAAAACTTTTACAAACACAAAAAATTGATACACTCCAAAGCCCAAAGGCTCAAACTCCTTTTGTGATGAGAAAGCCAGAGTCCTATCCCTTTCAGCAAACGTCCCTCCACTACAATAAGGGGGTCTATGTGGTCTCACAGCTGGACATGCTCTTCTCACGCTAATTTCATGCCTACTCGTTGGGAGAAAAGTTCATACAGGAAAACCAGCAGACATACAGGAAGATGCAGTGACCTTGTATTGAGGAGGATAGAAAGCACAAGCCACCTTCACAGCCTCTGCAGACTGGAGTGACTCTATGCAACCACCTGTTTGCAATTATCAAGTGGCTAAATGACATGAATTCTGATAAATCCCTCCAGATTCATGGTCATAGGCTGGCTCAGTGTTTCGGGTGACGACATTAATCTGTTTTGACAGGCTTCACTTTTTGAAGGGTAACAGACTCAGAAGGACTTTAAATGGATTTAACAGGAACCCGGATCAAAAGAGTTGGAAGGATGTGAGTCAGCCTCCCTGGACAGAGGTCCCTCTTTCCTCCACTTTTAAAAATTCCAAAGAGTACCACATTGACCTCCTCCTCAGCTTGGGACAGACACGCAGTTACTCTTGTCTCTGACTCACAGACAATAGCACCACTACCACCCCAGAGAGGGTGCACTACATTATCTGATGTGTCCCACCTCCCTCTATCCCCAAACAGTTCAGGCTCCACCAGATCACAACCTAGACACACGAGTGACCCACAAACCATACTTTGGGGGAAGCAATTATTTAGACTGTTTTGGTACAGAAAAGCAATCATCAATTTACTCCAAAGACACAGTTATTAAACATAACTACAGCAGCACAGAAGGTATAAAATGCATTCATTCCTTTTTTTGCAAGTAAAAATGAGATATAGTTAATATTTCATAAAATTAATCCATTTAATGACTTGAACATGGAAGATGGAGTACGAGGGAAGGGGAAGAGATCCAGGGAAAAGGAGAAAAATGGAAGAAAAACAGTAAGAGAGCGGGAGGTAGAGGGTATATGATGGAAGCACGGAACGTCCAAGAATAGAAATTTCAGTGAAATCCATTATTTTGCATGGTTACATGGGTTAATAATGGTAACAGAATATACTAGTAGACAAAATTCCGTTTAAAATATGCAATGGTGCCTAATGAAATCGTCAGAAATCTGTGCATTCATTACTACTATCTAACCCCAGTGGGTTCTCACTACAACCAAAGAAAAGATATACACATTAGCAACCACTTTCCAGAGTTTTCCCTCCCTCCAGCTGTCTACTTCCAGCCCCCATGGCATTCCCTTATTCTTAACATTTTTGAGCACCAGGCACTAGTTTAAGTGCTGGAGGGCGGACAACTGGACAAAATAGACTTCACGTCTGCCTTAGTGGAACTTCTAATTCCAGTGTCTGAATGTCTCTTTCTCCCTCCACCCCACACACCCTTTAACCACACTGATATATATATATATATATAACAAATTAGAATACAGTCGGGGATCCCTGTACATTGTTCCACTTTCCACAGTTTTAGTTCTGACCAACTGAAATCTGAAAATATTAAATGGAAAATTCCAGGAACACACAGTTCATACATTCTATTGTGCCTGCACATGTGTGAGTGTTCATGTGTGGGTGAATCCATACATACATGAGGGAGCCAGAGGGCAACCGTAAGTGCTGCTCTTATGAGCTGCCCACCTTATTTTTTGAGACAGGGTCTCCCATTGGGACCTGGAGGTAGACAAGTAAGCTATGCCAGCTCATTGCCAAAAGCCCCAGGAATCCTGTCTCCACCCACCCAGCACTGGGACTGTAAGTATATGCCACTGCACCCACTGGCTATTTCTGTGGGTGCTGGGAATCAAAGTCAAGTCTTCATACTTGTGTAGCAAACACTGTCCTGACTCAGCTACCTCCTTAATCTCTAAATTTAGCAGTTTTCAGCTGTATGCTAAGTATTTGTCTGTCAGGTCCCTCCTGTGCTTCCAGAACTTCGATTGCCCCTTAACCCAGCACATCCATGCTGAAACTCGCCCCTCCATCAGTCACTTTGTAACCATCTAAACCTCCAGAGCAGCTGTTACAGTGTTGCAATATTTCCAGAAACCCCTATCTGTCAATTCAGATACACCAAAGGGAAGCAGAGTGCTGTTTGTTTAAAGGAAGGAGTAAAAGTTCTTAAGGAAAAAGGAACAGTTATACACAAGGTCACTAGGATCTATGCTAAGGAGGATTATTATTTTTTAAATCCATAGAATCACGAAGAAGAAAAAAAGAGGACCACACTAGTTTTTCTCTCACTTTTCAAACTATAGAAGTCATGGTTGCTGCTGGGTAAGTATTGAGTCATTTACCTCCCCTCATCTCGCCTCATCCATGCCCTCACGGCAGGATGTCAACATGGGTACAGTAACCTCACCCCAGCAGGATAGCAACATGGACACAGTGACCTCATCCCATGTCCTCACAGCAGGATAGCCAGATGGATACAGTGTAAGATACCTTGAGAAAGTGAAAAACTATGTTCATAAAACTTTATTACAGTACATTACTAAATCTGTATTTTATTATTAGTTATTATTCTTAGATTTACTGTGCCTAACGTGTGAATTAAACTTTATCATAGGTTTGTATGCATAATAGAAAGCTATAGTGTATGTAGAGTTCAGAATTGCTGTGCTTTCTGCCGTCCTTTCACGTATTCCCTGTCCACCCCACCCCTCATTACAATATATAAAACAGATCTGATCATCTTTCTTAGCCTTTTCCGGAAAAAAAAAAACCACTAGTAAGAGTTTCCCTCCTCTTTCCTCTTGGTCCTCTGGGAGGACTGTGAGGATCAGGCCAAAGAGCCAAAGAGCAAGAGACAGGAATAAAATGAGGCCTGGGCTGCGGGCAGTCTAGACTATCAGCTGCAGGACAACCAGACTTGCTCTCAGGTATGTCCACAGGCCTCACTTATGTCTACAGGCCTCATGTATGTCCACAGGTCTCATGTATATTTGCAATCCTCAGGTATAGCCACAGGCCTTTCGTATGTCCATAAGCCTCAGGTACGGATCCAAGCCTCTAGTATGTTCCCAGGTCTTACTCCACCAGATGTCATTAAAGTCACTGGATTAATGTTTCAGCTCTAACACCAAAATAAGTTTCTGACCAAAGCAAAATGCACATCCAAAATAGCAGGTGACCGCTCAAACCTTTGGAGTGTGGTTGCTCGCTGATGCATCTGTTTCAGATGGGACAAGGTAGTGCAGTTTTGTTCTTTGAACGTTTTGAAGGAAGACTATGTCTACATCCTATAGCCACTGGCCAGGAGTTGCAGGCTCTGACCTCCTGGATGTCCAGTGTTCTCATCAGCTCAGAGTTTACATAGGTTTTGCTGATGAAACACAGTCGATCACTGCTCCAAAGAGACCAGCTTTCTGCCACTGTTATGATACACTTTCTGAGAGTCTAAGAGAAGCAGTACAGAAAAGAGTCTCTGAATATTGCATCTTTAGACATCAACTGGTTCAGTGAGAACAGAGGGTTAATGAGGAAAGGAACTAAAACAACCTTAATTGGATCTAACAGGGCCATAGGCCAAGTTCTCGGTGGAGCAGGAGCTGCTCACAATTTCTCATCAGAATGAGAGCGAGAGGGGAGCTGTTAATAGATCCGGTGAGACATCAGTCATGAGCCTGGGCAGCCCCAGACAAATAGGGGGAGGCAAGTGGTCACCCTCTGGATGGCACCATCTGGTGCTAGTGGAGACCTGTGCCTTGTTGCTGACTCTGGAGGGAAGATCAAACACTGCTATATTACATTACGGAACATGATAATTATTTTTTACAGGGGTCATCTCTTGTTCTAATCTCAGGACAGGCTTAAGATGGCCTGAATACTAAAGCCTTTAAGAACCAAAACATTCAAATGCTCCTTAGAGCGGTACCCAGTGAGAGACAAGTGATTGGTGTAGTTCGTGGGAGGAGGTTCTGGGAGGCCATGAGTGGCCATGTACAGACATGGGGAAATAGCAAGGATGAAAGAGTTTGGAGTTCTTCTTCCCTCTAGAAACAATCATGAGGGCCAGGCACAGCAGCACATGCCTGGAAAGCGCCTCTGCTTGGGTTTAGAGACATCATAGTTTAAGGTCATCCTCAGTTGTAACTGTCCTAGCAGGAATGAGATATTCTAAAGACACACCTGTGACCTTCCCTTTGGCTCTCAGAGTATGGAAGCAATTGAAACCCCAGTAGTTTAGAAGTCCTTCAGAATCTCAGGCTGGTAGAAGAGAAAAGTTGAAAGCCTGGTGTCAGGTCCAGGAACAACTTTTCTCCTGCAAAGAGATTCTGTACAGTTCGAACTGTCAGACCACCTTGCTAGAGAGACTGGAGCCTAGAAGGTGATGTCCATCTCCCTCACCAAGGCTATGCATAGTCCTTGCCCTCTATTTAAACCTAAACTTCATACTAGAAGATGAACCGGGGCAGGGGTCACTGGACTTCTTCATTCCTCTTCACAATGCCTCCAAACTGCACAAATCTCCTCTCTTTGATTTTTGCAAACAGGTATGTCACCATTGTCTACTGAGGATGGGTGGCTGAGCCTTGGTCCTTAGGGATATCCAGAGTATGACTCTGACTTTAACTACTCTGGTGACAAGGCTCCATTGTGAGTTTGAGGCTGGCCTGCACAATACTGCGTCTCAAAATTAGTCAATTAATTAAGATAATTATAGGAAATAGGTGTGTAACAGTTCTGCCATGAATAGCCCAAGAGCGTGATAGCTCACAAGCACAAAATATAAAAAGACCTGGAGGTAAAAACAGATGCATTTTTACACATGGCTCTTTTTTTTTTTTCTGATAAATCAAGGATATGGTTAGCTTTTTCTAAACTATTCATATATACAGAAAGAATTTTACCTGTGGGCAACTGTTCTCTGGAGCAAGCATCTGCACTTAAATAATGATGCTGGCCTCCTTTACAGAAAAAAGGAATTTATTTCAGGCCTCCCAAGGGCCAGTGAAAAAGTTATTATTATTATAACACTATGAATGCCCTATGCTTAAAGTTCTTACATTGCTATAAAATCAGCACAAATTTATAACTGATAATATAAACAAGGCCACAAAGCCAATAAAATCCAAATGAATCACATTAATTCATGTAATTATATTGTGTTGAAATTAGTTTCCTTACTGTGGCCTGGTTCTCTTGAGTTTGCCCAGCCTGTTCTACTAAATGGCATGAGGTAGCTGAGATTTCCCCTCGCTTCTGCCTCCTCAGGCCCGAATGCAGCCTTCAGTGTCACCAATGCTTCCCCATTGTTTTCTGGCCTGGCTTTGACTGGAAACGATAGCTACCTCTTCATTTGAGTTGATTAATAATAAGCAAAATCCATCATTTGATGCCGGGGCACCAATGGCCATATGCCACTGTGGCACTAAAACCTCACAGCAACACTGAGTTTCAAGACGGTCACCAGAGAGTCCAGAGTATGTTCAAATTGAATTTGTTTTTAAATCTTCAAACTGAATCTCGCTACAACTATAAATTCCACATAAGAAAGGATGCGGGTATATTTTGTTGACCGCCATATGTCCAGTACTTAGCTGTGTACCTAGTACATTGTGGCACCTAATTTCTAACCTGTATGCATATACATCCATACACATATACATATACCCACACATACATGAACATACACACATAAATATAAACAGAATATAATCACATACGCACGTATACATACAACACAACAACAGGATATCCAAGAGGAGTCCCAGCGAGGGTCCAGCATCGATAGTATCATAAGCCACACTTCTGTTTTGGTCCAGCCACAACAGGTTTGTATGTGCCAGGGTAGGGCTATGAGGATGAGAAATGTTAGGTAGGAGGAACAGAGATATAAAAGAAACACAGAGACACAGGATAGTACTGGAGGACACTCAGTGGATCCTGAATACTGAATTCACCCTTATTTTTCCATACCCTAGGTCAGGGCGTGTAGCCACACCTGTTGTCAACAACTTTGAAAGGCAAAAATAAGCTCAAACTCTCTTGACCTCCAGTCAAGGTGGAACAGGCTCACATTTGTGGATTCTCACATATTCCTCCCTTTTTGTTTTACTTAATAGAGCCTGTGCTTCTGCTACAGGACAGACAATCATGCCTGCCTTGGGGGTCTTTTTTCCATTTTCCAGACTTACCCATCATTGGTACATACATTTCATCATGTACATCCTGTCTTAGATTGCCTGGGGTGGGGGGAGGGAGATTTTATCCTTCTCTGGCTACTAGCCTCTGTAAACAAAAGGTTAAGAGAGAAAGTGTCTCTAGGCGCTGTGAACAATCTTTGAGCCAATTTTTTATCTACAAAGTTTACCAACAACTAGAAATCATAGGCAAGCAGATAACGTTTTGCGATATATGTACTTCTATGGTTGCAATATCTCCTAATAAAGGAGTGGAGAATGACTAGGGGTGGAATTGCCTTTTCAAACTCATCTAGGATGTCTTTAACGGTTTTAATTTACAACCAAAATTCAAATTTTTCCATTTGAACATATCAAATCTAAGGACTCATTAGCAATGTCAAAATTCTCTCAGACAAGCTCTAACCTTTTTCTAATTAGTAGCTTCTTCATAATGAGCTAGAGCAGTTACAAACATTAGCAGGTCAATATTGTAATTCTAGCACAGAAATTAATAAACATACAATCTGTCAAGTCACAATTCTCTTAAATCTGTTTTAATCAAAAGACAACACCCTAGACCAAGTATCCTGTAGGCAGCCACTCCCTATGTCAAGCCTATTTTAAAATGAAGGAGCAGGAATATGCTTGAATTCTCTGACCTTTGGTTAGGGTGAAGCAGATTCACATCTATAGGGCATCTTAATGTCCAAAACACCAAATAACCACACCCTAGGTCAGGGTGTGTAGCCACACCTGTTGTCAACAACTTTGAAAGAGCAAAAATAAGCTCAAACTCTTTGACCACCAGTCAAGGTAGAACAAGCTCACATATGTGTGGGTCCTCACAGATAGAGTAGCAGAAACCAGAGGCCTTGAAGCAGATCAATGACTCTGCAATGAACACTTTCAAGTAAAGAAATATGGATAAAAGGGTAAACTGTGTGACTCACAGTGTCACACTATAGCTTCCATGAAGAGATTTTTCTTTCTTTCTTCTTTCTTTCTCTTAAAATTTTCTTTTCTTTTATTTCTTGGGAAAGTTTGCAAGGGCAGAGGGCAGCAGATACAAAGGGTTGGGGAGATGAATGAGATCAAGATTCATGATATGAAAGACACAAAGAATAAATAAAAGGAAAGTTATTTTTTTAAAAAAAAAAAAAGAAATGCTTTTGATCAGCAAAATCCAGCATTATCATCCTGTGGGGCAATGGAGCAAGGGGGGGGGGGTGATGAGAAGAGAACAAGAATTCCCTGCCTAGCATCTGAAACACACAGGCCAGTAGCACCATGCAGCAAACTCAGTGTCTGTGGATTAAACTTCCAAGAACTCTGTGAGGTGACTTTATAGTATTTCTTACTTGTCCTCATTCTCTCCCCACCCACCTCATGTGTGTGTGTGTGTGTGTGTGTGTGTAGGCACATATGTGTATGTGTGGGTGCACAGGCATGTGAATGCATGTGGGTGTGGAGGCCCAAAGTTTATGTTGGGAATCGTCCTTAATTGTTTTTCTACCTTATTCATTGAGGCAGGGTCTCTCAGGGAGAGCCAGACCTTACTAACACAGCTAATCTCACCAGACAGCTGGATCTAAGGATACTTCTGTCTCCACCCTTCTAGGCTGCAATTACAGGTGGGTTCTGGGGATCGGAATCCCGGTCCTTATATCTAATATGCAAGCACTTTTAAACATTGAGTCATCTCTCCAGCTTTGAGCTCCTTAGTTTTTGACAGAGAAATCAATGCTAAAAGTGAAGCAAACTAACACATAGGGAATGGGGAAGCTGGTCTGGGGTCTCTCCAGCGGAACCTTTCCACAGTTCTCAGGCCGTCCTTCACCCCAAAAGAAGTGGCACGTGGTAACGAGAGGCCAGGGAAGAGACAACAGAGGATGAAGGGTCTCCTGTCTTCAAAAACTAGGACCATTAAAAAGCAAAAAGTATATAGTCTCATTTATTCCTAAGAAACACATCAGAATATGGAAACTCCCATATTTTCAGGTTGAATTTTATTTGCTTTGGAGATGAGAAGTTTGACCTTTGTTGATGTAGAGGATGCAGTATCTACCAGTATTCTGAGGATGATGGGCAGCACAGGTTCTGATTCAAGGGTCCTCCATCTTCACAGACCGGCTGCATCCTGTCTACTGTTAATACAGACCACACTTAACAGTATTGTGGTCCGATGTTCTGCCCTGCCATAGGCCAAAGAAGCTGCTTTATTCATCAACCAATAAAAGCAACACATATACAGAAGGACATCCCTATCAGTGGTCAAGAAGTTTTTCTAGTTTTGACTTCTCAAACTAAAGGTATGCCAACTGATGGCTCAAGGGACGGAGGAGTGGGCAGGAACTGAACCGGCTGTGGCTCCAGAGACACTCTATGGGCTGCCATCTCAGGCCTCTTTCTCTTGGGCTATTTAGCTTAGAACCAGTTCTTAAGTAGAGTAAGCCCTAACTTCCTTATTGATAGAATGGGGATATTGCCAACGGCTCTCTTGGAGGGAGAGCATTTGTGAAGTTTTGTGTGTAAGGCACTGAGCGTGCTCGCTATAATTAGAACCTGATCAATGACAGTTACTTTATCGGATTGTACCTGGAAAACAGTAGAGTTAACAATGTGGCATCTGATGGAAATAGGCTACTATTTTTAGATCACTTTGATCATAATAGATTATCCCATTTACCTAATAGGAAGTTCACAGTGCTCTAAACCACCGCACAACTCACTTGCTTTTATAAGCTGTGGTTCCCCCCTATGCTTAGCGCCATATTTGGAAAAGAATCGCTGAATCTTTTTTAATTAAAATAATGAATACTGTTGGCTGCAAACTCAGTAGTAAAAAATAGAAATGTTTACCAAGGTGGGAAGTACTGGCGTGACACACTAATGTGCCCACGCCAGATCAGACGCATCTTAAAACACATTGCGCACTTTGTTTTTTAACTGCAGGGAAGTTTTGAATCTCTGTTGTTGTCTACTGAAAAGGAAACGGGGTGAGGTGGAACCGAGCGAGAGTTTACCCCCAAATACCCACTTACTATCGCTTGAGCTTCAAAGGCCTGGAAAGAATATACAGAAAAGGAGATTTATGACTGTTTGGGAAGAGCGACCACAGCATGGCACAATCTTATTTTATTTAGGGCACTGCCCCTCTTAAAAGCAGTATTTCTAATATGCTGCTCCAACATTTCCAGGAAGAGACTTCTATGAATGCCAAGCTCTTCAAGGCGGCCCTGATGGGTCATTTTGTCTTCCTAAGAAGCGCTACTAAAGACACACAGAGTAATTATGGCAATTATCTCCAGCAAATTAAAGCAAGGAGTCCCAGAGTAAGAAGTATGGTTTGGCCTCAGTCCCAGTCTAAAACACTTTCTCAACTTTGAGGCCCAATTTTCTAGTTTCTGCCTCTTCCCATTCCTCTCTATGTTAGATGCCCCTTCTTGCCACTAGAAAACACCTCAGCACAATCTTTTCTACTTTCAAGTTGTAATCTACTAGCCATAATCAATGCACATAGCAGGACGGTGGTATTTAACACACTGCAGGACCCGCTTTTAATCAAAATATCACTTTATCCAGAATATCACCAGAGCCACGTGCTGTGTGCATAAGAGACTGGTCTAGGAACTGTGGTGACTACAGAGGCAAATCAGACATCAGCTCTGTTTGTTCACTTAAGATGCTTGTCCTGTTCCTAATGGACATTGCACTGTGAAGTGGGAAGAGATGATGCTGGAGACGATCAGTGTAAGATTCACAGCATAGCCAGACATGGTGCTGCACGCCTGCAACCCCAGCTCCCTCAGCAGAGGAGGCAGAAGGATCGCAAGTTCAAGGCCACCTTGCCAACTCAGTAAGGTCCTGACTCAAGATAAAATTTTAGAAAAGACTAGGAAGTGTAGCTCAGTGATAGAGTTACTGGCTGTCATGTACAAGGCTCTGGTTTCAATATCTGGGACCATCCCTGCCTGCCCAAGTTTATAGGCAAATCATCAGTTCATATCAGTTCAAAGTCAAGACTGAAATGGCATCATGTAGTAACTGAGCATTAATTGGATCTGTCCTGGACAATCAATAGTAGCTGTTATAGTCCAAAAATGTCCCTTCCAGATTTCACATTTCCAACACGGCCGTATTTAAAAGTGGGACCATGAAGAATTCTTTGGGGCATGCATGCCCGTCCTCTGAGACTAAGCTTAGGCATCCCCGCATAGGTTCGGAGGAGGTGACTCATCCTCTCCTTTCTCTGCCATGGGATACAGCATCCAGGTGCTGGCGTGCTGCTCTTTGCATTCCCCACCTCCAGCTCTGAGGCAGTGGGTTTCTGTCCTGTATCAACTGTCCAGTCTGTGATATGCTTGTGTTAGCAGCATAGACTAGACCGGAGCAGTGGCTAATGTTGTGGCCTTCATGTCTCCAGCCCGTCTTTAACATTATGGTCATCAGCAAGCGCCTGTGAGCCCTGCTCCACACTGCTCCACTACAGAGTCAGAAAATTCAGCTTCCTGATAATTCCCCGCAGATCACGGTACGTATTTGCTGTAGATTGGTGAAATGTGATAAACACAGACACACACACACAGAGATAATAAGTGGGGACTGAGTTACCACTCCACTGTCCTCCAAACCTCAACATGTCCCCACTCCTCATCATGAAAGTAGCGACACTAAATAGTTTAGGTTTTTTTACTTGAAAGTAGTTTTTGTTTTTCCATACAATATATTCTGATTACAGTTCCCTCTCCCTGAACTCCTCCCATACCTGGCCCTTCCCACCCCAAATCCACACCCTTTCTTTCTCTTTCTCATTGGAAAACAAATAGGCATCTGAAAATAACAAAAAATAAATAAATAAAAACAAACCAGAATAGGGTAAAACAAACAGGAAAAAAGAGCCAAAGAAAAAGCATAAGAAACACATACAGATACTGCTTTCAAAAAAAAGGTAGTAAAATATACACAATTGAGAATTTACTATCATAGCCATCTTTAGGAATGCAACTCAGTGGCATTGAACACTTTCACACTGGCTGGGCCACCATACGTTCTTCTACATCTTGTTCTCTTAGCAATCAGAGGATTCAGTCTACTGCTTACTGACATACTTATGCCTAGCAAAACTGAGGTCCCGAGCTCCAGCTGCCCTACTGTCTAACTCACATGTGTGGATACACACATCCACAGACACACGCACACATGCTCACACAGTGCATACACACACACAGTACAGCAACAGCAAATACATTTTCTGTAATGTCAGCCTTAAGTGCTGGGTAATGTCTGTCTCATCATGACTGAAGAGTGACTCAGTAGGGATCTTGCTTCAGGTGTGGGTTGGATAACTGAGGAAAGTGATTTGTGTACATATCACCTCTAGACCTGCCACTATATTATAGGGTCGTTCAAAGGAAATAGGGCCCAGCTCTTCGACAGGCACACAGTGGCAGACGCTAGTTTTGTGGGGTATTACCATATCTCTCTTCCAACTCTTGAAGAGCCAGTGTCATGAGCCACTGGTGTCAACTCAGCTGTCTTGGAACTACTCAGTTTCCCTTGAATCAAGGCTTGATGTAATCCTTCTGTGCACAAGGACGGTACTCTAGGTTCTACAGCGACTAAATGGTTAGCACGACGAGGATGCTCGGTGCCTTGGAGGGGTTGAGATAGGCGCCTGGACAATAGCTGCAGGTGGAAGGACATGGAGTTTCCTACGGAGAGAGACACTGTGGAAGTCAGGATCACCAGCCATGACAAATCAGGGAGCTGGGACAAGGACCACCAAGCCAGTGTAATGGGCAGAACTGGCGGAGAAGAAGATGCACGGCTGTCTGGGCTGTCACAAGAGGGTCTGGGGTACAAGAGTCATCAATAGAAATTCATGGCTAAGCATTTTCAGTCTTTTATTACTCCGTCTGTCTGTCTGCCTGTCTGTGCCACATACACACATGTATTTGAAGGTTAGAGGACAGCTTATAGGAAGCTGTCTCATTTCTTGTCTCATGTATTCCATTACTCTATTTCTACGACCTACCATGATATTTCTTCCTCCCCTCCATGTGTGATCTGCTTGCCAGATTCTTCCTTCCTTCCTTCCTTCCTTCCTTCCTTCCTTCCTTCCTTCCTTCCTTCCTTCCTTCCTCCCTCCCTCCCTCCCTCCCTCCCTCCCTCCTTCCTTCCTTCCTTCCTTCCTCCATTTGTTTGTTTGTTTGTTTTGAAGTTACCACCCAGACGAAACCCCGTGAGTGTGGTGGAGCCAGAAGATCAGAGCTCATATTCTAACCCTGGAGGACTCCCTGCTGTGGATCTGGGGTAAGTCAGCCTTCCACAGTTCCTACCTCCAGTACAAGAACAATGCCCACCCTCAGACAGTGTGAAGAAACCACCACGTGGTCTGCAAAGCAGCCACGCAGGTATCTTGAGTATGGAAGGAAGCTCTTGGCAGAAGAGTGGACCATAAAACAACATCCACCAACAAATACTGAAACAAGCATAGTGTTTGGTGTTTTGAGGCAACTTAAAGGAAATTTAAACCTCATATCCAGAAATCAAGGTATTTATCCAGTGGTGAAAGGACATATATTTTTAAAAGCCGAGACAGTGAGATGGCTTAGCGGGTAAAACTGTTGACCATGCAAGTCTGGTAACCTGAGTTTGAGCCCCAGAACCAAAAGAAAAGATGAACTCCGTAAAGTTGCCCTCTAGTCTCTACACAGGTACCATAGAATATGCCCCCAGCACACATAAGTTCACTATATATGTCTATTATATGTGCATATAACACACACACACACACACACACACACGGTCACAAGAAAAGAAATTACATTCACGGCATATGAACATTACTTTAGAAATGTACATTCTTCAAGTGATTTTACAATAATAATTCCTGAAAGCTGAGGAAAGTATAGAAGCAACTGGAAAGATCTCAGTACATTAGGGAATAAGCAGAAGGTTCACAAATACTATCGACATGTTTGCTAGTTCAGCCCTCACTTTTACTGACTGTGTGACCTTGGACAAGTAGCTGACTTTCTCTGGGGCTTTGTCTTCTTTGTCAGAAAGACCAGGCTGATAGCCCCCCTCCTTCTTGCGTCCAAAGTGGATGCTGCAAGGCATGGATTCTCCCATCTTTAGAAAGCATGCAAAGGCAAGATGCCATATTTACGTCACCCCAGTGAGGACAAGAACAGTCTCACAGTTATCAAATCAGCCCCCCTTTCCCACTTGCCTGTGTAACCTGTGAGAAACAGAAAGGCTTCCTTGCTTACACAATAGAGCGTGCTTTAGGAAAAGGTCAAGCCAGAAATGCTTTCACTTCAGTTCTGGATTTGAATGGATGTGGCCTGACCTACTTGTTCACATCAACAGGGTCCTTGGAAATTTCACAGACACAGACATGCACACACACACACACACACACACACACACACACACAGACTGTGATCTGCCTAATGACATAAAAGCAAATTTTCTATTTAATGTCTGTACAGAAAAGCAAATTTTCTTACGAACCTACAACTCTTTATTCTGCATTGCTGTGTGAAGAGTTTTCCTGAAATCTAATCTAGAGCATCCAGAGAAAAAGGATTCCCAATACCCCAAACTGACAATTAAATGCTCCAGTAGGAGGCCTTCCCCTGATATCTTGGTCTCAAAGCCCCGCCTGTCTTCTGCAAAGCTTGGCCCTAGCTACAAAACTGCTTCTTCCTATCTTGCAGAGTTAGGGCTTGCAGTCAGCACCAAGGCCCTTCAGCCTTGAATGGTCTAGTTAGTGAGTTAAAAACCATTGTCCTATAATCCAAGACAAAACCTGACATCAGTTTTACCCATTCCCCTTGTACACTGGCATTGCCAGTGCTGAGTCAGGTAAGGAGTAGGTTGAAAGGATGTGATCAGAAGGTGGGTGGTTGCTGGGTAATAAATGGTGGTGGCGCACGCCTTTAATCCCAGCACTCGGGAGGCAGAGGCAGGGGATCTCTGTGAGTTCAAAGCCAGCCTGGTCTACATAGCGAGTTCCAGGACAGCCAGGACTACACAGAGAAACCCTATCTCCAACTCTCCCCCCCCACCGAAAGGTGGGGAGTACCCAGCTGGCAGTGGAGTAGGGAGCTTGACGCTAGCGAAGTTAAGCCAGTTCATAGCTACTTCTTCCTTGTGCGCCTAGCAGGGAATCACCCTGGAGTCAGAAAGCTGGGACAGGGCCCTGCCTAGTCATTTAAACCCACTGCATTCCACACGGAAATGAGAGTGAGCAGGCCTGGCCGGTCTGGCTGCCCTAGCAGTTGTACAGGCAAACAGTAGCCAGGCCCAGAAAGGAAGAGCATCCTGAGCTGTGGCAGAGCACAGACAGCCAATGCTGAGGCGGGGACTGACTTCAAAGGTCTCTGTGGACAGCAGAGTCACCTACCTGGCCATCTCTAGTCATTGTGATGGGAGAGGGGTTTTGATAGTGGTAGCCTCCCAGTTAATAGAATTAAATCCAATGCCTTCACCTGTCTGGTCCCTTGTCACCCAGTATTTCTGTATTTGATGCTAGGAAAGCCTTTCCTTTAGCAGTGCCTCAGCGGTTAGGCCTCTGTCTCCTCTCTTGGTTTCCACAGACCCACACAGCACTTCTGATGCTGCTGGTATCGCCTTACTTGGAGAAAATCTGTTCTTGCTGTTTCCTGGCTCTTCTCTTGTTCTCTGACTTTTCTTTTGCCCTTCCCTGACTTTTGGCCCAGGAGGGAGGCCACTGTCAAGGCTTCTTTCCACGCTCCTGGCACTCTATACTTGACTCACCCCATGCTACTCATGACTGTTCTGTTTCTTCTCAATCTGCCCTTCCAGCCAGGCTTTCTCCTTCGAGTGTGAGACCCAAGTATTTCACATGCCCACAACATGCCTTGAACTCAGCCAGTGCAACAGACGGGCGGTTGCCCTGCTGGCCAGCTGGAGCCGTTCCAACCCCTCTTCAACTCTGGAGGAAATAGCCAACAACAAACCAAATAGGATAGAGGCTGATGGCCCAGCTCTTGTGTTGAGTGGTTCAGGTTGAACTTCTGGCCCTGCTACTTATCAGCTGTGGGACCATGGGCAAGCTCTTTGTTCTGTTTGTACCCCACTTTCTACGCCCATGAAATGGATGTAAGAATAACCCCATGATGATGTTATGTGAGTTAAATAAGTTCATAGGAACTCCATCCATCACTTAGACAAAGAGTGTTAGATCCTCATTATAATTCTTCCCCATGAACAAAACAGGAACAATATGCATGAATAAGGCCCATCAGCCTCCTCAGGCAAATGGTTTATGATCATTAATTTGCCTTCTACTAGTGAATAAGCTGTGACATTTGGAGAAGTGAAGTAATTAATTGGAACCCAATAGTGGCTATGATTAGCAACAAAGCATGTCCTATTATTCCACAGAAGCCTGAAGACTGGGGTAGACATTGTCCCCTGTTCCATCAGTGCTGAAATGGTCTCACAGATCATCTGATAGACTGGATGCCAAACCAGAGAAGTGCCTGAAACATCAGGGGCACTTTTAAAACGTCCACATCTCCAGGCCCTCCACTTAGACTGTGTCTCGGCTGCTCTGGGATGTGTCCAAAGAATCTGGAATAATATGTGTGTGGTGGATTCACACACATATTATATATATATATATATGTGTGTGTCAAAGATGATGCATCAAAGACCCAATAGAATTAGCCTGTTTGCCTCATAGAGGCAAGGAAAAGGTCACGCATCATACATACCTTCAGTACGCAAGGGAGGCAAAGACACAGATGCTGCACACGGGCTTAATTCCCGGGGCTGACTAAGGATTAGAATCTACATGTGGTTTGCAGCTAGGTTTCAGGAGTGCTGCATTTGCAGTGACAAATGCTGCTGCAGGATGTCTCTGACCTGTGAGGTCACTTGGTGACAAGCCTGCACAGGCAAGTGCTGGGGGAAACAAAGCCTACATTATGTCTCTTCACTTTGAGAAGCCTCTGACGATGTTGCAATGCATACATCCATGTGCCCAAGAACAGCTATCCGAGATTCCCACCATGCTAAAGATCTTCCCTAGAAGTATCAGCATGGGAGACAATATTTCCCAACTCGCAAAACCTTGTAAAAAGCAGCTCCTTGTCCATGGTGGTTTTGGCAATCACAGCCCCTAGAAACAGCAGTGTTGTCTTTGTGACCAGCACAAGCAGTCACAGACAGAACAATGACCTCATGACTCAACTGTCCACTCCCTTGGCAGAGGTACAGCTCCTGCTACAAAGATAAGGCCCAAGCTTTATCACCACGGGGCAGTATCGGACATGGTCTTTGTCTCAAATAGCCAAACTCTAATGGAAACGTCTGGAAAATAGCATGTTCAAGAGTACCTTGGAGAGATTCATCCAAAAACCTGCTACTATGCTATTAATATTAAGTTATTAAGTTTTCAAATGCGCTTTTTCAGGGATGCTTAGATGCCCTGTGTGTATCCATTTTCTCTGGTTTTCCAGTGACCAAAAACTAGCTAGAGGTCACATGAAATAGATAAATGGGAGCCGGACGATGGTGGCGCACGCCTTTAATCCCAGTACTCGGGAGGCAGAGGCAGGCAGATCTCTGTGAGTTCGAGACCAGCCTGGTCTACAGAGCTAGTTCCAGGACAGGCTCCAAAGCCACAGAGAAACCCTGTCTCAAAAAACCAAAAAAAAAAAAAAAAGGTAAATGGGTTGATCTGATAGTTTACAGGAGGCTCTCCTTTTACTCATCCCCAAATGCCTTTTAAGAACATCTCTTCAAAGCACAGTTCTACGGGACAGGGGCATGTTCAGCCCTTGGATAGTCTCATTCTGTTCTCAAAAGGTGTCTCAGTGGCAGCAAAGAACAAGCCTGAAGCTGTAGAGGGAGAGACACATTCAGGGCAGAACAAGGACAAGTCACACAAAATCTTCCTTGACTTTAAAATTCAAAGACTGACTTTTTTTTTTTTTTGAGTCAGGGTTTCTCTGTGGTTTTTGGAGCCTGTCCTGGAACTAGCTCTTGTAGACCAGGCTGGTCTCGAACTCACAGAGATCCGCCTGCCTCTGCCTCCCGAGTGCTGGGATATAAAGGACTGACTTTTTAAAACCTAGCTGTTCTTTTCTTTTTCTTTTTTGATTTAATAAAGTTCTATTTCTCCAAACGTACAGCTGATTGAAGCTATCATGCACCTTTGCCAGCACCCAAACCTTTGTGTTTCTAGGGCAAATTTCTTGGGCTCTGTGCTTTGAAGCTAGCTTGGTCAGCCCTGAAGATCTGCTCTGGCCAAGGAACCTCATATCTTCAGTCTCTCAGAGACCACAGCTAGAGCAATAAGCCTGGAGTTGGGGGCTTCCTTACAGAGCTTGTCCTGTGTAGCCTTCTTGTCCTGAAGTTCCCCCTTGGACCACTTCTTTTTGACTCTGCTCCTAGACTCGTTTACTAGGTCTTTGTCTTTCTTGACCAACTAGAAATACAACACTTGACAAAGGACATACCTGTTCTTTGTCCCACATGTTAACCATTTAAACCCATGTAAGTCAGCCAGGGAGAGGTAGCCTTTAAACACAGGTTCCTGGCCCCTAAAACTGAATAGTCTGATGTAGGAGGTTTGATGGAGGTCACAGGAACCTGTGTTCTAACAAGCACATGGTTAGCCTCTTTAAAAAGATATTTTCCCTTCTATTGAAAATAGATTTTTTTCTCATATATCCTGATTACAGTTTGCTCTCCCTCTACTCCTCCCTGTGCCCTGCACTTCCCCTCCCCCTTGGATCCACTTCCTTTCTGTCTCTCATTAGAAAAGAACAGGCATCTATGAGGTAATAACCAAACATGAAATGAAAGAAAATATAATAAGATAAAACAAAAACCATCACATAGAGGCTAGACAAGGCAATTCAACAGAAGGAAAAGATCCCAGGAGCAGGCACAAGAATCAGAGCCCCATTCGTTCACACACTCAGGAGTCCCATAAAACACTAAGCTGAAGGTTATGATATGTATGCTGGGGACCTAGTGCAGACCCGTGTTAGACCCCTGTTGAACCTGTGCTTTCTGCTTCAGTCGCTGTGAGAAAGGTACTTTACAGCAAGCCTAGAGCCAACAACAAATTAAATGGAGACAAACTCAAAGCAATTCCTCTGAAATCAGGAACAAGACAAGGCTGCCCACTCTCTCCACACCTATTCAATGCAGTACTTGAAGTCATAGCTGCAGCAATAAGACAACTGAAGGAGATCGAGGGGATGCAAATGGGAAAGAAGTCAAGGTATCTTTATTTGCAGATGATATAATAGCATACATAAGTGACCCTAAAAATTCTACTGGGGAATTCCTACAGCTGATAAACACTTGCAGCAAAGTAGCTGAATACAAAGTTAACTCAGAAAAATGGTTAGCCTTATGGTTGGGGAATGTAATTTACACCCTTTGTAAGGTCTGAAAAGGACTGGTGAGCATTTCTGTTGTGGCAGCCTGGGCCGGTGAGTAGGTCGTCAATGTCTGAATTGTGTTGGCGCCTCTATGTGGGGTATCTTGAGACCTCTTGCAATCTCTCTCATGTGGATACACACAAGGGAGGTATAAATGTATTTTTATAAATGTGAAACAAGATAAAATATAAAACATAAATTACCATAATCCTTTCTTTTCATTTTCACTCATCTATAACCCATATTTAGGATATATTGGCAACCTGCTTCTGAAGGATTCTGGATATGATATCCCCAAAAGCTCCCAGAGGACCAAAGCAGAATTACTGCACAGTCTGAGCTAGCTCTCAATGAAAATAAACATTTTCTAAATTTAATAAAGAACGGCATGAATTTATAATACTGCAGGCATTAAGATGAGAGTTCAGAGTGCATCACAAGGTGGGCAGGGATAAGCTTGGGACTGAAGTACCCACCAGGCTTCCAGAGCCAAGGTGTTCATCTGCACGCACCCTGCCACACCCTCTAGTCAAAGCAGAGCAGGGTCCCAGATAGAAAAATGCATTCGACTTGGAAACACTTCTGTCGCCATTAATTACTTTAATTTTTACTAATTACTCTGAAAGTGCTCGTGAGGAACATTTTCTGGGAGAGCACGGACACCCAGCTCAGCCCCTGCCCCTGTCCCCACGATGACCCCACAGAGCCCAGGTGAGATGTCCAGAAAGTTTCAAGGATCTGGTTCACGCTCTCACCCAATTAGACCTGTCTCATCAGAAGACTAGACACGTTCTGAGTTTTAGAACGCAATCCGCTAAAGTCAAATTTCAAAGACACTACATCAGTCTTCACAAAAATTTATAGCAGTGTGACCAAAATGTGATCAAAGGTCTCAAAGAGCCAAGCATAATTTACAGTTTTTCACAAATACAGATGCTTAGATAGCAGATAGGCCGCAACAATAAAGAAAAAGTATGTCGAATTCCCATCGGAAAGGAAAAAAACAGGTCACAACCAGCCTTTGTTATACTCAGAGCTACAAGAAAAGAACCAAGGCCCAGCAGAAGCCTCCCAGGCCTCTGGCTTCCACGCTATATTTCAGGGATCTTTTGGTTATATCAGCACTTAAACTCAAGTTTCTCTGTAAGCCACACAAAGGCTGGCCTTTATTTTAGACCATCTTTCTCTTTCCTGATACTTCGCTGCCACACAAGCTTTGACCCATCCTTGAACACACCACGAGTGCACCAGCGCAAACTTCTGGAATGTCTTCTCCCTTCCCCTGCCCCACAGTCCATCCCTCCAGATGCTGGGATCTCATTCAAAGTAGCGTTTTCCAATGAAACCCTCCCAGGCTTCTCAACCTAAAGTTCCTGACCCTCCCCCTTGATCCTGACAACCTGATTAATTATCTACACAGGACTGATTTCCAGTTTCTGCTTTTTAAAATGAATCTATACGTTTCTTAATTGCTGTAAGTGGAGTATTTGTGCCTTTGCTTCTAGGACTTGCCTCTGCTGATCACTGAGACATTTCCAGTCTAGAGCTATGACTGGCACGGAGTAAGCCCACAGGCTAGTGAATAAGGGAAACCCTGAAGGTGTCTAATGAATGCTACATCTTGGAAAAAAAAATCTTAGGACTCAAGCATTTGGGTTCAGAAGTGTGACACTCACAGACCCAGCTAACTTAAATCATGGTCCTCTGCCAGGTCTAATTTAATTAACTCATAGTTCACACATTCATTTGTTTTCTGTGATACTGAGTCAAAGCAAGATCCCCGGCTATGAGAAGTTTTGGCTCAGTCAATGCACACAGTCACCTTGAATGTGCAAGGGTGCAATGCATGCTACCAGGCTTGGGTTTCTTGGGTGCCTAAGTGACTCTTTGAGAATAAGTTAATTCATTCCTAAGTACATTATTGGGTCAGTGTATCTGACATGACCCAGTCATCTGGAAAGGTTTTACTGAATTTTCCTGAGGTTTCTTGGGGAGACTCAAACATTACCGTTGAAATGTTATTCTGGGTCTGGTAGAAGAGCAACTTGTACAGGTCATTTGAAACAATTATTCAAGTATTTAGTATGTAGTATTGTTCTCAAATAAGTGGGGGGTTCGAAATATACTTCAGGAGCTAAAAGGCCATCAAGGAACAGGTGCATCCGGCATAGCATGAGGCTAAGCTGAAGACAAGCCGGACTTCAGCCATGAGCACTGGCTGGAAGATAATGGCAGCTACAGACAAGCCAAACTTCAGCCATGAGCATTGGCCAGAAGGTAAGGGCAGCTATGCTGACTTAGATTTAGGTTATAAAGCACTTGAAACATCAAGTACATGGGAAATACTATTATTTGAAAAATGTACATTAGAAGTTATTGGTACTATTAAAGAATGGTATAAAAGACGATGGTGGGGAAGTTATAAATAAAAATTTAATTTTCTTATCACGGTTTCTCCATTTGGATATGCAGTCACCCTCCCCTTACAGTAAAGGAGGCACAGATGTGCACGTAACACGCAAGAGAGCGGCAATGTGCTATGAGCCACACTGCACAGACAGCACCCGAGAAACACAGACTAGGAAAGCTGCGCGGCTGTTCCCTGGCAGCGCAATTCTGAGAAGCACCCGGCACTTCAGTCTGTGAGTAGAAATTTACTCGTAAGGCTTGGCCAAGCCTCTTGGAGAGAATGGAATTGGCATATGACCTTTCCAAATCTAAGAGAAGAAAGAATTATTATGATTTTATATTCATGTCCCAAGGCATGCTGCTAACCATAAAAGCCTACTAATGCCAGCCCATACATCCCCAAAACTTATAATCCTGAAGCCAGTGGGAGAAAAAAACAGTACTTATGGGGGGTAGGGGGAGACTTGGACAAATTCAGCATGGTTATTTCAAACAATGCCTTTACTTTTGTAATTTCTTCCTCCATAATCCTGCCTGTCAGTGTTCCCAAGTGCCTTTCAATCAATGTGACACACTACCGACCTATTCTTTATTCTGAATAAAACTAACGCTGTCTGTGGGCCTTTCTTAAAATGTCTTAAAAGCAAGCCATTAGTAAGAACACAAACAGGAATAAGCTACATTGCAATTATACACACATGGATCCTAAATTTTAGAGAATTTTAAATGTCTCAATAAATAATACTGCTAAAAGTTTTGGAAAAGGTCACTGTATTTTTTTTTTCTTTCTGTTTTCCCCTTTAAATTATCAGACGCCACTGCCTGTAGGTTTGTTATAGTGCAGTACAGTAACACTCACCCTAGGGTTTCTGTTTGTCCTTTCTTCTCTCTCAGTCAGACTCTGAAAAACAATTCTTCCATTAACTAGCTCTCAGGGGATATGCCTTTCCTCTCCCGGCTCACATGAGAGGGCAGACACTCTAATTTTATAGCAAAAAGCAAGAAATTGTGGGTGGGATGAGCTTTCCTAACTGTAGGGCCCTTTCAACAGAGTGTGGACCATCTGGGTGTTAATTTGTTGTTATAACCTAAATGGCTTTCCTGGGTGGAATAATGAGAAGCCGAGCAGAAATACGGTTACTGCCACACGAAGCACGGATGACAGCTAGCCAAACTCTCCTTTCCTCTAGTGCAGTCTCTGTTTCCCTCTGATACCCTCAGGAGCTCTCACCACACCCTGAAGAACCACGGAGGAGCCACGATGGAAAGAATTATGGAACATAAATTAGTTGCATACCTAGGAACCAAAAAGAGGCCCAGTCAGTGCCTTGCCTTCTGTCATTGCTTCCTTAGGGAAAGATGTAATGTGATAACCAAAGATCAGACGTGCTGGGAGTATGGAACACTTGAGTAGTAAAGCAGAACCCCACGGTGACCCCAGAGACTCTGCTTTCCTCCTATATGTGGCCTTGTTGAGAGGAACTGCGGGTAGAACCTGGTCTATAAACAGCAGAGGTGGACTCCTCAGTGGCAGTCACAGTTACTAAGACAGCCCCTGAGCGAGCATGGAAGCAGAGCCTTCCTGTGCAGACTGGAACATGCACAGGAAAGCACCTTGACTGCAGCTTTGTGACATCCTGGTCTAGGCCCAGCTTTCTGCCCCATGGCAAATGTGTGGCCAGAGATGTGTTGTTTTAAGCTGCTAAATACATAGTGGTGTGCTATGCAGGAACAGAAAACCATACACTGAGAGAAGAAACGAGGGTCCTGTCTGTCCTTACACTGAGCCAGTCAGCCTAAGTCTCTCTGAAGGACTCCTTGTCAATTGCCCTCTTTTAAAAAAAGAAATGAAGAAAGAAATCATAGGAAGACACATTTAGAAAGCATAACACAGAGCCGTCTGAGCCCTGTGGAATGCTCCAAAGGATGTCTGTTAGCGTCTTAGATGCTCTGAGTTCTATAATGGAAAGTGTATTAGCCAGAGCAACTTCTGAAGCAGATAATGAAAAATAACGGCTGTAGTGACATGTCCCAAAATCTTATTACACTAAACAGGAAGCTTCTAAGTAGCTTCACTTGAAGTTACTGGAAATGAAGAAGAGCGAGAGACAATCAATTTGTCTTCATCTGCTGACGTCTTGCAAGTGAGACTCCGTGGTCTGTTTAGCTGTGAGCTCCTAGAAGAGTTCTTGATTAGAAGTAAATTAAAATGAAGAAGCCCACCTCACAAGATCTTCTACCTTGACACTACTTGAGTAAGGCTATGATCCTTTGTGTATTAATTTACTCCTCTATTAATTACATTCCCTATAATCCCAAAAATTTCATAGCTTTTTTGAAAAAGTTAACCATGTAAGTTTAAAAAACTACATAAACAGCAACTTTAGAAACATGTGGCCCCTACCACAAAGCAGACGAAAATCAGAACTGAAACTAATTCTGACTTTGAAATGTATTCAGTGTGTGTTCAGGATTCTGTTGGTACACTCCATCACTTCTTGAATGCCATTGAAATAGTTGACCAATGCCAAGATCAGCTATTATTTGGAGAATTTAGCTGAAGTTTTACTTCCTACGATGATCAGATAACAGGTATTAGCATCAGACTATTTCCAATATTAACCATGGTACATCCTATAGATGAAAATAGTTTCTAAGTTTCTTTCTAATGCTAATGAATCATGATTAAGCTTAAGTTTTGAACAGTGATTTATAAAGCATCCAAAGGCACTAAGGATGGGCACAAAGTCATCTGTATAAGAACGTCAAGCTGCATAAGATGAAGTAAGCATCATGTTTTGTGTTATTGGGGATGTTGCTGTCCTAGAAATTTCTCTAAGGGTGAGGCACGACAGAGATCTGTGAACTGATAGTCCAAGCTGAGAACTGTCAATCGTCTGTGCCTGAGGCAAGTCAAAGGGTCAAAGGCTGGGTATTTGGTCACATTAGGGGATGAAGTCACCAATCACACAGCATGTGTTCATGTAGCTATTGTGTACTGGGACATCATGTAAAACTAGCAGGCCCCTGCTTCACTCCAGATAGTGAACAAGGAGGCAAACAACAGATTAAGGTGATTTCTGAGACTCAAGTTCAGCTATTTCAAACAAATGTAAAAGTGAGGTCTTCATACCCTGCCAGGCAGTGCTGTGGAGCCTGAATTATGTCAGCAAACGAAGAAGGCAGGGATGCCCACCGTCACGGAGATCACACCTTATCTATGAAGGGACAGGTACATAATTATAATGAGCACTGGGTTATATGCTGTGATGAAAACTAGTGTGCTCTATGTTAAAAATGTAAGCAGACACTGAGCGGGAAGGTGCCTGGAAGTGTTATGTGAGGGCGGTGGGTCACAATGGTAAATGGGGTATTCAGGCTGAGCACCAATGAGGTGCCATCCGAGCAGATCTGTGGGAGGAAATGGTCTAAGAAGTAGGGACCATAGATTCGAGAGACAGAGAGACATATAGAATTGGAGGGGACTGCTCTAGATGAAGTAGGGACCGCAGATTCGAGAGACAGAGAGACATATAGAATTGGAGGGGACTGCTATAGATGAAGTAGCAAGAAAAGTCCTTTCTAAGAAAATGAAACTTCAGCTGAGATTACAGTGCCCCAAGCATCCAAATGTACCTGGACCTACAAGCAGAACATTCTCAGGAGTAGGCACTGTAAACACAAAGGTCCCAGCATCAGACCATCTGGCACGGAGGTCTAGAAAGGAAACCTGAGTGAGAGAGCATGGTGATCAAGCATCAGGACCTACGCCAGGAGCAGGGCCAGGTCATTTAAGTTGCCTGGATCCCCAGTTGCTTCTCTGCTAAGCTACTGAACTCTGGACGCCATTCGAGTTTCAAACACATTCTCTTAACTCTCTCCCACTTCTGGTTACCACTCATTTTTTTCCTCCCCCTGATGCCCCAATGAATCTAGACATGCAGCCCCTTGCCTGACCCCTCCACCTACTCTTTGCCTCACCTTCATTGAGTATCTGCCTAACAACCTCTCTTGAAAGCTACCAATGGGCTACACAGCCAAATGCAAGGGGCATGTGGCGTCTGCTCATCGAACGTTCTGTTGCTGCTGGCAGAGATGGCCACACTTACTTTCTGGAAGCGATTTCCTTCCCTGTCATCACTGCCATCCTCACTTTCTCCTGCCATCCCTGGATGCCCCTCAACTACCCATTCTGGAAATGATCCATGAATGAATATAGATGTCAATATGAAAATATACTTAGGGGTGTGAGGCACCGGAGGTTCATCCAACAGCCTTGCTGACTTCGGCGTGGGGACATTCCTTTAGTTCACAGGGGCACAGTGGTGGAGACCTGTCAGAGCTTGCACTTCCTAATGACATGACCTCTGATAACATGCCATGTCTCCAGGTCTGATTCTATCACCTGCAAAAGGGAGATTTTAATAGCTGCCTTGTGAGGCTATTATGAATATGAAATTATTTACCATTCATAAGGTCTCCAACCAACACCTAGGACTTAACAGATAATCTCCCAAGCTCAGGAAAACATCTTCTGTCTGAACAACAGGGGAAAGAAAAGTAACATAAATGGGGAAAGATACTTTTAAACTTGTGGGCTGGGTAATTGTGAATGACCCATAAGCAACTTAGTTGACCCTGCTTTATAAATCTGGCCTAAAATTCTTCCCCATAAAAAGAGATTTCAAATATACCAAACTTCTGAAGTTACCTTTTGAGGTAACAACCAAAAATAAGTATTAATCTTTGTGGAACTGCCAAGTCTCACTCTTCAGCCATATTTTATGTGCTTTTTCTTTATGGAGAGACGGGATCGGGAGTCATCTAGCTTTGGAGCCTATAACTTGGCCTTACCTTGGCCATTGAAAATCTGGTTCCCTATGCCTCTGTAATGCGGGGCTTCTTACACCACATCTCATGGGCTAGTTTGGAAAAATCAAGAGAGTTAACACAGATGAGATACTTAGACTAGTACCCGGCACGAAGTTAGCACCTAATAAACAGGGAGGTGACAACTACGCTGATAGCTGCCACCACCACTGCTCCTGCCGTCACTGGAGCTCACCTTTCAAGCCCACTTAGTGATTTGATATCAGGTATCCGCCTTTTCCTCACTTGCCATTTCCCCGTGGAAATCACCCTCCGTGAGTGTATACTACGGGAAGTCAACTTTGTTGGATATTTTCCTTCTGCGTCCGCACTGACTGCTGCCCTAGTCTGTGCCCCACAAGGCTGGCCTTTCTGCTGGTGAACCACCTCCGCTCTGGCTTCTGAGGGCTTTAGTCAATGGGAACACCAAGCCAGGAAGGAGGAAGAAAAGTAAGTTCTGGGTGTCGGTGTCTTAGCTCCCAGCCTGCAGGTATCACAGTGGCTATCCCCCTCCCCCCCTTAGCTCTCCATTTCCTGGTCCTGATCAGGCAGAGCGGAAGTGAAGTCTGTTGCAAGCCCCAGGATGCTTCCTTTCAATACATTCTGTGTCAGATGGTTTCATTAGACTCTTGTAGATGAGGATATTTCCTGCTAGCACCCTGGCTGAAATACAACACGGGTAAATTTGTTTGTTCAAAACATGTGATTGTTCAAAAAAAAAAATGATGGCAAGGTGACACCTTGATCACTTTATTCTAGTGAAAAGTGAAGAGCGGAACCAGCCGGGAATCTCTACAAAGCACACTGCTTCAAATTTGCCTCCCACCAGAGCAGGGCAGCTCACACGGAGGGCAAAGTGAAGGCCTTTGCACCTACCAACTAACTTGACTGGCCTGTGCGTGCAAATGCCCTTTCCTCTGGCAATGGCCAGGATCAGAGGATCTGCTGATTCGCGAACTTTCAGATGTTCAGTTGCCTCTCCACCTAGTTCAATCGTGAGGCACTTGAAACCTTGCCCTGGAGAACAAGCTCAAAGGCGAGCATCCCTAGTGCTACCTCTTCTTGTCCAAGGTAGCCCGGAGGAGCTGGAGTTAGAGAGGCATCCCGCTGGCAATCAGGCCCTTGGGGGCACTGTATGCCCTAGGGCGGCAACACTTAATTCCAACCGGCGGAGTAATTTTAGAAGGTGACACCAGCATGGGATTTCAGCCTCACAGTCTGAGCTAATCATTAATTGCACCTTTAGGTCATAATCTATATGAGACCATGATTCCATAGGTGTCTGTGTGCTGCTTTAGCGACAATCCATCAGCTCACAGGAAGAAAGCGGACAGCACTCTTTCGTAACCCAGCAGGGCAAGCTTGGGCGAAGAAGCAGTTGTGGTGTGATCTCACGCAGAGAAACTGATTGTCTTATACAACGTTTCCCAAAAATTTATTTGAGAACCCCAAACACCGGCAGCCACGCACACAAGCTCTCCAACTGTTTTAATATTTTTTAAAATCAAAACTATGAACAGGGAGTGCTGACGTTACAAGTTAGTAAAATGTGGACAACGTCTAAACGTGGAGCCAGACTGGAGATGCTCAACAGAGGGAAAAGTCAAAAGGAGTACAACATAGGGAAGGCGAGGGAAATCAGGTGAGCTGGGCCAACGTCCCTGTTTAATTGCAGCACGTGATTCAGAACTGGCGCCATTACTAACAAACGCCTCTTGCCGTATCCACACGGAGCCTCAGCAACCTGCAGCAAGGGTGTCCCTCCTTCCCAAGCACAAAACAACTGATGAGCTGTAATTTTGTTTACTCAAGAGACATGGTTCTGAATCGCTGTATACAAATCTGATTTCTGTGCAGACAATCAAATTTGGAACGCACTAGGGAATCTGGCTTTGTGGACACAACACTCAAGTGAATACTTTGTCAAGTGAATAATAAAGACCTTGCCCCTGGCCCTCACATCCCCTGTGTTTATGAGATTAACAGCTGGCTTGTGAGTGTGCAAGTGTGTATGTGCATGTTGCTCTGTGCATGCTTACATGAGGGCATCGTTCAGATTTGAAGCTGATGGGACATGTGGAAGTGATTAAGATTCACATAAGAAAAGGTAAGCTTGGGGGTGTCTAAGGAAAGACAGGAAAAACATTTTGCCTTTAGATATCTCAGCGCACATTCAGAAGGTCAGTGAGAAACACATAAGGAGTGAAACAACGAAGTCACTGAAGAGCAGTATAGAGCTATTGACTAAGCTGGGGCTTCTCAAGCTGGAGGGTTCGCGTTGTTATCAAGAGCCCGAGAACTAAACGAGATATACAGAGGCTTCCATTCCTGCCACAATCCAAGTCTCTGCTGCTTTTATTTACTTTACATTATCCTATTAGTTCTAAGTACAAAAGCTTCCATTTTGCACGAAGAATTTGTGGTAGAAGACATCATATGGTACTGTATTCAGCCATCGATTCTCAAATGAATTTGCATGAGCCTGTAGAAACTTTTCTTCTTCAATAGAAGCAACCCTGTCATACTGAATGTGAAGGAGAGGGATCAGGCTAAACCACGAAATCTTTGAATATATACGGAACCAGAGTGCTCAGGGGGCGTGGCTGATTTCAGGTCTAAAGTGGAACATGTGAAGATGATCCTGGACCATTTGACACCAGAAGCAAGGGGCCATCACAGACCATCAGGAGTTTTTCAAGGAACACTGAGGGAAAGGCTCTGCTGGCCAGCCCCGCATGAACAGAAGCACGAGTGTGTTCAGATTCCCAGCACTACAATCCATGGCCACTGTTCTTCCTTGCTGGCTCACTGGTGCTAACAAATCAACTCCTCACTTTGCGAATTAGGGAACACAGAGACAGAGGGCTTGTGTTTGCTCTGCCTTGCCCGTGTGAGTTATACTTCAGAGTAACTAGATATCGACAAGAATAAGCGCCTCTTTATAGGATAAGTATTCAACCAATACATACAAAAATGGTAAAAAAAAAAAATTGTGTGCCATCATTTTAAAAGCTCCCAATAAAATAACAATTGAAAAGAAAATTGGAATTATTTCCCCCAAAATGATACAAGTAGAAGTTGATGAAATGTCTACCTCTTCCTTCCAGTTTACATACAGAGACCAGGGGGATGCTAACTGTGCCTCTGGTGGGCTAACTGTGCCTCTGGTGGGCTAACTGTGCCTCTGGTGGGCTAACGGTGCCTCTGGTGGGCTGACTGTGCCTCTGGTGGAAGGAGCAACCACAAAATTCAGGTTCTGAGGCATCTTCCAAGGAAAAGAAACTTCCTTTTATTTTCTGAATAAATTACAAAGGGAAGAGACAGATGAAAGAAAAATATGAATTACAGCAAGCCTTACCCAGATGTGATAGCATCTACTTTGTACACATGTGTACATACACTTCCTGATATCATCACACACACAAGGAGTAAACCAAGGCATTGTTTGGAAAGTTACTTGGAAACAATTACAATTTTAAATCACAGTTTCTTATTTGGAAATCACAAAGTACTGTGAGCTCTCATGTTTGGACAACAAAACAGATTTGGATAACTTACTGCAACAATGCTCACTTGGGACACAGGCAGGCCATCCCTTAGTAGAAATTTATAATTATTGGGATCCATATAATTTGCAATGGCTTGCTTCATAATATAAGTTTACATTTCAAAAACTTTAAAATTATTTAATGTATATAGTGCTCTTGTGAAGACCCACCAATTTAAATCTGCTGCTGAGTACTAGATTCTACACTGGACATCACCCGTGTTATATAACGGGCATAGCAAAACTATTCTTATCCCTTAATTTTGAACGAGAGGAAGTAACTTGCCTAGAGCTATATAGCCAGTTTAAAAAGCCACACGATCATCTCAATGCATGCAAAAAATATCGTTTCATCAAATTCCACTCACATCTGTAATAAAAACTCTCAGAGAACTAGAAATAGACTGACCTTGACAAAGGGCAGCAACTAAAAGCCCTACAGCTAACACAGCACTTAACAGTGAAAAAACCACTTATTTTTATTACTTCTATTCAGTACTGATGGTCTTAGCCAGTGTGATAGACAGGAAAAAAGAAATAAAGAAGTAAAATGTGTTATTTGCTGATGACATGATCATCTATTTTGAAAATTCCTAGCAACATATGCAAGTTATAAAGCTCCTGGGTTTAGCAATGTTACAAAATATATGGCCAATATAAAATTATCAGTTGCTTTTTTTTTTATACCACAATGACTAGAAGTTGGAAGTAAAGTGGAAACATCCAAACTTACACACTTACAGATTAATTTCACAGAATAAGTGCAATAGGAATGATAAACCATTGGTAAAAGGGATTAAGGGAGAAGTAGTATGTTGGAAGATCTGCCTCTATGGATCGGAAGACTCAATAGTGTTACATGCCAATCATGCCCAAAGGATCTACAGATTTCTTATAGTAGCAGACAAATCCCAACGGTGTTTCCTATAGAAATTGGTGTGTGGGTTCTAAAAGTTGTGTGGAAATGCTAAAGACTTTATTATAAAGCATAGGCAGAGACACGCTGAATTTGGGACTTAGAGCAAAGCTGCAGTGTGACCTTAACCCAAGACCGATGCTAGGTCAACAGAACAGAATAGAGTTCAGAGATAACTTGCCAGATAGGAGACGCTGATTTACAGGAGAGGTGTTTAGATAATTCAATGGGGGAATGAATATTAAAAAAAAAAAAAACTGACACTGGAAGAACCAGTTCCTTACTTATGGAGGAAGTTAGGGCACAATCCAATGGTAGAATACTTGCCTAGCATGTGTAAAAGCCCTAAATTCAATCCCTAGTCTGAGAAAGAAGGGAGGAAAAAAAAGGAGGGGGAGTTAAGAGAAAAGAAAAAAAAGACAAAAGAACTTGGATGTCCTCTTCTTACTATATTCAGAAATTAACCTGAAATGGGTCAGGGAGACCTGTGTGCGAGAGATGGCGATAAAGACTCTAGAAGAAAGCTGAGGGAAAGGCCTCTGGTTTGGGGGTTAGCAACAACAGCTTAAAGACTGCATAAAGATGCTCACAGTGTGAAAGCAACAGCTGACAGTCACCAGTCCCACGACGTGGGCACCTCTCTGGTGACTTTATCTCACCCCAGTTGTCCCTCAAAGGCCCCATTCCTGTGAGCTGGAGGGAACATTTAAAGCATGGCAGGAAGAGAAGTGGGAATGGAGTTACAATCACTCCAGTCACCCAGGAACCCAGGAATCTGTGACAGATGCTCTGTCCTTAGGCTCCTCAGTGCCTTCCTGGGTAGGTCGTAGGACATAGATGGGCCCACATTCTTTCAGACTGCCAGAAAAAGGGGAGGAAACACAACAGACTGTTTTGACTTTTTCAAAAGTTACAACTTCTATCCTTCTAAAGACTTAAGAAAATAAGACAGGTGATAGAAGGAATGATATCTGCACAGCCGTGCACAGTGATGGACCTGCACCTGCAGCATGTAAACAACTTTCACAAGCCAATAAGATAAACAAGCCACTAAAAAGAAAACAAACTACTTAAACGGACACTTTGCTAAAGAAAACACACAATGGCCAGTTGCTACATAGAAAATGATTCGGCATTATTGTTATAAATGCAATGCAGTGTGTGGTAAAAAAGACATACAGACACCTAGATATTTGACCAGACATTCGCAATATAGCCGTGAAGATTTTTTTTATGAGATTAACATTTAATGGTTGAAGCCATGCAAATCAGATTACACCCATGATGCAGGCAAGCCTCAGGCAAGCAGCTGACAGCTTTACAGAAACAAATCCTGACTCCTGAGCAAGAAGGCATTCCACCAGCAAACACCACCAAACCCAAGCTTGCACGCCTCCCTGGGTCTCCAGGCTGCTAACCTGCTAACCTGGCCTGAAGATGTCAGGTTTATCGTCTGTCTACAGTTCACCAATTCCTCTGTAGCACTCCTTCATTCTGTATGTCTTTTCTCTCCGTCTCACTCTCTCCCTCCTCTGTATCCGCTCTATGTTTCTCCCTCCACCTATACACGCGCCTCTAATCTAACACAGTTGGTTACAGAATCGAGCAAGCACTTGCTCTATGATGAGCATCTCTATGACTTCTGCCCCTCTCTTCTGCTTCGTTCCTTTGTCGTCTTCTTATCTCTCGCTCAGGCTGAAGCCGAATGTTTAGACCCACGACCATAAATTAGCAGCTTTATTCTTTTAGTAGTAAAAGAGAGGAATAACCACGATACACATCAAGTAATGAATGGCTTAAAAAACTGTGGTAATGGAATACGTTTAGCAATAAAAAGAACAAACGATAGACGGGCACAACAGAGATTTACTCTCTAAGTATCAGGCTGAATGAAAAAAAATAAGGTAGGTACAAAAGACATAAGATTCAATTCATATGAAATTTCATTAAAAATGCAATTTTGTAAGCACAGAAAGCCCATGAGTGCTGCCGTAGACTGAGGGGAAGTGGGCCTTGGGGCTTCAGGAATGGCTAAGGGACACAAGAACCTTTTCTGGGTGATATGAATCTTTTATATTTCAATTTAATCATATTTTATTTTGTACGTATTAGTGTTTTCTCTGCATGTATGTCTGTGCATTATACATGTGCATAGAGTATCTGCAGAGGCCAGAAGAGAACATCAGATCCCCTTACTGCAGTATAGATGGTTGTATGTTGCCATTTGAGTCGTGAGAACACAAAGGGGCTTCAGGATGACTTGGGATTGGGATCCAGCAGTCTGTCCTCCTCAGGCCCATGCTCTTGTATCTGCTTCCTTCCCTTTCTGTCTCATATCTCCTCACTGCTCCTCTGCACATAAGCTAAAGCCTGCTTGTCTAGTTGGTCTTCTAACTACTTCATCAAGTCTTAAATCCACCCTCTCAGAAGAATCAGTCCAACTGATTGATCATGACATCCATTCGGCTATATACCCAGGGCTCATGTCAGAAGGCCCAGTGTCCAGTGAGCAGGTGAGTTCACTTGGAAGATAGTGTTCCCTGAGCGAAGATGGCGCAGAGAAGTAGTCAGCCCCTGACTTAGGAAGCCCACTTGAAGCTGACCGCCGACTACCGCTTCATACACCCACGATCTTCCTCTGCAAGCATACTCCTGCATGCACGCCTTTGTTCTTCCTGCTGCCCCTGCCTAGAAGGCTCTTCCCACAGATATTCACAGGGCTTTCTCCCTCACTTTATGGGGTCTTCTCTGATGATCATATCTAAGACGGCCTCCCCATGTCAGTCACAGTGTTTGCCACCACTCTGCCTTGGATTTGCTCCATTACTGTAAAGACATAAAGTGGTCATATGTATTGGCTTTCTAGTTTGTTTATTACCTGTTTCCCTTCAAGAGAGCAGCCTTAATTCGAGGAAGAACTGCTGTATCCCCGTATGTTACTACCAGGATTCCTCAGACTGAGCACAGAGGGGGGGGGTGGTCAGTGAGTGTGGCCGGTTTGTACAGCGGAAATGGGAATGTCTGTTGAGAACTGTGAGACAGGCTGGAGAGAGAAGAAGCCCAAGTGGCCTGGAAGTTGAGTCTGTTCTGGGATTAGCAGGAAGCTGAGGTGGCTTCTGAACCCAGGAATCTGTGACAGATGCTATTTCCTTAGGTTCCTCAGTGCTTTCCTGAGTAGGTCCTGGGACACATAGATGGGCGCACATTCTTCTAGATTGCCAGGAAAGGGGGAGGAAACACACAGATCCCTTCTATATGTAGACCCTGTGTGCAATCTCTCTTCTCTGCCTCTAGAGAAAATGCACCATTCCTTAATAGTCAGACCCCTCTAGAATGATCCAGTGCCTTAGAACCAGCAGCCCAGAACCTCAGCCACCAAATAAAAGCCTGGTGCACAGGCCAGAGGTGTCATTAACAGCGTGGCTTTTTAATGGTTATTATAGGGTGGTTTTCTTTTTCCTCCAGAAAGCAGTGTTCAACCATAGACAGCTTATCATTGCTTAATGTTTTTCTTCATGTATATGGGAAGTCAGTCAGTCCTAGTACACAAAATGCACAGTTATTCTTCTGTTCTTACATCTCTCAGATAAGGGAAGTTTTAGAAGTCAATCTTAAAATCAATTTAAAACTCTTAAAATCAATCCATAAAGACACATGGGTCCTCCCAAAAGAGTATTAGCATTTTACAAGGTAGCCGGGTATGGCAAATGCTTCAAAAACAATGAAGGAGCCAGGCAAATGCCAGATATTATACATAATCTTCATTTGGCAGCTTTTAGGGTAGCCAATAACCAAAGCCAGCCCCCTTTTTCTCGAATTTCCTGACTGTGTCCTCCTCAAATTTATTCTTAGGTTATAATCAAGGTCACAAAAGCAGTAATTTCAGACACTCATACCATTAAACAGAAAGACAAACTCACCAAATTAAAGTGACTTCCAGAAAGCACCAGACTACACGCTATAGAAATGTAAGGACACGGACACAAAAATGGAAACCTTTACTGGGCTCTCTACAATTCTCCCCTAAACCATACTTGCAGAATTGTTTTCCAGGAAACCCAACAAATGGTGCTGAGTGGGGGGTGAGGCTTCGGTAGCCCTTTCTGAACGAGGTGTGGAGCATGCCTGGGCTTTGGTGGGCTGGTACTGGGGTACCAGGGTGGGACTGCTAGAGGCAGGGCTCACAGGCCAGGATTGCAAGGTCCTCAGGTACTCTGTTCAGAGTGTTCCAGACAGCTGGAGGCTTGTCACCTGGCAGGAACGGAGCAGAGTGCTCAACCCTTCCTTCCGGCTACATCCCAGTTGCTGGCCCGGGGCTTCTGGCCTCTGTGTTTCTCACCAGGAGTGGTGACTGGGAGAAAGCAAAAGGAAGATGAGAAAAGTGTAGGGAATGAGACCACTCAGGAGACTGGGTCAGATGGACCAGGAGCACTTGATTAAACTGCCCTGCGCAGGGAAAGCTCTGCCCTGAAGTCGCTTTTCTAGTTAATCAGCGCGGGAGGCTGCAAACTTCACTGCTATCCAGGTTCACATGGAAACATGCACTTACACGTGTCTACACATACTGCCCACCTAGATAAACAGTAAAAACATCAAATACTCACAGACCAGGAAAGCGCATCTGCTCGGTCATTTCTCTTCTCAACCTATCTGTTCACAGTGCAATGGTGACAGTTTAAACCACGAGGAGGGCTTGAATGTTGAGGGCATAGCACACCAGCCATTACAAAGGCATACAGTCTGAGGACTTCAAGGCGGTCCCCCTCCCCTAGAGTCATGTGCCCTTGAACCGGGCAAGTCCAGATGCCCTCCCTCCTGGTAGCCTGCTTCAGCTCCCAGCCATGCTGCTGGAGTTTTGCTTAGTTGTTTGTGTTTCCTGCTTCTCAGTATGAAGCTCAGACTGGCCTTGGGTGATCCTATTGCCCTAGGCTCTCCATTTCTGGGATTACAGGCATGTACCGCCGTACATAGCTCTTTGTTGTTGTTTTCATTCTATGTGTATATATGTGTCTGTGTACACAAAGACCAGAAGGTATTGAATCCCCTGGAACTGGGGCCACGGGATGTTGTGAGCTACCATAGGTGCTGAAAATCAAACCTGGGTCTTCTGGAGCCAGTGATCTTATTCACTGTGTAATCTCTCCAGGTCTTTTATGCTGTCTTTTGAGAGAACTTGGTCTCCCAAAGCTCAAAACATCTGTGCGGGTTCCTGAGTTTAATTTCTAAACCTGTGATGCTTAATTAAAAAACCCACTGATGTGTGATGCCCCTTGGAGTTTTAGATCATATGTCCAAGAACCTAACTTACACTCTTTCTTGAAGTCCTCATACTCAGCTGAACATAGTCTTTATTTCCTACCCTCTCAACTAAAGAATTTTAAAAACTGTTGCCTTCTGTTTAGTGGCTGAAACCTGGGAGTCTGTCCTCTGACTTTCTGTCCATCACTTCCTGGCCTCCTGCGCCCAGTGGGCTTCACTCCAGCAAGTTTTACAACCCCCCTCACTTCAGTTGTAGATTGATCTTAGACCCCTCCCAAAGACTCAGGAGTTTATGGCTTGGTATTCGGAAGTGGTAGAATGTTTAAGATCGGGGTACAGATGAGAGATCTTTAAGTAACTGGGGGCAAGCTCTCAAAACAAATTCTAAGACCCAGGTTCCTCCTTTCACTCTGATTTGTTTCTCCTGGTCTTGAGGTGAGCGTTGGCTCTCACACCCACTTCTGCCATGACAGCACTTGCCACAGGCTCAAAGCAACACTGTAGTTGAATGTGATCAGAAACCTCCAAAACCAGGCTGGAGAGATGGCTCAGCGGTTAAGAGCATTGCGTGTTCTTCTAAAGGACCCGAGTTCGATTCCCAGCAACCATCTGTAATGAGGTCTGGTGTCCTCTTCTAGCAGGCATATATGCAAACAGAATATTGTATCCATAATAAATAAATAAATAAATAAATATTTTTTTTTTAAAAAGAAACCTCCAAAACCATGAGCCCAGATAAACCTTTTTTCCTTTGTAAGATGTTTGTCTCGGGTATTTGACTCTAGCGAGGAAAAGTTGACTAGCACAAGTATTGTCTTTATATGACGTTCAGGAATCATCAGCAGGGGTCAGTAAGTCACAGTACTGCTTACCCCAAGGAGGAGGAAACAAGTACAGACTAGGAAGGAGCAAGAGAAACTCCTATAGGATGTAAACAATGTTCTATTGTGTATCTTGATCCGTGGAGTAGTTACATTAATCTATCCATGTGCAAAATTCATTAATCTCTTTATGTATGTGTTTTACTTGTTATAAAAATACTCTCAAATAATAATTTAAACCATGACTAACTGTACATGAACATAAAATTAGTTTCCCTTTGCCTATTCCATATGTTTCTGGAGAGTTGGCAGAGTGATCCACACACAAACACACAAAGTCAAGTGTTATGAACTGTGTAACCCGCAAAGGTCATTTGCTGAAGCCAGAACCCCTAACACGAGTATAGACGAGGATGTCCTGGTAAAGGCAACGAAGGCAAATAAAGCAATGAGGGTGGTGTGGCTCGTGTAGAAGAGCTGCCAGGGATTCACAGAGAGGAAAGGTACGCACGGACACAGCAAGAAGGTGGCCACCTGAAAGCCAGAGAGGACGCTTCCAGAGAACTCAGATCCCCCAACTTCAGACCTGGACTCCTGGCTACCAGTCCGGGAGAACACAAGTGAAGCTGAAGCTTCCCAGTCTGAGGTATCTTATTATAGCAATCTCAGGAGACTAAAACATCAGGAAAAGAAGCCTTCGAGACAAACTCCAGGAGGTCAGCAAGGCCTCGTAAAGCTGGCTTCTGATTCTTGCTGTCTGAAAACAAAGGCTACACAGACCCATCTGGGCAAGGATAGCATTGGGACTGTGTTGGGAGTAGAGCCTGTCTACTGCCAAGGGAACAGGGTGTGTGCTTCCTCTGGTTATAATGGCCCCAAAGGAGCAGCCTGCCCGAGCTGGGAGAGTGGGTTTAAATCTTGACAAGTTTGCCACATCCTGAGCAGACCTTCGGGTGCTAAGTTCACGCAGGATGCTAGGAGCTGCTGCAGACATGGAGCAATGAAGTGCTGCTGGGGGTTGTAAACCAGCCGCGACAACTTTGAAAAACTATTTGGCAAAGATCTCTTAAGACCAATACATACTTATATTATGACCCACACTTCTACTTCTCAACATGCAACCTACAAAATTCAGTATGGATATGCATCAAAATAAATGTACCTGAATGTCCACAATGGAGCAATATTCGTGTCCTTTAAGAAAAGAGTGGGTAAGAAGAATATTTATAGCTGGAGACAGCAAAGAGAAGAAACTTCTGATACACAGAACAGCTGGATTTCTAAAGGAATATTAAACAAAGACAGGCAAAGATGCTATGTACTAAACACGTCCATTTTATATGAAAATTGTGCTTGAGTGACAGAGGTCAGAATGGGGCCCATCTTTGGTGTAACTGTGATTGAGAAGGGGCTTGAGGTGGCTTCTGGGGCTCTGTTCTAGATCTTGATCCAAGTGCTAATTATATAGGTTTTAGATATAATTGATTTTAGATATAATATATAATTCAACAAAGTAGACACCTCTACTCTCTACTATATTCAAACAATGTTATAATATTTAGTTACGATTAGGCGGGAGTTTTGAATTTCGCTTGTTCTACTAGATTGTATTCCATGATTGGTAGTCTGAATTTGACTTAATCGACTTTGCCACTTAAGAACAGGGAAACCCAAGGTTAGAGTCTTTCTTCTAACAAAGAGAAACCAACCACATCTGGATGTAGTACAGAGGAGTCGAGAAGAGCTTGAGACACTGCCTTGTGTCCCCTAGCAATCCATCACCCAGTTGTCCTGTTCTGGATAGAGGGCAGTGTCTCTGAGACCTCTTAAACAGTAAGACAGAGCCCTCTGGTTCTGCCAAAGAGACTGCTTAGCTGTCTGATTATGATTCAGTTGCACAGATGAAGAGTGGTGTGACCCCATGGGAGATAGTTCCCACCATTCCATTTGACTCTAGAAGCCTGTTGGCTCATGTCTGATGTTGATATGCAAAACCAGAGAAGCAGCCTCACCTAGTTCTAAGATAGAACCCTATCCCCGGATCCTGCTACCCATCTAATGACCACAACAGCTTATAGTTATTTGTTTTGACCAATGCAGTGGTGTCCTTGTAATGCTTAGATTGGCTAATTACCAATTACTGGGCCCCTTTTCATGAAAGTACAGGGATATTTTTTTACAAAGAATTTTAATTGTTTTTTTAAGAATATGTGTGGGGGCTGGAGAGATGGCTCATCCGTTAAAGCACCTGCTGATCTTCCAGAGGTCCTGAGTTAAGTTCCCAGGAACCACATGGTAGCTCACAACCATCTATAATGAGCTCTGGTGCCCTCTTCTGGCCTTTACACTTACATGCAGGAAGAACACTGTATTCAAAATAAATACATCTTTTTTTTTTTTTGAAATAATTGGTGTGTGTCTATGTATAGGTTAAGTGGATTTGAGTGTGGCTACCCAAGGAGGCCAGAAGAGGGCATCAGATTCCCCTGGAACTGCAGGCCGTTGTGAGGTGCCTTACAGGGGTGCTTGTAAACTAACTAGTCATCCGAAAGAACAAGAGTTCTAAACCTGTGGAGCTTCTTTCTTGCTTTAGGAATATAGAATTTTAAGCATGCAAGCAACCTAGTTTTCTACTGAGGTTGTAAAGTTCCCCTTTCGCTTTTGTTCTGGGTGGTGTTCATTGAAGATGGCAAATAGGTCATGATCCAAGTGCTAATTACGTAGGTTTTAGATTTGTAAAAACTCAACAAAGTAGACACCGGATATTTCTACTCTCTACTATATTTAAATTTATACGTTAATATATTTAATTTTTTTTGGTATTGCTTCAGCAACTAACCCTTGCTGTCAGTTTATATAGAACATTTTTATTTTTATTTTTTTAAATTATTATTATTATTAAAAATTTCTGCCTCATCCCCACCTCCCATTTCTCTCCCCTTCCCTCTCCCCTCCCCCTCCCTCTCCAGTCCAAAGAGCAGTCAGGGTTCCCTGCCCTGTGGGAAGTATAAGGTCCTCCCCCCTCCATCCAGGTCCAGGAAGGAGCGCATCTAAACAGACTAGGCTCCCTCAAAGCCAGTACATGCAGTAGGATCAAAACCCAGTGCCATTATCCTTGGCTTCTCAGTCAGCCCTCATTGTCCGCCACGTTCAGAGAGTCCGGTTTGATCCCATGCCTTTTCAGTTCCAGTCGAGCTGGCCTTGGTGAGCTCCCATTAGATCAGCCCCACCATCCATCTTATTCCTGTCAGAATAGCTAAAATCAAAAACACTAATGATAACCTTTGCTGGAGAGGATGTGGAGTAAGGGGTACACTCATTGCTGGTGGGAATGCAATCTTGTGCAACCACTTTGGAAAGCAGTGTGGCGGTTTATCAGGAAATTCGGGATCAACCTACCCCAGGATCCAGCAATACCACTCTTGGGAATATACCTAAGAGATGCCCTATCATACTACAGAAGCATTTGTTCAACTATGTTCATAGCAGCATTATTTGTAATAGCCAGAACCTGGAAACAACCTAGATGCCCCTCAATGGAAGAATGGATGCAGAAAGTGTGGAATATATACACATTAGCGGTAAAAAACAATGACATCTTGAACTTTGCATGCAAATGGATGGAAATAGAAAACACTATTCTGAGTGAGGTAACCCAGGCCCAAAAAGATGAATTTGGTATGTACTCACTCATAAGTGGATTATAGACATAAATAAAAGTCAGTGAGCCTATAATTCGTGATCCTAGAGAAGCTAAATCAGAAGGTGAAGCCAAAGAAAAACATATAGTTATCCCCCTGGATATTGGAAGTAGACTAGATTGCCAGGCAAAAATATATTTAAATTTATTTATTCTTTTCCTCTCAAGAACCCACTTTAATGAGTATAAGATGCAGATCAGCTATAAATCCTACAAAGAGAATGCGAGAGAAAATTCGCAAACCAGGGATTTCAATGCTTATTATTATTATTATTTTTTAGAATAGTGAGACTGTAGAACTGAGGGCTACGAGCCTATCAAAACAGGATCCATGGAGCAAGTTCAGTCAGCTCCCCAGGCCTTTGTGACATACTTGTCACCTGAAGCAGCAGCATGCAGAGTTCTTTCTCATGACCGATTGGAACCCTTTACCAATGTCTGACAGGCATGGAGTAGGAACCAGAAACCTTCCTGGCGTAGCAGTTAAATGCTGAAGTGGAGTGCCATCCTGAACACCTTGTGAGGTCACCCTACAAGGCACTTTGAGGTCACACCCTGGCCTGCCTTCTTTTCTTCCCTTCCCAGTTTACTAAGCAGGCTCCTTAGCATCCCAGGGGCACACAAACTCCCTGCTGTGTCTGCTTCTACAGCCTGGCCGGCAACACCCAGTCCTCAGCAGCTACTGTAGATCTTCTGGACAGCTTTGGTGTCAGGGTCCTGAGAATGGACAACCAGTGACAGCCAGACGTTGGCTAAAAGCCTTCAGCATAGAAGAGAGCCATCAAAGTAAACAATGAGATCTAATTAAGCCCACTGTCATTTGGCAGCTGGGAGGAGGACAGTGAGGGGCATGGTAAGGGAGGGGAGTCTCTCCTGACGAGTACAATTGCACAGATCACACATAAATGAAGCCCAAATCACTCACCTTCATAGCACTTTCTCCATGTGCACCAGGGGAGCCTCTTTCCGCATGAGATGCTGACGACAGAAGGGTAATTAGTTACCCCCCCCCAGTGGTTTCTGAGCCTGCCCTCTGCTAGCACCCGCCCCTCTGCATTCATTCACTACGAGTAATTTTGCAAACAGTCTTTGCACAGCTGGTAGGCACTATGTTGTGTCTCACGTGGAACAGCTTAGACATAATAGGAACAGGATCCCGGGACTTTCGGCCTCTGCTCTTCCCCAAGCAGGCTTTGGCGATCTCACATCACTACCGTGGGACACACACTTCTAACACCTGCGTAACATTCTGTCTTTAAGACATCATCTGCCATGCAATCGCAACGCGTGCCAAGTCAAAAGCGCACTTTACAATTCATTTTACACGTACCATGCGTTTTCCCAAGTTACAGTAAATGAGTGTTTTGGCAGGCTAAGATAGAGCACCTACTTGAAAACTGACTTCATTGTTCTTTTCCTTAAAATTTTAAAACAGGAATTCATACTATTAATCATTTTGAACTCAACTATCTAGCATAGTCCTCCCTTCCAACCCCTTATATACATGCATGCGACATACATACACACATGCATCATGCACATACAGAATGCCTTATCATAGAGATACACAGATAGTCTCTACATTACAATAGTTAGATTTACGATTCTCTCTTCGTGATGACACAATTTATATCCATTTGGTTAGGAAGCACACTTTTCAGACTGTGCGTATGCATCTTTTCCTGAGCTGACATGTGGATGGCATACTCTCAGGGTGCTAGGAAGAGACGTGGAGCTGAAGCTCCCAACCAGACAGTACGAGGACAAGCAGCCTGTGCTCTACAGTGAAGTATGTTACTAGGACAGGGTTGCAGTAGGTTAAGAGTATTGAATGCATTTTCTACTTATTTTCAATTTATAGTAGGTTTATCAGGATACAACCTCACCATAAGCTGGGAGAATCTGTTTTTAACATAAGATGCTGGAAACACACGCAACTACAACTTTATCATCCAGTGTTTGCACACCCCGATTTGAGAAGATGCCCTAGAATTCATTTACATCCCAATAATCCAATTTCCAAGCTTGAAATCGAGACTATTCTTAAGGAAGACAGGGGCTAAGGCCAAGCCTTTGCTCTCCAGAGAGAAAATGTGCGTGATTCCCGGGTACACACAAAAGGTAACTACAATCTATTAGGTTCTCTTTATGTGTAGCAAGCGTGGGATTCTGGTCCTGTGTCCAATTTTGAGGAAATCACAGTCCAAAGCAGAGCTGCTGACCAGCGAAGCCCAGAAGTGCTGCAGGGCTGCCCGAGTGACAGGAAGCCCACGGGTGGGAGCAGGCACTGGCCACCGTGGTTGCTCTCTGACAAACCCCTTTCCTGCTGAAATACTGGCTTGGTTTTCATTTGTCTGTTTGTTTTCTCTTCTTTCTTCCCTGGCATTTTTTTTCCTTTTATGGTAAATCGAAGAGGGGGTAAAACTTTAAAGCAGGAATCTCAGAACCCCTAAATTTAATCACGAAATGTTAACTCAGTCACTCCCAAAGGTTTGTTAGCGGCAAGGAAGAATTTCTTTCTTAGACAGATAAACAGGATACAGACAAACAAGGTTCTCTTCCTGCCATTTAATGTAGGAATACTCACTGGAAGTGTGCGTGCACAGGTGCGCTGTGTGTACAGAGGGGGCAGGACCATACCTGAGGACTCTATGAAAACCCAGGTCACGGGTCAGCAAACAGGTCCATGAGACAAACCTACCCAATTACCCAGCCCTGAACTGTTTAAGAACTGAAACAGGTCTATTTTTTAAGACAACTGGAAAAAAATAAGAGCATTAAACTTTTCTGACATGTGAAAAGCTTATGAAACTCCAGCATCCTTGAGTACACTTGTCAGAACACAGCTATGCTCTCTGGCCTTCACCATGTCGAGGGCTGCTTCCGTGCTATGGCGGCAGTGGGAGAAACTGTGACAGAGACTATGTGACACACGGAACCTATTGACTCCCTGGTTCTCGACAGAAAAGTCTGCCAAGCGCTGGCTGGTGTAGAGGAGGCATGCTAAGGACTAGGAGTCATTTTCGCTTAGCATCATTATGCAGAAAGAGTTGTATCTACCTTACTTTAGTCTTTCGGGTCTCACTTCCCCAATGGCACTGTAGGAAGCAATGGGAAGACCATGTTTCATTCCTGTTCTTTGGAAGCTGGAAAAGCTGAGGCGCAGCCATGTTCATTGCTGGTAGCTGATGCTGACTTGTCTTGAGTCTTTCCAAGTCCATGGAATCCAGACCAGAGAGATGTCCATGCAATACACACATAATCTCACACACACTCTCACACACTGACGCACAATCACACTCAGACTCTTACACACTTGTACACACATGATCACACACTCTGTCATTCAATATTTACACACTCATACACACTCTCACCCTCTTTCAGACACTCACATAACCTCTCACACTTACATAATCACACATTATTATACTTACACATATACACACACTCACATACACCTTTTCACACACTCTCACACTTTTACGTACACTCACATACTCTTTCACACACTTGCACACTCACACAGGATCGCAACCTTACACATGCTCACACACGTTCTCACACTCACATACACTTTCACACACACACACACACACAGAGGGCATCAAAAACAAGAGTCCAGCTTGAGCAGAGAAAGTGAGAAACTGTTGTGAGGATGAGAGACAGAAGAGACTTGGGGACCGGGTCTATGGGGACTTGGTCTATGGACCTCAGGAAAGTTCCCTTTGCCTTGTCCTTTGGTTTGCGAGGAAACCACTGTGGGTCTCAAAGTTCCTCTCAGCTATAATTTTTCCGCCGATGCAGTTTTGAAGCTGTTAAACCATTAGGAGGCACACTTGAGTTAGGCATGTGGCTGGTGTGTAAAACCATAACACTTGGCACTCCTTTGTGTTAATTTGTAGTCATTGCCCTGGGACACACTGAGATTGCAGAGAAGGATTTGATATGTCTGTCCATTACACAACCAGACAGCCATAAATTCTGCAGTCATACTTGAATGCAGTCTTGAGCCGGGAATGCAGCTCATTGGTAGGATGCTTGCCTAGCACACATGAAGCTCTGAGTTCAATCCTCAGCAACACACAGAGATTCAGTTAGGTTTTGTTCGGCCCGTCACTATGGAAACCTTCATCTATGGACTAACTTTCATCTCCTGCAGAACAAAACGTCCCCCGGTGTCAGCTCAGGCAAAGAGATTCTTGTATTTCCAGGTCATTTGGACAAAAAGTGGATATAAAAACTATTTCCACAAACTAGACAAAATACAGCAAACTAAAATTAGAATTAAGCATCTGGACTGAACAGCCAGGCACTACAGGGAGGCAGGCCTGGGGAGGGGCTCCCAAGGAGAGGGTCAGGAAAGACCCATGAGGAGAGAGGCATGCAGCCCACACTCTCGGGGTCGTGCTCTCATTAAGTCACCAGATTTAGCTAGGAACCAGCCAGCCTCATTCCATTCTGTATACTTTTCAATACTTTGCATAATTTCTTCTTTTGAAACTGAAATATAAACTCAAAAATGAAGTTTCCCTTTCTGAGTGCTGTGACATCTAAAGCCCCACCACCAAACACCCAATATGTTAATGATTTGAAACAAATGGAAAAAACCCTTCAGACATGAAATTATTTCATATTATAGAAAACTAAGTTCTCTTCTGGCTGGTTTAATATAATGGACAATGTGTTTTACGCTGCATGTCAGGACCCATCAGTGCTGAAATCAGTTTAGTGTGTTGGCAAACATGAAAAAAGAGCAATACAGGGCTGAAAACTGTGCATCACACACAACAGAAGACAGATATTGCTGCACACGCGTGTTTTAGTGGTGTGTGTATGTGCATTCACCGCAATCATTTACATAGTGTATGCTATTGTACGTTGTATTCTTGTTAAGAATCATGGCCAAAAAAAAAAATCATGTAAGAATCCATTACAACCAAATGGGAACCACTGCAGTACAGTCTAGTGTAATAATCCTAACTCATCAAATAGAAAAGTTGGGAAGTAATTATTCTTGTTAAATGGGATGTCTTTAAGAGACGAACTTCCCCCTGCTTTAAACATATGTTAAAACTTTGATTGGCCGGCCGGGCGGTGGTGGCGCACGCCTTTAATCCCAGCACTTGGGAGGCAGAGGCAGGCGGATCTCTGTGAGTTCGAGACCAGCCTGGTCTACAAGAGCTAGTTTCAGGACAGGCTCCAAAACCACAGAGAAACCCTGTCTTGAAAAACCGGAAAAAAAAAAAAAACTTTGATTGGCCGGATGGAACTGCAACCCTAGCTACTAAGGGAGACTGAGACAGAAGGATGGCTAGTTCAAAGGCGGCTGGGGCCACATCCTGTCTCCGAAACAGTGCTACTGTTTGTGGGGAAAGAGGGATGCTACTTAGGTATCCCTTGAAGTATGCTTCTTTAAACAATATGTAACTATTCATAGATACAAAATTGCTCGTGAGATAAAGACTCACCGAAAGTCAGGTACAGAGTCATGACATTCTTTGGAAGGATGAACAATTGGCTCTTTTATGAAGCAAAACAGTGTTATTTTCCACACTGATTGTTCACTAATTAGTACACTATAGAACAGCAGAGGAAATTTCTGGAGAAACCAGGCAGGCAGAGTTAACTTTGCCTCAACTGTACCTTGACAATATCTCATGGTCACTTCACAGACACCAAAATAAAATGAAACTGCCATTTTAAAAATAACCCAAAAATATATGTAAGGGAAGGGGAAAAAAAAACCCTGCTTTCTGTTTGAGTGCCTACGATGTTCCCTCATTTGCAGAGCTTTCTCTTAACCACTTCCTTCTGATTGTCAGAAACCCAAAGCCTCTTACCTGTGAGACACCTGGCATCAAAAAGCAAGCAAGTCATTAGTGCAGAGGTGATGACAACGGAATTTAAAGGGTGAGACCGTGTCAACAGCAGATAAGCTGCAGGACTGCAGGTTGCATGAGAGGCCACAGGGTTCCAGGGATGGCCTGACAACTATCGGGAGAAGACAGCTGGAAACAGCTCCAGTCGATACAAGACAGGGCTGCTTAGGAAGGCCATGCAATTCAAATACCATAAACAACTGTATCCAAGAGGAAAGGAGACCGAGATTTAATGGGGACTTAAGTAGATATTCCTAAGATGAGCCACACAATTCCCTCTACTGGATATCTGTATACCACCATAGGGAAACATGGGTTGGGACATCCTGGCACTCCTGTAGGAAGAAGAAAGAGATGCTCTTGTGTTCTAGAACTGAGGGCCGAGTTCACGGTGGCTGATTTTACAGAAACTCAAGCAGTGTCATCATATCCCAAGAAGGAAGGAAATGGAGAGACACAAAGTAGTCTCCTGATGGCACGCTCAGACGCTGCCCTGGTTTGTTTTCTGCTGCTGTGGATAAAACAGTGACCAGACCTACTTGTGAGAGGAGAAGCTTTACTTAGCTTACACGACCATACCACAGTTTATCACCAAAGGAAGTCAGGGCAGGACTCCGGAGGCAGGAACGGAAGCAGAGGCTATGGAGGAACACTACTTACTGGCTTGCTCTCCATGGCTTGCTCAGCCTGCTTTCTTATACAGCCCAGGTGCTTGCCCAGGGCTGACACTGCCCACAGTAGGCTGGACCCTCCCTAATCAATCATTAATGGAGAAAATGCCTCATAGACATACCCACAGGCCAATCAGATGCTTCTCTCTCCCCAGGTGACACTGGTTTGTGTCACATTGACAAAACCAGTGAGCACAGAAGTTGAAGGCTTATGAGAATAAATGATTTCATATTACTTGACAGTAGATACCCCATTTCCAAACGATTAGTTTTACATATACAACTTTAGATACATGCAGGTAAACACATTGGGTTCAGGCAGATGCTTCGCTATTTGCATATATTGCTCAAATATGCACATATTCAAATAGCCGTGAAACCTTTTCCAATACCTTCTCTTTTGGAACACATGGAACCACTTTATAACCAAGAACACGTCCCACATGAGACTCAAGGATGAGAGCGGTCAATGGCTGGCTTATGAGTGAATGGAATATGGGCAGCTGTGGCGGTGATTTAAATCTCTGTATTAAAATACCAATAATTGCTGTCACAGCAATTCTTAATCCATCAAACAAAATTCCTTATGGTGTCTCTGTGCCATACGGAACAGAGGCTCAGGGCCTTCTTGGGCCACTTCTGAGTTTATCTATAACTTTGATTGACTGTGTTCCACACACTTCTTTGCATTCCGGCCAGTTCATTCTGTCTGCTTCTCTGCCTGGAGGCTTTCTCCAGTGCTTCTGACCAGTGCCCAGGCTTATACCAGCAGCTTGAAAACGCTTCCTGATGGGAACACATCTCTGGTTCCCCATCCTCTGCTGTGTAATTCTAAGTTGTGGTCTACAGATCAATTGCTCAAGGCAGTGACCTTCTCATTAACTCGTCTCCTCCTGGCTTGTTTCTTCTCTTTGTCTTGTGTTCTTTACTCTCTATTTGTATTTCTTGGATTTGTCTTCCAAAGAAACTCTCTGGACTCAAGTCCTTGTTCCAGGGTCTAAATACATAAGTGACCTCAGTAGCATCTGGTGACTTGCTGTCCTGCTTTGGAAAGCAGCTAGCTGTCTGCAGAAAGCAAACTAAAAAACGTCCTACTCTCATCCCTTATATGTGGGTTGTGAAAAATCACTGGAATCATTATTCAAGGACTAGGAGTGAATACTTACTGATCGCCTATTAATGCAAAGAGCTGTCCTGTGGGTTATGGGGTCTAGTCACTAGAACAAAACAGAGGTCTAACCCTCACACTTTCAAATAGGACTTGAAGTGTGGAAGCAAAAGATGAGAACACCACATTTAAAGGAGGATTCGACCCCAGAATGCTCCAAGCAGAGGGACGGCTTCTGGCAGACTAGCGTGTGATCGCTACCCACAGTTGCTCTCCAGGTTTTTAGAAAACTAGAGTATTAACATGTTTGGCTGAGAACACGTACCGTTTCAGAAGCCCAGCATTGCTTCTCAGGTCAGTACAGTTGGTACATGGTGACTAAGCCTTGTGGGTGACAGATTTAATACTGAAAGGCAAAGCATATGCTTCTCTAAGTGGCTGCTCCTTCAATCGGGTGGGGCACCATATGTCCCAGGTAAACCACAGAACTCCACCGTGCTTCCCTGCTCCCTTGCAAAGCATGTTCCCACCTCCAGCCCTTCTCGCAAACATTTATACAGCTTACCTCCTCCCGATTTTCAGCTTTGTCTGTTTGCGGTCTTCTCTGGCTAGCCAATATGTTATCACCCCCTACCTTGTCCCGCTGTATCACCTTCCCTGGTTTATTCTCTTTCCCCCCTTTTCCTCTTTCATGTGTTATTTGACATGTATGTACATGTAAGCATGCTTGCATGTGCACGCACGGGGCGGCCTTAGATGGATGTTGGAATTGTCCTGCTTTTCTACCCTGTTGTTTTGAGGCTAGGTCTCTTAATCAATCCCAGAGGCTGCTGATGCAGCTCACCTCTCTGGATGCTCTGGGGAACTCACTCTCTGTCTTCTGAAGCTGGAATAACAGGCTGGCCGCCACACCCACCTGACACTCGCTAGGGTCTGGGAACCCAAGCCTTGGTCCTTCTGCTTGCACAGGAAGCACTTTAACCCCTGAGCCACCTGCCTGGTCCCTCTCCCAGCATTTTATTCTTATTTGTACATAACACATAGTGTCACCTATTCACTTCACTGTAATCTCCTCCCACTGCAAGCTCTGTGGTGCTAGGGACTCTTCCCAGTCCCCTATCCCACTTCTATGCTTTCAGTGAGCCTGACCCAGAGAGGGTGTTTGATAAAGATTTGTTAGAAGCACAGGCAAAGGTCATCATTAGAACCCCCAAATTATCATTAGCTACGGATAAAGTTGTATAATCTTGTCTGGAATTATCATACTCAAGGATCTCAAGCAAGCATCGGTATTTTGTAGGAGACAATGTCCTCGATTTTCAAGAGTAGTGTATGTATCAGGTATGAATACATAAACAGGTTTATATTACCATAACCTTCCACAGGTCACAGACTTCAACTCATTGGACATCCATTGTAGAAATACATTCTGAAATTTCAGATCTCAGACACTATATTTAAGTCACTAAAGCAAATTAATTTACTGATTTTTTTTTTCAAGACAGGGTTTCTCTGTAATTTTTTTGTGCCTGTCCTGAAACTAGCTCTTGTAGACCAGGCTGGCTTCGAACTCACAGAGATCTGCCTGCCTCTGCCTCCCGAGTGCTGGGATTAAAGGCGTGCGCCACCACCGCCCGGCTAAGCAAATTAATTTATACATGAACTCATGTGACAAAGATCTATTGAATATGAACGATGGGTCAGACGCTATGTTTGAGTTTTGAAATCAACTTTACACTTCACTGTAAAGGCTGTTACCTTGCTGTAATAGATAAGAAAAGTTTATCTTTAAAAAGAAAACCTTGTTTTTCTCCATTGTGTTTATCAGAAGCCCTGTTTATTTAACTCAAAGACCCTCAAGAGGAAGTGCTCATGGCAAAGCTTGCAAATGGAGTTTCAGACAATTCAGGCAATTCCAAAAGGAAACATTCTTTCCATGGAGAATTATCAGTACTGATGCTCACTATTGCAAAAGTTAAGTGGCTGTCAAAGCCTAGTTGTGTAGTGCTTGTTGCTCCCTCTACAAACTCAAACATAGAGGAGCCTCCTTGTCGGGCGATGGCCCGTTTTCCGTTTTCCACAGTGCCACAAGCTTTCGCCGTTCTACTCCCAGTCTCGACATGCCCTTCTGTTTCTTCCATCTCAGTTCCCTGTTTCCATCTCGGGACTCATGTCTCCCCCTGGTGTGGCCCACCATTTTGAAGACTTTATTGGTGTAGCCTTCTGCTTCCCTCTCCCTCTCTCTGAACTGGTTCACAGCCCAGGCTGAGGAAGTAGGCACCCTCCCTCTGCTGTGCCATCCCTGTGATGTAGCGCCCTCTCATTCACCACCCAACTTATTAAAAGATAAGTCTGTTTGCACTGCTTGCCGTTCTCTGGATTTCTTCTTCCTTGTAACATAAAAGCCCACTTTCCCCGTGGCACCATCGTTTATTTCTTTTGGCCCACAGGTCAGTTTTCAAACGTCCTTTACATATGAATCTTCTGAAAAAAAAAATCAAACTTTTAAAAAGAAACTCATAATAGAAGAGAAAAACATTAGAGCTACTTTAAGGAAAGAAAGGGCATCCGTGCAAAACAAATGGCTGGCAGAAGCCTGCAGGGATGGGGTACGGCCATTTACCAACTGAATTACAGATTTAAGCTGTACCTTTAACCTCGCCAGGCCAAACGTTAGAAAAGCAGGGCATGGCATTTGAAAAACCATCTCATCTGCATGAGAAAAGAAATCAGAAATTCTCAAGTAGTCCATTGTGCTGCTGTGTGATTCTTTCTCTAATCAGGTTATTATTTACCTTGGTAATTTCTAAGACTCTTAGCTTTCTTATAAGAAATTTACATATATGTTTTACTTGCAAATAAAGCTATGGTAACTTCTGTTTTGCTATAAAGAAACCAAAACCTCTTAAATGACTTTTACATCCATCAGAAAGAAATATGGCCGAAGCAACAAGAAAGGAAAGAACTAAGACTCAAAATTCATTTTTATAAATCCTCCTTTAAACCTTGGGTGAGATCCAAAAACTTCATGTTAAAATTGTAGAAGGACTGACTGGAAGGACATAGGGCAATTTACTTTATATTTACAACTTCCAGGGCACCTGGTCCATATATCATTATTAATTTTTAAAAACAATAAATGAAAAGCAAAACTCTTATGTGGATGGCCTTAGTTTTATTATTTTCAATTTTATCAATAGGCTAATGCAACCTTTGCCCAAAGAACAAAATTTTTTTAAAAATTTAAGAACAAAAAGAGAAATCTTTGGTCCCAATGTGTTGTACGTTTATTTGTACAGACTTGATTATTATAGGCTTTTCAAAGAGGTTCAGGGCAGCCTCATTGGGTTCTGACAGCAATTCAGTAGAATTTAAGGTATGGTAAAATGTGTCCCAAGCAGGTTAATCCACTCAAGCAATTTCAATAAAGTACTGAACTATTAGCATAAAGGTGCATTTGCTCCTATGGATACTGCGGGAGAAATAGAGTCCAAGGGGATCAAGCTGCAGTGGACATACATGAATATGTCTTTTCAATTCCTCTCTTTTTACCCAACCCTATCTTTATTACGCAGAGAAATTTAAGCCTGCATAGACTCTGGGTGCTTTTTGGTGTCCTGGTTCCTAGACATCACTGGAGAGCCGGACATTTGCCAAATTTCCTCCGAGGAGCTGCACTGGGAAGGAAAGCGGGGACTTCGCTAACCTGAGATCTTATCCTGAGATCTTATCACCATGGGTCTCTGGAGATTTCAGTTCCTAAATGGACCTTCTAACCATTGTGAAAACTGAGAGTGGATGCTAGCAGAAATTAAGTATCCCGTTTCCCAAGGAGAAACGCCCAAGAGAACGTAAAGCATCTCTCGGTACGGGGCTTTTTCCTCGTTTATACCGCCCTCCTAATCTCTTTATTTTTAAAGCCCCCACTCCACCCCTTACACACCTCCAGAGTTCATTCTAAAGAAGCAACACAAAGGCTACCCTCCCTTCAGACAAGAGGTTTTCAGTATGGCAAGGTGGAAGAGAATCTGGCGATAAAAGTTGTGGGAAGGGGAAGGAAGGTGACCATTAAACACCCTTCTCTTCAGGTTAGACAAGAGATAAACAATAGAAATTGCAGAGTCAGGCAGTCTGGGGTCCGACTGAGGAGGGGCTAGGAAGTATCAGGAGTGCTCCCTTCAGAACCAGGGACACCCGCAGTCTCAAAAGGTGTAACCATCATCCCGTTTTCCTGCCTTGTACCTCACCGCAAAATGCTCACTTCCACATCCCCGAGTTAGGAGGTCAGGAAAGGGGAAGCGAGAATCCCTACACCCAGCCACCCAAGACCAGAAGCAGAACAGAAACTGTATGTGCTCAGACTTGCAGGGTAGAAATAACCAACACTGTCCCACACTGTTAGCTGGTGGCATCGAAGTCAGGAAAAGCAGATCGCTGGATGTGGGGCGCAAGTTTGGGAAGCGTGGATTCAATTGCACGCTACTCACTCTTACACGGGGTTTTACAAACCCGGCCTTACCCTACTGCTTCCCTCCACACTTCACACACTAAGTGCATCCTGCCCCACCTCGCGGTTTCCATCATCAGTCAGCCAGAGAGGAGGGATCCTAGCGGGATTCCTGGAAATGTCATCCCCTACACCTCGGATCCGCCACCTCCATCCCCACCGTTAACACCCACACACACACACACACACATACACACACACACACACGCTCCTGCCATGACTGTCATCAGGCCCGCTCTTCTCAAAGCCGGGTATCTCAGCGCGCACCGGACGCCTGGCATCTCTCCGGTACACACCCTTCCCCCGCCTCGCTGGCTCCAGGCATTGCCCCTTGGATGTAGCCTGCAGTCCCTGTTCATCCGCACTATTGTTCCATGCAGCTCCCCTCTCTCCCGGGATCGCCCTTCCGAGAGCAACCGGCTCCGTCCCGGTTGTCAGACGCCCCGCACTCTCACCCAGCCCGCCCTGGAGGTGGTACCTTGCCTGACAGCTGGGGTCCGCGGGCCCGCGGGAGCAGGCGGCGCTAGTGACAGCGACCGTGCCAAGCCTGGGAATAAAGCTGCTCTCCAGTCGCTCCCGCCTCCAGCTCCACCATCTTCCCCCGCCGCCACCGGGACCGCAGCCGCCCGCGCCCGACTCCGGCTCTAGCTCGGCAGCCACTCGGGCCCCTCCGGTCGCGGCCCCACCCCCTGCTCGCCGCCCGCTCGCCCTCGTGACGCGCGCCGGGGCCGGGCGGCTGCGACGGACCGCGGGGGGGAGCGCGCGCACGCCGCGTGCAGCAGCGCCCCTGCCTCCCACGCCCACTCGCGTGCGCGCGCGGCGCGGGCCCGACGCGGCGGCGCAGGAGTCCTACTCGGGCGCGCGTGAGCGTGCGACGTGTCCGCGCCCCTCGCCGTGGCCGCGCCTGCATCCAGAGCGCGAGTCCCTCCCTCTCGTGGCTGGGATCCTGGAGGGGACTACGTGGCAGCCTCCCGCGGGGACCCACGGGAACCTCAATCGTCCCCAGTCCCAGGTCCCTAACGCGCATCCCGGGCCCGACCTCTGCTTGTGGGATCTGGCCACACTTAGGACACGGAGTTGAGCAGACGCGTAGACGGCTGTGCGTGTCTTGTTAGTGACATGGCACTTTCCCGCTTCCAGGGTCTGAAACCCCGCGGCGCCGCCGAAAGGCTTACAAGGCGGCGCTGCACTCCGCGTGTGACCGCTAGGGGGCGCCCGCGTGGGCTCGAGCGGCACCAGCTGGCCGCCTGGCCGCCCACTGGGGGCGCTGCCCAGTCCCGCTCCACCCTGAAAGCGTCTGGAAGGCGGGGTCGGAAATGGTCCTCTTGGCTTCCCGGTGCCGGTTGCTAGGAGCTTCAATCTTCCAGCCCGGCATGGGTGATGCGCTCGACATATGCCTGGGATCTCAGGAGGGTGGGGACCCTTTCCATCAGGGACCGGGTGGCAGGTGCCGTCTGTGCCTTAATGAAAAACTGGACTGGCTCCCCGGGGGGTGCGGTGGAGGCTGGGTTCTGGCGCTAGCCCCATGTGTAATAGGCGGTGTGGTAGCGACATCGTTCTCTCTTTTTCGGACAGAGTTCTCAGTTTAAGAATTAGGTGTCCAATTCCCCTGAAACCTTTCAATTTTCCAGCCCCTCTTTGTACGCATATTCTCATCTAGTGACACGAAGATGAAAGTCTTGCTTATCCGACCTCAGGAGACGTGAGCCTATCACTGCACGGTGTTTCCATATTGAGCACTGTACTCCCAGAAATATCCTACGGGTGTAGCCTGAAGCATTCTAGAATTCTTTTCAGCTTTAAAATTCATATGGATTTCGCATTCTACTTCATAATGACTTTCTCTGCTTTAACAAAGACCGTAACTTCTCCTGTCCCCTAAGTATCTTTTAGAAAACGGTCATACACAAGAAGGATGTATTATTGTTGCTTGTCCTTGACCTTCATTATCTACTCACTTTGTCAGTAACGATACTCTCACGGGTGAAAGCCAGATGGGGTCCTGGTCTCTCCAGAACTCATAACACCCTGGGGAAAATGTTCCACAGCCATGAGCAACTGTGAGCTTTCCAACTGCGAAGGTGCAAGGGGAATCTGATGTTGACTGAGGTGCCCGAGAGAAAAAGCCTTTCCAGGAGATCAGTTGGATCAGAAGGAAGGGAAGGTGTGAGGATCTCCCCGGCAGGACTGAGCACAGGGGTCTCAAGCAGGGCAGTCACAGCTTTTTGCTTCTTGAGGCAAAAAAAGGGCAGTAGAGGGTGTTGAGAGTTGGGGTTGATCAGGCAAGAGCAAGCGGGCTCTGCCCGTGATAGGTGCCTGAAGCAGTTCTGTGGAGGGGGGGGGGAAGGGAGGAGAGAGGAGAGAGAGAAAGAGAGAGACAGACAGAGAAAGAGAAAGAGAGAGAAGAGTCAGTCAGAGTTTAGGGCAGGAAAACACCAAGTCAGGTCCAGTCCCCTGCCCTGCCCGACTTGGTGAGAGCTTCGTGGGTTGGATGTGTCTTCTAGCTCACAGTTCTGTTAGTTTTTGCCTTTACTTTCATCTGTACCCCTTTGGTGGGCAATTTCAGAGTACATTTCTGTAATTGTTTCTGTTTCCTTATTGAAGATTTACTGTGCCTATCTCGCTAAGCGTTAGGTTAAATAGGAGTATAGCTCCTTGGTGAACGGCTCATTTGGACGCGGTGGTGGTTAATCTTTGTCATCCTGACAGCTCTAGAATCGCTTTAGAGATCCTTTTTGGGGAAATTTCTAGATTGATTTGACTGAGCAGGAAGACCCACTCTAAATGTGGGCGGCACCTTTACACAGACCTGCTCTAGACTGGATACAAAGGAGAAACGGAGCGGGCATTGGGCTTGCTCCTCATGCTGCCTCCTCAGAATGGGCTCACTGTGACCAGCCGCCACAGGATACAGGCTGCCAGGCCTGCTCCACGGCGAAGCAGGTTTCCTTCCTTAAGTCGCTTTTGTCAGGCATTTTGTCATAGCAGTTTCAAGAGAACCAACTACAACAAGGCGCATCAACAGGCTACCATTTGGTTTGCTAGCTCATTTCTTTTCTTTTTTTTCCCCGTGTGTGATAGTCTCACCAAACTCTGAGTGATAGAGACGGTGTTTGCTTGAATAATACTTTACCCTTAGTCTTATATCACAGGGCCTTGGTGCAGGTTAACACGAGTGTGTAAAATCACTTTGCTTGCAAAGTGACTGGCAATTATTTGTCGAGTGTTTATGTATGGGAATCTTCAATGAAAACGTCAATATCCTTGTTCCCTCTGGATGGCGTCTCTGTGCCTCATTCAGCAGGAAGCTCAAAACCACACTTGTAGGAAAGGTATGGGCCCATATAGCATTTATATTATACCTTTCCTTTGGTGTTATCTATCTATAGATTCCCTGGGTCTGCATTACTGGTATGTTGTTATTGATACTCTTAAAAGGACTTCCAATATTTGTACCCATCTTCTGCTATTAACACAAGTCAAAACTGCTATTCCCTGCTTCAAAGGGCAGTATATAAAATACTGGCAGACTGCCAGCCATTGTAGTAGGTCACAATATGTAATCAGAGTGCCAAGGGACTTGGGTCCAAGTTAAAGCTTTATCCGCTGCTGCTTGTTGGTCACAAGTCTGTGCATGCCAACTTAAAGCCTCATATTTCAAAAACCCAGAAGTGTCTCTTCGTGGCTCCTGAATAGTGAGTCTGTCCAGGACCATTTCTGAGACTCCCTGCTCACTAGCATGTCCTGAGCCCAGCTGTCTTACCGTCTGAGTACTATTTACCACTTAGAATATTTTGCTTGCTTAGGTTTCTTGTTGACAGTGGACACCTTCAGGTTACGGGACTCAATAACTTCATTAGAGCCCCACAGTTATGCGAGCATATCTTTTGGGGTTTGATGTGGTTCTAGGTAGCCCAAACTGTGCACACCTTTTCTGACGTCCCTTGATTTTGATGTCTTCAGGTGACTAGTGTCTTCTTGTCATAGTCTTTGAGTTTGAGTCTTAAAAGCTGGGACTATATAGGACATCACAGAATAACCCTTGGTAATGTACTTTTCCCTGACTTTAGTTTTGCTAGTATTTGATAGTTCAGCAAACTGTTTAGTTACTGTACAAAATAGATATTTTGTCAAAGCATTTAAAATGCATGAATAAAATAAAATCATGGACTATATGCACCCTAAGCATCCACAGACTTGCCCTTATATGTCAATTCTTTTTTCATCAGACTTTCCTCTGGATGGAAGTCCTGTCCTGGACACATAGCATCACTTGTCTTCTGTAATCCCCAAGAAGGTCCGACTCAGTGACTCACATCCAAGGTCTCACTATGATTCCAACCATAATTTTGTATCATAACTATGTTTAGCTGACAGACTGGGAGATGCCCCAGTGTTCTCTGGAGTAAATCTACTTCCAAAGTGATGTTTCTGAGAGAAGAATGTCGCCAGAAGATGGCGTATTTTAAAAGGTAGTTTTATGCACTAACACAAACTAATCCCCAAGATCGACCGCATTGACTAACTTTGGCCTATCAGCTCCGAGTCTTGCAAGTCACTTGGCTGACAGGGAGTGGAAAGAACAAAACCTAGTTACCAGAAGAAGAGGAGAAAGGCCAGAAGGGAACAAAGCCTCAACTTCCCTGCACACCACTACCTGTCATAGGGAAAGGCAGAAGCTGAGGCCTGAGGCCTGCGCTACCTCGCTGTGATGAAACACCTGTCAAGGGGCAGTTTGGGGAAGGAAGAGCTTATGGTGGCTCACAGTTTGAAGAGACACAGTCTCATTTCAGCAGTGCAAATGGGAGGCCCCTGGTCACATTGTGTCCAATCAGGAGGCAGATGTGAATGCTGGTGCTTGGCTTGCTTTGCTTCCCCTTCCCCCTTCTGATTCACTCGGACCCTCAGCCCATGAGGCTGCCTACTTCAGGGATTTTCCTGCTCAGTTAATCGCCTTAACAGACACACTCTAATGTGTGCCTCACAGACCTATCAAGCTGGCAGTGGAAGCTAACTGTCATAAAGCCACAAGTGAACTGGAACACCAACTGAAATCGTTACAGGGATCAGTGTGATATTATCCAGGCTTTAAAGGTGCACAGTTGGGTATGGTGCTGCATACCTATAATCCCAGCTTTCAGGAGACTGAGTCAAGAGGAGCCCGAGTCATGGGCAGCCGAGGCCACATAGCATGGCCATCTCCCATAAAGCAAAACAAAAATCCACCAAATTCACAGATTATCTTTAGAACAACATAAAAACGTTTCTGTTCACATTTTAACAACGACAACAATAGCAACAGCAACAACAAAACTCTGATCATCAAACCAAGCAGCTGAGCATGGGCAGTGGTTCATCTCTGCAGGATCGTGAGTTCTGCCCAGTCTGAGCTACAGAGTAAGATGGAAGGGAGCCTGAGATACACAGTGAGACCCTGTCTCTGGAAATATGAAACATAATAAAACCAAAAGGAAAACAAAAACAAAAACAAAAATCTTTAGATGAATGATCACAGCATTTAACAAATACACAGAATAAAAGATATCAAAATGTTAATACAGTAAGAATTCACCAAGATGGTAGGATTATTTCCTCTTTGTATTTGGGGGAGTCAAGGTCTGCAGTAAGCCTACCTCCTTCCTTGACTGGAGAGCAGTATGTAAGATATTTTAAGACACTATGTATATTTGAAAATTCTGGTATAAAATTATGTCATAAAAATTACTACGGAGACATTTCATATGCTAAAGCATTTTCCCAATTTAATAAGCCTCTAAGATTTATTTTAAATGCCACATACTTCAAGAAATCATTTTCATGTAGCCAGTCTGACAGCAATGGGAATAGTGTACAGAGACGCCTGTACCCTTCCCTTTGGCTATCAGACTGTTGAAACAGTAGCCCCCCAAGAAATTGGGACCCCCTGCTCCCAACGAGTGCTGGCAGAAGGGAGAGGCTGAGGCCTGGTGTCAGCCAACAGGGGAGACTTTTATCTCCTGTGGAGAGATTTCACACAGCGGCAATAGCTCCTCAGAGCAGCATGCGGGAGCGACTGGAGCCATGACAGTTACCTGGACTTGGAAGGTCCTCCATTTACACCCAGACCTCAGGCCAGGATTTGGAATGGGACTTTGTACCAACCATGCTTTTTTGTCAGTCTTCCCAACGTGGTGACATAGAAGAGATCCCTGCCCCCATGCTCACCCCAGCTCCCACAGATTTTTGCACATGTAAAACCAATCAGAATAACGCTGCTTTCACTAGCACACTGCGTCATCTGGGCATTTGTCTGCAGCTCTCGTAGGCTCACAGGACCCTGGGACATAAGGCAACAAAAGGTTATCAGATTGGTTGCTCATTCTGCTTCACACTTGCTTAAACTCTTGGTTGTTTCCAAATTTATTTCAGTCATAAAGTACCTGGATATTATGCCCATCTCGTTGGAGTACCATAAAATATTGAGATATTTAATACCTCTTACAAACCAGGGACAACTTTACTAGAAGAAAATATGGCTTTGTGTTCACTATAAAATATAACAGTACAGTCCGGGGCACATTTCCTCCAGAATAAGGAGCTATGAAATTAATTGCTCAGTGCTTTCATCCTTTTGTCAACCCTTGTCTGCGTTCAGATGTGCATCTTTTCATCATCTCACGAAAGGCACTGAAGGGGCCAGGGAAGAAGGCTCAGAAAAGTGTCTGGTGCACAAGCATGAGGGCCTGAGTTTCCATCCGCAGCATCCACATAAAGCTAAGGACAACAGTACAGCAGCGGATGTCTGGGATCTCAGTGCTGAGAGAGGAGAGAGGAGAGACGAGCCATCTCTTGAGCTCACTGACTGTCTCATCTAGCCAAATGGATGACCTCAGGAATCACTGAGAGACCTGGTGGAGAAACAAATAAAGGTGAGGAACCATAAAGACATTGGACACTGACTGTTGGTCTTTACCTGTGTGTACACCCAGAGCTGTCTGCACACCTGCACAGGTCAGGATGGACATATATACACCACACATGTGCACAAGAAAAAACAAGAAAATGAATAGCAGTACTAAACACCATAAGGAATATGTTCAGGATAAAAATTTAAAAATGCAGGGGGTGAATTTTAGTAGCCATTTTCCCCCCTCTTTTAATAGTTTGTAGAGAAACAAAGAAAAAATAGGACACCATTGATCGTTTTTGACAAAATACCTCATTGGTGCTGTTTCTGGGGCAATGCTGAGATACCAAAGCATGATTTAAAATCGCTGCTCTAGTCATGTGCGTGTGGGGGGACGTTATCCCAAGTGCCATGTGTCACCTCTCAAAATAGTTCCTGAGCCTTGCAAGGTAGTAGTAGCTTAGTGCCCATTGTATCCCTTGCTGGATCCTGTTCTGAAACATCCTCAAATATTGTGTGGCTGATGGACTCGCTAGTTAGCATTCTAATTATCCCATTTGGTCATTCAAAGTCATCAAAATGATTTTGTTTTAAAAATAATTTCCCGATTTTTTTTATTAGGTCCAATGGTTTCTGGGGCAAGGGGACACCACTGGCTTCTATTGACTTAGAAGTGAAAGATTCTGAGAAAGCATTCATGGTAAGTAGTATACGGGCAATTTTTACAGACCTTCATCTCCTCTGAGAGCAAAGGGAGATCTCTCCATCTCTCTCTCTGTCCTGTCTCTCTCTGTGTCTCCCCCTGTCTCTCTCTGCCCTCTCCCCATCTCTTTCATTGTGATGGCTGCTATTGGTTGCCGTCATCACTGAATCTGGGATCACCATGGAGACAAACCTGCAAACATTCTGAGGGACTATCTAGAGTCTCGGCCTCTGGGCATACTGTAAAGAATTCTCTTGATGAGGCTGACAGAAGTGAGAGCTCTCAATGTGAGTGGTGCCATGCCTGGGTGGGTGGGGTTTGGAGCTGTGGACTGGAGAGAACAGCTGAGAGCCCATGCCATCACTCTCTCCTTCCTGGCTGTGGGTGCAATGTGACCAGCTGTCTCCTGCTGCCTGACTTCTCTGTCCTGACACTGCAACTGTGAGCCGAAACAACCCTCCCCGCAGTTGATTTCATTGGGTATTTTATCTCAGCACCAGGAAAAGTAAGATATTTGTGCATTTGTTTTCCTCAGGGTTCTCCCTCATCAGATGGACACTAACAACGTAATTACCAGTCAGGACAATGTTGAATGCTTCCAGTAGGTTGTCCTGTGAAAAAGACAGCAACCATTTAGATCTTCGGTCCACAAACTTCATCTCTTACTGCTTGCATGCCAGCTACCTGTGGTAGGAATCCGAAGGTCCAGGTCTGTCTTCAAGGACTTCTCTCTCTGAAGAAAGTCATGCAAACCTGATAGACAGTTTTACCAATATATACTGGCTATGATAAAAGCTACTCAAAGGAGACATGGTCAAATATGTTGCTTCAGTTGTAGATATAATTTGTTTGTTTTGCTAAATACAGGTATTTAGGGCATTAAATTAAGTCTACATATAGGCATGAAATGTCTAGTAATAATTGGCCGTAGAGTTAATTTTACTTTTTAAAGAGAATTTTATTAGAAATATTTTGAAAAGAAAGCATGGTTGCTAAGATTTGACTATTTCCACTTAACCAGAAGGCATGAGGCTTTCTTGGAGGTGAGGTGTGCACTGGGAGTAGATACATTTGTCTGCTTCAGGAAAGAGATAAATGTCACCTTCTGAATGGATGGGACTCTTGAGAGAACTTGGCGACTCTCACATTCCTTGTAAAACAAAAAACTGACTTTGAGAAAAAGCACAATAGTTACCATAAACTGTTAGGATACACACATATACATGCAAACAAAACACAGTAGACACACATATACACACATGCACATAACATATACACAATACACATATATAACACAACACATGCATACATAAAACACACACATACACACCATTCACAGTATACATATACAACATATAAATACACACTCATACATACAAACACAAATATACTCACATACAACACATATACACAATACACATATACACACAACCCACTAATACACACATACAGACATGCACACAACACATGTGCTCACATACACACAACACACTCATATACACATTTACAGAACATACACAATACAAATATACTCTATATACACACAACACACACGTCCAAACATATGCACAATACACTCATGGACACATAGACATACAACACACACACACAAAAATTTATACTTCTATTCCTCAGAATTTATCTCCCTTCTACTGCTACCTTCAACTCCTATCTTCTTATTAAGTCTGTCCATGGAGATGCTTTTAGGTTAGGTCCACTTTGCTATGGATTGAATTTCCAACACACGCTTTCATTTTAGCCCCCATGCAGCCAAGCACTGCAAATCAGATAGGTGAGGAGGTGCAGGAGTAGAGACAGAACCGAGAAACCTTTTGAGTGCTGACAGATTTTCAGTCACTTGTAACCATGTCTGATAGGTTAAGGAACTGCATGTCGTGAGATCAGGGAAGTAGCTTTCTACCCATCTTTGCCCTTTGGGAATTATTCTCATCCTCTTGCTGCTGTGAACTGACTGAGAAGGTAAAATTGGAAGCACAAATCTCAAACCTGTGAAGCAGTGAGGCTTTCTAGACAGGGAGGGCTGTGTTGTTAGCATGAGAGCAAGAAGTAGCTAGGATACATTTTACCTTTTTGTGCACAGAACAAAGAGTGGTTCTTACAGTGTGTTATTTTTAAACTGTACTGAGACATTTTTTCCCTATGGATGCTTTGAGGGGGTCAATGTTGACATCTTATGCAGTAATAAATCAAGTTTTCCCTAGGTTCTTCCATGGATTATTCGTTTCAGGGGAAAACAGCAGTTGCTATACAGAAGAAAAGCTTTTCAGACAATATGCAGATTCTAGATGTCAACTGAATTGTCTAGGTTTGGGTTTTTATGTTTGTGAGGCTTTTATGAGACTTTATTTCTGAGATGGGAAATAGGGAGAGTCTCCCATATTTAGCAGCGTGCCTCTGCAAGAAAGATTCTGAGGGCTTGGCAAGGTTGTATTACATGTTTGTAACTGTTGGTATAGTGGAGAATATAGTATATTATATGATAAAACATTTCATTTGGCCTAAACTTTTATTTTCTTTTTTCTTCTAATATAAAGAGGAATAAAGGTCAGTTTTGTGGCTCATCAAACGTATTTTAGGGCCAGTAGAATGCTGAGGAGGTAGAGGCACAGGTAGTGTAAGCCAGACAACCCAAGGTAGATGTCCCCAGAAGCCACAGTGGGGGAGAGAATGAATCCTGAAAATTTTCTGACCTCTACATGCATGATATGGCATGCGTATGTCTACATTCGCATACATCACACACACAATCATACATATACCACCCTAATAATAAGAAGTAAGAGAGAGTCTTCCACACATGTGATATGGCAGGAAGTGGACTGCAGCAAATGTGCACATAAGGAAGTGTGGGAACTTCAGTCATTCGTCATGTTCCTGTAAGCTGAAGTTGAAATGGGTTTTCCACGTTGAATGTTTTCCTTGTAATCTACACACTGGCTGGAAAACAAGATCTTCTTTTGTCTCTATCTATCTATCTGTCTATCTGTCTATCTGTCTATCTGTCTATCTGTCTATCTGTCTATCTGTCTATCTGTCTATCTGTCTATCTGTCTATCATCTATCTATCTATCTATCTATCTATCTATCTATCTATCTATCTATCTATCATCTATCTATCTATCTATCTATCTATCTATCTATCTATCTATCTATCTATCGCCTTATTTGCATGGGTTTAAAGTGGTCAAACTCAGATCTACATATTTGGAAGACAAACCCTTTTCTGACTGTGCTATTTCTCCAGCCTTGATCCCATAGCTATTTTAAAAATGTTATGCATTTCCCCAAAATTGGAGTCCTATACCCAGCTTACTTGGTAGTCACTTTCTCCATTATATAGTTATAGCACTTGAAACTTTTATAATAACTATTAATTATTCTTACATAGAAGCAGTCATTAAAAAAAAAACAAAAACAAAAATTGCCATAAAGAAACTGTAGTGAATCATGTTTTTCTTTAGAGATTGTTTTTCTTCCTTAACAAAAGATCAGATTTCTTAAGTCGAACAATATTCCATTGTGTAATACAATACATTTTCATTTGATAGACATGCAGGGTGTTTCCATTTTCATGCTATTGTGAATAGAGCAGCAATGATCATAGATGAGCAAGCATATTAGCAGTAGGATATAGAATTCTTTGTGTATATGCCCAAGAGTGGTTTTGTTGGACCATATGTTAGCTCTTTCCTAGCTTTTCCAGGAACCTTCATACAGACTTTGACAGTGGCTGCCCCAGTTTGCAATCCCACCCAACAGTGAATAAATGTTCCTTCCCCACATCCATGCCAGCATTTGTTGTCTTTTAAAATATTCTCAGTCATTCTGACTGAAGTAGGATGAAATCTAAAGCAGCTTTAGTTTGCAGTTTCCTGATGCCTAAGGAAGTAAAACATTTTGAAACCATTTTATTTTCTTGGCCATTTGCATTTCTTCTTTTGAGGACTCTGTTTATCACATGCCCATTATTAATTGAGTTATTTGTTTTCCTGGTATTTAAATTTTGTTTGTTGTTTATCTTTGTATATTCTAGACATCATCTCTCTTTCATATGTTCATTCCATTCTGTAGGCAACCTCTTTACTCAAATGATGGAGTTCTTTGCTATATAGGAGCTTTTTAGTTTCATGAGGTCTCTTGTCCATCATTGTCTTAATATCTGCCCTTCTGGTGTCCTGTTCAGAAAGCTCTCCCCTGTGCCTACAATTTGAAGCATATCTAACTTTCTATTCTGTCAGATTCAAGCCATCAGGCCTTACACTGAGGTCCTTGAATCATATGTAGCTGTTTTGTACAAAGTGAGAGATAAAGACCAAGTTTCACTCTTCTACATGCAGACATGCAGTCTGTCTAGCATAATTCATTAAAGACAAATTAGGTCTTTTCTCCAATGTTCACTCTGGCCTATTTGTTAAAACAAACAAACAAACAAACAAACCCCCAAACAAACAACAGCTCGTGACAGTAGGGGTGTGAGCTTATACCCAAGTTCTCAATTCCATTCCATTGGTTGGTGTGTATGTTAGGGCCAAGCTGTTTTTATTACTATAGCTCTGTAGTATATCTTGAAATTGAGGATGGTGATATCTTTAGCAATGTTTTTTCATTATTCAGGGTTGTTTTGGATGTCCTGGTTCTCTGTGTTTCCATATGAATTTTGAGATTTTTTTTCAATTTCTGTGAAGAGTTATATTGGAATTTTGATGGAGATTGCATGGAATCTGTAGGTTGCTTTTGGTAAGTGTTTTCATAATATTAATCCTATCAATTTATGGCTGTGGGAGGTCTTTCCATGTTCTGGTTTCTCCCTCAATTTCTTTGGTATTGTACTAAAGTTTTCATTGTACAATATTTTCTTTAGTTATATTTATCCCAAGATATATTTTTGAGGCTATTGAGAATATAACCCTTTCCCTGACTTCTTTCTAGGTATATTTGTTGGTGGTGTATAAGAAGGCTACTGATTTTTTGTGTATTTTGTATCTTGCTATTTTGCTGAATGTATTTGTCACTTGTATCAGTTTACTGGCTGAGTCTTTAGTGTTCTTTATCTGTAGAATTAAATTTCTCGGATATACTTTGAGTTCTTCCTTTCCTATTGGTTTCTCCATTGACTGCTTCTTTTGTCTTACTACTCTAGCTAAGACTTCAAATGGCAATATTGAACAGGAATTTAGAGAGTGGGGGTCCTCCTTGTTCCTGATTTAATTTCTTGTATATTGCCTATACTATGTTGAGATATATCACCCCATATCCCTAAAGTCTCTAGAACTTTGATAATGAAGAGATGTTGGATTTTGTCAAAGACCTCTTCCCCATATAGTAAAATGATTATATGGTTTATATTCTTGAGTTTATGTGATGGATTACATTTACAATTTATTGATTTTTATATGTCAAACCATCCCTGCATCTCTGGAATGAAGCTGACTTGATTCTGGTGGGTTATCTTTTAGATTTGTTCTTGAATTCACTTTGTAGTATTTTATTGAGAGATTTTTGTGTCTGTTGTCATCAGGAAAATTGTTTATAACTCTTTTTTGTAGTGTCTTTATCTAGTTTTAGTATTAAGGCTTCATTAAAAAGAGTCTGAAAGCATTTCTTCTTCTCTTCTCTTATGGAATCATTTCGGGAGTATTGGTGTTAGCTCTTGAAGGTCTGATAGAACCCTGTGCTGTCGCATCCATCAGACCCTAGGGTATTTTTTTTATTAGTTTTGAGATTATTTTCATTAGTGCCTCTATCTCATTGGTTATTAAGCATCCATTTAAATTACTTCATCTTGGTTTAACTTTGGTAGGCAATATATTTCTAAAAGTTCCTCCATCTCATTTAGATTTATATGATATTAGAGTATAGACTTTTAAAGTATATTGTTGAGGACTGGCCTCAACAAAAATACTTATTACCAGGGTAGGGATGTGGGAATTGAAGAAATGTAAGTAAAAAGATACGAAGATGCACAGAATAACAAGACAGAAACCATAAGACAGTATTGGGAGGGTATTCCAGGGACTACTGAAACCCTGAAATTACCCATGTTTATTTTCCATAGCTTTTATACCCAGTGTAAACTGGGGGAGAAGATAACAGAAGACTTTATTAACATGATACAAAGGATAACTCACATAGCATTCTGTCATCCAGGTAGCTGAGGTACCCTAAGTTACTTACTCTAGGTCATGTATGCTAAGACTGCCCTTCCCTAGGTGACCTCATAGTTACAAAAGAAAGGAGCAGAAGCACACCTGCATATCCTGACCACCATCCGAATGGCACTGAGCTATCTTAACTTCAAAAGAGCCAGAAACCACCTGCTGAATTAGAAAGTGCAATTATGTCTGTTAGTCTCCAAACTCTCTGACCCTCAGACAAGGTGGAAATAGGCCTGCATTTTTTGGCCTCCACAGTATATCCTTATATTCTCTAAATTTTCTGTGTCTGTTTTGATGTCTCACTTTTCATCTATGATTTTATTTACTGGGGTCGTTTCTTCCTTTTGGCTTGTTTGGCTGAACTTTTATCAATTGTGCTAATCTTTTCAAAGAACCAACTCTACATTTTACTGATTCTTTGCTTGTTTCTTTCATTTCTATTTCATTGATGTCAGTTCTGACTTTGATTATCTCTTCCTGTCTACTGTTTGGGAGTGTGGTTTAGTTTTTGTTTTCTTAAGGTCTTCAGGTGCATCATTAAGTCATTAATTTGAGAAGTCTCCAAGTTTTTATGTAGGCACTCGGTGTTATAAACTTTCCTCTTAGGACTGCCTTCATCATGTCCCAGAGATTTGAGCACATCATCAGTTTGGGTTTTCGTCAGCATTTCTCTTCAACTCATTCTTCCCAGTTGACAATTTGTATCCTTTGACAATGTCTCCCCTGTTACTGCTCCCATGCCCTCACTGCAGCTTCATTCTACTCTGTTCTGTACTGCTCAGATTTCATGTTGTGATAATTAATATCAGCTTCAGTGTCTTGATATATTAGAAGTATGTAACTTGTTTTTGAGTCCACAGTGAAGAGATTGCCAAAAAAAAAACCTTTGGATTTTTGACTCAGAACTATTACAGACTATCCAGATAGTGAAAGTTAAACCGAATGCATCTTGCGCAGCAAAATGGTACAAGAGGTGGAAGATTATGGCTTTAAAGTGACGTGCTTGGGTGTGAACTTAGAAGGGTGAATGGAGTTGCAATGGTTAATAGTGACTGTTGATTTGGCAGGATCTAGAATCACTTAGGAAATAAGATTCTGAGCATGCCTGTGAGGGATTATTTATGTCATTTTAACTAAGGTTGGAAGACTACCTTAATTGTGGACTTAATGGGCTGGGGTCTTCGACTAAATAAAGTGGAGAAAGTAAGAAAGTGAGCTGGGCAGTAGACTTCGTTATTCTGTTTCATGACTACATATGCAATGGCAATAGTTGTCTCAAGCTCCTGCCACTACCCTTTCCACACCATGATGGACTATTCTGTACCCATGAGACTAAATTGACCTTTTATTCATTAAAGCTGATTTTGTTGGGCATTTTCCTGCAGCAATGAGAAAGGTAACTAATACACATATACCAGCTAAATCATAAAGTTTGTCTTTCTGTGCCTTCCTTATTTCACTTTAGACTCATTCCGGCTGTTGTGAACAAAGGATTGCTTTCTTTTGTAAAGGCTGAATGTATTCAATTGTGTGTTTATACCCTACTTTCTTCATCCATCCACCCATTTATGCCATAGGTTGATTCCATCACTTGGATATTATAGATCTTGTTGCCTTAAACATAGGGGTGGAGATAGATCTCTCAGACATGCCTATTTCATATCTTCTGGCTACAAGTGAGATTAATGGGCCTTTCATTAATTCTGCATTTTCCTCTTAAGGAACCTCCATACTATTTTCCATAAAGGCTGTACTTAATTACACCCCCAATAGTATATAAGCATTCCCCTTTCTTTATGTGTTTAACATTTCTTTTCTTTCTGAAAACAGCCACTCTAATATTTGTAAGGTGAGAGACAGTATTTTTTAAAATGTTATTTAATTATTTAATGGAAAAATCCATTAAAATATGAAACACTTTATGAATTTGCATGCCATCTTCACACAGAGGCCATGCTAATCTCTGTTATCATTACAACTTTAGTATATGTGCTGTTGAAGCAAGCACAAAGCATTGTGGTTTCAGCATGCATTGATAACTATTCTATGCAATGTTAAACACTTCAGCATTTACCTACTGGCCACTTAAATGTCTTTGAGAAATATCTATTTGGATTATTTGCCCAGTTTTAATTGGATGATTTGAATTCCTGCTATGAGTTGACTTAGTCAACCCATTATCAGTTACATGATTTCCAAACATTTTGTCTTAATCCACTCAGACACAAAGTAGGCAATTTACAAATAATGTAAAATATTCTTCATAACTTTGAAGGCACTGACAGATTCTGTGGCAAAGAATCCCTTTCTGTTTCAAAGACGGTACCTTGTTGCTATGCTTTCATATGGTATAAAACCACCAGATTCCCTCAAGCCTGTTCGTACTAGCACTATCTGGATTATGAGAGCGGAACTGGAGAACACACTTGACAATTATCTCTCAAAGACTCTCCTTTGTAATAGCATCATCTTGGTGGTGAGAGCTGTGTGACATTTCCATTCTGTCGTTGGTATCCTCACTCCACTGGTTCTTTTGCTGACAAGCGCTTTAGCTGTATACAATCCCGTTGGTCTGGTTTTACTTTGGTTGTCTGTGATTTTAGGGTTATGGATCTCCACTTTAGTAGTGTCCAGGTGATTCATTTAAATCCCTAAAACATGAAAGTTGATCTCTGTGTGTGGCCTTTCTTACACTATGGGTGTCAATCCCCTATGGGTTTATGTAACTGTGGGAGTCACAACAGTGAAAGGCTTCAGAATATGCAACAATCAAATCAAAATCAAACAAGTAATGAGTTCTTTGTTCCTGACAAAGCCTGGCTGGGTTTCATCAAACAACGCCCCTAGACTCGGGTCTGAATCACAGCTTTGCACAGCAGGGGTCATCACATCAAATCACATACAGTCGACCAGTGTTGCCTCAAGCACCACGGCTCAACATGGAGTTCCCCGTGCCTTTTGTTGTACACACAGTTCTCTGCTCTTATAGCAACAGTTAGAGAAAACAATGAAATTTAATATTTCCTTATTATCATCCACAAGTTGGCTTAACCATCTGTAATCCCAGCTCCAAAACTGCCAGCCATGGGATAATGCACACATGCAGTACACATACACACAAGCAGGCAAAACACACATATAAACCATAAAATTCTTAGAAGATTGTTACAGCTATACTCAATCTTTTTTATTGCTATTTACATTTGTAAACATAGTTGTTAATGCAGTACCTACTTTACAACAAACCATTATCAATAGAGTATTTATATTGTTTTTACATTTTATGGTACAACTGACATATAATAAATGGAACCAAACATATTCACAATACACAATCAATATGTCCTTACAAATTTATATACTTGTAGAACCAATACCACAATCAAGATAGTGAACATATTCATATTTCCATATACCTGCCAACGTTTGTAAAAAAGTATCCATTGGAGCTGGTATAGTACTGCATCTGTAGAGCAAAACACTGGAAAAACAGATTCTATGTTGTTTAATCTTGAGTATGGTAGCCTAGTTTCTTCAGTATGTTCTCTTATTTCATCAGAAAAGTGCTATCTACATATCTGTATATCTGTGAAGCCATTATCACTGTACACGTAGGACACAGAACCAGCCAGCAACTTCTCTGTTTCTCATCTTGTTCCAGGCTCGGTCAGGCTTCTACTATCTTCAGGGATTTAAAATTTTACTTCTAATTCATGTATGTGTGTAAGGCTGGAGGGATGTGCACATGCGTGCATGGGTCCTGTTGGGCAGCTACATGGGTCCTACCCTGGGAATCAAGCTCGTTGAGTTCTGTCATCAAGACACCTTCCCGACCCGTTTCTCCTTGCCCTCTTCTTAATCATCAGCGTCTATTCTTAAGGCTTCACACGAATAGAACTGTGTGCATGTGTGGGTCCACGAGTCTGTGCACACATGGGTATATCTGCTTGTATGTATACCTACAGTCATCAACTTCTTTTTTATAATTCTACATTATTAATTTCATTGAGCACATTGATAATTTCAATGTTGCTTTCTGAAGGTGGGTTTTTTTTTTCCCTTAATCCTTTTTCTTAAGCCACTCTGAAGACCTTTTCCATCAGTGTTCTGGTTTAAGTTGGATTTCCTTCTTATTCTACTTAAAAAAACTCCCCCTTTCCTTGCCATAAGTTTAGTCTTGTTCAGCAAGTTAGTTCTGTAATGTAATGACTGGAAATAAATTTTTAAATTTGTTTAAAAAATGAGTATCTTACTTTATAGACAGCTTATAGTTTACTCCAAAAGTTTGACTATGAGACCCTTCCTGTCCAATAATGCATTCTATTTTGTAAGTATATAGAAAAAGCACATTCCTCAACCTGATGCTGGGCTTTGTAATTTCCTACGCTAGTAAGTGTTATACAGAATGCTTCCAATCTTTTCCCTATAGCATCACTGAATTAATGAAGACTTACATCAAATAACAGATGCAAATCAGATGTGTCCAGAGAATTGGAGATTATTTCCCTCCAGGGATCTAAGTAGATGGTAAAATTACAAAATGAAACAAGTGGGTGATTGAAGCTTTAGCAACCCCATTTCTTTAATGACTTTCTAATAGTCTTTCCAAATTGTGTCTACTGAGATCACTAGCAACTTAACAAAACACCCAAACATGACAGCCCATTAGCTCTCGAGACAGGAGGTCAACCTTTCAGTATGTGTAATTACTCTGAGAGGAATATGAAGCATACAATGTAAGCTTTCTGTGAATATGAGTGTTTTGTTACTAAACGTAGCTTCTATCCCAGAAGCCAATATTACTTAAGAATCATCCTGTGGAAAAACACAGGCTGATCCTTGCTTTCTTTTAAAGCCTAGAAGAGGGGCCAAGCAGCCTTTCAATTCTGCTATCCTTAAACAGAACACATGCAATAGGGTGTCTCTCATGCAAGAACACTGGCCTTGGGGAGGAATGCCTGAGACAAGTGCTATGCCTCTTGCATCTTTCTAAAATAGTACAGTGCCATGTCTGTGGGTTTGAGGAAAATGGTGCGTCTGCTAAGCTCAGGCCAATGGCCAAGGACCCTTACATTAACTTAGCTGGCCAGTGTGCTGGCCACATCTGTTACTAGGGCTAGTCTTGCACTTGGAGAAGTAAGCTGTTAAACAGTATGATTCCCCAGAGAAGCACCCTTTCTAATACTAATTTTGTCATAGTCATACAGTGTGCCTATTAGTCTATGCTAAGACTGTCTTTAAGAAGTTACCTTCCAGCCGGGTGGTGGTAATCCCAGCACTCAGGGAGGCAGAGGTAGGAAGATCTCTGTGAGTTCGAGGCCAGCCTAGTCTACCAGCCTAGTCTACAAAGCAGATTCCAGGGCAGCCAGAGATACACAGAGAAACTCTGTCTTGAAAAATAAACAAAAAACCAAAAACAAAAAATAAGTTTCATTATCATAACAGTTAAAACAAGTAAACACCCTGCATTTTTAAGTAGTTTATAGCTCTTTGGAATGATTAAAAAAACAAAAATAAAACAAAGAACCCTCCACAGCCTGTTTCCTATACAAAATATGCATAATTAATAGTATATCATTACTAACATAACCTTTGCTGTTAACAATGCCCTTCAACATAAAACACCCTTCTGGAATATTTAAAATCTGAGTACAAACAGTATTTACTTCACTGTCTACTTTTCTAGGTTCATCTATGGGCTTCTTCATCAAGTGTAAGTAATTTATAACTTACAGTATACAGAGACCAGATAGGCTGTAACACTAGCAATGTCTCACTTTATCTTCATCTGAAGATATAAAGTATATACGGTCATAATGACTTCCTAAGTCAATCTGTCACTGTTAATGTATTTGAAAGACAATTATGCAATTTCTCTAAGTTTGATTTTTTTAATGTTCTATTATTTGTATTACATAATCAGTTCCTGGCTTCCTTCAGACCGTACGTCACCCCCCCCAACACAATCAGAGCATTTCAACTGGATGTCCTGGCAGATGGACGCTGCCAAGTTTACCAAGCACAGAGATCAATCACACGTGGCACTTGTTTCAGGAGAGGTAAAGTTTACTTAGACATCAGCAAAGACAACACCATTTCCATAGTCTACAGAAATACAGTAATTTACAGCTAGTTTGGTACATGGTTCCATGTTAAAAGAACAAATCTAATGGGAAAAGAAATGGTTCATCCTATTTCCCTGCACTTATCATAACTTAGTAAGTACATCAGTGTGTTCTGGAAGACGGCTGCATAGATCAGAATCCTACGGCTGCTGGCTAATATGCGTCATTATACAGCAACAATAACAGAAAACAAACAGGTACGGATACACAGTAAGCATGCGACCTAAGCTACTATTTGTAAGAAACAGGATGGACTTTAGTGAAGACTGAGATCGCACCATCAGTACTCGTGACAGTGACTATGGTATTCTACATGGCACACGAGTCCTCCTCTTTAAAAAAAATCTTGGCAAACTCGATCAGGTTGATCCAAGTTGTAGAGCAAATTTAAATAAAGACGAAGGAAAACTCCATTAGATATCGCTCTAAATATCCTAAGTAATCCATAAAGTACTGAAAGGTCACGTCTACTTGTCACCTCCAAATTTAAACAGAAGCATGCGCTGAGCCCCGGAACTCTGCACTGCTGACGCAGCAGCACCTAGCCACATGTGGAGGCCAGAGTGGAGGCCAGTGAGCAGAGAACACTGAACTGTGAAGAAAGGAGACGGCCAGCTCCTTAGCTTTGTTATAATGATTATATGCTGAAATAGTACTTTATTAAGTTAGGTAAGATATATTTTTATTAAAGTTAATTACACTTCTTAAACATTGCTACTAGAAAATTATAATTTCATTTTGGTTCACATTACATTTCCATTGAATACCACAGTCGTAAACAATACATGATTATGTTACTCTTAGAATTTACATTTAATCTTAGCCAAAAATCCAAGTGATAGCTTCAGAATTTAGCATAATTTAATCAGTCTGGGATACTAAACTCCCAAATACCACAAGTGTACTTTGCACATACCTTTTTATAAAATTTATTCTTATTCCCCTCCAGGGTATACATTTTAACTGTAAAGAATTCACAAGAGATTTAATCCTTTTAAAACTGTGGATACATAAGAGCTAAAGGAACTTCCATGCAGACTGGGATAGCACAGGAAGTACCATCAGTGAAGACACTGTCTCCAAGAAAACAAGCTGGCCTAACCAACACTTAATGCCCAGGATCCGACGCTGCACCATGAATCAGAGTCTACTGTTAACTGCAGTCTACTGGATGCTCTTTTTGGAAAATCTACAAGCAATGTAAACTAATAGTAGAATATACTATCTGAGATCTCTTTCTTCAGTGAAAGTCCCTCAGTTTTATAATGTTAAACTGTGCAATTAACTAGCATACAAAACCCCAAGTTTTAAAAAAGACATTGCTGTACTTTTAAAGTCTTTCTCTTTGTTTTTGTAATAGTATATAAATATTTGGTGTACTTCTAACACCTCATCTTTGATTTGTTTCCGGCTCAGAAACAGTACTGTGATCTAGTATAGTGTACACTCTATTACTCTCCTAGAACAAAATACACCAAAAGTAGAGCTGACTCTGGCCAGTGATACAGTCATGCATCAGCAAGCTCACTGAAGGCAAAGGCATTTAGACTTATACTACACACTTGCTTCTTCACAGTTCAGGTAGGAATATTTGTTTCAAGATTGTTTAAATCTTTTCTATCAGGTCAACTCAGAATAGGTCCTCAAACTACAGTATTATTGATAAAAATTTCTTTCTCATGTCAAACATATTCTGAGAAAATTATATGAAGTCACCCAGCCCAACTTCCTATTTTATCATTATCACTTTTAAGACACAGGAAAGAAACTGAGAATTGGGGTGGAATAAGGGACCTCCGCTGGGAAGTGCAGGACACGCTAATACATACGGGGGCTGTAGAGGGTGGCCATAGCTCTCCTTAAGAGTTCAGCCACCAATATTTAAAGACATTTATTAAATGTGTCTTGCACAACATGCTACTGCTTCAGCTTTTTATAACTCCTGTCTTCATACCACGGTTATTATGTCTCTAACTGCACCTAAACAAACAAGTGTAATAATTCATGTCATGTAATAACATTTTTCAGTGTCCAACACATGGCTCTACAGATGTATTCTTCAGTGAAGAGATGGCAGCAGTCCCCCTGGTGAGCTCTTAGTTTGATGGTAGAGCAATAGCTAACTAAGTACTTCTCATCTGTACCACTTCTTTAACCAACAAAAAGCTGCCTGCTTCAAATACATGACATTAAATATGGGAATAAATGAATGAATGTTTCCAGGGGAGAATTGTGTGAATTGATGTTAGTATACTTCCCCATGGCACATTAAAAACAAATAAACAAACAAACAAAACAAACAAAAAAACCCCACCAAAACCTCATTTGTATTATCTGTCACTTTATAAACACGAGCAGTGCTTTGAGGAGAGCGACTGCTAGGATGAAATAAAGGCTAATTCCTTAAGGAGATGAAAGAAAAGAATAACATGGTTTATAAACCACCAAACTCCTAATCAAACAGTTTTCACAAAATTTAGATAGGGCAAGTGGACACTTAAGTCAGTTTCCAACTTTGCTAGAGCAAGCTGTCTATTGGGAAAATTACCTTAAATAAGAACACTTTGAGCAAATATAAAGATTAATGGGATAAAGTCATGTAGACCTAGGCTCCAGATCTCTTCAGATGTGTGTATGTTCACAAACATACACTTAGATACCTAAAAAGACCCTCAACTCTGGTTGCAATGTTATACAATCTTGCCTTATATATTTAAACTTGATAATGTATTTTTCATACAAAGTAGCATACTTTACCCAAAACTAAGAATGTGGACAATGATTAAGAGAGATATACGCTAATATTCCTTCTCCAGTATTTATCGGTCTGACGTGTTAGTTTCCCATAACATGCAAGGCATTATGTGATATTCTGAACATGTCTGCATCTTACATCTCACACACGCAGAGAAAAAGAAGTCTTAGGAAGCAAAACAGCTGTCAATTTGCAAAACGATAGCAATTATTTTTCTCAATATGATTTTTAAAGGATGAGAAAGTTAACTGAAACAAAATATAATGTTCTCCACTTCCCCCAAACTGGAAATATAACACAGAAATTCTCTTAATGGGCAACATTTATGGTAACATTCCCAATACAGAACAAGCAGCATGGCAGCGTGGATTAGCTTTTGCATACTAACGCTCAATAGCTTGCAATGTATTGAGCATATTTTGCATTTTCTTTTTGGCCACAGAATATAATATTTTGTTCTGATTGATGAAATCTTCTACACCCTGAGGAACAACAACCAACTACTAAATATCAGGGCCAGCTTTATGGCTATGCTCTTGTTCGGAAAGCACAGATCAAATCAACTGCCCTGGGTTTGTGAGGCAATAGTCTCTGGTGGTTCTGTAGTAACAGGGATGGCCTGAGAAGGTACAGAAGTCACAGCTGGGAGCCTGAAAATTCCCCTCACACCCTAAACCCACACAGGAGACATTGGTTCCTGCATCAATTATGAACACAACATAATTAGAGATATATTATTCAAGAATGCTCTGCAAAGCACTTTGGAATTTTTACTGTAAAGAAAAATTTATTTGCTATCATGAAATATAATGGTACTACCTTCCCCTTCCCCACACAAATACATAAAATTTGAAATTTCATTTTAGTATTTCCCACTTTTCTTTTGTTGTTAGCAAGTGCTATTGAAGGGTCTTCCAAATAAGGCAAAGGGTCACTGGGGACAACCACCCGCTGTGAGGTGCACTGGTGTGGGGCCTGCTTCCCTTTGAGCACAGAATGCATAGGTTTAATTGTGTGCACGTGGACCCCTAGTTATGAAGCCTCCAAAACTCAAAATGTTAGTTGACAAAGGGAAAGAACAAATTCTAAGTCTTGGTATTCTTAGTAGGACACTCAAAAATTGCCAATTAATGAAATATAAATTACAAGATCCTATCTTCTCGAGTTCAGTATAAGATAACCTTGTAACCCACACTGAAGTAAGAAAGGCACTCAAGTTAAGATATTATACAGTTATTTTTAAAAAGACACTATGTGACAATATGTGGAATTCTTGGGGTGGCTTTTTCTTACCACTGTTTCTATGAAACTGAGTTTGCTAAGTTTCCTCATGCCCCCACATGCTTCTTGAGTAAGTAGAAGTTCATAACAGACCATGTGTGTTGAGGGTGGAGGAATATACATATTGCTAGGGTTTGCAGTTTTATTTAAGACAAAATATATGGTTTTTACAATATTCAAAAATTTTTGAATCAAGCATTTAAAAAAATTCTAATAGCAAAATAACAGTAAACCCAAGAAGCTTTCTAAGGAAAAAAAGGATTCTTCATTTTACAACTGAATTGCCCCTAACTTAGGGAGCCAACTGAGATGCCTGTATGGTGGCGGTTCCGTGCCTAAGTTACATTTGGCCCATGTCAGACACCACCTTGTGCTGTGTAAGAGAAACTACAAGACGGACAATTTGTAACAAGTTCTACACACACACACACACACACACACACACACACACACACACACACCAGGAACTAAGAGACTCTGAACATTAGCTGTCTACCGCACATGCTTTCTACAGACTGCTGCATGTAAACTCAAAAGCTTGCTTCTACGTTGTATGTTACTTAGCCCTTATTTGAAACTCTAAGTGGCTTTTGGTGATAATCTGTACACATTTAACTCTAAGACGATTAACAAATGTGAGCCTGAGCACCAGCAAAAACAAAGGGAAAAGAATGAATGAAGCATTTAGCTTAAGTTAGAACTGTGCCCCAAGAGTAAGAAATGTCTGTCCCAGAATTTCTTTAGAAGTAATACGAGATAGTAACGGGTTTAAAATTCTTAGTCTTAAAAAATGGCTCATGCAGGTTCCAGGAGTCCCTAAAAGGCCCGCAGTTCAAGTTGGGGATTGGGATTACTCACATACAAACACAGATCAACAAGTCTCTAAATCCAAGCATTACGCCATCTGCTCAAATGCCCCGGCTCTGTATGCAAGATCTGCTCTTCAACATCATTTAGTGAAAGAAAACAATAATCTTACCAAGTGGATCTTATTGACACTGAGAGTTTTTAGTGTAGACAAACAGCTAAGAGAATTCTAGAGTTCCATCTCATGGCTGAGAGTTAGCAAGCCTAAACAAGATAATGAAGACAGCAAATCTAAATCTCACCAATTTTACATGTGAGAGTTTTCCTTAAGTATTAACGAAGGTAGCCCACATCACTAACTTATAACTCATTAATTTCCTGATCATTATTCCATCATTTATGATCAATCTTTCCCTTCTTCAAAGAGTGAGTTAGTCAACTTAATAAACAGTTATTAAGTCCTTATTATGTGCAAGGCATATGATATAACCTGGAAATACAATTACCAAAATACACAGCCTTAAAAAAAGGTAGGGTGGGGTTGTGGTGAGAGCAGATTCAACGTGTCAGTCTAAACTAACTAACTTTTCCTTTTAACAGCAACATATGTACAGAAGGATGTGACTAAACAAGCCCTACATTATATGGATTCTTTCTATGGCATTAGTTCATTTGGTCAAAGATACAGTAGCCTGCCAAACAGTTAGAGAAAACATACAGGGAAATCCTAAGTCCTGTGAACGAACTCTTGAAAATGCTAATTTCAGATGTAATGTAGCAAAAGCCACACAGAAACAGGATCTTTTAGATATCTGTATTTTTACTACCTACTTTCTACTTTACTAGGAAGAAGAAACCACGGTATATATTAGAGGACTCCACAGCTTCAGGAAGGGGTAGGCTGAGCCTTAGAGGACACAAGAAGGCAGCTAACACCAAAGATGATCAAGAAGCTGAGTGGAAGATATAAAAAGGAATGGAACACTATAAAAAGTTAGCAGATGTTCATACAGCATAGCCTATGCTCATGGCCTGACAAACATCAAATATAAGCCCTATTGCTTCGGAAACTAAAAAGGATGCTGTCAAGAAAGGTAATACCGAGTAAAGACAGGGGTCGGCAGCAATAACTGCTGTCATTTCTACTCAATCTCAGGGAAGTTAAACAACATGTAATTGTTTTCCTATAGAGATCCATGTAGAACTTGAGGTATTTGATGATTCAAACTATGCTTTGTAAATAGAACTGTGGAATTATGTTAACAATGTTGAGTATTTTTATCATCTAAATACTATAAAATGGTAAACATAACTTTGCCCCAAGAAAGTAAGCTCTATCTACTGGGGCCAGCAGAATTTTTTTTTCTAGTATCCTAAGTGCCTCCTCACTCAGCTCAGCAGTCTGCCACCCAATAAGACCATCATGCCCTAGCTAAAGTTTATTTTTTTTCTCTTAATAAAGAGTGCCTAACTCAAGTACAAGTGCCCACCAGAGTGAGACAGGAGCAGTTTGCTTTTCCCTCTGTTCCTCTGTACCAAGTGTGAAAGAGATCATGCAAAACATGATGGCGGTGCTTATTTCTATAATCACTGCTTACATTTTGCACATATATGGGATAAGAGACAGCTTCCACCATTGTGCTGGCTTAGTTCTATGTCAATTTGATACAAGCTAGAGTCGTCTGAGAAGAGAAAACCTCAGTTGAGAATATGCCTCCATAAGATCAGGTCATAAACAAACCTACAGGGGAATTTCTTAATTAGTGGTTGATGAGAGAGGGCCCAGATCACTGTGAGCAGTGCCACTTTATGGGCTGGCAGTCCTGGGTGCTAAAAGAAAGCCAAATGAGCAAGCTATGGAGAGTAAGTCAGTAAGCAGCACTCCTCCATGGCCTCTGCATCAGCTCCTACCTATAGGTTCCTGCCCTGCTTGAGTATTGCCCTGAAATCTCTCAGTGATGGATTGTTACCTGGAAGTATAGGCGAAATAAACCTTTTCCTCTCCAAGTTGCTTTTACTCGTAGTGTTTCATCATAGCAATAGAAACCCTAACCAAGACAACCATTAAAAGGAGAGAATACGAGAGGGGCACCTTTTATTCATACTCCCTGTGTTTAAGCTAGGTATTAAATTCACGACATAGGAGAGATAATAGCTTCAGTGGGCATCCCTGAAAAAAAGACACACAATAAAAGAATATGGACCAGTGAGTGATGGAAAGCAGGGAATGAACTGGTAAGATAAAGAGAAGGGATGCACACAGGGGAATCACGGCTCATCCCAAGGGGTGAATATAGTAAGAGAGACAGAGACGGTATTCGACCCATTCCCACCCCCGCTTCCCCAACCTGAAAAACACAGCCCTTGTTATTGAGATATAGCTATAATGTGGACTTTGGTACTTATCCCTGATGAATTTAGTATCAACGTGTTTTGTTTGACTTTAAAAGTAAAAATTGAACTAATGCTTAAAACTAGCCTTCCTCCCTAGATTTTGCCAGTAAACTCCGACAAGCCACTTGACAAAAACTGCAGTTTGTCCAGTATAGTCTTAGAAACTTAAATTTTATAAAGAAAGCTTTACAGGACTACATTTATATGTGGTTTTCTCCCACTTTTCTTGAGTAATTTTAAAAGAAAAAAAGTAGTAATAACTAAAAATGGCATTTCTGGGTTTTTTTAAAAAAAGAATTTATTTTATAAGGGCTGACTTACTGTTTTGGCATATACCAAATACGAGGTAAAAACAATCTATCAAAACTAGTAATAAAAATAATTTTCCAGTACTACTATTACATAAACTTTTAAGTTAGTTTAGTTTCTTTTAAATAATCATTTAAAAAATAGATTACATTGGAAGCATTTTTTTCTATATAAATGCTAACACTCCTGGCTTTGGTTCTCTTAGTCGGTAACTGGAGAACATTCTTGAGAAAGAAGTGGCTTACATTTGCACATATCCATCCATCTAGCCATTTTATTCTCAAAACTGCAATTAGAGCAAGTCCTTTTGCACATCTATGAATATTCCTAAGCTGAACTGCAACTTAAAATTTCAATTTTTAAAGAAACTGCTTATGTAGCAACTGAACTGAGGTGGGTAAAGGTATGTGAACCAATCTCAAGAACCAAATGAAAAGCCCCAATATTAAAATAAAGGGCATGGAATCAAACAGGAAAACTTAAGACTCACTGTTTAGCAAGAAGGAGCTATACAGTTATTTTGTACCCAAAGGAATGCCAGCTCTGAGCAAAATAAATAAAACAAAACATTTCTTACAGACTTTAAGCTGTAGATGAAGAATTCAGAGTTAGCCAGTCAGTCCATGCAGCTATGGCGTTGAGAAAGGAAAGCAATATTGCACTAAAAGGGGATTTCTTAGGATGAATCCACACCTTTCACTGACTTAAAGTCACCAGCCATTTCCTGTATGCATTAGCATACCTGGCTTGCTCTACATTCCGACAAGTGGATAATACTTGATCAATAAACCTGTGCTCCATCTCTAGGCCTAGAGAGTCTGGAGCTGGGGTCCGCTTCAGGCGTTTGGTTTCCTGGGAATAGCCTTGTTTGCTAGAGTCATTCAGTCCGTCCACTTCCATTGCCTGAGATAGTTGAGGGCTTGCTGGAATTAGGTGTAAGTCATTCAAAGTACCCCCAGAGCAGTCTGCAGGTGACAGGTGAGTCAAGTTGAGAGGACACCTGCCATTTAAGTGATGTTGAAGGTAGAAAATATGCCGCCTGTGATGGGGTGGAAGAAAGAACATCATCACAAAAATCAAGATTTCTAGGCAAAAGAAGTCGATAATTTAAAAGTACAAAGTATTAGCTAACACCCAGTTCATAATCCAGAGCTGTCTGGGGGGAAAAGAAAAATGACTTAAAAGATCAGGGCTTCAATCCTTGCTACTGGTTTTTGAGAAAATAGTATTGCTGTAAAGACTTCCCAATAAACATTTACTCAACTCACAGTGAGTTTTCAGTTCTAATTCTAACATGAATTAGAAACAGTAAAAGCTCAATATCTCCATAAATAATCATATAAAACAAAATACCAACTTCATTTAGAATTTTTGAAGAAATCAGAAACAAGGTACATTAAACAATTCCTCCATACTAGAGGCATAGTTCATAGCCTCTACCTAGTTCTTTCTGAAGACATTTTTATTGCATTTATTTATGTGTGCGTGCGTGCATGCATGTGTGTGTGTGTGGTATGTGTGGGTACAGAAGTCAGTTCTCTCTTTCCACCAAGCTCAATGCTCCAAGTTGTAGGGATGGGACTCATGCCATCAGGCTAGTTGGCAAGTGCCTTTACTCACTGAGCCATCCCACCAGTCCCTGGTGTTTTTTAAATCTCGAAGAACACACCTGTGGCAGTTGGTCTTATTTAATTAAGCTTTCTCTTAAACCTCCGCTTTGGTCTTCCATATCAGTATTCGGCAGAGCTGCTAGGCTCTGAGCAAAGCACATAAAAGACGACACTCCTGTTTTGAATCTCTTAAGAGCAGTTATCACCTGGAATTGCTTATTAAAACAAAAACTGCTCTGCATAATCTCCAAACGGTTTTCATGGTAAACACATCTGCTACACAAACTATAACATGACATAAGAGGTTCTAAGTTGTTACATCTCATCATTCACTCAAGGGCTAAGGTCTTACTATGTCTTACTATCAATGTTTTAAGTCTCTGTGCCTTGCTACTGTGAGGATGAGGTCCAACAGAGCAACAAAGTCACTAGCACAATAGTCGCACAGGCTGTCTTTCTTAAGACTTTGTGTGAAAAGACCATTGTCTCCTCATGAAGGTTCAAGAAAAAAAGAAAGATAATGTCTGCCTTCTGAGTGTACTCAGTGTGGACTACAGCTAACAGACCGGCTAAGCAGTCCACGGCAAAGACTAGACTGGAGAAAGGGGTGGGGGCTCAGTAACTCAGGAAATAGATTTTACAATCCTTATCCTTATCTAGCACAGACAAGTCTTTTGTTTGTAGACTGAATCCTGTGATCTGAAGTAGAATTCAGATTTATAAAGCTGGAAATACTTCCAAACAGATAAATAAATGAAGCATTAACTCGCCTGGACTTCATTCCAGCATGAAGTTTATAGTATCAAATGTTCTCAAAACCCAGGTCAATAAAATTGTTGGCCTTTCTGATTATTATTATACTTAGATAATTAATGTGCAGATCCTGAGAGTAGGGAAAAAGATAAAGCTTACCTGATATTCATGGTCTAATCATTAGTCTCAATCCTAACTGCATCAAAATGATCTAAAAGGTTTTACTTTTCTTAAAAACACATGGCAGCATCCCATCCCTGATACGTTAATTGCCAGGATCTCCAAAGAGGCATGAAACATTTTTATGTTTTATTTTGTTTTGTTTCTATACTAGTTTGGAAGTAACACAAGTCATTCTGTTGTGTGCTCAAGTGTGAATCTAAACCACAGGCAACGTTGTGTGTGAGAAACCTCATATTAACAATGGTGATGAGATGCTCAACTTTTGTTGATGCCCTTTCCTCAGTCAGGAAACCAGAGAGCCATATTCACGTTCACAGACAGAAGTCAGATATAACAGGTTCTGCAGCCAGTTAATCCACAGGATGTGGATTTTTCTCTCCTCTTACCTATGACACCAAAGGGTTTCATGTCCTGGATAGGAATCAATAAGATCTGTGCAGAATTCCACTTCTTCTTCTAGGAGCTGGGTAAGATCTATCCTTGGTTCCTCTGTTGAAGCTGCTCCTTCTTCATCTTTTGGCTCATCTTTCAAAGAGTTTTGCTGCAGCGCAGAAGTGTCCGTTGCAGTCTGGCTAATCAAAGATTTTAACAAAAACTGGCGATAGTGAAATCCACTGTGGTCTGAAACGTGCATGGACGCCCAGTGTTTAGTAGAAGATAGCTCATCAAGAAGGATCTTGAAGGAAGAAAAGGAACGTGAGAAGAGTGTTTACAAAAGTGTCCTTTCCGCATCACCACCTGTGCTCTGCTCCGATTCACTGTCACCAATCTCTGTATACAAAGTTCCACATGCTGTCCCCTTGGAAGCTGAATATATGTGAGCTTCCCTTGTCTCTTATAAAGTGAGAAGAATTTTTTTTTTTGAGAACAGAGTTTAAGGACTTACATTCTTTCATTTCACCTTATCGCACTGTGAATGGCCAACAAAGAAAACCAAGCTCAAAATTAATGAATTTCTGGGTAGTTATTTATAAGTAATACTATTGGGGAAGGGGAATAAACAACATCAATTAAGAGGTGATTTTGATTCTTATTACATTTAAAACTTTCATCCTACTTGTACGAATATGCTCTATACTTTCAGTAAGGGATTCCAAATGCTTTCCACAAGAAATGACATAAATGCACGGACTGTGTCTGTCTGTTCCCACTTCTGAATTCTAAGGGCTAAGTACAAACTATGATGTACAAAAAACTAGAATTTCCCAAGGGCCTTAATTGTCACCCTTTGCCTCAAACTGATAGTACTGAGTGGATGAGATATAATTAGGTTTTAAAGTATTTAAAACATTATACTACAAACTAATGAATTTCAAAAGGAATGCTCAAAGTTGATTTGTGAAGCAATATTATTTAGCACTGGTTAGACAGGTGGCTATCAGTGAAACATGCCATCACAACCTGACATGTTCCATTGGGGGAGTTGTTGGGGTTTTGTTTTGTTTTGAGACAGGGTCTCACTCTGTAACTTGGACTTCCTGGAAGTCACTATGTAGCCCAGACTGGCCCCAGACTAGCAGTGATTCTCCTGCTCAGCTTCCTAAGTGGTGGGATGACAGGTGAGAGTCACCATCCCTGGCTTCTACAGACGGTTTTCAGACAAGCCAAGGAAAGGACCACACACTTGTGAGCAGAGAACAACAGAGACAGTGTGCACCACTGCGTATGTGAGACGGGGGAGAGGATCTTGGTACAGGAAAAGCATTTGCTAGAAACTTTAAAGCAGGGAGAATGCACCAAATGACCTCTACCTTCCAGCAAATATTTTTCCTGTACCGAGATCCTCTCCCCGTGTCTCACATACCTTTTCTTTTTCAGAAGAAATCTTTCCTTTCGGAAGCCTCACAGTGCATATACATTTTCACAGAAAGAACTGTTGCATGTGTTTTCATTATCATTAAATTGTAAGGATATTTGATTTTTAATATAACAATAAATTTGTACAGGATACAAACTTGATGTTTCCATTCTCTTCTGCTCGCTAGCAACAGAGCAGATATGCAAATGCTTCATGAATGAATGAAGGCAGTGGAAAGTATCAAGGACTAGGATTTCCAGTCTGGATGGGCAAAGTCTACCGTTTTAAAGTTTTGTCATGTCTCCTTTAAATTCGTTTTCTTTTTAAATTTTGTTTTACTTTTGTTCAGACAGGGTCTGGTGATGTAGTTCAGGCTTGCCTAGAATTCATGATCCTTCTGCACCAGCCTATGGGGGCTGATCCTTAACTTTTAATGGGTACAACATTGCCACTACCTTTATTTACAAAGCTATAGCTGGCAAGTCTTCAAGAAAAACATTTGGTTTCAGAGTGAACAAAACCAGAGTCATTTCTACTTGAGCTTGTATCTGAATAATATCATTTAAGGGTCATTATTATTATTATGACCTGGACCACTGTCTGTAGGACTGTGTGATTCATCTACAGAAGCTGGTCTGGCTTCTCAGTATGGACTGAAAATACCACAGCTACCTAAACTGAATGTATATAGCAACACGGAAAACCATGTTGTTCTGACTATATATTTCTCAATTTTAAAAAAGCTTATTTGTTATTTAATGTTGAGACAAAAGAAATACATAAATGAATTTTTTTCAATAAAGACCACTTTAATTATTTTAAAAACCATCTTAAAGGGGCTGGGAGATGGCTCCATGAGTGAAGTGCTTGCCACACAAGTGTGAGGGCTTGAGTTCAGATCTCTAGCACCCATAGAAAAAGCTAGGTACGGGGCACACATCGGCAATCCCTGTGTTAGGGAGACGGAAACTGGAGGATCTCTGAGGTTTGTTTGTTGGTTAGTCCAGCCACTTCAGTAAGTTCCAGGTCCAGTGAGAGACTATCTCAAAAAGGAGGTGGCTAGGTCCATGTCTCCATGGCAAAAGCATTGGTTCCACAAACATGAGGACCTGAGTTCAAATTCCCAGTCCCATGAATAAAGTGAGGCATGGCTGCACATGCCTATAACCCAGCACTGGGGGTCAGAAACAGGAAGATGCCAAGAACTCACTGGCCAGCCAGCTAGCCAGAATGGTGAGTTTCCAGTACAGCGGCAGATCCTGTAGCCAGGTACCAAGATTCAGAGCAAGAGAAGAAGACACGTGACTGCTTGTATATCTGTCCACTCACATGTATACAACACACACATACACACGCACACACAAGGGAGGGGAGACAGAGAGAGAGAAAGAGAGAGAGAGAGGGAGGGAGGGAGGGAGGGAGGGAGGGAGGGAGGGACGGAGACAGGGGGAGGGGGGAGGTGGTGGTAGAAAGCAACGGAAAGACCCTAAATCGGCCTCTGCCCTCTACATTCACACATGTGCAAGAGTATATCCCAGATTGAGGCTTTTTAAAGGAAAAAACAAAAACCCTACTCTTCTTTTTTTCTATGTGTAAAGATGCATATTAAGTCAAAGAAGAAACAAGGAACTTCACAGCATTTTCTGATTTAAGTTTTTTTCCCTTAAAAATTAGAATAAAAGGGTATACAGGCAATGATTTAAAAACAAATATAGAAATTACTTTTAAGTGACTTTAAAAACACAAAGGACTGACTTAAGTGTCAGGTACTGACAAAATGAAACTTTTTAAAAATATACCTTCCTTGCTCTTATTCTTTTCCAAGTTCCACATAAAAAGGTGAATAAATAAACAGAGCCACGGGGCTACAGAACAGAGGGGTTGGCCAGTTTAAAATGAAATACTGAAAACACACATGTCAGTAGTCACACACATTTCTAATAACTTTCTCCAGTCATACAAGTGATTGCCCTGGCTATGTTTTTCAATGTGACACAAACTGGAGTCATTTAAGAAGAATGAATCTTAACTGAGAAAATTCTTCCCTAAGACTGGCCCATAGACAGGTGGGGTACTGGTCTTGATTAATGACTGATGTGGGGGCCCATCCCATGGGAGGCAGTGCCACCTCTGGGCAGGTGGTCCTGGGTGGTAAACAATGTGAGTAGGTGATGAGGAGTAAACCAGTGCTCCTCGTGGCCTCTGCTTCAGTTCCTGCCTCCAGGTTCCTGCCTGACTTTCTACCCTGTTGCATTTGGGGACAGTGTGACCTGAGAGTTACAAGATGAAATAAACCCAGTTTAGTCAGTGGTAAAAATGATTATGTGAAACATGAGTAATAAAAACTCAAAGAGAGAAAGTGGGGTTCAACCTAAAGGTCAGAAAAGCAAAACAGCCAACCACTGGCCCTTACCTCTACCACAGTCAGAAATGGTGATTCTGCCTTCAGGAATCTCAGAATGAGACTGTGACTGAGAGCTGTCTCCTCCCATTTTATATCCCTCTCTAGGGCTGGGATTAAAGGCGTGCACCACTGAAATTAAAGGTATGCACCGCCTACTTCGTATGGCAACTAGTGTGGCTACTGGGATTAAAGGTGTGTTCACCACTGCCTGGTCTATAAGGCTGACCACTGGGGCTGTTTTACTCTCTGATCTTAAGGCAAGCTTTATTTATTAAAATACAAATGAAATGCCACTATAATTATGAACAATAATAATATGGAGGAATAGAAAAAAACACATCACATATTAACCTACGGGGAGATAACTTCTGAACTGATTCTATTCTGCTTAAATTATAAGCACATTAGTAATGGCTAATCTTCATTGCCAACTTAGTTGGATTTACAATCAGTGTGGAAATACACTTCTGGGTTTGCCATTGTGGGTAATGACTTAACCAAGGGCAGACCCATCCTGAATGTGAGCAAACTATCCTGTGGGTTGGGTCCCAGACCTAAGAAAGCAAGCTGAAATAAGAGATACCTTTCAAGATACCTTGATAGAGGGAGCCATTATGGGGTTAGGGAGAAGCCTGGCGTTAGAGAAATTCTCAGGAATTCACAAGGATGACCTCAGCTATGACTCCTAGAAACAGTGGAGAGGGTGTCTGAAAGGGCCTTCCCCTTTAATCAGATTAGTGACTATCCTAACTGTCATCATAGAACCTTCATCCAGGAGCTGATGGAAGCAGATGCAGTGACCCACAGCCAAGCACTGGGCTGAGCTCCTGGAGTTCAGTTGAAGAGAGGGAGGTGGGATCATATGAACAAGGGGGATCAAGAGCATGATGGGAGAAACCCGAGACAGCTGACCTGAGCTAGGGGGAGCTCATGGACTATGGACTGACAGCTGAGGAACCTGTATGAGACCGAAATAGACCCTCTGAATATGGGTGACGGTTATGCGGCTTGATCTATCCCGGGTGCATGAGCTGGCTTTTTGGAGCGCACTCCCTATGGTGGGATACCTTGCTCAGCACTGATAGCAGGGAGGGGCTTGGTCCTGCCTCAAGTTGGTATTGCAGACCTTGTTGACTCCCCAAGGAAGGCCTTACCCCCTCTGAGTGGATGGAGGATGGGAAGGGGGAGGTGGAGGGCGGGAGAAGGGGAAGAGGGGGAAGTGGGATTGGTATGTAAAATGAAAAGAAAATTTAATAAAAAAAAATGAAGAAAAAAAAAAGAAAGTGAGCTGAAAAGCAGCATTCACCTGGCTCTGTTTCCTGACTGCTGCTGCTGCCACGCTTTCTCCTCCATGATGGACTACACGCCCTCAGAACTATGAGTAAAGCCCTCCTCCCACATGTCTCTTCTTGTCACTGCCATAGCGGCTGAGCCTTCTGCAAGAGCGCCTTTCAGTACTGCACCATTGCGCAGCATCCCTCCTCAGGATGAGTGCGCAGCTATGCCCGTCTCCATTCACAGCGGAGTGACATTCTTACACCACATGTGCATGCCCAATCAGTTCTAGAAATTTAGAAATTTTTAGTTTACCTGTTGGATGGGGCTGTTGTCTAGTCTGCACTTATGTTTGTGTCAGAGTGTAAGTATGCACACCAAGTGTGTGCTCTGTGATGGGGAGGTCAGAAGAATGTGTCAGGGCCCCAGGAACTGGTATTAGAGGCAGCTGTGAGTCACCATGTGGATGCGGGGACCAAACTCCAGTCCTCTGCTAGAGCAGTGAGTGCTCTTAACCACCGAGCACACACTCACACACTTCGGACCCTACATACGACATCAGACTTCTGGTCACTGTGCTGTGTGAGATCTCTGGGGCTTATTCATTCTCCCTAACTGTAGCTTTCTAACTGTGACCAGCTACTTCCTGTCTTTATCCCATCCTCAACTTTCCAACTGCCATTTTACTCTGCTTCCAATTAATTCAAGCTTTTTACATTCCACATAAAAGTGAAATCATACAATATTTACATGGTTTATTTTACCTAGCATACCAACCCCCAGGTCTCTATTTTCATCTCATATTAAAAAATCCATTTACAATTCAGTTTATATATAAACAAATCTAAATTATTTTTTAAAAAGTCAACTTTTTCTAGTCATCACAAACTGAGCAAAGATTCTTTTCTTCTATGTGGCATGCCATATTTAATGGTTATTAATGGAACCTTTACATAATTATTTATATATAAGATTTATTTCTGGAGTTTATATATTTTTATATATATTAAAATAAAATATTTTCTATGTTTTAATTACTTAACATAGTTAAATATATAATGGTATAGTGTCTGTTTAATTTCTTAGGTATTTTCTAATCAACTTCAAAACCAAGCTTTGAAATTGATAAATAAATCAATATTTTTAGTATATTCAGAACTATGTAGACATTATTGCTAATTTCAAATGCTTTTACATACATGCCTCTGCATAAATAGGGATTCACTTCCTAGTCTCAGGCACTCAATAATCTTTGGCCATCTGAACTTACTAGGACAATGAAATGATATGGTATGATTTGGAATCTGATTACTTTTAATTGTTTTGAGATTCATCTACATCACACAGCATTCCAGTATCTCATTCCATTATTATGGTCAACCATGCATTTTATCAAGGCGTCACCTTTGATTTTCCTTTTCTCATATTTGAATAGTCAACAGTTTGAGGCAATGAACGCTCTCACTCAGGATTTAGTATGAACATGCCTCCAATTTTCCATAACAGGGCAGCGGGAGCATTAATAGCCATTCTTTTCCTCCAAGAATACAATCTACTGGTTTTAACTCTACCTGGCCCCTCCTATATACAGCAACCCTATGGTTTTCTCTCTTTCTCATGTTAAGCTGTTTTCCAAAGTGATGGCCCTAGATTACATTCCTACTAGCCATATTATGGGCCCCTTCTCCTATGCTCAGTGACATCTGCTACATCTGCCATTACTATTACCATTCTAGTTAGTATGAAGCAGTGTTTCACTCATCATGGCTATGATGTGCATTTTTCCTTTGTTAATGATGTCAAATGTCTTTTGTGTCTTTGACATTTGTACATCTCTATTTTTTCAGTTAAATGATAATCAACTTTTAATTGGCTAGTCACAATAAATTTTGTTCATCTATACTATTCTATTCCCCTTCAAAAATAATTTTTAAAATTATTAAACACACAAGTGTTTATTTAAGTACAGAAACATAAAACATAAAGTAAAACATCATGTTTCTATCCCATAGCACCATTAATCATCTGTTACTCTCTAACTTATCTTCAGACCAAAACACTATTATGCCTATTTACTAAAAACAAAGAAACAAAAACCAAAACCATAACAAGACTATGTGTACAGATGAACACCTGGGAAACATTAATTACATTCCAGACTCCGTCCAACCACTCAAAAGTATTTTTGTTTCATTAAACGCCAACGTCCTAAAACTGTGTAAAGTCTACACTATATTTACTTTTATGCCAATAACCTACTGTAAACATTTTTGCTTAAATAATCTAATAAAGTATGATCTTAAGTAGACTAAAATACTCCATCTTGTGATGGACAATTATAAATGCTTTCATATTTAATGGCAGTGTTTACTGAGTAGTAGGGAAGAACACGGTGACTACCACTCTATGTGGATCCTCCTATTCAATGTGCATCACTCCACCGGACAACCCGCAGGGCAGCTGCTGAGGAATTACCATCATACTCCTTTCATAGGCAGGGACATGTGGTTAGAGAGGCTGGGTAGCTTCCTTGAGGCTACATAGCAAATTGGTAGAACAGTTAGAATAAAAATTAGGTCTGTATGATCACTGAGAAGCACCTTTAATTACCATACCATATCCATTATCTCCACTACTGTTTCTTTAAGATGATGTCCAGAAACACAACTACCATGACTCTACCTACTTTAAAATCTAAATGTGATCCTGTTGCCTTTTATTAAGACTTACAGAGTTCAGTGTCATCTTCTTGCCGGTACTGGATATCTCACACTTTAAGATACTATTTTCAACTTTCTACCCTTGAAATAATGCCCATTTTATCTACTTTCCTCTTAAAAGGTCTCCCCCCCACCTCCGAACTAGTGCTTGAGTCTGGTGCTGATCCACTCAGCTATCTCTTTTCTAACCCACTCACTTCTATTTTGAGATGAGATTTCACTAAGGTCCCCATCCATATCACCTTTAAACTCATTATGTAGCCCAGACTACATCATGCGTGCTCTTCCTGCCCAAGCTTCTGAGTAGCTGTGATTACAAAGCGTGTACCGTCACACTCAAACTTACATACATTTCTAAGTTGGTCTAGACAATTGGTGCTTTGGCTAACTACTTCCTCTCAGAGACAAGGCACAGAGCATGCTCCAGTTGGACCCAAAGGCTTATAACAACAGAAAGAGGGTTAAAAAATAAAAAATTCAGTACATTTTACTGAAAACAGAAAAAGGGGAAGAAATGCTAGTGCAATGGCGTCGGTAATGGGAAGGCCCACTCACAAGTCCTCCTAAAGGCAGCTCAGGGAGGAGCGACTGGACGTGAGCTCAGAAGGAGATCCAGGCAGCTGAGTCAAAACCTCATCAATTAGCTATATATTTAACATAAGATGGTCTCAACCAGGAATTTCACCTTGGCCCGTGTCTCTGATGTTATGAGGATGCGCCTTGAAAGGGTCTGGGGCCAGCAGGAAGGTTTCCAGGAACACTTCATCTCACTGGCCAGTTCTCCCCCAGAGCCCCACCTCCACTCTCATGCTATAGAGCAGAGGGGAGGAGCCGCAGTACTCCATATGCCTGACATGCTCCGCAGGACCGGTACATCTTTAGACTTTCCTTTTGTGGTGCTCCCAATAGGACCCAGAGCTCCCCCAAACCCTCCAAGGGTTACACCACTTTCTGACTAACTGTGGGTGGCTCTCCCCACTAGAGCTCCAGGAGGGTGAAGCTTGAGGACCCAGCGCGGCAGCTAGGAATGCTAGCTAAATGCCAGCTAAAGCATTTCTCACGAAAGCACCACACAGAGCCAATCAAGCACACTGGCTGCTCATTTCCCCTTTTACTGGTGGGAGGACAGAGAAAGAAATCGAGTACTCACAGCATAGTAACTCAGGCAATCCTCATAGTGGCCTCAAGGCAGACAAGAGAGCCCTTATTTTAAAAATAAAATCTCAAAGAGTTACTTTCCATGTAGGGCTCAAATGGGAACTCAGGCTGATCTGACTCTAAGCCTCTGCTCTGCCGACTCCTTTGGGGACCTCCCCCCCGAAACTCTGCTGTGTGAACAGAAAAGGAGAGGTCTACTTCTCTATAAGAGTTGGCTTGAATACCCCTGTAAGTGACAACTGTATTTACCCTGGAGAATTCCTCACTAGGACACAAGGAGGAAAGAGGAACTGGGAAGAGAAGAGGATACTGCTGGTGGGTCACAACTGCGGGAGGCTCTCTGGGAACTTAAATCACCACTGGGCCCGCTAACCTTCAACTTCATCTCTTTTCATTGTCTCAACCCTGGTGCTTTCAGAACAGCACCAAATATTCTTATGGAATCCTAATACCATAAACAGTAAAGGAAAAATGGCAATAATTTTGTAACAGAGAAAGGAACTTGGGGGGCTACCAGCCTATCCATCTGACAGATGAGCACTACATGTCCCAACTGATTCAACTGGGGTGAAGGCTAAGCCTCAAAATACTCTGGAAAAATACTCCCCCTCCCCATTTCTAAAGAAAAAAAAATAAAGAAAAGATAGGCTGTGAGAGCCATGCTGAATCTATGAAAAGACCTTATGTGCAGATCCTACTGTCATTCTGACATCATAGGCCTGGGGAGGATCTTCGTAACCTCAAGGTGAGTTACAGTTCTGCCAAGTTTATCCCTGCTCTCTCCTTTCCTTTCTAAAAGTGAAGGATATAAAGAATGCCTGTAGATTCAGCTTATTGACATGTATCTAGAGAACAACATGAATAATTTCAATTATAAGCAGTTTAATAACCTTAATGAGTTGTACCGACTCTTCCTATTTGGCTCTGCATGCCTTTGGTCTAGCCGTGTATTTCCCTTACCAGCATCCTAAGCTCCACCAGTGGGGAATGTAAACGCTTCTGTAATTATGAGGATTTCTCTGGAAAACAAAACTTTCTTGATCCTCTGGGGCTGCTGGAACATGACTTTCTGGGATAAATTACTACAAAGATCTAAAGGGTGGATTGTTTAGAAAAAATAAAGGGTGGATTGTCAGGGTTAGCCACGGGCAAAGAGTAACAGTCCTACCTTGAGATCCAGCTTGGCCACATTCTGTAAAACCCAGATGCGATGGGACCAGGCATTATAGTTGCTGGGATATCTTCCTGCTGCCTCACCACAGACTTCCATTTCTTCCTGTAGTATTTGCTGTGTCCTCTCTGCAGGAACTGCTCCTAAGTTTCCTTTGGCCACAGAAGAAGACAAGGAAGTTTCCTGACTTAACTGCTGTAGCACCCAGCGCCTGTTAATATGGCATGGGGGAAAGAGGAGGAAAGAATACAAGTGAGAGAGGAAAACAATTCATTTTCCTTGTTCTTAGTTTCCACATACAGAGATGCAAAATAATAGTTATCTATCAGCTCGGGTATGAGGATGTCAAGGGACCTGCTACTACTGTGTTCAGGAATACAATTCAGCTTAGGAATACGAGTCAGAAGGACATGAAAATGACAAACAGGAAAGAGAAACTTTTCTAAAACTTTCAAATCTATCAAAAAGAGGTTATTAGCTCCAAAATGACAACTCCCCAAATCTCCTTGGCCAGGAAATCTACAGGGAGCAGTCTATGTGCGTGTGTGTGGTGGGTTAGGTGCAGGGCCGGCTGTGGATTATGGCACGAGGGAGCAGACTCATATCTTAGATTATATGTGCATTCCTCATCCGCATTTGTTGCAAACAAAGTTCCATTTTGATAGCTTCCACTAAGCAGAATTTTGATATTACAGCATAAAATGAAGAAGGAAAGAAAAGCATCAGGTTTAAATGTCCTCAGTCACAGACTCTCCTTTTGTCTATGTATAATTTGCATACATTTCAGTTAAAAGCAACAGAAAGGATTTCTAATCAGTTTATATTTTTATAGACATACTTTCAGACTAAGAAATTTCCAACCCAAAGGTACAAAAGAGTGAGTATGAAAATTCATTTTATTTTTAAACAATGAAGTTTCGCAACAAAACACGTTTGTTTCTAAATCACAGACCCTCAATACTAAGATGCGTATTTACTATCAGCCTATTGGCATCAGCCCCCATCACCACCACCTCAATACCAGCAGCTTTCTGGGGCAAACCATGCCATTTTCTGGTAAAGAAGAAAATACAACTGACCATGGTTTGTTAAAAGCCAACTTATAATAGTAGCCAAAAGCAAGGTTACAGTCATGACACCTTAAGCCCACCTAGGATCCTAGCAATGTTCACAATTGAGAAATGTTAGAGGCGTAATTAGGACAACCTTCCTAAGAGTAACTTCCTATGATACAACGGCAGCAGGCTACACCACTGCATTTAGTCAAGTGGGCAGAGTTACGAGAGATCTCAGACAAGCCTGCTTTCCAATAAGAATTTCCAGAGTCCTACCTGTATTCCCACTGCCTCAGGTTCTCACCCTAGAAATGCTTCTTGCATTATGATTTTAATAGTTTTTCACTTAGCCCATACACCAATCACCTCAATTACCCTTAGCCTCCTTTAAAATTTATTTTTTTTAACTAGGAACACAAGACCATGTATTATAGTTAAGCATCTAAATACAATTTCCAAAACTGCTACAGCTGGGTAGAAACAGACGTTACTGAGCAATTACTACGTACAGGGCACTGTTGTAGGGCTTGTATACCATTCTTCAGGAGCACTGAACTACAAATTCTTTGGCTCAAATATAATTATTGCTCACATTTTATAATGTGAAAACTCAAACTTGGTACCATGGGCACTTAGGTAACAACAAATCATTCTTAGAATCAAGTGTAAGTAATGTGACTTTAGAATTCAAATTCTGAATAAACACAACAGTGTTTCATAAGCTGTGATCCTGAATATTGAACAGGGATACAAAACTACCTATCAATCATACCTGTGAATCCATGTCTCTGGACTCTTAGGAAACTTAGTTAAGGCCAATTTTCCCAGATGTAGATCCTTAATTGGACTTAAAGTGCCAGAAAGGATGAGCTCTTTCCTGTAACAAAAGAAAAAAAAGTATTAATTTTCTATTTAATTATTTTTATTGCTTTTAATAAAATCTCATGGTTAATCACCAAGAATTATTAAAGAATGGATAACAAAAGAGAGAGGCTTAGGGAACAGTTCAGCCAGCAAAGTGCTTGCTACGTAAGTGGGAGGGCTTGAGCTGGATCCCTAGAAGTCATATAAAAACAGGTGCCACAGCAGAGCTCTGGGCTGGGCTCCCAGAGTACAGTTGGAGAGAGGGAGGAGTGATCATGCGAGCAAAGGGGTGAAGACCATGATGGGGACACCCACAGAAACACCTGACCTGAGCTTGTGGGAGCTCACTAACTCCAGACTGACAGCAGGGGAGCTTTCATAGGACCAAACTAGGCCCCCTGAATGTGGGTGGCAGTTGTACGGCTGGGGAAGTCTATGGGGACACTGGCAGTGGGACCAGGACTTACTCCTAGTGCTTGAACTGGGTTTCTGAAGCCCATTCTTTTTGGAGAGATACCTTGCTCACAGCCTAGAAATAGGGGGAAGGGCCTTGTTCCTGCCTCAAAAGACTTTGTTGACTCCCTATGAGAACACGAGAAGCCTTACCCACTCTGCGGGGTTGGGTGGGAGGAAGGTGCAGGGCAGGGGGTAAAAACTGGTATTGGCATGTAAAATGAGAAGAAATTATTTTAAAATAAAACAAACAAACAAAAACCCCACAACAACAAAAACCAGGCACCACAGTAGGTATCTGCAATCTTGGTGCTGGGGAGGGAAGGACTGCTGGAATGGTGGGGCTTGGGGTTGTGTGTCTCAAATCATCACACTGACACCATCTGTAACTCAATAGATATGCAAATCCCCAGTCCTTGTCCCAGAGACACAAAACCAACCATTGCTACAGTTTATTATCATGCTGGTTAGTTTTTGTCAACTTGGCAAAAGCTAGGATCATCTGGGAAGAGGTATCTTATCTGAGAAAAATGCTACCATAAAATTGGCCTATAGGCAAGACTGTGGATTTTTTTGACTAATGATTGCTATGGGAGGGCCCAGTCTACTGTGGGCTGTGCTATCCTGGTCCTGAGCAAGAAAGGCTGAGCAAGCCATGGGAAGCAAGCCAGTAAGCGGTGTTCTTCCATTTCTTGTGCTTCAGTCCCTGCCTCCAGGCTCCTTCCTTGAGTTCTTGCCCTGACTGCCCTCAGTGATGGACTGAGAGAGACATCTAAGCTGAAATAACGCTTTCCTCTCTGACCTGATTTGAGTCATGGTGTTTTATCGCAGCAATAAAAACCTAACTAAGGCAACAGTTAACCATGGTTTGAACATTTTAAATGGAAAATTCCAGAAACAATTTCTAAATCTTAAATGACAAGTAGCTCTGAGCATTTCATGAAATCTCATGTTACATGATTTGGGATGTGAATCCTCTGTCCAGTGTGCCATGCTATCTACAGTGAGCAGACACTCCGCAGGTCTGAAGGCACAGGGCCCTGGAACACATCTTCCCAGGGTAAATAGAGAGGACTGAATGCTATTCCAGTTTCTACTTCCAGAAGTTCTCTCAATTGTTCCCTGTACCCTTCAAAAGCTCCGGCTGCATTTTAATTTTAAAGGTTCTTTCCTTACATTCTCGCTCTCAGATGCTCTAGGCCCATTTTGTAGACTCCTGCCTTGGCCTTTGACTCAGCCGTTTCTCCAGTAAGCCCAGTTCCTTTTACTAGGGACCAGACAGTTTCATATGGCTCAATCAAATATCCTAATTCAACAGATGTGATGATTGAAGTCCAGAGAGGTGTAGGAACATGCTCAGAGCTTCAGAACCATCACTATTAATCATAGACATCTCAAAAACATGTCTATGTGGAAATTACCAAAATTCTTAAAAATCAATTATAAATACAAAATTCAGTATAATGGGACCTTGTTTAAAACACACAGAAAGTTAAGCAAAATATGATTTAAATCATCTCCAGTGATAAAAAATTATAATTTGTATGGCCCTATCCTGTGGAAATTTTAAAATAGAACATTCAACAGACTTTACTTTTCCTTATCATTCACACCCTACTTTCCTTCAAGAGAACCTGTTTTAGTCTAATGAACCAGTTGATTGGAGCTCATATACACATTTGGGTCATTTAACTGAAAAACAAACAAAGCAAAACAAAAAACTCTTCAATAAAAAACGTTCTTGTCTGAGTTAATCATATGCAATCATTCTTCCAAGCCCTGAATGTTAGACATTTTAGTGGCTGTCTCACAGCATCAAATGGTTATGGGTAAATGAAGACCACAGGCCTGGGCCTTAAATCCTTATCCTGTACCTCCCTCCACTCCAGTGCAGCTCAACTCTCAAGCAATGCCCAGTAGTACAATCAATCATATAAAATACCTGTAATCCCCACATAAGGGAAGAAAACAAAGCAGACATCAAACAGTATATTGTAATTCAGCAGGACAATCTATATTTTAGGGAAAAATGTTTGCAGAAAAGACAGTTATAAGGTACAGTACATGTGTTAGAACTGTCATGAAGATATTATAAAGAATCTGTATAAGAAGCAAACACTGGATGCTATGGTTTACATTTCATTTCCAAGTAGCTAACAAGGTCACAGGGCTCTATGCCTTCAGAAGTCTGGGGAAGCTTCACTTTACCACTGAAGAACATGGCATACCTCACATTCCATGCGGTGGTGAAGTCTGGGTTGAGAAGTAGCAGGGTGCAGGTGACATCTATCAATTCTAAAATAAAGAGAGCCACGTTAGGAACACAGTTTTGCCTGTCAAAGCCTACTTTCTTCGAGGGTCCTTGTCCACTCTCATTACAACCTGTGTCCAGGCCATATTAACTTTAATAACAAACATGCTCTCCTAAGGGGCAGTGGTGGGGCTGCTATCCTCAGGATTTTCTTCTATTTGGTATCTGTACAATTATTTTAAAGTTAACAACTTTACAGTGTGTCCATAGAGAATAATTTATCCTCCATTCTTTTAGAAAATCTGACAGTAATCTAATTTGCATTAAGAAATAATTTTGAAATCACCATTCATAACTCTACTAATGTCTCAAGCACTAACTAAGAAGTTTTCAGAAAAAAGGAAAGAAAAATCACCCATAATCCAATTTACATTCTGCTGCAAAAAATTCCCTTTCTTCTACACATTTTACATAGCAACAACAATGATAAAAGTACAGTAATTATTTTTAAAGACTTACTGTTCTATTTTCCAGAAAATACATCATATGTATTATAAATGCCATATAAGTCATACTGCAGTCTTAATTTTTCTTTATTATTTTTACTATTTTTACTTTATTGAGTCTAGGCTATTCATATTCACCAAACATGAATACAAATAAACTCAATAAAACTGCTTTTAAAAAAACTAAATTAATGAAATCTGGATACTTTCTTGTTAGTAAAATTGGAGAGAATTTTAGAATTGCTATTACTGATCTAGAGACACATTGCTAAAGTAGATAATGGCACCAGTGGTATTAAATACCACGTGAAGCCGGGCGGTGGTGGCACACGCCTTTAATCCCAGCACTCAGGAGGCAGAGGCAGGTGGATCTCTGAGAGTTCGAGACCAGCCTGGTCTACAAGAGCTAGTTCCGGGATGGGCACCAAAGCTACAGAGAAACCCTGTCTCAAAAAACAAAAACAAAAAAAAACACGTGAATACAATATAGAAAGCGTTACACCTTCTGCGGCACTGTGGAGGCAGTGTGATTCTAAATGCTCTATTCACATTAGTTCAATGCGTTCTCATAGATGTGAGTCAAGCCATTTCTGTTCAACTTTATAGCAGGAAAATGAAACTTTCAGGCTTTCTAAAGATTATTTTTATTTTATGTATATGGATGCTTTGTCTGTATTATGTCTGTGCACCACTTGTGTCCCTGGTGCCTGCAGAGGCCAGAATTGGTCATCAGATACCCTGGAACTGGAGTTACAGAGTTATGAGTCACCATGTGGGTGCAGCGAATCAAACCCAGGACCTGTGGAAGAGTGGTCTGTGCTCTTAACCACTGAGGCATCTTTCCAGTCCTGAGAACTAGAGTTTTAACCAACTAGTATGTCACAAGGTTAACACCTGACACTTTGATCATATCAATTATACTGCAAATGAAATGTCTGGCTACAGAGATAAATGAAGCATTTGAAGTACTTAATACAAGATAAACTTTAAACATAATAGAAAACACATAGCTATCTCATGTATACACTTAAAAATGGCCCAGTTAACTACTATTCTATTATGACATAAGATTAGCATTTGTTCAGCATTTATGATTCTACTGCTATGGAAAACTTTGAACATTCAAAAACTGAAAAGCAGGAACTACACACACTGACTTCTGACCCACATTTTTCCTACTCCAAGTTCCTATGTTCAAGCTTGCTGTGATATAAAAACCAATCTAATTCATATCCTTTTTTTGTTTTTTAATAGCTTTTGGCACTAATTTAATGTTTGCCAAGGAAACTAATATAATGTTCAACATCACTACTCACTTAATTCCACAAATGTTCTAAGTATCAACAATGAGCAAGGATTAAATTATTAGTCCCAGGACTCAAAGAACTGATATAATTCTAATAAGACCTCATCTTACCCTTCATAAGATTATCTTCTTGCTGGAAAGGGCAAACAAAGGGCATATACCACCGGGGACCTTCCTAAGAAGCCATGACTAATTCTTCCTAGTGTGCCCATGGGGATTATGTGTGCAGTGGTAAAGGTACAGCAGACTGTGGAGAGTGTGATGTCAACACAGCATGCTCTGAGACGCTATGGAGCATAGCACAAGTACAGCACAAAGAGGCAATTGCTGTCCACTGAAATTGGCTCTATTCCTAACCTCAGAAGACAGTCATCAGTGCCCACCCCAGAACACACTTACAGCACATGGGAAGGGTTATATGTGAAAAGGAAGCTGCGGGGTTCTTCGATGTCAGCGATTGTCCCAAAAGCTGTTCCACTCCCTAAGTAAACTGGCTGTTGGTCCCCGTGACTTTCTACAGTACAGAAAATATCCAATGAGAGTTATATCTGTTTGTATGTTTAATGCAACTCTCCCCCTCTACTCCCCAAAGTGAGACAGAAGCCTCTGTGCAGTAGCACAGGCAGAGCTAATAAACACACATTCAATACTGGTCCCCATATATCCATGAACGGCTGTGGAAGAAGGCTCATCACTGTAGTGCTCCTTTACTAGAGACAGCAGCTGCTAGGATCACAGCCCTGCTTTTTACCACTTCCTGGGAGTTCTGGGCAAAACAAACACCCAAGTAAATCAGTCTCATTGTGCTCAAGGAGATAGATGCCAGAACCTTACCACTGGTAAGGCATAGCCTTGTGGCAATACACAGATTAATAGAAATAAGTTAATTTAAGATGTAAGAGCTAGTTAATAAGAATCCTGAGCTAACAGGCCAAACAGTGATGCAATTAATATAGTTTCTGTGTGATTATTCAGGTCTGGGCAGCCAGGAAACGAAAGAGCAGTCTTCTACGAAATGGTGCCCATATGTTTGGGGCTAACCTGAATGGCCAACCATACACTTCGCACCTGGGTGCTTGTATGCCTGCTTAGGGTTAGAAGGGAAGTAGCTGAGAGCATGCCTGTGGCTCAGCACCCACGCCTGGGAAAGCACCTGGATTGTGTATATTAGGCCGTGCGCAGGAAGGAAAGCATGGTGGATTCCTGCCGCCATTCACGGAGACACTTCCAGGCCACGCAGCATGCTGCATGGCAGATTTAGCTTTTACTCAGACCAAAAGGGTTTATGTGCTGCACAGTGCTTCCCAGAGTTGAGGTGGTGAACACAGCTCCTACCCAGCAGTCCCAAAGCTGGTAGTAAATGTACCTCGGCCATATTGAAAGACCATGAGAGGTGGAGCCAGCAACCAGGGCTGCTGCAACCACACTGCTTACCATCTTAAAATGCTCCTTGTCAAAAAAGGATTTTTGATACACAGTAGGACAAATTCAACATAAAAGACCTCTAAACAAGACACAATGTGTTTAAAAATGTACATAAGCTCAGGAGGGAGAGGAAAAAAGTAAAAACAGTTATAAAAAGAATTAAAGTCTTTAAAAAGACTACAAATAATATAAAAGAATACCGATTAAAGCAGAAAAAGCCATAGATTAAAGGAGTAAGGAAAAATAAGCCACATAAAGATGGAAAATAAGCAGATCATCTGGATTATGCATATTTTTGTGTTTTCTTTGAATTTTTTGACTGCAGAGAGACGTTTGTTTCTGAGGGCTGCTAAGTTAAACCAACATAAAGGTATCTTGACTTCAAAATTTGAGTATAAGGATATGTTGCTTTAGAAAAGAGGTTCTACTCTTATGTACACAGAACATGAGAACCTGTGAATTCCTTCCAGGCTAATATGGTTTGAAGAAACAAGACCTCCCTGAAAGGTCTTCATAAATCCTAAAAATACTTCACCCAATGAACAGCATGAAGCAGTTTGGAGAAAATATGCCCAAATTCCCAAAATGATTGTCTATAAATGTTTGTTTTCATTTAAAGGCAGATATGAATACTTTGCATTGATATGGATATTGATCTACTGATGTAAATTTAAGGTCAATTTTGCTACATTGTATATGTATTTCTGCTCTTGTTTAAGGTACTGTGTTTGTGCAGCTCATTTAAAACTGCAATATACAGTTAAGAAATACAGATTAATAGTCATCTGTAATAGCCAAACCTTTAATTATATAGGTTAGGTTTTCTAAATATATAGAGATATATTTCAGTTAGACAGATAATCTTCAGCACCCCAAAGACCTACAGAATATGGCATTTAAAAGGTTTTAAGAACTTAGGCTTATCTCAATAATGAGACATCTCTGCTTCTGGCAGCACCAATTACTTCAAGAGGATGATGGGCATCAAAGAGGCTCCTTATGGAGTTTGCTAGCCATCTGGGCAAGAAACTCCTCTTGCCTGGACTGCTTGATGGTATTCTACATGAACTGGACATGCAGGACCCACAGAAATGACAGCTGAACTTGTCTAAAGGTGAGACAGTCCTTCAGAGTTTCAGTTTCATGAAAGAAACTGCTGGACATTCTGCAGGACACAGAAGAAAGCAACAGATGAACTTTGTCATTACAAGGCAGAACAGATCTTCAAATTTCCTGTTTCATGGAAAAATCTGCTGAATACAATGGACCTATAGGCTGAAGAGGGATGCCCCAATGTTACAGAAGAATTTTAGTTGACTGTCCAAGAAGTGAGATGTCTCTGTCAATTCCAGAACTTTGGAAGTTGCTTACAATGCACTTCCTGTTTACTTAGGTAATATTATAATCTTATGGAGTCTTTGGTGGAGTTGAAGACTAGATATCTATAATTATAGTTTTTCTTAGTTATGCTAAAGGATAAATTAGACATAAAATTTTAGACTCACAAATATAGAATAGATGATATGATAGAGTGTTTTCCTTAATTTGCCAAATACAAATAGATTAAATATTGTAACTGTAACTCTTGATTGACACCTGTTTTATGTAATTTTACTATGTTAAAGTTAAAACTTTCCCTTTTATTTAGACAGAAAATGGGAGATGATGTAGGATTCCCCTCTGTATGCTGTGAATATTTTTTAATACCATTGGTTAATAAAGAAGTTGCTTCAGCCTATGGCAGGACAGAATACAGCCAGGCTGGAAGAGATATAGAGGGAGAGAGTAGGTGGAGTCAAAAAGATGACTTGTAGCTGCCAAAGGAGGACACCAGAACTTTACCATTGGTAAGCCACAGCCTCATGGTAATACACAGATTAATAGAAATGTGTTAATTTAGGATGTAAGAGTTAGTTAATAAGAAGCCTGAGCTAATAGACCAAAGTGTTGTAATTAATATAGTTTCTGTGATTATTTGGGTCTGGGCAGCAGGGAAATGAAAGAGCAGTCTCCTTCTACATTGTGCTTTAGTGTTTTCTCATTCTAAATGAGGTTCACAATAGAACTACCTCACAGAAGTGTTAAATGATTAAAAGCATGAACTGTCAGGTTATCTGATATACAGCGAACATTAAATTCTGAATGTTAATTTTCATTATGAAGTTTGCACATCCTAGTCAGTTCCACACCTAGTAGGAAGTGGAGGAATCTAGGCAGAGCAGTGACCACTGTGCAGAGGGATACCTAGCAACATATAAGAATTTTGGGATTTAAGACACCAGCAGCCTGGACAGCTGTTATTAAACCGGGTTTTCTCCTCTTCACAAACTGCTCATCTTTCATGATTCAGAAGTCAAGCTCTAGGCCAAGAAGTAAGGAGGGGAGTGGTATAATGTAAGAAGCAGGAATGGACCAACCAAGACAAAGTAACTAGGCTAAAAATGCAAGAATCAGATCCCAAAGAAAATCTTGAGGTGTCAGTCAGCACTCCACTTCAGGAAGAAGAAAGGAAGAAAGAGATTAAGTAATTTAACCTCAGACTGCTGATGCTCTGGCTTTTCAAGTCTGTCTCCCAGCAAAGCAGATGCTAGCACACTTTTGGCAAAGGTTTTGTCCTATACAGGAAGGATGAACCAAGTTCTAAGGATAAACATGCGTCAGTAACAGTTGACTGTAATGATTTCACTCTCTAAATGTCACCGACTGCAGACCATTTCCTCTATGCCTTCCCCAGAAGCCAAGAGCTACCGAACGTCCTGCAGACTCTTGGAATCAAAGAGGTCTCTCTTGAGATACAAAACATATGCCAGTAAATACATGCTTACTACACACATTCCAATGTATGAGAAATCTACCGCCATCTCACAGGCATAAAATTAATCTGGGTACATCATACACAGGGAAGTAGCTAAATTCCAACTGGAACAAGAAAAGTACATACAGACTCTACCAAAGTCAGGGGTTCAACCTTCTCAGCTGGACTCTATTCTAGTAATAGCCCAGGTTTTACAACTCTGACAGGGAATGGTTTCTGTGCATCTAAAACTAAATAAATTCAAGATAATAAACTACTTTCCTTCCAAAATATACTCAATAGCATATAAGGAACAGCTTAAGTTAAAGCTATTTAAAGAGTACACAGACCCTGAATAGTGGACTAAGCTAAGAATTCTTGCTAATCCGACAAGGGACACTTTGGCACTTGAAAGTACTGAGTAAGAGCCATAATCCCTGTTCTCAGTGACCCTCTATCTAGCAGGGAAAAAAAATGTTTAAATAACAAACTACAGTATTCTATGGTGAGTGAGCACTATGAAAGTCACCCAAACAAAGGACTCCCACAGAATGCAGAGATCCACTGCTTCCTGAAATAGACAGAAAGGCCTCCTGGGGCATGAGTGTGAATTCAGTTTGCTAATGCTGGCAACCAGGCTGATGACCACAACACAAAGGCAAAAAATAAGGGAGTATCAGGCAATGAAGTCTGAGAACGGTAAGTTGTAGATTGTGGCTGGAATAAAAATTAAATACTACAAATACAAATGGTTGTAGGAGTCAAATGAGTGTCACAAACACAGCAAAACAGTGATCACTTGCAGGCGACACTATTCTCATGTCTGAAGTGCATGAAGAGGTTACAGTAGCCAACAGTCCTGCCCAGTTAAGAAAACTGTAGGCTACTGTTGCTATGTAGAAACTTAAAACTGAGGCCAACTGATTTTTCAAATAAGGTCAGAAATTCAAAACTCCATCCTGCTTTTAAACACTTATACAACTAGTTAAGGACAGGTTTTGAAACATAAGCCAAATGAAATGGATCTGTAGATAAATATCAGTCTAGGGGCCAAGACCTGCAATCTGATGCCAAATATGGAGTGGCTGCAACACTGCCTCATGTTTTAGAATAGAATAGATGGGTAAAGGCCTTGAATATCACCTAAAGAATTTCAATATTGCATTGGCTCTTAGAGAATTATGACATAAGATATGAACAGATAGATACATTTCAGAAAAGTGCTTCTTAAAAGGCTTTTATATATGTATATGCATGTATATGTAATAATAACATATGCATGTATATATAATAATAAGAAGAAACCAACAAATTGGAGCAGGGGGAGTAGTGCAATTAGAAGGAGATAATATAGGAGGGGTTAGAGGGAGGAAAGGAAGACGCAAGTGATATATCTGTATTTTAAATTTAAAGAAATTTTTTGAGAGAAAAAAATGGGATGTTGGAACGTGCTGTTTGAAGTGATAGTGGCATGAAGGACATGAATTACAGAAGAGCCTGCAATGGGATCAACCAGCATTTGCCCAGCTGAGAAATAGAAGTCTTGCCAGAAGAAGAAACAAGGAAGAAAATAAAATGCAGAAGGGTACACTTAAGTATATATAATGCTTTGGATAGAGCTCTGCCCTTTCAGGGCTTTTAATGCTGCTTTGCTGGGTAATTTTATGTCCTTTTGACACAAGCTAGAGTCATTTGGGAAGAGGGAATCTCAATTGGGGAAAACGCTTCCCTAAGAGTTGCCTGTGGGAAAATCTGTAGTGAACTTTGCTAAAAAGTAATTAACATAGGAGGAACCTGTTCATTGTGGGCAGTGCTATCTCTAGGCAGGTGGTTCCAGGGTATATAAGAAAGCACGCTATTAATATGAGGGGATGTGCCCAGTCTTATGGCAACATGATATGCCAGGTTTGGTTGCTATCCCTGGGAGGCCTGCCTTTTCTGAATGGAAACAGAGGAAGAGGAGTTGATCTGGGGGACAGGGGAGCTGGGAGGAAGGGACTGGGGGAGAGGAGGGAGGGGAAACTGGTTGGGATGTAATATATGAGAGAAAAATGAAGTATGGAAGAAAGGAAGGAAGGAAGGAAGAGAAAGGAAGGAAGGAAGAGAAAGGAAGGAAGGAAGGAAGGAAGGAAGGAAGGAAGGAAGAGAAAGGAAGGAAGGAAGGAAGGAAGGAAGGAAGAGAAAGGAAGGAAGGAAGGAAGGAAGGAAGAGAAAGGAAGGAAGGAAGGAAGGAAGAGAAAGGAAGGAAGGAAGGAAGGAAGGAAGGAAGGAAGAGGAAGGAAGGAAGGAAGGAAAAGAAGGAAGGAAGGAAGGAAAAGGAAGGAAGGAAGGAAAGAAGAAAAAGAAAGGAAGGAAGGAAGGAAAGAAGAAAAAGAAAGGAAGGAAGGAAGGAAAAGGAAGGAAGGAAGAAAAGGGAAGGAAGGAAGGAAGGAAAAGGAAGGAAGGAAGGAAGAAAAAGAAAGGAAGGAAGGAAGGAAGGAAGGAAGGAAAGAAGAGAAAGGAAGGAAGGAAGGAAGGAAGGAAGGAAAGAAGAGAAAGGAAGGAAGGAAGGAAGGAAGAGAAAGGAAGGAAGGAAGGAAGGAAGGAAGGAAGGAAGAGAAAGGAAGGAAGGAAGGAAGGAAGAGAAAGGAAGGAAGGAAGGAAGGAAGGAAGAGAAAGGAAGGAAGGAAGGAAGGAAGGAAGAGAAAGGAAGGAAGGAAGGAAAAGGAAGGAAGGAAGAAAAGGGAAGGAAGGAAGGAAGGAAAAGGAAGGAAGGAAGGAAGAAAAAGAAAGGAAGGAAGGAAGGAAGGAAGGAAGGAAAGAAGAGAAAGGAAGGAAGGAAGGAAGGAAGGAAAGAAGAGAAAGGAAGGAAGGAAGGAAGGAAGGAAGAGAAAGGAAGGAAGGAAGGAAGGAAGGAAGGAAGAGAAAGGAAGGAAGGAAGGAAGGAAGGAAGGAAGGAAGGAAGAGAAAGGAAGGAAGGAAGGAAGGAAGGAAGGAAGGAAGGAAGGAAGGAAGAGAAAGGAAGGAAGGAAGGAAGGAAGGAAGGAAGGAAGAGAAAGGAAGGAAGGAAGGAAGGAAAAGGAAAGAAGGAAGGAAGGAAGGAAAAGGAAGGAAGGAAGAAAAAGGAAGGAAGGAAGGAAGGAAGGAAGGAAGGAAGGAAGGAAAAGGAAGGAAGGAAGGAAGGAAGAAAAAGAAAGGAAGGAAGGAAGGAAAGAAGAGAAAGGAAGGAAGGAAGGAAGGAAAGAAGAGAAAGGAAGGAAGGAAGGAAGGAAGGAAGGGAGGGAGGGAGGGAGGGAAGAAGGGAGGGAGGGAGGGAGGGAGGGAGGGAGGGAGGGAGGGAGGGAGGGAGGGAGGGAGGGAGGGAGGGAAAGAGAAAGCAAATAGGTTGAGCAAGCCATGGAGAGCAAGCCAGTGAGCAGCATTCCTCTATGGCCTCTGTTTCAGCTTCTGCCTCCAGGTTCCTGCTTTGACTTCCTTTGAAGATGAATTATGACTCTATTGCAGGGTTCTGGTCAAATCAATTAGACACTGAAACACTTCTCTAAATTCTCAGCTTTCTACCTTTGTATACACATAGTTGTTTCTAGAAAAAAAAGTTTCAAAAAAATGGCATTTTCCTAAAAAGTTTGAATTTACCTTTCCTTAGAAAGATTCAGCTGCATCCTAAGTGTTTTAGTTCATAAATTTGGCACAATATTTTTACATTGGCATTTTCAGGCATCAAAGCATAATTTACTTCTTTTACTGACAATACTACATATGACCTGAGTGGTCTGTGATGCTGCACTGAACTATGCTCCCTTTCTTACCGAAGCCTTAGATTATTATGTTCTATGGGGCTATAAAGATGGAAGTCATGTGGAAATGGTTTCCATAACATCATTAGCGTTGGTGGGCTTGTGGCTCCACCATCTGAATCCATAATTGGTGAAAACAGACTTTTCATTACGACTACAAATATAGACTTTTCTTAAACTACAGAAACCAGCAGCCAGTTTTCTTCTTTGCTGTTTCCCACCCCCCAAAATGTCAAGCAAAGTCTACAAAAATAGCAATTAACTTTTAAAAATATTTTGCTTGTTCAAGCAAATTTAAGTTACATTCAGATGTGATAGCTATTTCTATAGAATGATGTTCAGAGTTCTTCCTTGATCAGCCTGTAACAGGACCAAGGTGCATCATAAAATATTCACTGCTTCTTCCTGGTCTGGAGTCCTCACGGCACAAGGTGAAATGATGGAAACCATTTTGGGCTTACAACCAGTTTTCTGAGTAACGAGGTCAGAGTGAGGCAGAGCCAGGTGGGGCCACTCCCTCACGACCTCGACCCCCACCTTCCTGGCACGAGATCAGGGGCTGCCAGGGATTGTGCTATCCTCTATTTGTTACGAAACTATCTCTACCTTCCTTTTGATCAGCAATTTATACTAAGAAACAATGTTATTTTGGTGTCATATAATTCTACTTTTTTCTAGTAGATTGCTGTATGGAATTCTGTGAAAATATTTGAGAAAAGGTCTGTATTACATAAATAAATTCTTTGTATGTTGTGAACTTTAAAAAAAAAAGATGGAAGTCATGTGGAAAAGATGGCATAGTCTGCAGTACAGTGCCCACAAGAACCTGAAATGCACAGAAGACTTGATGGCCACAAGACAAAGATTGGTTGAGCGCAGGTACACAAATGGGAAAGGTCCAATGCCCTGAGACAACTTAGACTTGATCTTTAAATTCCTACTGTTTCTTCTCTCTGACAGAGACAGTTGTTCTGCCCCACCAGTGTGCAATGGCCGAGTCACACTTCTGTATGCCAGGATAAAAACAATTCAGCTTCATCTGGCAAAACGTAACTTGCTGGAGTCCTATGGCTCTCTGAAGCCTATGCCATGGCAACAGAACAAAAAAGAAGGTCTAACAAAAGCCAAATCCCCTTACATTTGTTCGAAGTGTGTGTCCTAGACTCAGGTCATGCCATTAACATCACACCAAGTTTATACAGCACTTGTGAATTAGAAACACATATCAGAAAACCAATCAAATGAAACAAGTCACAGGGAAAACAGAAAACACATCTCTTAAGCTCAAACTATGACATGGTCCACACAGGAAAAGGCACTATTGACCTATTTGGACAGTCTTTTAAGGACAACACTGAGAAAAACTCAGGGAACTCCGACATGATACAGCTGATGATACACGTCTCCTAAAGAGGCTTTATGGCATTCAACTTGAAATTTATTAGCTAAAGGAAATGTGCTATTCACCTTTTCTGCCCATGGTCCTTAGAGCAGCTTCTGGTAAGAGCAGCTCCTTGGTAATGACTACTGAGCTGCTGATTGAAATGGTCTAGAAAGTAAGGTCTTGCTGAAAACTCCCTCCAGGCAGGCGCACTGGCCTTCGGCGGATGGTGCTGCACGAGGGGAAGAAAGGGCTTTACAAAAGCAGAAGAGAGCACGGTCTTAGGTGAGAGCCGAGGTGAGTCTGAAAGGCTAAGGAGAATTTGTGCAGGCAGAGCTGGACTTGAGGAAACGCTGGCTAAAGAGCCCAGGTGGGATGGCTGTTAGGGACTACCAGTACTCTAAAGAGTTGCCACAGGGCAACAGGAGAAGCAAAGGCCAAGACTTTCTTTCCTTTCTGAGTTTTCACTTTCTCATTTTGGCACTAAGATCCAGAAGGCCTGATCGCAACTGGGATGCAGTGAAACAGCAGAGAGCCACAGATGGGCTCACACTCAGCTACCAGGAGCAGCCTGTCTCCTTCGAACTGCCACAGAAAAAAACGTTTCGCTGTCCACAAAATGCTAACGTAAGGGGTCAGAAATCAAGTAGTTATAGGAACTAAAAAACTCTTTAGTGATGCTCAAACTTTTTTTTTATTTTAATTATAGGATGCCATCCTTAAATAAAATCTTACAAATGACCTCAGGATACTAACACATAAATCTGCTGTGGCTGCAGCAGGTTGCTTGAATCCTGCCTGAGACACTTCCATTTTAATCATTGAGGTTACAAACAGGAACACTGATAATCAAGGCTAAGCTTCTCATTTGACAGAGGCTGAACACCTACTCAGGCAGTGCAGAGAAGAGGGAAAAACCAGAGTCCAGGAATGCCAAACCCCAGGCCAGGGCTCCTCCCAGAGGAGGAAGACAGGCTCATACTCACCATCTTTGCTCAGCCATTGCTTTCTTGTTCTGTACAAAAGGAGCTTGTTGTGGACATATGGTAACAAGAACTTGACACACCAGCTCTCCACACCAAGTTTGTTCTCGACCAGGACTATGGGACTCCGGTTATATCTTGCTTCAGGACATGGGATCAGGCCAATTTCATCTCTAAATATGTAAGATATAAAAAGAAACTGAAGATAATACTGACTTTCACATTTTTTTTAATAATTTCTCAAGGTATTTAAAAAACCCCATACATTTCTTTTTAAGAATATAACTATGAGGGGGGTGGTGGCACACACCTTTAATCCTAGCACTCCCGAGGCACGGGCAGGTGGATCTCTGTGAGTTCAAGGCCAGCCTGATCTACAGAGTGAGATTCAGTGCAGTCAGAGCTGTTACACAGAGATACCCTGTCTCGAAACAATAACAACAACAAAAATAACAAAAAAATTAAAAGTTTAATTTTAGGTGGGTGTGGTAGTGCACATGCCTCTAATCCCAGCACTAGGGAGCAGAGGCAGAGACAGGTGTATCTCTGGGAGTTCAAGGCTGGCCTGGTCTACAAAGCAAGTTCCAGGACAGCTAGGACCACACAGAGAAACCCTGTCTTGGGGGGGGGGGGGGAGAGGTAATAACTAAGCTCATATACTGGAATTGTAGCAACAAAAAATAATTTTTTAAAATATTGTTTGCTGATAACAGCAGAAGTACAGAGGAAAAAGTACACTGCAAGCCTCCTTATGGGCAGGGGTCAAAGTTCAGCTTGTATTTAGATGGTAATCTGAAAACACCTTTCAGCATTGTAAAGCACATACTGCTACCCGACCCTGCAGTTACCCTATCCAACAACAACACTGCAGCTAGACAGGAAACAATCAATCATTTAAGGGTTTGATGCAGGCAAAGAAAGCACAGCTCAGCAGCGTGGTAACGGCTAAGTAATGATGCAGGTCTGCACATACTGATCTACCTGCCAAAAATATGGGGACTAAGCAAAATGCACATAATGAAAAAGCCTTTTATGTAATTTCTTTAAAATATGTATTAGATACATTAAATTTCCCTTGGAAAGGCATCAAGAATTTTTCTTGAGAAACAAAGGTAATAAATGAGGAAGAATTGTATTTTTATAGAATTATTTTAAGAATGCAAATCAATGTGTTTATATTTGCTTGCTATAATAATAAATGTGGAACAGAAACAAATTATTAATAAACGTAAGTTTGCCTATGAAATTTTTGGCTCACTTACCCTCTATATATTGCCGAATTTTAAAAAAACCATCCTTATGATAAAAATATCAAAATGCAAAATATATTTCAGAATGTGGTCAGTCAATCCACCTTAACTTAAAAATCTGCACTAAAAACAAGAGACTTGATTAATAAACACCTTCTGATCTTGGCTCTAACAATAATAGAGTGCTGGAAAGAAGGCTCTGAAAGTAGAATGCCTGAATTAGAGGCCTGAGGATGAGCTAGTATCCCCAGTGCCCATGTACAGCCCAGCTGTGGCCACAGTTGACTGAAATCCCAGTGCTGTTGGGGGCAAAGACAGGAGAATTGCCAGAAATTCTGGCCAGTCATACTAGCCAAAAATAAAGTGCTAGGTTCAGTGAGAGACCTTTTTTCACAAGAATAAGCTGAAAAATGACAGATCTGAATAACCAATGTTCTTATCTGGTTTCTATGCTCTCACATCCAAAAACACATGTGAATACCACATACACCACACACACACACACAGAAAGAGAGAGAGAGAGAGAGAGAGAGAGAGAGAGAGAGAGAGATTTTTTTTAGAAGTTATCTTTAGAATTTGCCTATTCACTTTGTAAAAAAGATTGCATATGGTGGTACCCCAGGAAGTAGAAAATACCAGATCCCCTAGAGCTGGAGTAGAGGTGATTGTGAGCCACTGGATATGACATGAATGTTGGTAACTGAACTGTCTTTTGGAAGAGCAGCAAACGTGTGTGACCACTGAATCATCTTTCTAGTCCCACATCTCTTCTTCACAATAAAGAACAGGGCTGAAGATGCAGCTCAATAGAGTGTTGCAAGGAGAGTGGGGGCCCTGCTTTTAGTCTCGGATGCCCGGCTAGCTTACACCTGAAATAACCACACAGAAATTGCTTTAATTAAATCACTGCCTGGCCTATTATCTCTAGCCTCTTATTTGCTAACTCTCATGTCTTGATTTAACCCATTTCTATTAATCTGTATATTGCCACATAGCAGTGGCTTACCGGGAAAGATTTAGCACGTCTGATTCTGGCAGCTCCATGGTGGCTCTCTCACTCTGCTTTCTTCCTCCCAGCATTCAGTTCTGTCTTCTCTGCCTACCTAAGTTCTGCCCTATCAGGCCAAGCAGTTTCTTTATTGATTAATCAATAAAAGCAACACATAAACAGAAGGACCTCCTACACCAGTAGAGTGCTTGCACAGCATTCTTGAAGCCCTGGATTTGACCCCAAGCACCACCTCAATCTGCCCCAAAGGCACACACCTGCAATCTCCATACTTGAAAGGCAGAATCAGGGATGGCATGGGAAGCAGAAGCAGATGGTTAGATCTCTGAGTTCGAGGCTAGCCTGGTCTATGAGTTTTAGGATAGCCAGAGCTACACAGAGAAACCCTGTCTGGGGAGAAGGGGATGGGGTGTAAAAGTAACATAACTGGAATCAAAATCATACAGGGCTATACATCAAGTGGGAACTACACGAGATGGATGCTGTCTCCCTTCCCCTGCCAATATAAATTGAAAAAATAAACAAAAAGTTGATCTTCAGAATTTATTTGTGACAATGCCTTTTAAGTCCTTAGAATTCTTTTGGAAAGAAGACAGAGGTCTGATATAAAAATGGGACAAGCCTGTTTAATCGCAGATTGTAAGAAAGTCCTCTTCTATTAAAAACATGTATCTATCTAAAACAGACCCACCCAGATCAGCCTCTCCACTGGACAGCTCAGAGGCAGTCCAGTCTCTACTGACCACTTTGTTAGTGACTCAAGGATCTGTTAATGAACAAGGCACTAAAATCCCTTGCAAAGTAATCACAGCTCCAGAAGACTCTGGGGTCTACAAACACCAGGCTCAGGTAGATTCAGAGGTCTCTGTTAATACAGATGCGCTACACTAGTGCCATCACCATAGAAAAACAGTTACAGAATATACTGCATACTTTTAGTTAGACTTCTAAGAGTTTCTCTGTGGGATGGCCACATCTACAATAAAAGGTAACCACTTGGTTCTTCCTGTAGTGCCAAGGACGCTCTGGGGGGAAAATCCTGAGAGAGCACCTCGTCAATACTCAAGTTTTCAAAGCACACCTATGTGAAGTTGAACACTTTAGGAAATAACCTAAGAACAGAAAAATAGCTCATTCAATCCCAGCACTTGAGAGGCAGAGGCAGGAGGATCCCTGTGAGTTCAAGGCCAGCCTGGTCTACATAATACATTCCAGGCCAGCCAGGGCTACACAGTGAGATCCTGTCTCAAACAAACAAACAAAAAACGAATAACCTAAAATTAGCAAAACCAAATGAAAAAAGCAACCCCTCAATTTACTCAAGAGATTGTGTTCTCTGAGATCTAATAACTACTTGTAACACTTCAAGGAATTCTAGGAGCTAAAAACATGTTACATTAGCAAAAATAAAAGAATCCCAGCTTCCAGATATACAGTTTGGGAGGATTTTAAAACTCACAATGTTAAAAACAAGTTTTGCTCACTATAGTTGTACTACATATAAAATGTCCAAGTACTAATTTAGTGCCTAAATTATAGGACAAAGTCATCTATAAAATTAAACACACACACACACACACACACTACTGTGGCAGGCTACCCTTCCAAGAAACTTTCAAAAAACAAAGGGCCTTAGGGACAGCAGTACTCAGTAACTGCATTTGAATGAATGGTCATCCTTGCTCCTCAGTGACATTTACACAGCTTTCAAAGGTCATTCCAGGAGAATATCACCTCTACTCTTTGTAATACACTGTACTGAGAACAGCACAGGTCATCTAACATGCAACTTTAGCCTCAGCAGACCTCACTCTCCCCATTAGAAAACGGGTAGACTCTATTTCATCTCTAGTAAAGAAAATTGGTCAGAGTGTACTCAGCTTTCAAATTGTATACAGTGAAACTTGACACCTATTTCCATGTAAAGAGAAAGAGTCATAAGGATGTAAACCTTTGAAGAAAAAAAAGAATGAAAAGACACAGTACTGTAGAGACAAAAGCCCTTGATAACAGCCCCTAGACTAACTAGTCTCTCTTCTACCACCAATGGCCAGTGTGATGTGTTAGGTTATTTACCTCTGGACCGCTCATCAGAAATATAGACATATAATATCTTCTTGCTTGTTATGAAAACCAAAGGTGAAGAATGTGGCAAACTATGAAGTGCTAGGCATACATAAAGGCTATCAATTCAGTTAACAGCCTGAGGTCATCAATGTCAAGCTTCATGGTTAGTGGGTGATAGAGGGCTGAGGAGAAAAATTTAATCTTTTGTTCAAGTTATCTGACCCTAAGATACAGTGTTTTGTTACTTCTAAAAAATTACAGCATTTTCTTTAGAGATATGTGGTCCATAAGCTTCAGAACAACAGAATGTTTCAATTTAGGTTTGTTTCTATTCCTTTAGATTACTGTCTAATTTTTTTCAGGCAATTTAGAATTCTAAATCATTTTTAAATGAGAGGAGGAAGCTCATTCTTCTTGCATTTCTCCTTTTATCAGATGAGGTCCACTGAGCTTGAGGGGATTACTGGAAGTTGGCATTACTAGCAGCTATCTTAAGAATCTGGGTCTCCATCTTAAATTACAATTTCATACCCAAATTGTAGAAAACTCAGGAAAAATAAAACTAAAAGGCTGAATCTGTAATAATGTTTGAGTATATGTCTTTTTGCCCTTCTCAAGTATTTTTAAAAAAGGGAAATCACATCGTACATAGACTTTTGACAAAACTTAGACGTTAACATTTAAGATTTCCTACATAATTGATATTTTAAATGCTTATAAATGACTGTAAGCATCAGATAATTTTCAATTATTCCTCCTGAAAAAGCCTTTATGAGGGGCTTCTGAGTCTTTCACTACCACAAAACTCCTTTCCCCATAATTTTATGTTTCTAGAAACTTAGAGTCCTGTATTTAACCATTTGCTCAGGTAAATATTCTGTGCATGATCAGATTAAGGAGTTTTCGAAGAAACTGAGGTCAGGAGCAGCAAAAGTTTTAATCTTCTCAAAGAGGTACAACAAGGCTCAGTGTAGGTGCCCTGATGGACTGCTCCATGGACAACACGGGATTCTGCAGGTGTTTGGGGTCTCACTTCACAGTGGACAGCCCATGGAGTCCAGGGTCCTATCACATGGATGTCAATGTGCAGCAGCTTCTCTCGTCTGTGTGCTGCAGAAACAACAACTGTCATCTACAGCTTACTTTTCTGCTTCTAAGCAGGATGCATTTTCCCCAATACTAAACATGAACTCTGTACAGTGTCACAACTGAACAGAAAATGGCCCAGATTCAGGAAATCTTATAAATATCTTTACTGAATAGCTATTTTTGTTTTATATGCTGAAATTCTTTCTAAAATCACCAAAAAGAAAAATACCCACAGAAACTGACACTTGCATATTAATAATTAAAACTTGACTGATATTGAAGATATTTCAGAGATCTAATAGGCTTCCTCACTAATTTTGAAGCTTACTTTCTGTACTACTGAAACTATTACTGACATTATTTAGGAAACAGGAACTGACATTTATTGTTTATTGCATGACACATTCTGTGTTTACACATTTACAGTAAAAAAGAAAACTTTGCCTCATTTTATAGATAAGAGAGTCTTATCTAAGTATTCAAATTAGCAAATGACAAGGTTCAAATCCAGGCCTCAAATTCTAAACAAAATTTAATAAATAACTACACTATCATTTAAATGTGTAAAACACATGTATAAGACCATTATATTCTGTGGTTTCATATTCTGCCACCTGTAGGCAACTTTAAACTGTGTTTCAATATTACTCCCTGACCTAACAGTTTTCTGTGGGGCCTCCCTACTGATGAGATGGGCATCCTTCCTTGTGTCTCTATCTAAAACCTTATAATCCAAATAAAGTCTCTGGGCATCACTGTTTATGTCACTCCTACCCTTTCTGTCTCCTTTCATAAGTGTGTGTTGATTGGTCTGAAATTCCATTAAGGAATCCTTTCTCAACTGTGCACTAATCTATATGCTCAGCTCCCAGTACAGTTATCCCCAGACTAGCATTTTGCCTGTCAAATGGGAGTGTTCTTTTGCTGTACACATGAATTCCACACTTAGGCCCGACAGTCAAGGACTTCTATAACCCGTTCCTGAGGAATCTTTTCAATCACACCTTGTTGCTTTTGATCAATGTATTGCTCCCAGTTTCTCCTGATACAGTAAGTCCTACCTAGACTTTGATGTTCGCGTTAAAAGCTGCCTCCCCTAGAATACACCCACTATCTCTTCTCTTCCAAAACACATCTTCACTAAGAACTATGGTGTAGAGTTAATTTACTGTTCATGTAGGTCAGGTCTTAGGTGTCCACTAAGACCACACAACACAACATAGTACTCACTTATTATGAGTATAATTATGCTTGAAATCAAAAGTTCAGTTCTCATTCACAGTAAGTACACTCCAAGTGCTCCACAGCTACACATGGCTAATATAGCAGATGCACAGCTCAATCGCACCAGAAATTTGGCTTCAGTGCAAACTATATTTGTACTTCTTGTCTCATATAGTGAATATGGTACCTACTGCTCCTCAAATCAACGTAGCTATCCAATAAAACAAATCAATTTGCGGAATAAAGGACTGTTAACCTGATGGCCTAATTAGGTGTATAGCAGATAGCTGTCTTTCACATTAAGGCACAGTCTATACCTCATGGTAATAAATATTTCTGGGTCAAACCACTAATTGCAGGGAACCCAGTAGGGTTCCCAGTCTCCTACGAAACAATATCTGTATTGTGTTTTCCACTTTGCAAAGTGTTCTGGCAAGGAGTGGAAGAACCGAGGTTAACTCCAGTGCTTTGAATTCTCATTATCTCTACAAACCGAGAAGACATGGAGCCAGGGGAAAACCAATCCATACCTGATAGAAACATCATTCTTAGTTCTTATTGAACCTTTGATTGCTTCAGGTAGATATTCTACAGAAACAAAATCAATATATTCACAGAAGTAGATGTTAACAAATAAATGAGCAATCTATCTCACACTGGAGGAAAAGGGAAAATAAAAGGCAAATATAGAAAAACTTCTGTAAATATTGTTATTAGATGCTAACTTAAAGACAGACATTGGTTATTAAAAAACTAGACAAACAGCTTTTCTGAGTCTAAAAAGGCCAAACTGAGTAAAGACATACCGGCACTTCTGAAAGGTCCAACATACAAGACATTTTAAGAGATGATAGCTAGAAGACACTTCTACTGTAGGGAATGCGTACTGAAATACAGCTACTGAAAATGCTAAATAATGAATTGAGCTATTTAAATGTTCACAGTTTACATAACTTATTATTTCAGGCGCCCAATTTAGCTTAAACTTTCTTAGCTCAAATGACCCAAATATTTACAAATAATGATACGTTTTGATAAAGTATATATTAATGAGACTGCAGAGTAAAAATATGAAGAAGGGGCCCTTTAAGAGTTCTGGTAAATGTGATCCAGAAAAACAGACACTTACTCCATACGGCACCAAGTCAACCTGCCTAACCCATTAGCCTAATCTTAGTTTTGCCAAATATAAATTTAGTTTACCTCAAAGATGAGAAACTGAAGTGATTACTGTATTGGACCTCTAACCTTTGCTATAATTTCATTTGGAAGAAAAGAAAAAAAAAACAATGATGAAAAATAAACCTTTCATTTGCCCAACTTTTTTTTTTTTTTTAAAGGATGTCTCTTTGCACTGTGGCTGGAATTCTCAAAAAGGGCCTCAAAGACTGACACACAAGACTTCAAAGCATTCTTTAAAAGGCCCAGTAGCCACTATGGCTACTGCCAGGAAATCACTCCAAACATTCATTCTGAAAAAAGTCAACAGTCAAAAGAGGAAAGGAAGAAGACTTAGAGCTGTCAGAGCTGGCAGGTATGTTTTTGAGGCCAGCAGTCTTTTGTCTTTAGTGAAGCACAGTTTTAAGCCCCTAATTGCCACAAAGGAGCAGGCCATCTGAGGACGGCTAAATTCTTTACGAACACCACCTTGGAAAAAGGACAATTTGTTAAAATGTAGGTTTGGCCTTTCATTTAGTCGGAAAAGCGAAGGAAGCTGAAGTGTTTAAAAATAACCCATGTGTTCTAATTAAAAAAAAAGATATTAAAAATAAATTGTAGACTCAAAGAAAAAAATAATACAAAACTAGACTCCCATGTTTGTTTTCCCAGGAGAGAGGGGAGGGGAAATGGACTACACTCTTGCTTCTTTCTGATTCTTCTGTCTACTGATGTGGGTAACTCTTTCGCAGTTTTCTTCTCATTCGTTGAAGGTAGAGTGCTATAAAGAATAAAATCTTCAGAGTGTCTTCCTAGAGAATAACAAGTAAACGGAAAGGGAGGAGAATATATGTCAGTCCTTCAGTGAACTTAGAGAGGGCAACAGTTCTGGGTAAGAATGCCAAAAGATGCTCGTCTGTAACTTCCGACGCGCTTCTGATAAAAAGTATCCAGTTGGCAACAGCTTTAGGAGAGATCCACCCAGGTCACCTTCAAAAATTGTTACATCCGACTAGCTTTGCAATTTTGTGACAAGTGAGGGGAAAAGTCAAAAGCAGCCCCCAGTCGACTTTAGTAACCTGAAAGGGGGTTGCGGGGAGTCTGATGGGGTGCATGACCCTCTAGAATCTCGCAGGGGATGCCACCGAGAGCCGCCTGCAAGGCACAGAGACCCACAGCGGTGGCCGGCCCGCGGAGCAAGCGCGCCCAGGCGGAGGGCGGCCGGGAGAAGAGTTGTCACAACTCCCAGGACGCGCCCGGCAGGGCAGGAAACTCCACGCTCCGACGTGGCTGTCGGAGGTCGCTTCCCAACACCGGCCCGCCACGCGTCCTGGTAACGGCCAGCTGGCCCGGCGCGACAGTCCCAGCCGCGCTCCGCCTGTCGGAAGCGCGCGTGGGGCCCGAGCGGCAGCCGCGAGTGGACTAGAGCGCGGCACCGGCCCGCCCCCGACGACCCCGGCGGCGCAGGACGCGCGACTCACATGTGCGGGTTCCTGCGGAAGGCGTTGGTGATGTCCTTCACTACCCTCTGCACCAGCACCGCCACCTCCTCGCTCGTCTCGGCCATGTTGGCGGCCGCCGCGATCCTGCGCGCCTCCGGGAGAGCCCAGCCGCCGGCGGGAGTTCCGCGGGGGCGCGCGCGCGCGCCGGCTCAGGCGCGTCCTCTCCGAGGCCGCTGAGCACTTCCGGGTCAGGGAGTGCCGCTTCGCTACTGAGTTGGGCACTATCTGCTCCTTGACTGTGATTTAATTTTGGTGCGCTTGGCATGGAGGAAGGAGGGTCCCTCCCGCACCTCCCCGAGCAGGCGTGGGCCAGGGGGGCCTTTTCCGAGCGACCTCCGGACCACAGGACCATGCCAGCCCACCCCGGGCGGAGGCCTCTTACTGACCTCCTTTTGCACCCCTGTGCCACTTTTGTTTCTGAAATTTAAAGTAACCCTTTTAATTAAAGCTTTGTAATTCATTAAGCAAAGAAAAAGAATGTAAAGGGAAAAAAATTACCCTCCAGATCCGTTTTAAAAAATATATAAACTTTTCTTGATTTACACAATGTTTGATGATGGCTGAGTTAATTAAGAGTATAAATAAATAAATACATATACATACATAAATAAATAAGCAAGGCCCTGGCAATTTGTTTCTGATGTATTTGGTGATGGCTGAGTTAATTTGGAGTATAAAGTATAAATAAATAACTTACAGAATTGCTCTGTTCCATGTGGATTTTAAAATGTTGTGATTAAATGTTTACATATCAGGGTGTGTTTTAGTCTCTTCTGAGTACAAAAATCTAACTTCCTCCCACTGGTGGTGGTAGTTGTTCCTCATCCTCTTCCTCCTTCTGTTCCAAGCATGTTCTTCCCATACTTGAAGTTTGTATCTTTTGAAAAATATTTGCCTGACAAGGTGGTGTCCAGCTGAAACTGTGAGTTCACCCAGCACTTGGGAGGTGGAAACAGTAGGCTGTCAAGTTCAAGGTCGTCGTTGATGGGTTAGTTTGATACTTGGGTCTCTAAAAGCCAAAACTTTGAGCCGGGTGGTGGTGGCGCACGCCTTTAATCCCAGCACTCAGGAGGCAGAGGCAGGAGGATCTTTGTGAGTCCGAGGCCAGCCTGGTTTACAAGAGCTAGTTTAGTTCCAGGACAGGCTCCAAAGCTACAGAGAAACGCTGTCTCGAAAAAACAAGAAAAAACGGTTGGTCATTGTCCTGATCAAGAAACAAGAGAAAGTCTACAAAATTGTAGAAAGCAAGACATTTGGACCTGTTTACAATGCTTTAAAAATCAGCCCGACTTTCTAATAAGTTCTAGGAAGAAGCAGTGAACCGATCTCTGGGCCGAGACTAACTCAAGAGCCCTACAGAAGAGTATGGTAGAGGGGCTGGAGAGGCGGCTCAGCAACTAAGAACACTGTTTTCTAGACCGCAAAACCACTTGTAACTCCAGCTCCAGAGAGTCCAAAAATCCTCTTCTGGCCTCTATCAGAAGACACATACACATGCTCACATGCATACACACCTTAATTTTTTTAAAAAAAAAAAATAATATAATGCTGTCTGATGGCTTCAGAAAGTTGGTATGTCTGCCTTTTCTCATCGGAACCTGATTCTTCCCTTAGTGGTACTAGGGAATAGTCCTGATTTCTGAGAGCAGAGCTGAAGGTGCACACTGAGAAACACGAATTTTTCTAATGTACTTGCATTTAAAGAGAAAAATTCAAGCTTGATTTCCCCAAATCTCAAAATAAAATCGATGTCCCAGGAAGATAGTATGTCTGTATGGCTCTGTGTTTGTCCTCTTTCCACCCTCTGGACTCATATGAAAGCTGTGAATTATGTGCCTCGTGCTTCTGAGTGTTGAAAATAATCTCACCCAGTTATTACAGCTCTAACATGTATAGAACTCAAATGTTTGGAACGGGGATATATTCAAATGATGATCCAATTCAATTTTATCAATAAGTGCTGAAATCATAAGACGTTTATAATTGAAAATCACAAGCCCTTATTAATAATATATGAGAAGTGTGCGATGAAATTTAAAACTTTGTTTAAAGATTTATATTGAGGGCACTACAAATATATAATAATGAAATATATAGCAAATAGTTCAAGTGCCCAATGGTGAGGGTCCGAGGAGACGGCTCAGCAAGTAAAAATGTTAGTGATGCAAGCCCGAAGACCCAAGTTCTGTCCCTGAAGTCGACAGTAGAGGGGGGAAAAGCAAATCCAGTGACTTGTCCTCTGGCCTGTGTGCACCACAACTCAAACCTGTATCACAGCCACACACACACACACACTCAGTTAAAACTCCTAAATGATGGCTAAGTTCCATAAGGAAGTATTACCTCGTCTTCAAAAAATGACATCATAACTAAACAACTATACAGTTGGCCCTCTTTATCAGCAAGCTCCACACATCGTTAGCTGAATCCAAAAGAAGTAAAATTATTTGGAAAAACAGTACATCTGTAATAAACTTGTACAGACTTCGTTTAAAACAGACTAGAAGGCTATAAACTGAAAAGGCTAATCACGGCAATCTCTGTTTGATGGACTTAGTAGAGATAAGTGAGACCTATAAATATATGTTCTAGGGGCTAGGGCACTTTAAATATTTGAATGACACATGGGAATTGTGTTCCATCTGTAATTCCAGCTCTGGGTGGTAGAGACAGAAGATTCTTAAAGCAAGCTGGCTAACCTGACTATCTGAATTGGTGAGCTCTAGGTTTGCAGGAGAGAGCCTTCCTCAAAGAAGACAATGGAGGAGCAATTGGAGAACAGTCCCAGTATCAATCAGGGCCCCTCACATGCATGCACAAGCAAGTACATGTGAACATGTACACAGAACAGCATGCGATTGAAAAGAAGAAGAAAAATAGACATACATACATGCACACTTATAGGATACTCAAAATTCTATAAAACAAAAGTCCTGATGTATATGTTGGGCCCTAGAGTGGATACTAGACTAGTTTTAATGATTTGGGGAAAGAGATGAAGATGACTTTGAAATCTGGTCATGTCCTTACTCTCTCTATTATTCTACTTACATTATACTCTGGTACTGTGTACTCAATCTATCTTGAGTTGACCTCTACATTGTGATAACATTATACAAAGCTCATGTAGTACTAAAGGTGCTCTTATAATATTGCTAGTTTTTTTTTTTTTACTAACATAGGAAACTTATTTCATCACCTCAGCAAGTAAGTGTTGATCCAGGTGTGGTGTTGCATTCTTATAATCCCCACACTAAAAAGAGAACTGGAGAATTGCAAGTTCAAGCCCAGAGTGGATTATATAGCAAATTCCAATCTATCTTGGGCTATAGAGTGATACCTTGTCTAAAATAAAATAATTGAGTGTTGGTTTGCAACACTGCTCACTGATACAGTGCTTGCCTAGCATGTGTGATGTCATGGGTTTTCTTCTTAACATTGCCCCCATGCCTAAGAATAAATGCTCAGTTTTAGCTGTGGGAGGTCCTTCTGTATGTGTGTTGCTTTTAGTTAATGAATAAAGAAGTTTCTTTGGTCTGTGATAGGGCAGAGCAGAGCTAGGCAGAAAACTTAAACTGAATGCTGGGAGAAAGAAGGCAGAGTAAAGGAGAAGCCATGTACACCTGTAAGAATGGCCCAGATCAAAAACACTGGTGACAACTTATGCTGGAGAGGTGGTGGGGTAAAGGAAATTCTCCCGCATTGCTGGTGGGAATGCAAGCTGGTACAGCCCCTTTGGATATCAGTGTGGCAATTTCTCAGAAAATTAGGAAACAACCTTCCTCAAGACCCAGTAATACCACGTTGGGTATATATCCATAGGATGCTCAATTGTGCCACAAGGACATGTGTTCAACTATGTCCATAGCAGCATTGTTTGTCATAACCAGAATGTGGAAACAACCTAAATGCTTCTCAACCAAAGAATGGATTAAAAAAATGTGGTACATTTACACAATGGAGTACTACACAGCAGGAAAAAAAATGACATTTTGAATTTTGCAGGAAAATGGATGGAGCTAGAAAACATCATTTAGAGTGAGGTAGCCCAGATACAGAAAGACAATTATCACATGTACTCACTCCTAAGTGGATTTTAAACGTAAAGCAAAGAAAACCATCTTACAAATCACAAACCCAAAGAACTTAGACAACAATGAGGACACTAAGAGAGACATACATAGATCTAATCTACATGGGAAGTAGAAAAAGACAAGATCTCATGAGTAAATTGGGAGCATGGGGACCTTGGGAGAAGGCTGAAGGGGAGGGGAGGGGAGAGGCAGGGAAGGTAGCAGAGAAAAATGTAGAGCTCAATAAAAATCAATGAAGAAAGCAAAGCAAAGGGAGCAATACCTGTCTTCATAGGCTTTACTTGACTTTAGAGAGAAGGAAGAGAGATAACTACAGTATTAGAAACATATACATGAAATGTAGAGATGCTTTGTGCACGCCCTCGGTTTGCGTGTTTTAGTTTATTTTCTCAAACACCAGATTTCATGAATAAGGACTACTTTTAAAAAGCCACAAAAATGGCCAGGCAGTAGTGGCACACACCTTTAATCCAAGCACTCAGGCAAAGGCAAGTGGATCTCTGTGAGTTCGAGGCCAGTCTGGTCTACAAGAACTAGTTCCAGGACAACCAGGCTGCTATACAGAGAAACCCTATCTCAAAAAAAAAAAAAAAAAAAAAAAAAAAGCCACAAAAATGGTGGAGAATTCTAACGCCATCTATTGTTATCTTTTTTGGTTGACACATCTTTACATCAATTGTTGGAATAAAAATACAATAGACATTTTAGCATCGGTAAGCTGAGAGGCACCACTGTATAGAAGACCGCCTATGTCTGTAAATAAGGAATGCAGTATTATTTGCCAATCAGTATTAAATACAATAATAGTAAATGAAAACTGAGTGAAATACTATTAATCTGGGATCAGCTTAACATGTGTAAAGGATATTGCACTACAGTGTAAGCAATCTCATAGAATGTGAACTGCTTTTAACCTGAATAAGTAGGTAAATGCTACCAAGGGGCTAACGATGACTTTAAAAGACCAATTTACGCTGCCATTAGACTCCATGAAGATATGAGAGCGAGAACACCGGGAACATGAATGGTTTTGTTGCCAGGAGATGACTCTGTTTCCCTTGGCATTTGATAGTTCCAAATTACCCTTTTTCTTTGCTTTGTCCCTTTTACTACAGAGGCCCAGGGGACCCCTGATGTAATCATTAGGAAAGAATAAGGAAAATGTCTAGAAAGAAAAAGCCGGTCCAAGACTTGCACATGGAAACAGCTAGAGAAAGGCTCCTATCCTAACGCAATGCAATAGCTGCTTCTTGTGTATGAAAGATTCCAAATTGCCATAGGATTTTTCTTAGTAGCATCACTTTAAAATAGATGACTAAATAGTTTTGTTCAACAAGACTGACAGAGGAAAAACCTAATTCTTAACTGAGTTGTAAAGGCGGCCAGGAGCTTAATTTCACTGTAAAAGTTCAGTAACATGCCACTGTGATAAAACACCATGATCAAAAGGAACTTAGGGTAGACAGAATTTATGTTCCGGAGGGATACAAGTCCACGATGGCAGAAGGAAGGCATGGTAACAAAGAGGGAGCATGGTGGCAGGAACAGGAGCTGAGAGCTCATATCTTGAACTAGACGTGGGAAGCAGAGATGAGGAATGAGAAGCAGTGTGAGACTTTTCATCGCAAAGCCTGATCCCAGTGATGTTCTTCCTTCAACAAGACTGCACCCCTAAACCTCCCCAAAAGCCACCAGCAGCTGCAAAGCAAGTTTTACATTCCCAAGACCATGAGGGAAACCACTACAGTCTTTGGTATCTGACTAAAAGTAAAGAGTGTACTACTTAAAAAAAAACAAAAATAAAAACAAAAAAAAAAACAGGAAGTATTGTAATAAAAATGTACCTTATTTCTGTTTCATCTTATTTCCATATTTTAAATCACCTCTGAGATGCATCGACACTAAGATCAAGTCAAAGTTGCCTATAAGAATGATTAATTTTCCCTGTGAAATGCTGAATTATGTTCTTAACTTGTAGTATAACATTTGTAGAGATGTACAGTGTGAGATTTAGGAAGGCATGGCAAAGATGAATCCCCCACTTGACATTTTAAGCTCTGTACTTTCTATGGTCCCATCCCCCAAGCCATCAGGGTGAAAACAAAAAACCAAAACCAAAACAGTGGCAAAGATGACATATGAGACATGACTCAAAGCACTTTCGTTTAGTTATTCCATAGGTTTTATGAGTTGTTCTTGAGCCTAAAGCACTCTGGTAGCTGCTGGATATCGGATGGTGACAGAAACAGGTGCTCGGCCCCTCCTATGGCTCTTACGTTCCTATGAAGAGATAGATATAGTCAAGAAACAGACAAGTTTGTAAATAAAAATTTTAATGTATGACACAAAGGCAAAAAGCAAGTTATATGTGATACTAGTGTGGATAAGTGTATAGCTTCCAACAGTGTTGTCAGAAAAGCCTACTTGGTGATACTATTTAAGATGAAACCCACCAAAGGAGAAAGGACCTGGCCTGTGAGAAGCTGGGGAGGGGTTTCAGGAATTGTATGAAGACTTTGTGAAGCTGGAGAAGAAGGGAGCTTACTGAGCATGTCTCAAGTATCTAAAGAGGCCAAACTAAGTCTCTCCAATCTTAGAGTGTTCATAAACTGATTTCAAATTTGGGTGGCTGACGTCTGACTAGCAAAATGGAGCATAACTGCTTAGCTCCCACCCTTTCTTTCTCTCTATGTCCTTCGTGTTCTTTATTATGCTATAGTGAACAGTTCTCTGGACCAATCGTTAGTTTGGCCTATTTGGAGAATTATAAAAATTAATAGCAGGAGGGGGAGGCTATGGGGATGGCTTAGACAGTAAAGCTTGAGACTCTAAGTTAGATCTCCAGCACCCACGTAAGATCTAGGCACTATGCCTCTCATGTGTAGCCTCAGCACTCGAGGGGGCTGAATGTGGTAGAGAGAGAACCAAGAGTTGGAGTTTATCAGACAGCCAGGCTGGTTCAGTGAGAGACCTTGCCTAGAAAAGTAAGGTGGAGAGCAATGGAGGACCACACCCAACATTGACTTCTGACCTCTTCACATACATGCACATACACATACATAACACACATGCACTACCATAAACACTCACATGTACACATACACACACACATATACACACACACTCTCTCAGGGGTCCTAAGTATTTTGGTTAAGGTCCTGTCAAAGAAACAGAATTCACTCTGTATTTTAAGTAAGACTATTTTAAGACTCATCATTTGAAGTTTACTTACCATCAAGAAGCTAAAGGAGCAAAAGGCAGGAACCCTATCACCTACTTTCAGCCTATAGAAATAAAATCATTGGTATTAATTTTTCCAAAAGATGCTGCTAATCTCGAGAAACTCGGGGGCAAGGGGCTCCCAACAACACTGTCTGAAGAGTTTATGCATCTTATGAAACTTCTGCTCCTGCTTGCAGTGGCCTCCTGGAGAATAATGATCTCTTCTCTTGGCTTCCAGAATCCCATGCTCTTGCTAGGAGACCCCACTGTTTTACAAAGGATAATGTTAAAATGATCAATGGCACTGAGTAAGTGATAATCGTCCCAGGTTGACACAGACAATCCAGAACAGAAAATCTCTCTTAGTTTGGTAAGAAAAAAATTAAGTTATCCAATTTTAGGAGTAGTGGTGGAAAAGAAACCAGCCCTTCTTGGTTCTTAGACATCTGGAATCTGGTTATGGAAAAACGATATTGTGCATTGGATGGTGCTTTGGATTACCTGTCTATCGTGGAGGGTGCCATCACAAGCCTCCCTGAGCTGTCCTATCTCAGTCTGAGACTTCGGTAACGTCACTGTTTTATTAAGCAAGCTGCTTCATGTGTCAGGTACAAATCACCAGCAGCGAATCCTACTGCTGTGAAGCCTATTCTCTTGGTCCTTTTGTTTTAAATGGGAGCTCCAATCAGATTATACACCACACTGTCTATTGCTGTGTAACAAAAGAACCTCAGCTCTGTGACTTGAGAAACATTTCTCATAGGCCTGCCTACTTTCTGGGACCAATTGCGGTGAGAGTGAGTTAGGGTTCTGGAATTGCAATCAGATAATGGCTAAGAATGGAGTCACCTGAAGGCTCAAATAACCTGGAAGTCCAGGACTGTTGCTTTACTCTGTCCTGTGTTGTGGTATTCTTTGTGGGAGTCCAGCTTCTTAAATAGGGAGTCACAGCTCCATAGAGAGTCACAAAACTGAATGTAGGGGCGGTAAAAACTTTCTTAAGAGTAGGTTTCTGAACATACAATAACCAAACATTAATTCAAAGTCAAATGTGTAATGAACTCAAAGTGTTTCTAGTGGTGCTTGTCATGGTGTACTGTGTGATTTCACTCTGGCCTTGTTTCTGAATATATAACACATGTTCTTTGCGGTGCACGGGCCATCCCACCAGGCAACAACAGCATCTGAAATGGCCCAATTTAGGTTTCAGAATAGTCAATGTTATGAGTTGTGGTATTTGTATTCTGAAATTAACTTTTCTGCTCTTACAGGAGCATAATGATTGGACTTTTAATGCTTCCCAGCCATTATTCTTCAATACATGCCAAATTTGTCTTTGTGTTACATTATGCAACAATGTTTGGTTTGAAAAATTGATGTTAAAATTTCTGACTTGTGTTTCATTAAAAATAAATTGGCAAGTAAAATTTGGTTTGTGATTAGGATAGAATTTCTAAAAATTTCTGAAGTGTCTGTAAATATATTTCTACCATTTTATATTATGTATCTATGCAAAACCAAGCATTGATATTGTAAGATTAAAATACCAATCAATTGCTGCGAATAATTCTTCTGTACACTGTGAATATTCATTATTCTCATTAATTGATAAAGAAGCTGACTGGCCTATAAAAGGCAGGATAAAGTTAGGCAGGACAATCAAACTGAGGCTATTAGGATAAAGAGGGGAGAGAGAGAGGGCAGTCAGCAGATGCAGAGAGTGAGATGAGTACACAAGGTGGTACTAAAAAAAGGTACCAAGCAATGTGGCAAAGCATAGAAAGCAAATATGGGGTTAATTTAAGCATAAGAGTTGACTAGTAAGAAGCCTAAGCTATTGGCTGAGTATTCATAATGAATATTAAGCCTCTGTGTTAATTATTTGGGAGCAGGGAATCAGGACAGGAAAACACCTCCTACAATCAATCCTGCAAAATCTTGAAGATATTCTACTATTTTCATATCAATATTTATCAAAGATTTAAAAATCTAATTATTATTTGTAGGGTATGTGTGCGTCATAACACGTGTGGAGATCAGGTGATGAATTCTGGGAGTTGGGCCTTTTCTTCTACCATAAATTCTGGGGATTAAACTCAGGTCATCAGATTTGTACAGTGAGTGCCTTTACCCACTGAACCATGATGCCAGTCCTCAGAAAGATTTAATTCTTTACGTGAAAAAACAACAAATCTCATTAGTATGCAAATTTACTTTCATATTTAATAAATGATAAAATTGCATATATATGTAATTATTTTAAAATAAGATTTGATTTGTCATCAGTAAATGTTTCCTTTCTGAAGATTTATTTTTATTTACATGTATATTGATACATGCGTGTGAGTGCATGCCCCTGTGTGCAGGTGTGTGCACACTGTGCCTATGTGGAGGTCAGAACAAGGTGTTGGGTGACCTTCTCTGTCATGTTCTACTTCTGCTTTGAGGCAGGGTCTCCCAGTGAGCTCTGGGCTCACATCTTGGCCAGACTGGAAGCCATCAAGCCCCAGTGATTTTGTAGTCTCAAGTCCCCTTGGGGCTGGGATGACAGGTGGAAAATGTGATGTCAGCTCTATGCTCTATGGTACGTGAGCTGGGAGCCAGGCTGGAGACTTAAAAACATACATGCACACACAAACACACAGAGACAGAGACACAGGGACATGGGTCATCCTTGATATAACAATGCCAACTTTATTGTGCTCAGGGGCAGCCTATATAGGGCTCGGGATCTTTCAACTACAGGCCTCATCAGAAACCACTCTCCTGCCATCAAGGTCTCGTGCTCAGAGCAGCTGCAAGCCTCTCAGAGCAGGAGAAAACAAGTCATTTACAAGAAATTCAGAGTCTGGGGGTCCACAGCCCCCAACAGAAGGCATTTTTGAGGATATCTAGCTTGTTATATGGGTATCATCATCACAGAGTAAGGACGCTTACTTAACTCATGAACCATGCCTCCAGTCCCAAATGTTTTATTTTCATATATAATCACTAAAAATTTCTCAGGCAAAAAAAAGGGATTATGAATGGAAAAAATTGAAGAAACCCTGGTCTAGTACTCTGTACCCTTCTGGAAAAATATTTGAAACATTGTGACCTTAGAACACCATACATGGGAACTGGCTGCCAAGAGGAAGGAAGTGGAATCTCAGGCCAGATAAGGCTATGGCTTCAACTGCACAATGTTAAAATGGTCAGAGCACAACAGTCCTAGCAGTCCCGCTGGAGAGTGTGAAGAGCACATTGTAGAAATGAATGTAGGACATAAAGCCTTACTCTGTTATCTTTAGATAATATGACCTCCTACAAGTGCTAATGGCATGCCATGAGGACAAGTAAGGCATCTCATTAATAGAAGAAGAAATTGAAACAGGGACAGTTCCAGCTGCTGCTCCCACCTTGGAAGATGTGTTGTAGCAAGTCCAGTCCAGTAGCATGCTGGTATACCCTGGTTGTTGCTGCCGAAAGGTTGGCCACCTACCAGTAAGTGGCAAACAGCTAGAGCACTCTGGGGTGGGGTAAAAACCATGATTTTGATGATAGATATAATCTTTTTGAACACTTTCTTCATGAGCCCATTGGATAATTATTATCCATTATGGCTCTAGTCATAAGTGCATCATTTTGTTCCTGTGATTATAGACTACTTTTTCTGCAACGGGTACCCTTTGGTCAGAATTCATATAAACTAACCCTCAGAATCTATTCATATGCAAAGATATTTTTCATTATCTCTTGACTTAGCTACCTTTCTATTGCTGTGATAAGACACCGAGACCCAGGCAACTTAGAGAAGAAAGAGTTTATCTGGCGCTTACAGTCTCAGAGGGCTGGAGTCTGTGACTGTCCTGGTAGGAGTCACGGCGGCAAGCAGGTAGCAAGGTGCTAGAGCAGAGGTGAGAACTTACATTCTGATCCACACGCACAAGGCAGAGAGGGAGAGGAAGAAGCGGGGGAAGAAAAGGGGGGAGGGAGAGAGAGAGAAAAAAATGGCAAGCATCTTCTGAAGCTTCAAAGCCTACCCCCAGTGTCACTCCTCCACCAGCAAGGGCACAACTCCCAATACTTCCCAAACAGTTCCGACAACTGGGAGATAAGTATTCAAAATTATAAGCCTATAGGGACCATTCTCATCAAACCAGGACATCCCTCTTTCCCAAACCTTATCAATTCCTAAATTTTATTAATTCCTATATAATTTTTCATACATTTACCAGAGTCTCTGGCTAACCAAACTATTTCCTGCTATTTATAGACAAGTGTAGATAACTCTCTTGGTCATGCCTTCTTCCAATCTGAGTGGACAGCTAGACACAAAATTCTAATGTTCACACGGAGAATCTCCTTTCTACTTGGTTCTTTAAGGCCACGAGTAGGCCAAAATGCTGAAACACAGTACCCACTGGGTATGAAGAACTATTTGGAAACTAGGCATGTCTAGTCACAGGTCATGGGAAATTCTCCATGCTGCTACAGATAACAGGACAGGGAAAGGAACAGGACAGGGAAAGACATGTCACCACAGCAGAGGTAGGTGGTTTGGATGTCTGAGTCACTTATTCACGCTGTTTGTATCTTCAGAACCGGCTTGAACTGATTTTGTATATCCTGCTTTCAGTGCTGTTGCCCCACAAGCCAAGTAACATCTTAGATCAATCACATGCTCACCTAATGTCTCAGGTTTTCAGTCCCAGGGCACAGGAGCAAGGCCAGCACTTTGCCCAAAAGAATAATACTTATCAACAGAAGCCTGGCTTCTCCAAACTCCTGAGGGCATTGTTACGCCATTTTTATTTGCTACCGTGTGAGCATTCTGACCGGCTGTTTCAAATGCTGCTTGGCGTGCTGAGTTTACATGATCCAGATCAGATTGCACAAAGTTACATCTGCTTCGGAGTCTCCAATTGCTCTGGAAATCATTCAAAACGATAGTTTACTCAAAAAGTGACTCAAAGAACTCCATGAGAGTATGTTACAGTCAGAATTCAGATGGGTTTGCACGTCTTAGTGACAGAGTCCATAAGGGGAAATCCTGCGGTGTGCTTAGGAACATCACTTAGCTTCAAGGCCCTGAAGGTTACGAGGGTCTATCTTCCTTCCTCTGCCACACATGTGGCAAGGCAAGAGTACTTGCTATTTCCTGTACACACAACCAAAGTCCTTAAAGGAATGAAGGACTCAACTCTCTCATTAATACACACAGGCATCTGTTTATATGGAATAAGAATAGTGCAGTTGTCTATGGTGTCTATACCTTTGCCCTGGAGAATGTAAACACAGAAGTTGGAATTGTTAGACTATGTAATCTATATTTCCTATTCCTCACCTTGCAGGTAGTATACTTTCAATACATGCCCAAATGGATGCATGGCTAGATTAAATAGCTTATGAGGAAAAAGTGGTAAGCACAGGACACCTGACATGGAGGAAGTCTCCTAGGACCTTAGTCAAAAGCCTGATCACAAGGACCCCAGATTCCACATTTTGTCACTTGGATCTTTTTCTAAAATGTTGTCTGAAGATATTGAACAGGTCTATGCTTTTTGTTGAAATCTACTTATTCCTCAGGGTTGTTTTCATCACTTCGCCTTGGCTATACTTGTCTGCATATATACACTCATAAATGCACATACACATCTCTCTTTGCATACATACTCCGAGTCTTTATCAGAGAGAGAGGAGAGAACATTTAATATGAATTTTCCTCTCCTGGCATCTGGCACAGAATTTGAATGTAGAAAGAATTTCAATATTTGTCAAGTAAACAAGTAAAGCCTTAACTAAAATGCCACCTCTAGCTTAAAGCCCTCTTGAATTACCCCATATAGGAGTGCTCTCCTGAGACCTTGAACTTCACTGTACTCAGTAAGATGCTGGCACTTTTAACATGCATATTTTACAGTTACTTGTTTATGCAAATTCTTGTGTGTTTTTTTGCGAAGTTAGGAGGGGTTGTCAAATTCATTTTGGTATCATGGAAAATAGTACAATTTCTTCCATGAGGAGAATATCAAGTGTGTATTTATTGAGAAAAACAAACATGATTATTCTTTATTATTAATGTTGTGGGTGGCAAAGAATAAGAAGAGAACCATAATTATAAAAATCTATTATTCATTGGTTACAAATTAGTAAGTTCATTGTAATCCATTAGTTGTTTTTACCAGCTGGAAGACCGTATGAGGTATAGAAACTAGACTAGAAAGAATTATCAATAAACATATGTCTTTTAAAATAATCTTGGGATAATCACAACCAAAAAATGTTATCCTTTTAAATAATGTAACTTAGTGTTTTTTAGTGTACTCATGAGGCTACTGGGTAGCCACCTCCATCTAATTCCAAACCACTTCCCAAACCACACCACATGTGGCTCTGGTGTTTGAGGTGTTTCTTCATACTGTTTTTTGTTTTGTTTCTTGTTTTTTTGTTCTTTTGGTTTTTGTTTTCCTTTTAGCATGCTTTATAATTTTCTGTTGAAAACTGAGTGTGATATATGGTAACAACGTACTTTTTTCCATATTTCTGAATGCTTCAAAGTCAAGCGTTTTTGTTTCAGGCAGCTGCCCACTTGCTGGGCCCTCACTTGGAGTTTTCTCTCTGTACACACACACATCCCCAGGATCCACGTGTCTGCATTTCTTCTTCACAGGAGAGCATCTTTCAGGTTGGCTTAGAGTTCACGCAGTGCCATCATTTTCACTTACCTCTTTAAGGGCTCTATCTCCAAAACAGTGAAATTCCGATGGACTGAGAGTTAGGGCTTCATCATAAGAAATGTGTGTGGGGATAGATAGAACCCAACCCACAGTGCATATCAACTGTCCTCTTTAAATTGCGTTATTTACCACCCAGACTGTAAAGATATTCATCTACAACTAACCAAATTTTACTCCCAAAGAATGCTAATGGGCTTCAAGGGTGGTCTAAATATCTCAAAGCAATGATATCCTAGCTTCTTCCTCTGGTGTCTTGGAACATTGCTATTATTCATTTCCCTTATCTACCAGTGATAATTATTAAACAATAGTGGCATTATTGTTTTGAATATACTTTTCTTTCAGATAAGTGTAAGAAAATGATTCATTTTAATTTTGTATGTTTTTCTCTAAGACCCATCCTTTCTTTGTAAAAACCCTAGTTCTCAGTCTGTGTAATTTTACTGCCCTCTGAAGAACTTTCAAAATGACAAATTGCCCCAATTTCCATTAGTCTGACAAAGTGTCTCTTTCTAAAGGTCCACTTCACTGGTACTGAGTTCCATGCCGGCAAGTTTTAATTGCATCATTGTTAACTGTCTTGTCTTCCTGTAGCATCACTTCCGAAGAGCAGTGTGACACACTTCTTACGCTCCCATTTATTACAAATGAGGCACTCCACTCACTTTCGTTCAAGATGTTCTGTTGCTTATCTTCTATAGTTTGAATAGGAAATAACTAGTGTGAATGTGTGTGTGTGGTGTGAGCGTGTGTGTGTGTGTGTATGTGTGTGTGTGTGTGTGTGTGTGTGAGAGAGAGAGAGAGAGAGAGAGAGAGAGAGAGAGAGAGAGAGAGAGAGAGAGAGAGAGATTATCTTACTTGGGTTCACTTCTTGATTCTGTGGTCTGCGTTTTTTATCAATTTTGAGACATTCTTAACCATTCTTATGTCAACCCTGTTCTCTGCTCTTCTCTCTCTCTCTCTCTCTCTCTCTCTCTCTCTCTATTTGGTTTTTGTTTTCCTTTTATAAATGTAGATTATGCTTTCCCTTCCCTCAATTCCTTCCCTCCCCGTCCCCCATCCAGATCCACTCCCTTTCTGTCTTTCATTAGAAAACAAACACACTTCCATCCCCTCTGGCTCTTACACTCTGCTTCCTCTTCCATGTGGGTTCCCTGAACCCCGAAGGGAGGATTTTGATGGAGACATTTAATTTTGGACTGAGTGTTCCAAGGTCTCTCATTCTCTGCGCAATGTGTGGTTGTGTTTCTCTATATTGGTTTCCATCTGCTACAGGAGGAAGCTTCTCTGATGGTGGCTGAATAGGCACTGATTTATGAGTACAGTGGAATCATTCAGAGTGATTTTATTGCTACTTTTTTTAACAGTAGCAATTGATTTTATTTATGTTACTGGGATGACTAGTCTCTGGTTCTTGGTCACTCAAGCAGTGTGTGTTTGGGTTCCATCTCATAGAGTGGGTCTCAAGTCTCTCTCTTCTTGTCTTTATGGTCTGGGATACTTCATGCAGGATGCTTTTGCTTCATTTTGTTTTAAATAATTCCATTCATTAACCCTCAAATTTCATTTTTTAACAGATAAAAATATTTCATTGTATAAATTTACAATATTTTCTTTATTCATTCTTCTGCTGAGGGACATCTAGATTGTTTATAATTTCTGGTTATTACTTATTTTTATTTTATGTGCATTGGTGTTTTGCCTGCATGCATGTTTGTATGAGGCTGTTGGATCACTAGAGTGACAGAAAGCTATGAGTGGCCATGTGGGTGCTCAACCAGGTTCTCTGGAAAAGGAGTCAGTGCTCTTAACCACTGAGTCATCTCCCCAGCTCCCTAATTTCTGGCCATTATGGCCAGAGCAGTAATGAATGTGGTTGAGCAAATATCTCTGTGGTGGAATGAACTGTCTTTTGGATATATGCTCAAGTGCGGTGTGGCTAGATTTTGGGGTAGATTGACTCCCATCTTCCTAAGGGACCGCCACACTGATTTCCATAGTGGCTGGACCAGTTTGCAGTCCCAGCAGCTGTGGATTAAGGTTCTCTCCTTTTCCTCTACATTCTCAAGCTGTCACTTGTTTTATTGATCTTAGACATTCTGCCAGGTGTAAGATGAAATCCCAAAGTAGTTTTGATTTTCATTTCCCTAATGACTTAGGATGTTGAACATTTCTTTAATTTTTTTTCAGCCATCTGAGTTTTTTGAGATTTTTTTTATTTAGATAAATGCCCCATTTTAAATTGGGTTATTTGGTTTCTTGATGCCTAGAACTTTAGAACTTTTTTTTAAGCTCTTTATATATTTTGGATATTAGCCCTCTATTGAATGCATAGTTGGAAAAATGTTTTCCTGTACTGTAGGCTGCCAAAGTGACAAGGAAATATATTTTCTCAAGAGCCAAGAAAATCCGGGAGATAGATTAAAGAATCTTATTCTACTTCATTAATTCATCTAGTCATTCATTGACCCAACAAGAGGAAGATGAGCATCGAAGAGGCTCCTTATGGAGTTTGTTAGCCATTTGGGCAAGAAACTGCTCTTGCCTGGACTGCTTGATGTTATGCTATATGAACTGTACACACAGGACCCACAGAGAAATAACTGCTGAACTTGCCTAAAGGTGAAACGATCCTTTGGGGTTCCTGCTTCATGAAAGAGTCTGCCAAACATTATTCAGGACACAGAAGAAAGTGACTGAAAAATTGCCAATATAGGCAGAACTGTCTTTGAAATTTCCTGCTTCATGGAAGTCTGTTGGATATTATGGGCATGTAGGCCTAAGATGGATGCTCCAATGTTACAGAAGAACTTTGGGTGACTGTTCAGGCAGCAAGATGTCTCTGTCAATTCTAGAGTTTTGAAAGTTGCTTACAATGTACTTCCTATTAACTTAGGTAATATTATATCCTTCTGGGGTCTTAGATGGAGTTGAAAAATAGATAGTTATAATTATAGTTTTCCTTAGTTATGATTAAAGATAAATTATATATTATATATATATTTATATGTATTGTAACTAATTCCTGCTTGATACCTGTTTTGTTATATGTAATTTTACTATGTTAAAGTTAAAACCTTCCTTTTTATTTAGACAGCAAAGGGGAGGTGATGTGGGATTTCCCTCTGTATGCTGTGAATACCACTGGTTAATAAAGAAGCTGTTTGGGCCTGTGATAGAGATAGGTGTATGTGTGGGGGGGACTAAACTGAATGCTGGGAGAAAGAAGGCGGAGTCAGAAGAAGCCATGGAGCTGACAGAGGAGAAAGATGTGAGCTGCTAGCTGGAACCTTGCCAGTAGGCCACAACCCTCGTGGTAAAATATAAAATAATAGAAATAGGTTAATTCTAGATGTAAGAGCTAGTTAGCAATATGCATAAGTGATTGGTCAAACAGTGGTTTAAATAATATAGTTTCTGTATGATTATTTCAGGTTCAAGCTGCCGGGAACAAATGAGCAGCTTTTGTCAACAACCTTGGTTTTCCAAGTGTCAGTTTCTGTATGAACTGTGTCCTCTGAGCTTTTCTCAGCAATGACAGTTTCACTACACTGGTAAAGAACCAGGAATTAATAATGCAATCTTTCACTCTTCATTTTCAGGTCTTCATAGAAATCAGTTGGACGAAAAATAATGTTGAAGCCCACAAGGAGATTCTCAGCTTTTCTATGAAAAGAAATTGATATAGAATTGCTAAAATTATAATTTGCTATCACTACATCTTGCTTTTGAAAGAGAATCAGATGTGTGGTCATGAAAATTCATCAAAAAGTAAAAAAGTACATATAAATGAACAACTTCTGTAGGTTACATATGTTTGTTTTGATGAAGATAGCCAGGGAAGAAGAAATACATTTACATGTTTTAATTCTTTACCATTAAAAGGATAATTTTAGGACTGAAGGTATAGCTCAGTGCTTCCCTACAACACATAAGGCCCCAAGGTTCAATCCTAAATACAAAAATGAAAAGGAGAAGGAAAGAGAAAAGGAAGCATCAGTCTACAGGAAGGAAACAGGGCCCACTGCAGATGGCTCTGTTTTACCCCTGAACATGGTTCTTTTTGCCATCTGGAGTCATGCATGAACAGTGGCTCATTCTTGAGTCTGGACTAGTCCTTCAGAAAAGGAAGTATTAACAGAAGCAAAAGTATTAATAACAAATAGGAACACAGATCAGTCAAATATTTTGACTCACATTCTTGGCTCCAAGTTGTTGAGAGGGGACAACTTTGTATCCGTAAATATTCCTGTCTGCTGAAGAGTTAGATAGGGTGCTCAAGGCTGACTCTCTGTGTCCAGGGAGGTACCTTAATTTTCTGGTGTGTTGCAGTTTGCAGAGGAGCAGTTGTACTAATAAATGTAAGGTTATCTTACTTTAGGTCACAGCCTTGGGTAAAGCCAGCAGGCATGTCACTCAGTCATCATATTGAGCTGTGTCTCAACCATATTAGGAAAAAGCTCAGACAACTCATAATGAGTTATTTCATAGTCTGGAATCACTAGTAATTTCCCTACCCCCTCTCACTCTCTCTCTGCCTCCCCTCCCTCCCTCCCTCTACAACTCCCCTCAGTATAGCATGCTCTATTTTTTTAAATTATTCACACCAGACAAAGGTGAGGTATTCCATGTCACCAAACGACTGACTGAGGTTTGCTTCCCTAAGGTCTTATGAAAGCAGCTGTGTTGGCTGCTCTACAGAACAAAGGCTCTGAGGGCAGATGCCCGGGTGTCAAATACAGGCTCAACAATTCTGTGATCGCTTCTTAAAACAGCTTCTGTTTCTTCTTGTATAAAATGAATGTAATATTTTGAGCATTTATGTGCTTATTAACTAAGATAATAGTTGGAATGCTTCCAGCAATACCTGGTTTAACACATGCTAATTATTGTCACATAATTTGAGGTAAAAAATTACAAAAAGCCTTATCCCTTAGACATTTATCAATATGAATAAAATAGATTTCACTTTACGTTTTTTAGACTGGGGAAGGCACAAAACATTTTGAATAGTATTCAAGAGAGTAGGGTTCCCTAAGCCTCTCTCATTCTTCTGGGGAGTCTAGGATGGAAACTGTGAGGGAAGATGCTCAGTGTTGGGGGCTGAGTTGGGACAGGGACTCCTCAGTAGCCAAGGACCTCTCTCTTCCTCTTCTCTTCTTGTGGTGTGTGTTCCAGGGCTTCTTGCTCCTTGGAGGCCGTGTAGGTCATGAAGTTTACCTCCCTGCTGCTATAGCTATAGCTATAGCTGTATTCGTTGTCATACCAGGAAATGATATTTACAAAGCCTGCCCCAGTGACACACCTTCTCCAACAATGGCCACACCTCTGAATCATTCGCAAACAGTTCCACCACCTGGGGGCCAAGTATTCAGACATCTGAGCCTATGGGGGCATTCTCATTCAAACCACCAGATATAGCAAAAAGATTACCAATCTCTGCGGGAGGGGTGATGGTGTGGGTATATTTTTGATGAATGTAGATCACTTTGTGTATTCTTTCCCTCCCATTGAATTCATAAATTACATTTGTGACAATTAAGTAGATGTTTCTACTTTAACTGTTTGGAGAGTCCTAAGAGCTGACTTCCCCACCAGTGCGTATTTTGAGAAAGAACAGTGACTACTATTTTCTCTCTTCAGTCCTTCCTCCCACGGTTGTTAATTTTCTGGCAGTATCCGTGTTTCCTGCAATGGGTGACACTTACAGCTAGGAGCACCCTGACCAGGTCCAGAGCAACAGAAGGTCAACGAGATGAAACTGGCACATCCTTGGCTCTGGCCCCTGCCGCTTTCCCCCTCACGTTGCTTCCCCTGGACTTTTCTTGTCGTAAGGTGGTGTGAGCCAATGTGAAAGGGGTCTTACCGACGTGACAAAGCACTGTTGGAAGTCATCGTTGTTCATGTTGATTTTAATGGAACATCAAGCAAACTTCTGTTTGGTGTTTAGGAAGTTTTCATTAGTTAAATGTTAAATCTTAAAATATATATACAGAAATCCTACATTTACCTAAAACTGAGTTTGGGATTCTTTCGGGAAAATTAGTGGGTATTTATAACAGATTTCAGAGGATGGGACAGTCTTTCTAAACATGTCACCAAACCCTAAAACATCAAAATATTGCTAGAATATCTATTTATCTATATCTCATGTTAATAAAATCCAAAATATTAACAAATAAAATAAGAGAAAGATGTGGGCATACACATGACATATCATAAGAATTCTTAGTATAAGAACAGTCCATACTTGCCGGGCGGTGGTGGTGCACGTCTTTAATCCCAGCCCTTGGGAGGCAGAGGCAGGCAGATCTCTGTGAGTTCGAGACCAGCCTGGTCTACAAGAGCTAGTTCCAGGACAGGCTCCAAAACCACAGAGAAACCCTGTCTCGAAAAAATGAATTCTTGGTATAAGAACAGCCCATACATCAATAAACAAATGGTATCCAGTAAAAGACCAATGAATACTGTTGTTTGATATTTTTAAAGAGGAAAATGAATTACTTATTACAGTGAAAATGATTGGCATCCAGAAGGAAAATATTGTTGGAAAATAGATCAAGATAAGGAGAAACTGCAGAATACAGTCCAACTGGGTTAAAACATTGACATTTATTGTTGATGGCATCAACTGACATCATAATTAAAAACCCACAATTGAGCAAGTCAAACACCAACAAGCTAGAGCAATGCATCATACAACTTGTTTTCCTTCAAAGAAAGACATAGTGGTGATTTGGCAAGGGGTCTGGGACATAGACTAGAGCACAACACCAGATTAGAATGATCTCGAGTTGTCATAGAAACTTCTGGTTGAAGTATAGTCTTCTTGATTTTCTTGATCATGGAGGTTTAATTCAGGCAATAATTAATGCTCTGTGACTGTGGCCTCACCTGTTCTGGGTGTGGTCAGTATGCTTGGAGGAGACTCGTGGGCCTGGCAGCTGTTTTGCAACTTCTCTTTAGGGAGATGTTTTATGTCAATACTGTGCCAGGTGTTCTAAGACGAAGTGGAGATGCAGCGTGTCAGCAAAAAGTAAGTCTCACATGATTCTATTTTATGGAAGAAGACGGTAAAGAGGTAAGCAAAGAAAGAAAGAGATACAGTTCCCTTCCTGACAAAGGACAACATAGTTTGTGTAATGGAGATAAGAGGCTGGTGCATAAGGACAACCTGACATAGGACAGTCAAGGGTGAGCTTCTGGGGATAAAATGTGATAGATGAGAAATGTCCATTCAGAAAGTACGGGACTGCAGGGTCCAGCAAGCTCGCTCAAAAACCATGGCACACTAAAATACAAAAAAAAAAAAAAAAAAAAAAAAAATCTAATGTGGAAACAATTCCAGGGAACTGTGCAAGCAGAAAATGATACAAATGTGTGGTGAGAGAACAGAATAACCTGAAAGGAGATGTGGAAAATACGCAGCCACATTCGTATGTGAGGCAATGTAGGCTTGCAGGAACTTAGATTTTTATTTCAAGAGGCACAAGAAACCATTGCATTATGTTATGCTGAAATATATTTGATGTGACTATCATTCTCTGGCTTCTGCAAGGAAAATGAATGGTATCAGGAAAAATAATTTAGAGCTGAGTGTCAGATTGAGGGTGCCAAAAATGGGAGTAATTGGAGAAAAGTGAACAAAAACAAAGACGCACTTTGAAAACAAGATGAATAGGTTTTTTGTTTGTTTTTGTAACAAACAGTGGATTGGCAGTGTGGTGATGAAGGCGCTATCCAAAATGAGAAAATATGAAACTGGCTAGCTTTTAGTGTAGAATATTATCTATAGCTAGTGCATTGTAAGCGTGCTGACTTATTCCTCTTACCTGAAATTTTATATAATTTGAAAAACATTTCCTTAATTCTCTGTCCATCCTGGTAACCACACTTCACCTGTGCTTCTGCTAGAAGATACCTTTGAAGATAACACATATGGTACACAGAACTACGGAGCTTGGAAACTTTATTAGTCTGTTTTCTGTTGCTATAACAATATGCCAGAAACCGGGTACTTTTAAAAAAATATATTTGTATAGCTCAAAATTCTGGGGGTTCAAGAACAGAGTGCCTACATCCCTGCTCAGCTCTAGTGAGGATAAATCTTCCAGCTAGAACACAGCATAGGAGATGCGAGTGAAAGGAAAGTCACATGTCAAGACAGGAAGCCAGATGATTTGGGGGCCAGGCTTGTTCTATTATTGAGCTCATTTTTCCAGGAATTAGCTCACTGTGTGACATCAGCAATAGTGCTTCCGACCGTTGCACCCCCTTACCTAGCTTATGTTTAGTTCTATCTCTTAAGGATTCCAATACTATCAACATTACCACACTGGTGGCTCATGGACCTATGGGGGGAATCTCTCAGGGTATATTGTCAAAGAAAAGGTCCATGATACCCACTTCTCCCACAGCACATCTGCCACTACACACTTAGTTTTTCTTAATGGAACTTTGAAGAGATGATGTTTATTTTCTTCATTGGCATCAGAATTTTCTCTATGAGGCTTCTTGTTCAAGTCCTCCATGTGTCCTGAAGAGACTGCGTCAGTCATATCCTTCTTATGACACGGATGATGAGCACCACAGGCCTTCGGGGTGTTTCTTGGTGAAATGTGTATGAGACAACTGTTTCGTTTATAAAAATTTCAGTGTGTTATTATACAAACACACAGAGATGCGCGCACACACACACACACACACACACACACAGAGAGAGAGAGAGAGAGAGAGAGAGAGAGAGAGAGAGAGAGAATAGTTGACGAGAGGTTGGATGAAAAGCAAGACCTAAAGGTGACAAGGAAATAACCTGAATGTGGTGCCCATAATAAAGAGAAGGAAGACAGGACAAACTTAGACACTGCTAGAGGAAAAATAAATCTTTACAAACTTTCTGAGGAGCTACTCAGTATAGAGAGAAAACACGTGGATGCATGGCCAACTTTTAATCCACAAGTTTGTAAATTTAGTCATTGTACACGCACACAAAGATTTAGTTACATGAAAGTTAAGACTTTTTTATAGTGATGATGAGTAGGAAATAATAATCACCTAACAATGATGGATACTTTGTGAACCACTTAGGAAAGTGTTCTCCTGTTATTAGCTAGCACACTGTAGAATATTTCATGATATAAAAAATGTTTACACTGCTGGGGATGGAGCTTGCTTAGTGCAGATGAGACCCTGGCTTCTATTCCCAGTGCTACATTAGACAAGGTGTGGATAATGCACGTCTGTGATCACATCACTGGGGAGATGGAGACAGAAGAATCAGAAATCAAATGCACAGCAAATTTTAAGGCAACCAGGACATGCAAGACCTTACCTCAAGTAAAGTTAATGTTGCTAAGCAAAACATCCCTTACAAATAGTATATACATGGTGATTAAGTAACAATACAAAAGATTAGGTTTTATTAATAGTGTTGGTATCATGGTTGTCCTTCTATTGTTCATCTTCTCCTTTCTTTTCTTTCTCCTTTCTTTCTTCCTCTGTAAATTATTTAAAAAATTAAGGAAAAAAATTCTACTGTTGATGATCGACTCCATCAGGACTTTTATGGCAGGTGATGGCATACGTATGAGCAAGTCTAACAACAAATGGGGAATTAGCCATGCAGAGAAGATAGACATTCATGTTTAGCAAATAAATGCTTTGTAACATTTGTTCTAAAATGTGTTTACTTACTTAGATCGCAAAAGACTATAAGTAGAGATTCAGGCTGCACTGAAGTTCCTGTTAGAGTCCAAACTGACTCTGCTCTTTGCTCAGGCAGGGTGAAGGACAATATACAGAAATTTGACTGAGGGGCTCAATTGAGCCTATGTGCAGATTGTTTGTCTACATTAGTAGAAAAGAACACAGAAATTAGAGGTCTTAAAACTCCTCCTTGCAAAGCAAAGGTAATGGCTTAAGTTCTCCATCCAAGTGTCTTGTAGAAGCTGAAAGTCTGTTTAAGACCGGATGTAAACATGTGGCATACTTAGGGAACCTGTGAGGTGTATCATTGCACACTCATTTCCTGCCTCCTGGCCTTTCCTTTTCTGCCTCTCTTCTCTGATTGGTACCTGGTCCCAAGGCTTCTAGAAAAAAACAAAAAACAAAAACAAAAACAAAAAAAAATCCCACACAAACGACTCTGTTAAAAGTTACCACATGGACAGAAGATAAAAATCTCTATATTCATCTATTTCCCCAGAGCCTAGAGAGATAGCTCAGTTGGTAACTGCTTGCCTTGCAAACATAATGTACCCACATTAAAAAAAAATGTTGCTAGAGAGACAGAGACAGGTAGATGTATGGGGTTTGCCTGTCAGCCAGCCTAGCCTATTTGGTAGGTTCCAAGTTAGTGAAAGGTCCTGCACCCATCCCCCAAAGGTACACAATGCCCGAACAACATCTATGACTGTCCTTGGCCTTATACTTTATACCTGCAGGTGTACAAACACGAGAGAGAGAGAGAGAGAGAGAGAGAGAGAGAGAGAGAGAGAGAGAGAGAGAGCCTACTCACCCAATCAGATAATTATATCACACTGTTGTTCATTACAGTCATGTCAACCTTTGTCTTTGGTAAGCTCCAGTTGATGGGATGAGCAGACACACGCACCTTGGGTAGATCAAGCATGGTTGAATTAGCCAAAGACTCTAAAAAAAAAAAAAAAATCAACACAATTATAGCATACCTCAGAGAAGAGCAGATTCATCCCCAAAAGTTGGAGGTTCAATCTTCTGAAATTCTTACTACAAAGTTCATATTGACCGTGGACGTGACTGTGTAGAGATTTCAACCAGTCCTCCTGGAGGCAGGAACCTTAGACTTGCGTAACAAGACTGGAAGAGCTCTCCATGAAGATTCATCCTAATCTCTGTCCAGCTCCTCACTGCAGCCAGGAGCTCTCACTAAACCCACCTTTGCACGTCAGAACTAAATGAAGATCAGCAAAATTAACGTATACAAAAATGATTTATTCTGAGCTTTCTGTGCTGAGAGGTAGCCAACGTTGCTTGCATTTGGGCAGAAATTCAAAGGCAGAGGTAAGAGTGGAAAAATAGAAGCTTAAATTATCCCCTGACTGGGGATTGTTAGCATAGGGTGATGCAGACAGGCTAGGACAAAATGAAGCCCTGGCTAGGTGGGATCATTTATTATATGGGGCATTATGTGGCTTCTGAGACTGTCACTGGAGGGAGTATGCAGCCTCCAGTAAGTCTGACTAATAATAGACTGTCTTTTCCCAGGCTGGTAGATTCCCTGAGCAGATTGGTACAGATTGTGGTCGCCAGTTCTACTGTTATATGTGATCTGACCATTGTTCATTTGCATACCCAGTGTTTCAATACAACAGTATGGTTGCAAGGGTACTGTAAAGCCAGGCATGGGCAGTCACATCCATTACCCTTGACCTTACAGACTGCCGCATCCTACTTCAAATAATTTCTTAGACTTAGGCCAGCAGAGCCAGAATAGGTGTTTCCTCAAAGTGCCTGGGAATCACACAACCAAATCTTTAAGTCTGATGTAAAATTTTCTGCAATTGGAGAAATAGATTGAGCCAGAAAAGCAAAAAACAAAACAAAACAAAACAAAACAAAACAAAAAAACAAGTGGTCACTGTTATTTCTACCAAACCACCTTCATGGCCCTCCTATTTTATCTGCAAACCTTAATCTTTGAGACTGCTCTTACTGTGTTCAGGTTCAGGATTGCATCATCCAAATAAAGCTATTAATGCCACTACAGTGATGAGTTGGGCAACTTGCTGAAGGGCTCGATGACATAATGTTCCTACAGGCAAACTGCCCTTATAGAGGACACTATGTGCAGAGCTCAGAGGTAATTCTGGGAATTGTGGAGGTGCTGCTTACATTCTGGGTGTGGGAGTTTATATTTGAAGGATGCTGAAGTCCCTTGAAGGGAAATGAGCCAGTCATTCTCCCTTAGGGTTTGTTAGAACAGGAAGAGATTGTCAATACTGAATTGATTTTCACACATAGTTTGAAACCATCCCTCTTCGATGGCTCTCAGCAACTTTCTCTTGAATAATAAATAAGTGAGTAAACTTTGGAAGTCCTGTCTTCCCATTCAGGTAGAAACACGTCTTCTTGCATCACCTGGGGTCATTTCCTTTCTCCCTGAGATGCCCAAGATAGTCTATGAATTCCATGCCTCAAATAATTTCAAATGAGAATGAAGGCAAACTAGTTTGAACTCAGTCTAGTTAGGTGTCTGTGATATGCCTTCTTCTCAGGACTGCCATCTTCCATAACGTCAAGGAGAACATTTCACTCTTGGTCAATGAATAGGGAACTGTATTATCTTTAGATAATGCTCAAACAACTTCACAAGAGCTATGAAGAAAACAAAACAAAAATATGATGAATATTTTTATTGGTGAAAAGTATAGTGGAGATTAGGCTGAAGTGAGAAGACAGAAAGAAAAGATTATATAAGAGGAGAAAAATAGTTTCATTCTATAAAATATGAATTACAATAACCAAAATAAACAGTTTAATTTCCTTTTATAAAAAGAAATCATTAATCAAATTCTTTCTGTGAATGAACCTCATTCTAAAGAAATCTAGAAGGTTAAATCTAAAAAGGTAAATTTAATACTTAGGGTGGTGATGTCTGCCTGTAATCCCAGCACCAAGGAGGCTGAGGCAGGAGGATTGAGACTAGAGACCATCCTGGGCTACAGGGCATGGTCCTCTCTCAAAAAGCAAACAACAACAACAACAAAAGCAAACAAACCTATGAACACCAAGAGCAAAAGATAAGCAAAAAATACTCCTCCAAACTGAGTAGATATTGTGTGTTAATGTAAAACAAGAAAATTCAGGGTCAAAGCAAATAAAACAGAGCATAGGCTTAAAATCAAAATGCCTCCTGGCAAAGAGGAGAAAGGAAAGGGACTCGCTCACATGGTTGGAGAAAGTAAATTCTTCCAGCCCTCTTCTATTTCAGACACAAAAAGCTCGCCTGGTAGCATACATACTCCTCTTTGCAATGTGATTTCTGCTCACTAGGCATGGCTTCTACACTGCAGGATACAATTCATCATCTTTAGGGATTGCTTTTCCTAAATGATACTTCTAAAAATGTCACTTCTTTTAATTTTTTTATTACTGCAAAACACATTACCATGCATGCAAGGAGCTTCACCAAAACATTTATTAATTCAGTGTTTTGTAAACTGGGACTCTGGCCGGGCTTGGATGGGTTTTCTGGCTAAGGTCTTATAAATCTCATATCAAGGCGTCTTGCTGAATCATCTTCTAATTTGGATGCTGGGAGGTGGGGGGAATCATGGATAGTGGTTGAATTCATTTCCTTGCAGTTGTAGGACAGACACCCTCATTTTCTAGCTAGTAGTCAGCCTTCTGAACCCTTCTTTCAGACTTGGCTTAACCCTTTCATCTTCAGTGCTGGCTAATGCACCTTAAACTCCTCCTCTGGTTTCTTGTGCCACAGCCAAGGAAACTGTTTTCCTGGTAAGACTGGGATGCCTGTGTAATCTCTATTTTGATGAACTCAAAGTCAAACAATTGGTGCTCTTAATCACATCAGAAAAATCTCCTTTGTCGTGTGTGAGGTGAACTAACTAACCATCATCATCGTATCATCCTCATGTTCCCCTAGATTCGGGTACGAAATCTAAAGGTGATTCTGTAGATTTTTAGGAGCCTCCCTGATCCATCAACTAGAGGCTGAAACAGAGAAACTGGTCCTGAAGACGTCAGGCCTGGGATTCATGTGTGCTTAAGTCAGCGGTATCTCTGGAATTCCGAGTTGCATACCGCACTGCATAGATCTGAGAATACCTCTGTTTGCCCTAAGGAGATGGATTGACTCAATGTTCTCTTCTTTGTTGTCAAGAGTGTACTTTGCCCAGTCACCGCCCTCAGTAGAACTTTATCTAGATATTATTGGTATTTCTTGAAGAATTCCTAGACCTAACATTAAAGCAATTGCAGGCATGGGGGAGACTTTTATTTTCTTTGGGGTTTTTTCCTTCTCATCCAGGATCAGGAAGTTTTCCAGCTTCCTATCTGAGCCCTTAAACCCCATGGGCAATACAGAGGCAGCTTCTGGCTCAAATGCACACTTGTCTTCCTAAACAGCCAGGAATCTGGACAGTCAGTCCCTTATCCTATCTTCCAGCATGAGCATCTGTGGGCCGGGCTTGTTGGGAAAAGGAAAAATATCCACCTTCACCAGTAGCAAAAAGGCACCCAATTCCTCCCCCTCCTACTAAACTTCTTACTCAAGGTAAGAGGATTGAAGAACAGGAGGAACAAAACAGCCTCAGCATTGTTTCTTGAATTTTCTGGACTTCTTCCTAAGAACTGTTAACACAGTTAAATTGTCTCACCCTTGCTACTGGCAAGCAACAAGCTTCCAGAAATCAAAGCCACCCTGGGGAGAAAAAGGAGAAATGGAAGGCTCTTTAGACCATTGGTGACAGCGGATATTTAGTCTTTAAATAATTAAAGATATACCATTTGTACGATATTAAGGAAGGCTCTAATCTACATTTATGTTAGAGCATGTCATTACTATTTTACAAAATTAAATTTTTATCATGATAGCGATGGACGTTTCTGCCAAGAAATTTTACTTATTGGGTAGATTAGATATTAAAATAAGGGAAATGATGAATTATGGAATACTAGATGCTGAATATTTAATAAATCAATCCCACGTTGCTAGTGTAAGTTTCTGAAAGAATGCCTGTTGCATCCTAACACTGAATCAATGCTAGTTAATGACAATGGCCTGAGGACAAGTCGATGCCTAACTGGTTCACAGTCCAAGTTAGAAGCTCAGAGGAACCATGCTCAGATTTAAAATCATTCTAAGATAGACTGCTGTAGCTGAACTGCTGGTAATTTTCCTTTTAGAGGAAAGGAAAGAAGATTGACACATTTGCCAGTTGATTCTTTAGTAGTTCCTGGGCCCTAAAATTTCGCTCTAGATCATAGGATTTTTTTTATAGGTCCAGTTGTTTTTCTTTCACGTTTTTATATAACTTTGAATGGTCCCAGTTTTCTCCTGCTCCCCTTGTTCCCCTTCTTCCTCTTCCTCCACTTCTTCTGCGTGCTGCGAAATGATTCTGACTCCCAAATATTTGTACTGCCTCTAACAGGAGGAAGAGGAGGGAAAGAAAACAAAGAGACAGCATGGGCGGGGAATAAATGAAGGGATGAAGAAAACAAGGAATAGGATGTTGAAAAAAGCGAGAAACAAGAAGAGGGAAAGTCAAGAAAGGATGAGGGAGAGAGATAAGAAGGAAGGGGTTGAAGAGATGGAGAGGATCAGAGTGAATAAGAATGTGTTATTTTGAGATAGCAGCTGGGCTCCAACATTTTTACGTCTGATAAGGAATGCATACATGAGTATGTGGTTCATGATGGGAGGCCCTTGTGTTTGGAGAACAGCAATAGAAATGCTATGTAATCCTTGATTAAGCCAGTAATTCTTAGTTCATCAATTATGAGCATGATACAATGTAAGTACAGTTTTAAATTTATTTAAACTAGATTGACATATAGATGAATAAATGAATTTTTAGCCATCTTAAATGCTTGTCTCTTAGCTTTGATAGAGAGAGATTTGATAGGGGCTGGAGAGATGGCTCAGGGGTTAAGAACACTGGCTGCTTTTCCAGAGGACCCAAGTTCAGTGCCCAGCACTCACCATTCTCAGCTGTCTTTAACTCCATTTCCAGGGAAAGGGAGGGGGAGGGGGAAGGAGAGAGAGAGAGAGAGAGAGAGAGAGAGAGAGAGAGAGAGAGGGAGAGAGAGAGAGAGGAGTGTGTGGTGCTGATAGTGCATGCTGTGGCCTTGGAAGATCCTGAGATAGGGCTCTCCTGGGAACTAAGCACAAGCCCCTGGCTATTAGCTAGGATGGGAATGGAAGGATGAGAAGGTGGACCTCTTTCCCATGTATGTAACTGATGTGGAAAGAGCAATCTTAATTATGGGTGGGAACTATTTCTGTCTGTCTGTCTGTCTGTCTGTCTGTCTGTCTCTCTGTGTGTGTGTGTGTGTGTGTGTGTGTGCTGTTTTCCTAGACTGTATAAAACACAGAGGGTAACCTCATGCTTACATTCTTTGCTCTCTGGGATGATGGATGTGATGTAAGCAGATTCCTTAAGTTTTTGTTGCTGTGACTTCCCTGTTATGATGACTGTGACCTGGAACTGTGAGCAGAAATAAACTAAGTGGCTCCTGTCAGGGTGTTTTATCACATCAGTGGGAAGGAACCTAAGACACACTAATTAGTTTTTCCTTGGTTGAAGTTTGCTGTCCCAGTCAATTCTTCCTAGCGGAAGTTTCAGGGGTCTGAAATTTAGGGCTGGGGTGTAGCATGCTTGCCTGGGAGGCCCTGAATTTGATCTTCAGCATGTGCAGAGGGCTGAAGAGGGACTAGTGTACACAGAAGGAGGTACTTTAAGCAGCAGCCTTTGTTGGTATGATGCTGTTTGAGGTAAACTGGAGAAACTAGCGTATTTTGATGACCTGTGACTTCACATTTGTAAACCACTGTAGGCCTCTGCCTGCAAACCATCAAGTTTATTTACAGTCGGAAAGAATTCTGCTGATGGGGAACCTCCTTCAGTCAATGGCCTTTGAGAGGCTGGAGGGCGTGGCTTGGGTACCAAAGAGATGTGGGGCACCTAAAAGCTCTCTCTCTCTCTCTCTCTCTGCTCCCTGCTCTTACACCCGGATGCTGATTTTTGTTCCTGTTCCCCATTGTGATCTGTGAGTCCCCCCTTAAATAAAGAACCCCTTATTATCCCCTATTGAAGCTAGTGTGGGATCACTTCATCTTGCGTGTTCCCCTTCATCTGGCACGACCTCCTTCATTCTGTATGAGTTCCAAACCAAACCATCATCACTGATCACACACAAAACCTCCCTAACAGTTTTCTGATTAAGATTGTTACATTTTGTGTTAAATATGGTTAGAGGTCTTGTCTCAATGGTGCCATTTTGTGATCCTGCATGAGAAGAGACACTTTATAGAACCGGTATGGTTGCACCTTCTTTTTGAGCCTTTTGTAAGGCATTCTGGGAAAGGGAGAAAAAGGAAAACATGATCAAAAGATATTCATCAGAAAGACCTATGGTTTGAAATTTCTCTTGAAAATGGTGTCTTTAGAGAGCTACACACGTTAGATCAACATATTTTTTTTCACACAATAAAGGCAAAGCCCAGTTTCAATAATAATAGCAGTAGTTGAAATTGAAGGGTGAACGCCTGTAATGTGTTCCATCACAAAGACCCGCAAAGCACTGTTCTGTCCTATTTTGTTGATAAATCAAGAAATCAGAATTCTACATAATGTGCTGGTATATATGAGGAGAGAGTAATATAGCTGCACACAAAGACGCATCTCAGCACAAGATGCAGGAAAACATTTAGCAGACAACGAGGACAATATGGCTTAGGAAGGCTAATATAAACAAGAAAAAAATATGGGGCTGGAAAGATCGCTTAGAGGGTAAGAATGAGTACTGTCTGCAAGAACTCCAGCTCCCGAGGATCTTCTGACTCTGTTCCTTGAGCACCTGAATTCATGTGCACCTACCTCCCCCAATTCACACACATATAGTTAAAACTAAGCTAAATCTTTATTTAAAAAGATTATAATAAAAAGCATAATCACTATCTCAAATGGGCAAGTCATTTTGGCTTGAAGAACTCCTAAATCAAACCTGAGTCTGTTTTACTTAACATTTCTATGCTGGACACCTTCCGAACCTCCACCAGAACCCACCAGGCTTCCCTCCTCAACACCTCTTCAACCTTTGCAGCCATCTGCTGCAGAAAGAGTGTGTTTCTGGGTATCTTCCACTCTTGAGTCAAATATTCTGCTGAGACTTGTCATGCTGGCTGCATGCATGTTACCACCATTTGAAACATAAGTAAAATAAACATAAAACTATGGTAGTAATAAGGTGTGGTCTGAGTATGAAAATCCACCATAGGATCATGTGTTTGAACATGCTATTTGAATGCTGAATCACCAGCAAGTAGCAGTATTTGAGAAGGATTAGGAGGTGTAGTCTTGTTGGGAGTAGGTGTGGCCTTGTTAAAGGAAGTGTGTGACAGGAGATGAGTTTTGAAGTTCCAAAAGCCCACAGCTGGCCCAGTCTCACTCTCTTTGCCTCTCTCTCTGCCTATGGGTCAGTATGTAGAACAGTCAGCTACTTCTCCAGTACCATGTCAGCCTGCATGCCACCATGACTCCCACCGTGATGATAATAGACTGACCTCTGAAACTGTAAGTGACTCCCCAACAAAATGCTTTCTTTTATGAAAGCTGTCTTGGTCATGATGTCACTTCATAGAACACTGACCAAGATGCTGGAGAGTTCTGTGTTGCATGAGTCAGTCGAAGAAAGAAGTCGTCTCAAGATGAATTTGCAGGCCTGTGTGGCAGCAGGGAGGTCCAGCCTCTGACGGGCTGAACCTAGAACAGCTGTACAAAGGCGCATTTCTTGATTTGTTACACAAAGTTGTGTTTCGGATAAAGCATTTCCTCTCACCAAGGTTCCTAATCTAATCTATATGTCTCTCTAAAGGAAAGTGTCACGTGCCCTGCCACTTTAGTCCATATTGTGTACATGTGCAGTAGGCAGTGATCCAAGACCTTCAGCTGTGCCAGAAGCATTCTGTGACCATAACCATGCCAAGGCTGTAATGCCCCCGAGAAAGCAACTCTGCACATCGTGCATTTCCCACTGGGAAGACCCAACACAGTAACGACAAGAATTAGCGCCGTCACAGAATGTCAGAAGTTATAAAGGAAGAAATCGTGGTGGTTCTCTGGGAGCTGAATTCCGGGTTCTAACCGCCTAGAAATAGTTTGGCCTCCTAGTGTTCCGAAGGGATTAAGTTCCTCCTCTGCTCCTCCCCTCCCCCACACCGCGCCGGTCCACCCCTGTGCTGTTCGTCATTGGAAGAAGGCGGTGCTCAGCATTTGGGACTGGAACCGGGCCTTTGGCTGCTCAAACTGTTCATTTCATTTGCTGAATGCTCTACTGTTTGCCAGGCAATAGCGGGAGGGCATATTCTAGGACTGGGGTTTTCTCTTGATCTCTTATAGTCAAACTTAACTGTGAGCAGAGGTGTGGTGGTAACACATGGACTTTCAAAACGGCTACCACCGCTATTTCACCTTAACGGATTCTCTGCACTCCCTGCCCTTTCTCCCTTTGCTCAGGTTAGGCTAGCGAGCTAGTGCAACTACAAATCCTTAGCAGGCAGCCCTCCTTCCAAAGTCTGTGCGGACTGTCACTCTCAATGCATCCTGGGAAATGTAATTTAACCAGCAATCAGAAGCCGGAATCAGGTTACTAACAGGGAAGAAACCCCACCTTTCATTGGCTCCTCCTTCTCTATGACCCCTCCTAGGTTGCTTAGGAGACGAGAGACACAGAATCTTGGTCCTTGTTACGCAGAATTGTACCAGTGCTGAGGGAAGTTCAGTCTGCTCTCAACTTGGGCGCAGGTATGGGGACCTTCAAGAGCACCTGTCAGGATTGTTTCGACCGTAAAGAGCAGTGGTATGAGATTGGACCCACGGACTTGCTGGAACGCAAAGGCTCCCTAACCCTCCGCTCTCATCACAAGAAATACTCGAAGCCAGTGCTGGTGTATTCCTGGTGAGCCAAACATTCGCCTCTGTCCAGGGGTCCTAGGGAGGGAGGAGAGAAGGAGGTGGACGAAAAGTAACAGAGAAACAGGAAGCAATAGGGGAGAAGAGAGAATGGGAAAGAGGAGAAGAATATCAAAGAACAGGAGTGTGAAGAGATAAGAAAGATGAACAAGAGAAAAGTGGCACAGAGAAGGGCGGGGAAACAGACCTTCCACGGAACAGTGACCATACCAAAGCGAGCTAGAACCCTCCAGGACTGCTCCCCAGCACACACCAGGACCTGCCCCAGTCAGTACTTTGGCTAAGAGAGAGTTTAGTTGTCTGTCTACACAGTGGAAAGGAATGAGAGTCATTTAATAGGCTTGAAAATCACCCCCTTGACCCAGTGCTTATGTGTAAAGGGAAGTCCTATTAGGAAGTCAGGCCCACTGGCAAGAGGCAAAGGTTCCTGCAAGGACCTGTGCGGCCAGTGCTTGAGGAGGTGGACATAATTGAGAGCAGCCCCTTAGCAACCCACAGGTTATCATTCATGAAGACACTTCCAGCCAGAGGTAGCAACGTTTAGTCTTTTCTTGGGTTAGGCTACTGTAATTTGGCATATACAGTGCTTTTCTCTTTTACTTACTTGATTACACTTAGTTCACATAAAGATACAGGGTTGTGTGTTCTCCTGGAAAACTGAAAGGCCTGGAGAACTTCCCTTTAAGTCCATCGTCCTCTGAAGATGGGGCTCTCAAGACTCCAAGCATTTGACCTTCTTCTGTGCTTTGGGAATTATGCACAGACTAATGCATTTCTGTCTCTGTCTCTCTTTCTCCTCTCTCATTAAAGTGCCCAATAGCTACAATGTCAGCCCTGGAGAAAGGTGGGTATGTTCTCTGGGGGGGGGAGTGGGAGTTTGAATGTAATTGTCCCCCATAGGGAGTGGCACTAGTAGCTGTGGCTTTCCTGTAGTAGAGTAGGAAGTGTGTCACTGTCGGGGGGGGGGGGCTTTGAGGACTCATTTGCTCAAGCTTCACTCAGGGTGACACTCAGTTGACTTTCTGTTGCCTATAAGATATAAAACTCTCAGCTACCTCTTCAGCATCATGTCTGCCGGCATGCCACCATGTCCCACCATGTCCCACCATGTCCCACCATGTCCCACCATGATGATAACAGACTGAACCTCTGAACTATCCATTCACAGTAATTGAACCCTAAGATGGGGCGCTGAGTCAAGTCTCTTACAGTAATTACTTTTGGGATATTTGTAATATTGGGGGGAAGTGGGAAGACAGACATGGAAAGGGGTCACAGGTACTGTCGACTTGATGCTTTTGTCTTTGAAGAGAGATGAATGGTTTTGACTCTAGGCCTGGGTGGACACAACCATTTCCGCACTGTTTGCGACACCTGCCATTTCTGTTCTGCAGACCCTTTGAAGGCCTGTCTACTCACTACGTTTCCAAAGCCCACTCCTTCTTCTTTTATTTCTCATTCCAAACTATACTTTCTGCCTGCACGAAACGCAGCGTGAGAGATTCTATAGGCACAAAATTCAAAGCTACCCAGGGAAACAGTCTCTTTTTCAAAAATAGTTTCTTATGGAAACAGACTTCTTCACCTTGGTAGCGTTCTTGCTTATGGCAGGGGTGGAGTCCTAAGTATTGTCTTTTGGCTTTGCACATATCCTACTTCATGACCCTTAAGCAAAACACTTAACTCTTCCATGGACCTGTTATACCACGAGGATTTGGATCATAATAGACATTGCTTCTGTAAGTTATTGATGAGAAAGGGCATCAAGACAGCACTTCCGCTCCTTTCTGCATTACTGTTGCCTTGAAGTTAGCTTGCAAGCAGCGTGGATATCAATAGCAGAGCAGAGATGTGAAAGGAATGGGGCCTGGTGAGAAAGAAGCCCGGGGAGGACTCTATGAATCCCAGCCATTCCTGAGCATGCATAGAGAATTCCTGTGTTCTCAAGGGAGAAGAATTAAAATCAGCTCAGCAAGTATGAATGTGTCATACACTTTGCTACATATCAGGATGCAGAAAGGGAGACAAAGATCATTGAGATAATTTTTGCAAAGCACTTTGTCCTCCTTAGGGTTTCTTTTGCTAAGAGGAAAAACCATGACCAACGAAACTTGGGGGAGGAAAGGGTTTATTTGGCTTACATTTCCACATTCTGTATCTCCATCACTGAAAGAAGTCAGGACAGGAACTCCAAAAGGGCAAGATCCTGGAGGCAGGAACTGATGTAGAGGCCACAGAGGAGTGCTCTTACTGAATCGCTCCTCATGGCTGCTCAGTCCTCTTTCTTGTAGAACCCAGGACCACCAGCCTAAGGATGGCACCACCCACAATGGACTGGACCCTCCCACAACAATCACTACTTAAGAAAATGCCCTACAGGCTTGTGTACAGCCTGATCTTAGGGAGGCGGTTCTCAATTGAGACTCCTTCCTCTCTGAGTATTATACCTTGTGTCAAGTTGACATAAAATTAGCCAGTACACACGTATGTCTAGAACAGAATAATCAACACTATGTATTATAGCACAAGAAAAAAATCCGTTAGATGAACTTGGGCTCTAGATTTTAATGACAGCCCTGTGGCTAGGTGACAAGTGATTTGATAGGTCCAGGACCAATTCCGCTATTGTAGAATAGTGGTTTTAGGATTGTTGTATGAGCATAGTAGGTGAAACATCCATTAATATTAAACCTGGCATACAGTTAGCATATATATATATATATATATATATATATATATGGACATTGTTGGTGTTCTCAATGGATATTACAGGCTAATGCAGGACTTCCTGTGTTTTTTTTGTGTGTGTATAAATTGACCTACTTGATGATGATTATTTATGAATCAGAATTGTACTCGAGACAGCCCTCTTGTTACGTTCACATGCGCAGAGAGGCCAAACGGTTCAGTGTTTTTTCCCAATGTGTATGTTCACAATTAAGGTGAAATAAGGCAAAAAGCTGCCTTCTTTTTCCTCTCACAGATGTCGGTCTTGTGGTCTGCTTTACGCTACCTTGTCTCTTTTGCATTTCTGTGCTTTTTGTTGATGTTATTGCTAGCATGCCCACAGATACCAGGATGAAGTGCTGCCTGGTGTCTCTAAGCATGAGGAGGCTGTGTATGATGGGTCTTTTAAAGAAAACATGTGTTAGACAAGTTTCGTTGGTGTGTAAGCTCTAGTGTTGACGGTGGCAAGTTCAATATTGATGAAGCACCCACATATATCAAATAAGATGCCTTTAAACAGGTGGACAAAGGGGCTTGGGATGTAAGTTAGTAGTAGAGTGCTTGTCTTGTAAGTGGGAGGCCCTAGCCTCCATCCTCAAGTCACAAGAAGACAAATAGGAACACATATAAAAAAGGCTATACATTGTGTCCAGGAGGCCACAGAAACCAGAGCCTGTTTTCTCTGTGAGAGATGCCTGAGTGTTTTGAGACCTCTTTAGAGCATGCACTATGAGACTCTTCTGTAAAAACTCAGAAAGTGTAGCATCTTCTGAAGCTGGCCACACCCTGCTGCCTTTTCACAAAACCAGCCTGTCATTTAATACCTATGTTAGCCAGGCAGCATAATGTTGAGTGTACACTTACGAATGAACAAGGTCAGCAAACCCAGGATTGTTAGCTTTTGATTGCCTCATTTTATGACACATTTAAACTTTCCTTAAACTATATTTAGTAGTGGTTTTTAAGTTCAATCATTAAACATCTAAGGTCTATGTTTACCTCTTTGGCGACCTCTCTCCATGAAGTTCCATCAGGTTCCTTTAATACTTGCAAGTACAAATGAAGTGTGTAACTGGGGGAAATTCTGATTAACTCTTCATTGCGGTTTAAACTCGGATTTTTCCTGCAGCTCTCTCTTTGGCATGTAATAGAAGTCTGTTTGACCTCACTGAACATATTGAAAATACCTGTATGGGAGATACGGTAAAGGATGGGAGCGGATGGGTACCTCTAGTCCATTGTTAGCCCATGACATTGCCCGAGAGCATCTCCTCGCAGCTAGAGTGCTCATAGATAGAGCCCCTCAGCCTTGTCCTAACCTGCTGTTTTTGAGTTAAGAAATGCCTTCTTTGGAAGTCACCTTTTCTCATTCCTTTCAGTAGATTTATGGAACCGTATCGTAAGATGTTTCCATTAGAAATTGTGAGCTGAGGGAAAATTAACTCCTGGAATCTCTTCCCACTCATTGGAAAAATAAGAAACTGAAGAAAATTATACTTACTTTTAATAAATTCTCTCATGTGAGATGAGTATGTTCATTCATTCATTCATTTTCTTCTGTTCCTTGGCCAAATTGACAATTTGTAACAAATGATAATAATTTAAGGGGAAAAAAATTCATCCAGATCTCCATGGAGACAGATCCTGCTTCCGTCTCCATGGCAATATCTAGTTTTAAGGGCTCAGATTAATTTTATGCATTTGTAATTTTAATTGTTTTTCTTTCTTACCTAAACCACAGACTAAACCACAGACTAAAGATCCTGAGAGTTATACTTTCCCCATGCCATGCCCCTACCTCATAATAGGAAGAAAATGAAAAAGGGGAGAAGGGGAACATCCTCGTTTTAAAGATTTTTTTTTTTTACCAAAGCTAATTTGGGTATAGATAATAAATTAGAGGTAACAGGAAAATTACTATTTCTCTGACACTCTGAGCCCTTTGTACCACTTCGTTCCTGGAGCACGGAGTACCTGTGTATGTAAGGCCCTGCCCTGAAGGCGGAGAGCCATTCCAAAGCACCAGGCCATGATTGTGTGCTTAAATAGAAAACAGAATGCCCCAGATTCCTTCATTTAATGTGCCACTCTTTTTGTGTTTAATCAGTGATGTCCATGGGTGTTGACCTGGAAGAGTTTAGAGTCCTCACAACACTCAGAGCCAAACCAGAGTTACATAAAGCTTCGCCGGCCAACAGTCTCCCACCGCTGCATTTCTGTAACACACGAGGATAAAAAGCAGAGAGAAAAAGCCCTTCCTAACCATGGGCTCCAGCTCGTGTGTCACTGAAACCCACAAGGGCCTCCTCTTCCACGGTGCCTCCAACTTTAAGACAGGTCCAACACCTCAAGAAGAAGCTTATTAACCTTTTCCATGCATGAAGTATATAATTCGAATTCTAGTAAGGAGACATTAAAGGGGCTTTTTGGTCACTGGTACAGACTGAGAAGATCAAGCTCTGGAACATGTGATAAGAACACAGTGAGCGATCACTACATGTTTAATACATAAATTAACAAAGTATTGTGAGACATTCACCTAATTAGACATGGGTTTAAGTCATTTGTAAGTCTTGATTAACCAGTCAGCGACTACATTGGTGTCTGGGACCCCAAGTGTAATCTGGACCCTCTTTCATGGTGAGCTTTAAGAACAAAAAGCACATCCCAGGTTGACACATTAGCAAGAAGAGTTAGCCAGAAGTGAGACTACAGAAGCCTAAAAGCAAGGTTAGCACATTTGGGGACTTTCTCAGAACTATGGACTTGGGTGGATTGGGTTTTAATTCATGTTTTGGCAAGTGTTGCTTCTTATGTGTTGTGTTCCCAGAACTGAATGGTACTTCCATCATGGTGCCAGTTGTGCTAAGGCCTGGGGGCCTGTTACAAAAGGAGCAGGTAGAGGGGAGACAGATGGAAACTCAAACAAGGAATGCTAGCGTTTTAGCATTTTTTTTTAAAAAAAACATGTTTTTATAACCCTATAGGGTTATATGTTTAAGTGTTTGCTTCCCAGAACTCTTTGGGAAGGATCAGAAAGTATAAACTTGTTGTGGGGTAGATTTTGAGGTTTCAAAAGGTCCAGTCTCGCTCTCATTGCTACGTACTTGTGGATAAGATTTATGTTCTCAGGCACTGCTCCCATGCCAAGCCTGTCTGTCTGCTGCCATACTCTCTACCACGATGGTCACATACTCACCTGCTGAAACTGTAAGCAAACCCCTAATCAATGCTTGCTTTTGCATGTTATCTAGGTCATGGTGTCTCTTCACAGCAATAGAAAAGCACCTGATACAAGCCATATATCATTGCTGTAACTTTTTATAACTCTTCCAAAACTCTTCTTTTGAAAAAACTTACCAGAATGTTCTCCTTCCTGAGATAAAGAATAGCAGCCAAACTTTCAATAAATCTGTCCTGCTTAGATCATTGTTGGAGTGTTAGCCTCCTGAGTCATCTAGTTTTGTAAGATCCCGAGGTAAGAGCTAGAGCAGAGCACAAACCCTTAATAAAATGAGTTGATCTTCCTAGTTAATCCAGTTCAATAGGATAAAACTGAAACATGTTGGTCACTTTCCATATAAGTGAATTTGGAAGAACATCACGCACCAAATTTCTGTGATGGTTAACTCTCTAATAATGATTAGATATAGAATCAGCTACAAAGCATGCCCTAGACTGGGCGTGGCTGTCAGGGCTTTTTCAGAGAGTTTTGAGGAAGGGGGAAAAGACAGATCCTGACTTTGAGCCATACCATTTTGTGGGTTGGGGATGGGATGGAATAAAAAGGAAGTGAGCAAAATGCTGGTATTCCTTCTGCTGTCTTCTGATTGTCACACTATGGCTAATTGTCCCGGTTCTTGTGGCCATGTCTTCCCCATCCTGCTGGATCATATCTTCCTAGTTATGGTGATCATGTCTTCTCCATCTTGCTGGACCATATCCTCCCAGTTCTTGTGACCATGTCTTCCAACTCTGCTGGACCGTATCTTTTTCATGGTAGATACCAAAATAAATGTTTCTGGCTTTAAGTTGATTTTTGTCCTGTCTTTTATCACATAGACAAATAAGTAATACAGTGGAGGAGAATTAAAAGATCAGGGGCTGAACTTGTTCCAGTCTCGGTTGCAATACCTGATACACCATCAGGGACTGTTGGATCCTAAGGAGATTTTGAGTTGAGATAAGGACAAGCACTTATACTGTAAAGAACTATTTTTATTTCTTATAAATGTTCTGATTATATCACATGTGCATTTATTATAATGTAGACTGAGGACATGGAAATGAATTAACTATCTAGAGGGTAGGAAAACATAAAATTTGCATACTGGTGGGTACGGTGGCACATGCCTGCAATCCCAGCACCTGGCATTCTGAGGCAGGAAGATCCTGTATGAGTTTGTCGTCATCTCTCTGGGCTACATACAGGGACAACTGGTTCAAAAAAGAAAGTGAAAATTTGCATATGATCCAGATGCATTTGATAAAATTTGTTTTCTACAATTGATCCTCATAACGTTTCAGTGGTTGGCTATTACAGAAGAATTTGAACATGCTGGTGAATGCTCATTTCTACCTTTCTAACTTTAAATGGCTTGTTTTCGGTTAAAATAGTCAATTTCAGAACAGGGCCCACTCTTCCTGGTCCTTCCTCCCCCACATTTTCCTTCCTTCCATTCCATTTGTGTGTGGCAAGGGAGGAGGGTTGGGTGACAGTTGGTGGTGGAGGTGGATTTGCCTTCCAGAACTGTGTAGCCATCCTTGTCCTTGTTCTCCCCATTCTTGTCCCACTCTTCTGCATGCTGCTGCTGGGTTTACTCTTTCCCGAAGACTTGGCATGTCTGCTTGCCATACATTCCCACGTGGCTCGTGCTGGTTCTGCAGATCCCCGTGTCGGGCTCACTCTTTCTGCCTCCACAGTCACTGGGGGGCTACTTTATCCCCCCACATGGTCACTGACAGCCTAGATCCCAAGTACACTGCATATGCTCTACTGTGTTGGCTCTTCTTATCACGGTCACCGTATGTGTGACCGAAGCAAACTAAGGATTTATTTCGTCTGTGGCTCAGTTTGCCATGATGGCGAAGGCATAGAGACTGCAGATGTGAGCTTGAGGCACAGCTTGCTTACTTTTGAGGAAGCCCACCCCACTGTCCTACAACCATCTACTTCCTGCAGTTCTGCTTTATCTAAAATATCCACAACCTCCTACAACTTCTCCAGCAGCTGGGGACCACCTGGTCAAGAACACAAGTCTGTGGGAGACATTTCACATTCAAGCTATAACACCTGATTAGCCCAGGCTAGCCCCATCCTGTTGGTCTACGTGTATCGAAGCCTTTCACTAAACTTCCACAGCGTTTCTCTTCGGAAGGCAAATTTTCAGGTTATGGTGCCTGGGAACTTCCAGCTTAAAGAAATTAGCTTTTATTACTCAACAATGCTGACTTTTAAGTGTCTCACTCAGGACTAAAATTCTTAATTTATTCTGTCAGAAGTTAATCAGCAATGCTTTATTGCTTATCATATTTCTGGGGGAAACAATCCTAATTCATCCCAAGGCAGATGTGGCTGCCTCTGATTTATCAGGAGAGGTTATTTTTTACAATTTTCATTTTTATTAATTTAAAAATAATCTTGTTTTACATATTAAATTAAAAGTATAATTCTAACATAGTATTGTGATATGGTATTTTAGAAGAAATGTACACAGTCAAAACAAAGAATAACATACAATAAAATATCAACAGGGACGATGGGATCACAAGTGAGTTTTCTTGGTGCTCGTCAAAATATACCAGTCTTTATACATAAGAAAAATGTGCTAGTGTGGTTAAGATCTTTCAAAGAATTATCAAGAGGTTTTAAAAATTAGATCTCTACAGTAAATGACTGTAGACTGAGGCTTCTCATTCATTTCCCAGCTGCCCAGACCTGAATAATCACAAAAACTTTATTAATTACAACACTGTTTGGCCTATTAGTTCAGGCTTCTTATTAACTAACTCTTACATCTTTTGTGTGTGTGTTTTATTTTATTTTACTTTTTTAATTTATTAGATTTTTTTTTTAAAAAAATACCAATCCAAATTCCCACTCCTTCCCCTCCTCCCATTCCCTCTGCACACCCTCCCACCCTACCGCCTCTAATCCTAAGAGAGGATAAGGCCCTTTGCTTTGTGGAAGGTCTGAGGCCCTCCCTACTACATCTAGGCTGAGCACAGTATCCATCCAAAGAGAATAGGATCCCCAAAAGTCAGTACAAGCAGTAGGGATAAATCCTGGTGTCACTGCCAGTGGCCCTGCAGTCTGCTCCAGCCACACAACTGTCAACCACATTCAGAGGGACTAGTTTGGTCCTATGCTTGTTCCTTCCCAGTCCAGCTGGAGTTGGTGAGCTCCCATTAGCTCAGGTAAACTGTTTCAGTGGATGAACACTTCATGGTCTTGACCTCTTTGCTCATATTCTCATTCCTTCTACTCTTCAACTGGACCTTGGGAGCTCAGTCCAGTGCTCTGATGTGGGACTCTGCCTCTGTTTCCATCTCTTGTTGGACGAAGAGTCTATGGTGATAATTAAGATAATTATCAGTCTGACTATAGGGCAAGGCCAGATTGGGCCCCCTCTCCTCTATTGCTTGGGGTCTTAGCTGGGGTCATTCTTGTGGATTCCTGGGAATTTCTCTAGAGCCAGGTTTCTTGCTAACCCCATAAAGGCTCCCTCAATCAAGATATCTCTTTCCTTGCTCTCATATCTGTCCTTCCTCCATCTCGACTATCCCATTACCTCAAGTTCTCCTCAACCCTCTCCTTCTCCCCTCTTCTTCCCCTTCTCCCCTTCCTTCTACCCCCTGCCCCCATGCTCCAAATTTTGTCAGACAATCTTGTCTGTTTCCAATTTCCAGGCGGGTCTATATATGTTTTTCTTTGGATTCACCTTATTTCTTAGCTTCTCTAGGATCATGAACTATAGGCTCAATATCCTTTGTTTATATCTAGTATCCACTTATGAGTGAGTACATACCATATTCATTTTTTTGGGGTCTGGGTTACCTCACTCAGGATAGTGTTTTCTAATTCCATCCATTGCATGCAAAATTCAAGATGTCATTGTTTTTTTATCACTGATTAGTACTCTAATGTGTAAATGTGCTTCACTTTCTTTATCCATTCTTTAGTTGAGGGGCATCTAGGTTGTTCCCAGGTTCTGGCTATTACAAATAATGCTGCTATGAGCATAGTTGAACAAACGCTTTTGTAGTATGATTGAGTATCTTTTGGGTGTATTCCCAAGAGTGGTACTGTCGGATCCTGAGGTAGGTTGATTCCCAATTTTCTGAGTAACTGCCATACTAATTTCCAAAGTGGTTGTTCAAGTTTGCATTCTGACCAGTGATGGATAAGTGTTCCCCTTACTCCACATCCTCTCCAGCATAAGCTATCATTAGTGTTTTTTATTTTAACCATTCTGACAGGTGTAAGATGGTATCTCAGAGTTGTTTTGATTTGCATTCCCTGGTAGCTAAGGAAGTTGAACATTTCCTTAAATATCTTTTGACCATCTGAAATTCTTCTGTTGAGAATTCTCCATTTAGTTCAGTACCCCATTTTTAAAATTGGGTTATTTAGAATTTTAATGTCTAATTTCTTGAATTCTTTATATATTTTTGAGATGAGTCATTTGTCTGATGTGGGGTTGGTGAAGATCTTTTCCCATTCACTAGGCTGCCATTTTGTCTTATTGACTGTGTCCTTTGCTTTACAGAGGCTTCTCAGTTTCAGGAGGTCCCATTTATTTATTGTTGCTCTTATTGTCTGTGCTACCAGGGTTATATTTAGAAAGTGGTCTCCTGTGCCCATACTACTTCCCACTTTCTTTTCTATCAGGTTCAGCATGGTCAGATTTATATTGAGGTCTTCAATCCATTGGACTTGAGTTTTGTGCATGGCAATAGATAAGGATCTATTCTCATGACATCCAGTTATGCCAGCACCATTTGTGGAAGATGCTTTCTTTTTTTCCATTGTATGATTTTAGCTTCTTTGTCAAAAATCAGGTGTTCATAGGTGTGTGGATTAATATCTGGGTCTTAATTCTATTCCATTGGCCAACATCTCTGTTTTTATGCCAATACCAAGCTGTTTTTAATTACTGTAGCTCTGTAATAGAGCTTGATGTCAGAGATGGTAATTCCTCTGGAAGTTTCTTTATTGTATAGGATTGTTTTGGCTATCCTGGGTTTTTTATTTTTCCAGATGAAGTTGATTATTGTTCTTTCAAGTCTGTGAAGAATTGTATTGGAATTTTGATGGAGATTGCATTGAATCTACAGATTGCTTTTGGTAGGATTGCCATGTTTACTATGTTGATCCTTCCTATCCAAGAGCATGGGAGATCTTTCCACTTTCTGTTATCTTCTTCAATTTCTTTCTTCAAATACTTAAAGTTCATGTCAAATAGGTCTTTCACTTCCTTGGTTAGTGTTACCCCAAGATGTTTTATGTTATTTTTGGCTATTGTGAAAGGTTATGTTTCTCTGATTTTTCTCTCAGCTTCTTTATCACTTGTGTATATATGGGTTACTGATTTTTTTGAGTTGATCTTGTACAGGAAAAGTTATTTTAAAGGGAACGCAGCAATGCAAGGTCCTTATAAGAAAGTTTTAAGCTGGGTGGTGGTGGCGCACGCCTTTAATCCCAGCACTCGGGAGGCAGAGGCAGGCGGATCTCTGTGAGTTCGAGGCCAGCCTGGTCTACAAGAGCTAGTTCCAGGACAGGAACCAAAAGCTACAGAGAAACCCTGTCTCGAAAAATCAAAAAAAAAAAAAGTTTTAAAAAGATAATGCTCGGGTGGAAATGGAGATGTTATCGTGCTATCCGAAATAAGTCAGAATCAAAAAGTAAATTTTACATTTTCTCACCTTTGTAGAATGCCTTTTAAATAACAACAACAACAAAAAAAAAGAATTGAAAGCAGAAGGGGGGAGATATTTGGAAACGGGAAGAAAATCGATGGGAAGGGAAGGAATGTCCAGAGAAAGAGATGGGAGCATAATGTGATCAAAGTATGTGACATGCATAAATAAAAATGTCATGTGAAAGCCATTATTTTGTACAACAAATGTATTGTAATTAAAAAAACGAACATGCTTTAGAGTCTCTTTCTGTCTAAAATATACATGAATCTTCCTCAGGAGACTATTTGTTACAAACTACAGTGAAGTATGCATTAAAGTCTGTTTGGCCTCTTGTTCCCTTGTCTCTGCTGCTTCGACATTTCCCATAAATGACATACATTGCTTCATAGTAAGAATCGAGTGGGAGTTGAGAGAATTTTCTAGCACTTTCCCTGTAAAGCACACATTCTCCAAGTGATCAAAATGTAGGCATAATACTTTACCTTTTTCAGAATCCAACTCACTCTAAATGGCTTATGAATCTTTTAAAATCTCTTTTTTAATTGCTAGTTTTTGCTGGGTGAGAATCAGGATGCATATTCCTTTGGTTTAGCCACCCTTCCATTCTTGTCTGTGTGCTGCCACGGTAGCTCCTACGCCACAGTTATTTTAAGTCTAATCTGCATTTTTATTCCTCAGTATACGCATGCTGCCTCCAGTTGCTTTTTGAATGAAATAGTTTTTTGAGTGCAAAGTGCTTTTTTCCCCCCCTTTTCTTTCAAATAAAATTCAAGAGGTTCTGCCTTCTTCACTCTGGCTCCTGTCTCTCTGCCTCAATGCTATTATTTTCTTTTATGCAATTCCAATCAAATGCTTTTATTAAAAAAAACCAATGGTTTTGGAGTTGTGCTGGTACCACCTGTGTAAAAGTATGTTTCCTTAGCTGGCATTTATGAAAACACAACAGTTTTGCAAGAAAGATTGTCATGGTTTGCATGTGACATTGTCTGCACCAGCCTTTGGAATCCTGGTTTAAATGCTTCTCCGTAGCACATGGTGGTGCTTTAGGAGGTTTTTGGCATCCCAAGTGAAGCTTACCTGAAGGAAGTAGAACCCTGATGGCTGGCCCTTGGATGATATCTTGTCCCTGCCCCCTCCATGTCTTTTTCTTAGTTTCCTGTCTACAATGAGGGAAATAACCCCCTTCACACAGTGTCTGAATTGCAGCTGGGGCAACCACAGACTGGAGTCTCTGGAACTAAGCAGAACACAGACTCCATTCTCCTTGAGTAGTGCATGTCAGAGATGTTGCTCTAGGGGCAAAGCAAAACAAACAAACAAACACACAAAAGAAACCAATAAGCAACCCTTGAGAGGCAAAGGCAGAGTACAGGCATTTTGCCTTGTGAATACACTTGAAATAATAACGATCATTGCTCTGTAGAGAGACCTCCGCCTCCAGTCAATTCTATCCTCACGATATCCTGCTGCGTTTTCCAAGGCCCCCTCATCATCATCGAACTGATGTAGTCTTTCAGTCTCAGGTCTGATTTCACCAAGCTTTGCTGCCTTTCACATTGATGATCTCTTTCTAGATGAAGGTGTTGGGGCAGAGGAAGGGGGTGAACAGAATGTGGGACTTCGTATTAGCTTGATATAGAGAGGTTTGGACTACAGACACACACACCTAAGTCCAGGTCTAGGCTTTTGAGACACAGTCTCACTATGGAGCTCTGTCTTTCCTCAACACATTCTGCAGACCATGCTGGACTTGAACAGAGAGATCTGCCTGTCTCTGCCTCCAGAGTGCTGAGATTGAAGGCATGTACCACCATTCCAGGCTCAGACATTTTATCTTTCTTTCTTTTATTCTTTAGTTGCTTTCAGTTATTTGAGACAGGGTTTCTCTGTGTATCAGCCCTGGGTGTACTGAAACTCATTCTGTTAGATCAGGTTGGCCTCAAATTCACAGCAGTTCACCTGCCTCTTACTCTCTAGTGCTGGAATTAAGGGTGAGCACCACCGCTGCCTGGCATTCTTTTTTTCTTTCTTTCTTTAAACAGTACTAGAGCTAGTATTTAGCAAATGTCCTGCAAGTTCCCCTTCCTTGATACCATTCCATGTGCTCACCAGTCAGATCTCTTTGGATTATAAATAGCAAATAACTTGCCCTAACTTATGCAAGGTGAATAGATTAACTCATGATATCAAGTATGGTTGACTTAGGATCTTAGGAACACCAGGGGCAAGAGGCACTAATTCCTAACTCATTTCTCTGCTCTTGCTGCCTGTTATTTCTCCTCTCATGGAAGACTAGGGGAAGCATGAAATTGATCGTTTACATCTCTATTTCAAAAAGAAAGTCCAGCTTTAAGGTATTTTCAGCTCCAAATTTAAAGACCCCAAGTCATTTGTATGTCCCTGGATCTGTTTGGGATCCTCTTTTTAAGCAAGATCAATTGAAACTTGATGCCTCTCCAGTTGCCATGGAGACTGGTACACAGGAGAAGGAAGATATGATGGACTTGAGGTACCAGTGACAGCTACTGTTCCAGAGAAGGATGCCATATTCCATGCATTCAGTTTCATAGCAAATGTTCAGAACAAAACACATTAATATATTAGATGTGATGAGCAGAAAAAGAAATCTTGTACATAGATTAGGTCGGAACATTTTTCTGGTGCTTTGAAAAAGTTATGAATAAATTTGAATATTGTGATATTGCTTTTGATAGACATTAATCTTTCTTTTCTGTTTCTTTTAATTCATTTTGAAATACAATTATGCCTTAATTGTTATTAGTCACACTTTATATTTTCTTTTCCTGATTTAAGTTCTGGTACATTAACAAAGATAATTTATTGGCAGGGATACAATACAATTCTTTGGTAATACATTAGATCTCTAATCAGATTGTTAAACCTTCAATAAAATGGAATAACTAATATAAAGCTATTTATCTCTAAATAAATTTTAGTGCAAATAATTTAGTCTTCTTGCATAGAAACTATTCCAAAGATTATTTTGAAATTGAAATGTAAGAGGAAATAACTTGTCATATCTTTTTCAACACAAACTGGGTGTAGTGGTGCAAGCCAGGAACTCTAGTGTTCGGGGTCAGGAGGCGTGAGAGATCAGGGCCAGACTGGGCTACCAAGCAAGACCTTATATGAAGCAAGCAAGCAAATATACAAAACCCATCCCCAAATATAACAACTTTTCACCCCCACCCAAACAAAAACAAAGCAAAAAGCCGTAACCTAAAACAAGTAAAAGTAACTTTTAAACAATTAAGAAAACTCCGATTGCTCACCCAGGATCCAGAAGTATTAAATGAACTCAAAACAAAACAAAAAAACAAACTTAGATAAAGAGCTCTTTTGTGGGTGTCATTTATTTAAAGTATTTTTACTGGGGCTGGGACTGTAACTTGGTGATAGTTTTCCTAACATGTACAAAGGCCTGGATTGGATTTGTAGTGCTTAAAAACAAACAAAAACAAAACACAAACAAAAAAACAGTCAAAATATATTTATTGTTATGTGTGTTAAAGGCAGACTTCTGGTTCAGAACTTCATATGGACCATCTTTGCTATCCATAGGATGCCAAGGACTGTCACCATGAGGCAGCAGTGGGGAGGGCTAAGTTAGTAATTGCAGTGCCTACCACATGTGCCATAGCTAAGGCTAAAATAAGTCAGAGGTCCTGGTTATTAGGCATGGATCAGAATACAGACCCCACCCACTGAGGTTTCTAACAATGAATTCGAACAGAGACTAACAGTGACAGCTATAGACAGTTTATTAAGAAACAAATGTGGTTCTCTTGAGGGTAGAAGTTGGCCAATGAACTGGGAAGATAGATGCTCAAGAAGAGTCCAGGGCCAAATGAATTCGTGTGCTTTGTAGGTAATTTTCATAGTACCCGCCTTGTGTTTGTATACTGGTGTTCTTCTATTTCATACTCTGTTGTAATATAGCCCAGGTAGAGAAGGATTGCTATCTGTGCCAATTGCCTTCTTTCATGTGTTAGTCTCGCTACCTCTCACTCCGTGTAGCCACTCTGCTGTCTGTCACAGTGCGAACATCTAGGAGAAGCATGTATCTTAGGCCTGGTGGGTGAGATAAAGTTTTGCAGTGGAGGTCATCTTGCCCCTGCCATCCACAGAAGAACTAACGTTTGGTATGTTAGTAGTTCTCAACTTAGGCTGGCATTCACTTCTTCCCCGCATATTTGGAAATGCATGCAGGTATTTTTGTTGTGTCTCGACTGCTGTCTTGTGTTGTACATGACGTAAGGCTGAGGATGGCTACGACATCTTACTTTTTATCTATCTATATGATGCTACATATCCTTCGACCTACAGCCTGATGGGTGAAGCAGTACAGCCAGTGAGCATCAAAAGATAGCACATTGAGGTTAACTAGTTTTTATATGGCCATTCTTAGCGTGAGAATAGGGCCATTGTTAATCAATCCAGTAATTCATTCACTCATGAGCAGGTAGTTCCCTCTCCTCATTGTGTAAGAATCTTTCATTTTTAGAACTCCATAGCCACTGGCCTCCTTGTAGGGATGCAAGTCATAAAATAGTCAATTGATCATTGTAGGCTTTCTCCTAGAGGGTAAAATATTGTGGCCTTACACCAAGACCCTGAAAAAAGGTGTTGAATAAATTATTTTGAAATTTTGGGGAGCTAGTGGGGTCGCTAAGCAGACAGAGGTGGGTTTTGCCTTGCTTGGCAGCCTGAACTCAACCCCAGGAATTGGTGTGCTGGAGTTTGACAGCTGAAGCTTGATGAGTTTGACAATTCTTCAAGATCATCCTCTGGCCATAGGCATGTACACTGTGGCATATGTGTATGTGTTCAATAAGTAAAATAAACGTACATGTAATTAATTCAGGGTTGGAGAGATGGTATGAGTGTTGGCTACATAACTGAGAGAAGCAGAATTTGGATCCAAGCACTCACATAAAAAGGGAGGATCTCTTCCAGACTAGCTGAGAAAACGGGAGTCCTGGCTTCAGGGAGAGATCCTGCCTCAAGAGATGCACACGCATGCGTGCACACACCATACACCCCCCCCCCCACACACACATAAGCATTAGGAAAAGAAAAATTGTCTGGAGGGTGTAGTTGGTATAGTGCTTGACTAGCATGCACAAAGTCCTGGGGTTGAGGTCATTCTCTGCTGCATAGCGAGTTTGAGCCTGGCCTGAACTTTCCTGCCTGAAGCCAAAAACTTTAGTGTACATAAATGGCTTCACTTTTGAAATTGGGCCTTTTCTTTGTACCCTTTGAAAAAATAGAAGTGTTCTGGGAGCTATCTTTGGTTGGTATGTACTTATGTCAAAGTCAGGGTGGTGAATTCAGCTTGATTTACTGGCCTTGTTGTGTTAGCTAGCTTTGTGTCAACTTGACGCAGCTAGGGAATCTCAATTGAAAAAATACCTCCATAAGATCCGGTTGTATTCTCTTAATTAGTGATTGATGTGGGAGAGTGTTGTAGACCACTTATTTGTTCCTGGCTGCCCAGACTCCCAAAATAACTACTCAGAAACTGTACTAATTAAATCACCATTTGGCCTATTAGCTCTAGCTTCTTATTGGCTAGCTCTTACATCTTAATAACCCATTTCTATTAATCTGTATATCATCACAAGGTTGTGGCTTACTGGCAAGGTTCCCACTCATCTGTCCCCAGCAGCAGCTACACAGCATCTCCCTCACTCTGCCTTCTTTCTCCCAGCATTCCGTTTAGTTTTCCCTGCCTGTCTCTATTCTGCCATGTTCAGGCTGAAGACAGCTTTTTTATTCATTAACCAATAAAAGCAACACATATGCAGAAGGACTTCCCACATCAGGAGAGGTCAGCACACTGTGGGTGGTGCCTTCTGCAAGCTGGTGGTACTGGGTTCTTTAAGAAAGCAGGCTGAGCAAGCTACAAGGAGCAAGCCAGTAAGCAGCACCCCTCCATTGCCTTGGCATCAGCTTCTACCTCCAGGTTCCTGGCCTGCTCTGGTTCCTGTCCTGAATTCCTTCAATGATGAACTGCTACAATGTAGAAGTAAGTGTAAGCCTCATAAACACTTTCCTTCCCAGCTTACTTTTGGTCATGATCTCATCAGATAAAAACTAGAGCACCCGTCCTCACTGCTCCAGTTTCTGACAGTGCCACTCCATAAATAGGCTGGAGAAGGTGTGTCAAATGCCCTGCCATGTGTCAGGCACAAATATGAAGAATCTTGCCCCTAGAGAACCTCCTGGGACTGATAATGTCCTGAAGGACAAGTATCTGCTTCTTAAACACTTTCTCTACATCTTCCTTAGTAATCATCCATTTTGGGGTTTTGTTTCACTGGGGGAAATTTTGGTAATTTTTTTCTTTTTAATTTCTGTATATCATCTAGTTTTCTAAATATATCCACACAGAATTATGGAAATGTAGGCTCTAAGACTTCTATTTTAAGGAACATATATTCCGTATATACATATATGTAAATATATGTGTGTGTATACATACATGCACATGTGTATGCATCAGACTGTTTATGTAGCTGAGGATGATCTTGTACTCCTGTTCCTCTTCCCTCCGTCCTCTGAGTTCTAGGACTATAGGTGGACACCCCCACACAGTTCTACGCAGTGCTGTGGATTGAACTCAGAGTCTGATGCATATCAGGCAAGTACTTTACCATCTGAGCCATATCTCATCCCCTAAAATGACATGTTAAGCTATAAGTACCATTCACACAGATTACTCCTTGAAAATGCACATCTATGACCATGATCAGCTTCCTGAATCTATGATATGCATGCACTCTGACCCTTCTGGTGCCGTAAGTCACAATAAATCCTTCTTTCTGTAAGTTGACTTGGTCATGGTGTTTTCTCGCAGCAGCAGGAAAATAACTAATACTCTCCCCATTGAAACTCTTTTCCCCCAAACCTTTCCTTCCAGACATTCCCCAGTCTCAGCATGAAGCCCGGCGAGCACTAAGCTATTTTCTGCTTATATGGTTTCCTTTCACTTCACAACAGCAGAACTGTTGAGCTGATGGATTTTTGTGACTTAGTACGTTTCCAAAGTTCATTTTTTTTCCTACTTGATAATATTCTATAGTATGGATAATGTATTGTTCAGGTTCCAATTGTTCTTCCATGTTTTTTTTAATTTGATGTTTTATTTTGAAATTTTCCTATTCATATTTAGTGTTATTAGTACGTACATATTTAAAGCATTGACATTTTCTCTGGGTACTGCCTTAGTTAGATCATATACATTCTTGAATGTTTTTTTGTTGTTTAATTTTTTTAGGCAAGGTCTCATGTAAGTCAAGTAATCTTTGAACTAGCTATGTAGACAAGAAGGCCCTTGAATTTCTGATCCTACTATCTCTACCTACAAAGTTCTTGAACTATAGATATGCCCCCATTACACTTGGCTAATGAGTTGTGTTTTTACTGTCTGAATTTCCAAAGCATTTGATCTTTGACTTAAATTGTTTGATAAACTGTTTGTATCTAGGTCTTTCAAAAATATTAGTTAATTGTGATTTGTCATCTGTTATTTGATACCTAGAGAATATAACATAGTGTTGAAAATAATGAAATATAGCTTCTTCACTGTTAAGAATGTGTACTTGAAATTAAAGCTCTCTAGAAAGGTAATCAGGGAGAGGTTTCAGATTTCTGCACATGTGCAACCGAAGTTTGCCCACTTAACCAAGGAAGGGACCCAAGTTCTAATCATTGATCACATGTCTCCAATCTAATCCTAATCCTAGCTGTTGTTAGTTCTAAACCCAGAGAAAAAAATATTTGGTGATCTCAACTGTTGTGACCTGTCATTTTTCTTTCTTTCTTCTGAGTGAGGCAGCCCAGTGACTTCCTAAAATTCATCTCATTCTCTTTTGAAACTGGCAGAAATGGCTGGCTGTAAATTCATAAAGAGGATCAACACTTTTCTGCTGCCCCTTCTGGTTTCATGAATACATGGTTTGACTTTTTTTTTTTTTCCTGTGACTGTCAAACAGCTGACTTTCCCTTCTTGTCTCCTCTTCCTTGTCAATGCTGTGTGGTTACCACACATTTGCCACTGAAGGTCTTGGCTCCTGGTCTTTGTATTCCCTGAAAAAAGAATTGTACTGGTGAGCACAATGTCTGTTACATAAAGAAATCTGTCTTGTAAAACTCCCATAAGTGGACTCTAGGATAGGCTTGTATCCCCTTAATATTGGTATCTTTGAGCTACTCGCCCTATACTCCATGCTGAAGAGCAGTGCTGAGGGTGGGCTTGACTCAAAGGTTCCTCTTATCTCTCTGACCACAGATTTTCATTAAAAAATTGACCTGGATTTTCAGCTCTTGAGAATTACAAACTAGTGTGTGAGACAAAATTTAAATGTCTTCCATCTAGTGTTTTTTAGTGTTTACAGTGAAAGAGTCCATGGGCACAACTGCGTGGAGCGTGGTCTGGTTCAGTCAATACTCTGCAGCTTCCCACCTATGAGTCACCTCATTATAGAGACCTTGTCTCAGTCAGGGTTACTATTGCATGATGAAAAATCAGGACAGAAAGACGGTTGAGGAGGAAAGGAGCTGATTTGGTTTACTCTTCCACATTGTAACCCATTATTGAAGGGAGTCAAGGCAGGAACACAGGCAGACCAGGAATACAGGAGCTGATGCAGTAGCTATAGAGTGTGCTGCTTGCTGTCTTGGTCCCCATGGCTTGCTTAACCTGCTTTCTTATAGAACTTAGAATCATCAGCTCAGCGATGGCCCCGCCCACCTTGGGCTAGGCACTCCCACATCTATCACTAATTAAGAAAATGTCCTACAGGCTTGCCAGCAGCCTGATCTTATGGAAGCGATTTCTCAGTTGAGGCTCCCTCCTCTCAGATGACTATGACTTATGAAGCTGACATAAAAGTAGCCAGCACAGACACCTTTCCTATGACCTCTTCTCTGCACATCTCCTACTTGGCTTTCACTGGGTTCTGGCTCCTTTTAAGTAGCCCCCACACATGGTATAATCTGGGGCTTACAGTTCCTGCTTCTGCCAGTATTTTAGTTTCACTTTTAACTTTCCCCCCTTTTTCTTCCTTTTGAATGATTTCTCATAAGAAAATGAAAAAAAAGTGCATTCTTTAGCTATGTTTCTGAGGAAACTATTTTAACCCTAGATCCTATTTACAAAGAAAATCCCATTTGTTTTGGTTTTGAGTTTCTAATGTGTTGAGGAATCTAACTGACTCTCCAGGGTAATTTTCTTTTAAAGTCTTGGATAGCAGAGGATTAGAAATAAAAATGAATTGCTCTGAAACCAAATAACCTCCTATTATCTATTCAATGTGGCTAACACATGAAATCACAGAAATACACACTAAAATGGACATTAGACTCTCTTATTTTCTAGAATGCTAGTGAGATTAGAGGGGGGGGAGTTGCACAAAGAAGTAGATGGTGTTTGCTTGTTTGCAGCAGGAAGGGCGACTAATTTTCACGCCAGGTAACACTCCCTAGAGTGATTCTCACCCTTCCTATTGCTGGGACCCTTTAATACAGTCTCTCATGTGGTGCTAACCCCCAACTATAAAATTATTTTCATTGCTACTTCATAATGATAATTTTGCTATTGTTTGGAATCATAATGTAAATATCTGCTATGCAGGCTATGTGACTCCTATGAAAAGGTCATTTGACACCCCCCCCCCCCAAAGGGATCATGACCCACAGGTTGAGAGCCAGTGATCTCGGTGTCCTTTGCACTACAGTGGACTCCACTGAATGTATAATTCATTTTTAAATTCTTTCTTTCCCTTGAGTCCCTTTCCTACACCCAGAACACCTTTTTGGTTTCTCTTGTTTTGCTTTTTGAGCCATGGGCTCTCACTCTGTTTCCCGAGCTGGTCTTGAATTCATGAGAATTCCCTGTCTCAGATGCTGTGATCCCAGGCCTGAACTACCACACTAGGCTCTGAGTGTCTTTGGCCAACTTATACTAGCTATTTTTGGAGGGGAGGTCATAGAAACCCTGAGAAGCATGTTGGAAAGGGAAGATAATTGAGGACTAGCTGTCTTGGTTTGAGCAGGACGACTGTCATTACTTCTACTGGACAACAAATCATGAAATGCGTCCCAGATAGTGTAATCAGTGACCTGTCACCTTGTCTGATATGTGTTTCTTCAGCTGTCCATAAGTCATGTGTTTGGCAGTCAATCAGACTGACATTTCCTTAACTGCTTCCTGTATCCGACTGTTCTATTCATTTCTTTGCTCACAATATTCTCTATGGATTTTCTTGTTTTTGAAGATTGTCTATGTAGGAAATTTATAACAGTGATACAGCTTGATTTGCATGCCACTCAATATATGTTGAATGAGGAAAATACAGCATATCCATCTTCACCAGGTAGTTTTCTCTAGAGCACAGTTTAAGCTGCAGATTTTAAGATCATGGTGCAGAATTGCAAATCACAACATAGGATACACCGAAAAACAAAATCCCTGTTCACCACTCTAAGATGTCATGATTCCTCTCAAAACTGTAAAAGCTCCTTACAATGCCGCAAATATATCTAAGTGTTCTTGTCGGTTTAATGTATAAACTGCTAAATGGCACTAGCTTGGCCTATACATCTTTTTGCCTATGAAATCTTAAAAAGGATCGTCAAATCTCTTTGCAGCATTTGCTTCTGTTGGTTTTAATTTTTGAATGTGTTGGGGAACATAGCCAACTCTCCAGGGTAGTTTTCTTTTAAAGTCTTGGGTAGCTGAAGATTATGAAACTTAATAGAAAAGATATCTCTCTTCTTATTTGTACTACATTTACATCAGAAAATACAATAGCTGACAGCGTAGCTGTGAACTACATCAATAATTCTGAAGCTTAAAGTTAATATATTCTGCCATCTGGAGTCTTAACTAAACATTTTTAACATCTTTGAAATCTGCAAAGGAAATGTGTCTCTTGTCAAGCAACCAGAAGCTGGAATTGGGCTCAGAATTTCATTGTTCTCATGTCAGATACTTCTTATATTCAAAACCCTCTGCAATTGGTGTCATGCACACGTCTAGTGAGAGTGTTCCCATTTAGCAGGTAGGCTTATAATTCCTCTGGAGACTGGCTGGTGTTGCAGAGAGCTAACCTGTCAATATGCATGATCACTGCCTCTTGATGGGTGCTTTTGAAGACTAAGCCAGGATGCTATTTCTCTTTATGGGCACGTTTGAAAGCCCTTGCTTTCAGCATTTATATTAGAGCAGCAGTAACAAAATGTAGGAAGATTCAACCCGTCCATCAATCATAAAAGATCTAATTGTTTATAACGTGTCAGACTATGCAAGTCACCAGATCAAAAAGATGAATCAAAAATAATCTCTGTCTAAGAAGTCCTCAGTCTCATGAGAGCTGAATACATTAATGGATCATTCTAGAACAGTGTGAAATGTGGTACTGAGGGAAAAAAGTTTCTTTGCAAACTTCCACTTCCTCCTCATTCCTTCTACACATAAGACTACAGAAACCCTAGTGTATAACTTGACCTCTTTGCTAGACAGGAACCCTATGCCCTAACTCCACCTTTCTTCTGCAAGCAGGGATTAGGGTTGCTGTGGTGGGGCGGTCTGAAGGGAACTGTGGCTTCTGATCTCATCTGAAGCTGAGAATTACTTTGACTACACAGAGTCTTTTGTGTTTACATGACTTTTTAATGACACATATTGTATTATATTTAGTATTTTTTAAAATAGTTCATTGTTGAAAAAGTCAAAATTTGTTGATTTTTCTGTGAGTGCTTTTATATGTTTTATATAAAATCTTCATAATAACATAGTGAAGTAAAGACAAACATTTCTCATTTATTTTTTTTCTATTTATTTATTTATTTATTAAAGATTTCTGCCTTCTTCTCGCCACCATCTCCCATTTCCCTCCTCCTCCCCCATCAAGTCCCCTTCCCTCATCATCCCTAAGAGTAATCCGGGTTCCCTGCCCTGTGGGAAGTCCAAGGACCACCCTCCTCCATCCAGGTCTAGTAAGGTGAGCATCCAAACTGCCTAGGCTCCCACAAAGCCAGTATGTGAAGTAGGATCAAAAACCTATTGCCATTGTTCTTGAGTTCTCAGTAGTCCTCATTGTCCATTATGTTCAGCAAGTCCGGTTTTATCCCATGCTTTTTCAGACCCAGGCCAGCTGGCCTTGGTGAGTTCCTGATAGAACATCCCCATTGTCTCAGCGTGTGGGTGCACCCCTCGCGGTCCTGAGTTCCTTGCTCGTGCTCCGTCTCCTGCTCTTGATTTGGACCTTGAGATTTCAGTCCAGTGCTCCAATGTGGGTCTTTGTCTCTGTCTCCTTTCATCGCCTAAATGATTTTCTTTGGGTTCACCTTCTTAATTAGCTTCTCTAGGATCACGCATAATAGGCTCAGCGTCCCCTATTCATGGCTAGAAACCAAATATGAGTGAGTACATCCCATCTTCCTCTTTTTGGGTCTGGCTCACCTCACTCAGGATAGTGTTTTCTATTTCCGTCCATTTGCCTGCAAACTTGTGCAACCACTTTGGAAAACAGTGTGGCGGTTTCTCAGGAATTTCGGGATCCACCTACCCCTGGACCCAGCAATACCACTCTTGGGAATATACCCAAGAAATGCCCTATCATACAACAAAAGTATATGCTCAACTATGTTCATAGCAACATTGTTTGTAATAGCCAGAACCTGGAAACAACCTAGATGCCCTTCAATGGAAGAATGGATGAAGAAAGTATGGAATATATACATATTAGAGTACTACTCAGCAGTAAAAAACAATGACATTTCTCATTTATTAAGTTTGAGTTAAAAATGAGTCTAAGAATTTAAAAAAGCTTCTGGTTTTAGAACCAGGACAGCTCCCAGATTTGGAACACTTTCTATTATTTCAAGGTAGTCCAGTCCACGTACCAAAATATGCTGCCCTTATTTCACAACAACATCAGTGTCCTTTGTCTTGACTACAAGATGGATCAAGGTTTTGTAGAGCTTATGCGTTTGAAGCAAAGTGGATAAGGTTTTGATTATGTTCTGCTAGTTTCTGAAATACTCTTCAGAATTTAATATTTACACTGTGAATCAGTTTTATCTAAAAAGAATTTTAATATCATCTGTTAATTAAATTTCTTCTTTGACATTTCCATCATGTATAAAATGCAGTTTAATTCTTCTGCCCCACTCCTGTGAACTTCCCCTGTTCCCAACAAATCTGTTCCCCACATTCATGATTTTTTGTTTTGTTTTGTGATCCATTGAGTTTAAATAAAGCTATTGTTATGACCATGGTTTTGAAATTATCAGCTGCAGCCTAGTGGACTCACCAGTGAGTACGCAATTGCAGACAATGATTCTCTCTGTCATAGACTCTTCAGTAGGGAGAGCTAAGACTCCATGAATACGCTGCCTAGGTTTGTATCAACTTGACACAAGATAGAGTCATCAGAAAGAATGGACCCCCAAGAGAGAAAATGCCTCCCTAAGATTGGGCTATAGGCAAGCCTGGAGGGTATTTTCTTAGTGTTTGATGCCACTCCTTGGGTGGTGGTCCTGGGTTCTATAAAAAAGAAGGCTGAACAAGCCATGGAGAGCAAGCTAGTAAGCAGTACCCCTCCATAGCCTCTGTGTCAGCTCCTGCCTGTTTGAGTTCTGGTTCTGACCTCCTTCAATGAAGAACAGTGATGTGGAAGAGCAAGCCACATAAACCCTTTCCTCTCCAAGTTGTTTTTGGTCATGGCATTTATCACAGTAATAGTAACGCTAATTGAAGCAATGAGTTTCCTATCCTTCCATCATACTATTGACAGGGCCAGTCTTGCTCAGGCTCCAGTGTGAGGAATCACGGCAGCTGTGAATTCGAGATTTCAATGGCTATGTCATGCCCAGATAGTGGCACTGTACTGCTCTTCTCCCTGTTATCCATCTCACATTCTTTTGGTCTTTTTTTTTTCTGTGCTATCCCCTGGCCTGGAATTCAGTGGCATAGAACACCTATATTCAAATGCCTTTGACTTTGAGCTAATTGCAGACCAGCACCTTTCAGATTCATGTCTGAACAGAGACCTGCGAAAGACCCTGGACCTGACCAGGCTGGCCAGTGACAGTCTTTTTGGTAATCCAAGTTGCTGTGTAGTCTACAGTGACAGGGCACCTTTTCAAACACCATTAAATTTACTCAATTTGAAAGAACGTTGGATTGTTTTATTTTATGCTGATTTTTATATTAAAGGTCTTATTCTTAGAGTTGATGGATGACTGTTTTGTTTTGGATGTTCTCTTCAAATACTTGAAATGGGTCCCACCCATTTCCAGGGAAGACTGACTGCTCTGGGAAGCACTTTTGTTTGAGTGAGAGATCCGTCTATTCTCCACAACTGTCTCAACCTCTGTGCTAATGGCGTGTGTTTCCAGTTGTTTCTTTTTGTGGTGGGCATTTACCCAAGCATCATGAGAGTTTAGCAGTGTTATTGGCAGCTTCTTGCTTGATCCTGGCAGCATCCCACTCTACCTAGATTCCACAGCTAAAACTGTGTTTGGTTTTGCTTTGGAGGCAGAGCCTCACTTAGGCTGTCTTCACACACATCAGTCCTCTGCCCTCGGACTCCAGGAGCCAAGATTACAGATGTGTGCCTGATGTGTTGTGAACTCAGCTTAGAGCATCGGTGACACCGGCTCTTTAAAAATGAAATGTGTGGGAAAGGAGGGTGCTTTCAGTGAGGGTGTGTGGGTGAAACTCGTCGAGGCTGGACCCCGACATTAAGGCACTGGGGATATGGGGTGTGCACATCAGAAATATAAAACTGGACCCAATCTCACCAATCACAAAAAAAAAGAACATGCAGACAAACAACAACAAAAAGCAAACAAGCAAACAGAAAACAGCTGCATATGGATGAAAAATCCCAGTGTGGTAGCATGTGCCCGTAGTCCCAGCATGCAGGAGCCTCAACCGAAAGGACCAGGAGTTCGAGACCAGCCTTGTCTCTAAAAACACAAAAACAAAAATACTTTTAAAAAATTAAAGATTTAGTTATAATACGTGAAGTTTTAAACTACTAGAAGAAAAAAAAATCAGAAAAATACTTCAAGACATTGAAATGGGCCAGGAACTTTTTAAAAGGAGGCAACCCACCCCCCAACCTTGAAAAAAGTCACAAAACCAGAAGCAAAAGTAGACAAACTTGATTATATCATTTGAAAAACTTCATCATAGCAGTGGAGACAGCAAAGCAAGAGGAAAATATTAACTATTCATCTGACAGAAGATCTGTGTTCAAAATATACAAGAAACTAAAACCCTCGATAACCAAAAGCAAAACAATGCAACTTAAATAGCAATGGACCTTTACAGACATTTCTCAGTCGTACAGATGGCCAACAGATACACAAGTGCCCAGCCTGCATCATGGATGGATCTGTAATGGGAGGTCATAGGGAGCTGCGGATGCTTCTGCTGATGAAGTGTCAGCAAAGAGGGATTCTGAGTGCCAAAATAATGCAAAACACCCTCACAGCTGGAAGAAATTGGACAAATTGAGGTTTCCCAACTAATTGCTTAGTTATGTCAATTTCTGCAGAAGTGGGGAGTAGCTGAAGGTAGACTCTGTTAGGCTTATTCCCCAATGCAAGTTTGTGCCTGTTGCAAATGCAGCCCAACAAAAGGTAGCACCATTTCAGTCCGCTTTCTGTTGCTCCGACAAAATACTGGTGGCTGGATGCACTCGTTGTTTTCTTTGTGACTTTGGTGGTTTGAATACATTTGGCCCCCGTAGACTCATGTGTTTGAATGTTTGGCCCACAGGGAGTGGCACTATTAGAAATAGTGGCCTTGTTGCAGTAGATGTGGCCTTGGAGGAAGTGTGTCACTATGGAGGCAGGGTTTGAGGTCTTATAAGCTCAAGTCTGACCATTGTAACCCTGTCTTTCCTTCTGCTGCCTGTGGATCGAGATACAGCACTCTCAGCTCTGTCTCTGGCACCATGTCTGCCTGCACACCACCATGTCTTACCATGATGATAATGGACTAAACCTCTGAAATTGTAAGCCAGTCCCAATAAAATGTTTCACTTTATAAAAATTGTCATGGTCATGGTGTCTCTTCACAACAATAGAAACACTAAGTTTCTGTGACCAAAGACCCAGCAAAGGCAACTTAAGGAAGTTTGTTATGTCTCACAGTTCCAGGAGAGGCTGTATATTATACAAGAGGAGGCATGTGACAGGGGGATAAGGGAGTGAGGAGGGGGTTAGAACATGAACTGGCTGGTCATTGCACATCCTCAGCTGGAAATGGAGAAGACAGGAAACAGGGCCTAGATGTCAAACCTTAGGGCCAACTGCAACGACTGTAAGAACCTACCTCCTAAAATGTTCTATAATTTTCCAAACAGTTGAGGACCAAATGTTCAAACACATGATCCTATGGTGGATTTTCATACTCAGACCACAATTATGGGTAATTTATAAAAAGAAAGCTCATAACTCTTAAGGTTGGAAGTTCAAGACCAGGAGATTGCACCTGCCAAGGACCCTAGGCCTCATGGTTAAGCAGGAGGAGCAGATAAGAATAGAAGAGGCAAGTGTAAGGGGCGGTTCCACATAAGTCTGCTCTCAAGGTAGCTAATCCAGTCTCTCAAGAACGAGAGTTCACCTAGTATTACCAAAACTCTCTTCATTATGGTTTTTATTGCTGTGAAGAAGCACCATGACCATGGGAACTCTTATAAAAGAAATCATTTACCTGGGGTGACTTACAGTTCAGAGTTTTAAGCCATTATCATGGTGGGACATGGGGGGGAATGCAGGCAGGCATGATGCTGGAAAAGAAGCTGAGAGTCCTACATCTTGACCCACAGACAACAGGAAGTGAACTGAGAAACCCGACGGAGCTTGAACATAGGCGCCCTAAAGCCCACCTCCACAGTGACACGCTTTCTCTAACAAAGCCGTAGCTCCTGGTAGCGCTACTCCCTATGAGCTTATGAGGGCCAATTACATTCAACCTGCCGCTAACCCAGTAAGGAAAGGTTCTAATACACCCATCTCAAAGACCTAATTGCCTCTTCTCAGGCCGATCTCCCAGCACTGCCACTGAGGGAATCTAATGTGTACCTGAGTTTCAGAGGGGATTATACCATTTTCAAATCTCACCAAGCAGGGCCTTAGGAGTCTCGGCTGAGTAAACCGATGGTTGGATGTGCTTTTGAGTATCCCATGTGCAGTCCCTGCCTTGCATCCCTGAGGGCCCCTTCTGCCAATGCTTGGTCTCAACTTCCTTTACGCAATCTAAAACAGCTATAGGAAAATTTACTTCGCTTGTCAACCGCAGCACTTTCTTGTCATTTATCATACCAAATCTCTCTTTCTCTTCCCCTCTCCTTTTAAAGTTAGCCCTAACCTCCTCTTAGCCAAGATGACTGGAATACTTCTTCCTCTTCCGTGCATACTTTAAGAAGTAAGGCTTTGTGGCTGGAAAGTTGGCTCAGCAGTTAAGAGCACTGGCTGCTCTTACAGAGGTCCTGAGTTCAATTTCCAGCAACCCCATGGTGGCTCACAATTATAGTGAAATCTGATGCTCTCTTCTGGCATGAACTCATACATGAAGATAAAGGACTAGAGCACTCGTGTACATAAATAAATCTCTAATAAAGAAAAGGAAGAGGGTCTTTGTCGCTTGGTTTTTAGATGGTGATTATCAGTTTCCTTGGGTGTTCTTTGGAAACCGGGACCACGCAGGTTATCAATCACGCATCCTGCCTTGTTTGAGAAACAACATAATTAAAATTCACGGTAGAAAGACTTTCTAAAGTGACAAGTTGCTTTTTAAAGCTATTCCCATATCTTATTTTTGAATTTACTGTCAGTAATTAATTTACATTATTAAATAAGATTCAGTTCACTGGAGCTACTGAATAATTACTGTGTTAGTTAAGTAGTGTTTCTGTGACAGTGTAAGTTTTATTGAATGTGCCAAGTTACTTTTAGGGAGTAGTCTCAGAGTTCTTTGAAAATGGGTGAGAAATACATCATCCATCATGGATTTGACAAATTCATGATTAAGAGAATAATGAAATATATCAAATTTAAAGTTTTTAAAAATCAATGCATGGTCAATAAGTATTTTCCTAGTAATGTTTTAATACTTTTTTTCCCTGAAGGCACCGTGACAGAGAAGCTTTCCCCAAAGATTATGACATAGAGGGACCTGAGACAGTGAAAAAACTGTGTAATTCAACATATTGGCGGTTTGGAACTGACTGTCCAGTAAGTAGTTGCTGTTAATTTCTTTGTCTGAAATCTTTGTCATTCTGAAACAGTGAAAAGTATTTTCTCCCAATGCTGTTAGTCATTAGTGACATTAATTCGGTGGCTTGGTTACAGTACACTTAGCAAACCTCTTAAGGTTATTGGCTGAATTAGACGCAACAAAGTGCTTAGCATGCTGCCTGACTGTATTAGTTAGCCTTCTGCTGCTAATAAAAAAATATCTGACACAGGCTACGTTGAAGCAAAGACATTTATTTCCATTCCCAGTTCTGGAGGTTTAAGTCCAAAATCAGGTCATCTCACTGGTCTGATAAGCGTGGCATGTCATTGGGGGGGAATGCATGTCAGGGTAAGTAGCCACATTTTAGGGCAGGAATAAGAGGGAAAGTGAAACTGGGCCACTCAATTTCTTTGGAGAGTTGCTTGCCTCTTAAAGGTCCCCAGTGCTTGGCAGTTCTACCAGCGTGGGAGGATGTGGCGCTATCCTGCAGCCCCAGGATCTTGGTGGGACAGTAGCATCTTGCTGGATACCTTCCGTCTTCCAGAATAATCCTGTGAAACGGGTTTATCTCCATTTTATAGTAGCAGGGAGAGAGTCTCCTGAGAGCTGAGCTGTTCATTCAGAGTCACACAGCCAGGGAGTGGGAAGGTGACATTTGAACCAAGGTCTCTGAATGTTCTCCTTTTTATATACTTTTCTCGTGGTAGGTGTTACAAAAAATTAAACCTGCTATTAATAGGATCACAAAATTTTGGGATCCAGTCACAGAATATGCATTGTCTAAACAATTCCTATTTGAATCGGGCAGAGTGGGTTAATGCTTGTAAGCCTGAGTATCTGTCTAGTCAACATAAACTTAGCAGCCCAAAAACTCCTCACTTGTGCCATGCAATGGCAGTAGCCTTGGGGCTAAATAAAGGCCCATTTCAGGGGATAGAAGAGATGATTGAGTGATTGAGAGCATTTGATGCATGTCGTAAGGACCAGTGTTAAGATCTCACTACCTGTACAACAAGTGGGGCACCTGTCACTCACCTGTAACTCCAGCTCGGGGGGAGACAGAAACAAGATCAGCCTTGCCAGAAAGAAAGAAACAAACTTCAGTATCAGGGAAAGACCTTGTCCCTGTTTTATCCAAAGTTTTGGAAGAGGCCTAAGTCTGGAGTGCTTTTTAGGTTTTTTTTTCCCCCCGAGTTAGTATTACAAGTAGTCCAGGCTGGCCTCACACTTCCTATGTAGCTGAGGATGACCTAGAACCTCAGATCTTTCTTTCCACCTCCCACTATACTCAGCTATGAACGCCCTTGATATTTGTCCAGAAGCACAGAACCTAAGAAGCTGGTCTGCTTAGGCAGGACCATCTGAGACTTCCAAACCAGAGTAAATCACTACTGGCTGTTAAGTTTTTGGAGAGGCTGCCAAACTATTTGAAAGGGGATTTGTTTACCTGAGGATTGCTAGTTCAGAGAGACGTGTGTCCTGACATTTCAAAAATGTAGGACCCTAATCTGCGACACTGGTTTGAGAACTTTAGGGAGGGGTGCTATGCCTGACGCGGCGGAACGGAGGCGAGATGGAGCCAGCTGCCCTCAGAGTTGCCAAGTATCTCTAAATGTGTTGGCCTGGACAAGCCACAAGATAAAACCTGCTGGAGTCCTCTGAGAAAAACTGTAGTACAGGGGGAGAGAGGCAGCAACCTAGCACAGGAGACACACTAAATGCCAAAGCTCGGGAGAGGAATTACCGTTGCTGCAGCGCTAGGCCAGAGGACTGACGGTGTGCTGCGCCATCTTCCTAACTGACCACACTGTCTCCAGAGTCCAGTCAGAGGCGTGTGGTGACAGCAGGAAGAACTGTCGGGTGTTGCCACGCTGGGAAGGAACAGTGAGTCACCCTAAACCCTCACCAGGTAGCAATGGGAACTTCGGGATAATATAGAAGAATAGAAGGAGAGGCCAAGAAATATGCGTAGTCAGTCTTGGTCAAACTGTGTCCTGTTGATCATGATCTCAGGTCTGGCTCCATGAGGTCCTGCTGGCACAAGGGAAATCACTACAGCAGGAAGGGTGGTAGTTCACTTCTAGTCATGAAGTGACCACTTCTGCCTGGAAGTGGGGGCCGGACTGTTATTCATAGCGCGTAGGCAGCAGGGCTACTACTGTGGGGATTTGAGATAAGCTAGGAGAGACTCAGATCATAAGCTGTGGAAGTAAAACATAATCGGTCAAGACAATGTCTGAGTCTTCCCCTCAGGGAAAGAAATGATGAATGAGTCTCTCTCGATTTGGGCTTAAAGGCCATCTTCTAGTAAAGACAGACTAGGTTCATTGCTTTTTATGATTAGACCTCTGTTTCTCAAGCACTGGGCTATGCTACACCTGTAACTCTAACTACAAATGGCTCTGTTCTCCCTGTCTGTTAGTAAACTTGCCAAACCTCCATTTGGAAACCACCTACCCCTGAGCTATAAAAACCTTATCTTCCCCACAGCCAGTGCTGACATCTTGTACTTCTGCCTTAGGGGGAGGCAGTTCATGTACATGGATAAAAACCTTGCTTTAATTCATTGCTTGCTTTAATTTGCCATGGTGATTTGGGTCTTTCTCCTCACATCTTTGGGACTAACCTAAAGAACGTGTTAGAAGGTGCTCTGGCTCTCTTGTTTGAGCCTGGGAAAGAGTGAATAGGAGGCCAGAGGTGGCACTCTGCCCGTCGCCAGCAAGTAGCAACTGGAGATCCTTAGTTAAAGAATGCCCAAAAGCAATCTTAAAAATGTTCTAGGAGAGGAGTTGATTTTGAATGTCAGCCAAATCCATGCACCGTGGCTCTTGTCAGGGGAGTAAGGGCCATTTAACATTACATCTTACCACCCAGTCTCTCCCCTTCAGCTAGACCTGGCCGGCATCCATGAGTAGAGAGGGAGAGGGCAGAGCCCTGTCCTTGTGGTTCTAGTTCTAGGCTCCCAGGCCTGTAGCTCTCAGTTGAGAAAAGGGGGTATTTGGTGTAATAAATAGAAGTGCTGATCTCACTGGACTGGGTACTTTCATAAATGGAATTATAATCTTTTGGAGACTTGAATGTTGGCCAAGGTTTCCCACCAGGTCCCAATGCCTTTCAGCCCCAAAGCAAACACAGAGGTCTACATTAATTATAAACTGATTGGCCTATTAGCTCAGGCTTCTTATTAACTAATTATTATATCTTATACTAGTCCATAATTCTTGTCTGTGTTAACCATGTGGCTTGGTACCTTCCATCAGCAAGGCATTCTTATCTTGTTTCCTCTCTGTCTGGAGGATGACTGCAGACTGCATCTTTCCTCTTCCCAGCATTCCCCTGTTCTCATTGCCTGCCTCTACTTCCTCTCTGGTTGCCCCACCTGTACTTCCTGCCTGGCTACTGGCCAATCGATGTTTTATTAAAAATAATGCAAGTGACCATTGTCCCACAGCACTTGAAGGGCCAGAAATGCTGCAATACTATCCTAAAACTTCTATCAAACTAAAGATGAGAAGGCAGTGGGTGTGGTGGGCTAAAGGGACAGCTTGGCCAAAACAGTTTTGTGATTCATCCTGTCAGTATTCAGTGTGATAGTTCAGTTCAATATGAAAAGCATCTCTGTATGACTCAGGCATGTAGCATCTGTGACCTGTATTTTACCAGAAGAAAACTGAGACCATTGAAATCGATCACTGTTCATGGTCAAATATCTAGACAGTATATTCAAGTTGGCACTAAAGTCTAATGTCTGAAATATTGCTACTGTGAGGAACAACTGTGGGGAATCCATGGAATTGGTGAACTAATCACTCACTTGACTTTTCTATCTGAGGAGGTAAAACTTAATTCTCTGGGGCTAGTGAGAAAGGGAAACACACACACACATACACACACACACATCTCCACCAGGTCAGGATCTCACCTTGGGTGCTGATTCTTGACAAGCCTTCAGCAGGTCAGAGAAACTGAAGAGGAGATGCAGAGCAGGTGAACTGCTGGATAGACAAACAGACACAAGAGGGCTTTTCTGAGGGCAAAGCTTAGCTCCTCACTTTGTCATTTCTGATGCTCGTGCTCTATTCTTCTTCTGTTCTTCAACTCTGATGTTTCCCTTCTGTCTCTCTTGATGTCATTTTTCTAGACGCTTCCTGATGTCTTCCTTCTGCATCTTTCCTCCTGTTTTCCTTCTCTCCTGTCCTTTTTATTCCCCTTACAGCCTATAGATCCCAGGAAAGTCTTTTAAGGAGTATAAAAATTGAAATGTGGTTACATTCTATTTTTTAAGTGAATGATTGCAATTATTATAAGTAAAAGACAGCATGTTTTCCATATGCCTTCCATGATTAAACATTTTACGTATTACAGGTGAAAAGCAAGTTGACTCAAGAACCCACATGCATTCATACCCAAGCAACTTGTTATAGATTTAACAGTGTGTAAGCAAGCAAGGTATTTTTCTCAGCTAGTTCTTTTGCTGGCAGGCTGCATTTTGCAGTTACAAAGAAAGGAACAATTACTTTATTATTTGTCTCAAAGGGTAATCTTATAAAAAAAATCTTAAAAGAATCACAAATCTAAACTTTTAAATACAAAAAACAACCTGTCAGCTCTCTTTTAAATCATCAGGGTGCATACCCGTTCATCGACAGTTTTCTATATCGGGAAGCTGAAGGCAGAAATGGGTGCAAGAAAATAATCATCGCCTTTGATCACCAATCCATCCTAGCAAGAAAGATACATTATCCGGTAATAGTCAGGCTGTCATTGTCCTTGTTTATTAACCTCAACGAGTCCCTCACTCAACTATGTGCCTTTCTAAACCTTAAATTGTTCCCCAAGGTTTTCCACCTCAAAGCCATTAACAAAACACCTCAACCAAACCTAACAATTCTACATGCCTAAATTCTTTCTAAGGGTGGTTGAATCATTAATCTGCTTCAGCAGCAAAACTTAGAAAAAGTCAATCACTATTATTTTAAGTATGAGTAACACTGCCCAGTGAGGGGCTAGAAGTCCCCTGAGAGTTTTCATATGACCCATAGATGATGAGGGATGTGGTGTGTGAAGGGCAACAATCAGAGCTATGCTCAATAATGGCATGATGTCCTCAGGACATGTAGTCCTCAGGGCTTTGCCTGTCCAAGGCTCACCATGAGTTCTAATGCTGCTTGTTGGTGCCCTTGCATGACTCCTGACACAGACTCTTTTAAGCTCTGCCACTTGCATTTGTCCCACTGCTCCACAATGAGTTCGTTAGCTTGCTGATCTCCATATACTGCATCCTGACTGCTCTGTAATCTTGCTTGAAATAATACACATTTCACTGTATATATCAAGTTCTCTGTCTATCTATCTATCTATCTATCTATCTATCTATCTATCTATCTATCTATATCTATCTATCTATCTATCTATCTATCTATCTAGTGATCTATCATCTATCTATCTCATATATACGTATACATGTATGTACATATGTATCACAATGTGTTGGGACTTTGATGTTTTGCACCTGAACTTCAGCTTTGTCCCCTTCTCTCGAGTTATGTGTGCAAACACTCTGGCTAGCTCTTTCCCGTCTGATTTCCCACACACTCCCAACCCAGAAAGCTTTCTTAGCATTTTCCTGTTTTTGCAAGATTTCTGCTGAATGGCTTACTCTTGTGTCCAATGACATTTCTGTTTAGCTAGTTAAAAGTCTGTATGCTTGAATTCCTTGGCTGCACGGATTCCTGTGGGCATCAGTTATCTGCAGGAGTTTCCGACAGGACTCTGTCTATATTTTGGATAAGGCTCCAAGAACAAAACAAGTTTCACAAACTGAAGCTTAGGATCTAAGGTGCCCAAAGAGTAATTTGAGAATTTGGGTAAGACTGTACTCTAGGCTTCATCTGTAAAGCTCCTTATAGACACAGGTTCTAGTGATCTACCCAAAGAAACAGAAGAGGAGGGAGCTGGCTATGTGATTGTTAGGTTAACCAGAGCTCATGAGTCCAGCTCCCAAGATTACCTCCAGGGTTCAGGTCAGAAGCCACAACATACCGAAAGGAACTTAGAATAGTTCTAATCTGAGGGGTTATGGAATAACTCACACACATGTAGCTAGAGTCATGATCTTTATTCTTCTGTTAGCTCTAATTCTTCCCCTGTAGCTTCTAGTTCTCCTTTGTTCCAATTCTCTGTTTCAAATTTCCTCCACTTTTATGTTCACCTAACTTAAATACACTTTTTTTTAAACAGGAGGCTTGAAGCAATAATAAAAAATTTATAAGGGCTGCATCTCATTGGTCAAAAGCACATTCATTTGGGTGGGCGATAAGGGCAGAGTCCTTTACCATGGCAACACAAAGTTTCAAGGTTTCTGGGGTAAGACTGGGTCCAGAGGGCAAGAGCGCAGTGTCCAGTGAGACAAGCTTTGAGACTTGGTCGTTTATCAGTTAAAGAACAAGCATGGTGTTTTTAGGATGCTTTGTGTTAGTAACCTTGGTTAGACACCTGCATATGCACGAATTTAATTGTTCTTAATAATAAAAACCTAGAGTTTGATATTAGCGAGTAAAAGCTGAAATATCAGAGAAGCAGAGCAGCCAGCCACTAAAGTTCTTACCTCTACAAAATCCTCATACTGGAAGGGACTGAGCTCCTGTCTCTATGAATCCTCAGACTGAATGGGCTATCCTGTCTCGACAAGTCCTCAGACTGAATGCTTTGAACTCCTGTTTCCTCTTGTCTTATATTCCTCTCTCTGTCCAGCTATATCCCTTCCTGTCTCTATCTCTTTACTGTTGGGATTAAAGGTGTGTGCCCCCCAAATCCTAGGATTAAAGGTGGGAACCACCACCACTTGACTCTGTTTCTGTTTTAGACTGGATCAATTTAGTGTGGCTGATTGTGGCCTTGAACTCACTGAGATCCATCTGTCTCTGTCTCCCAAATGCTGGGATTAAAGCATTTTTGGCCTCTATGGCTAACTAGTGTGGCTAGCTCAGCATGCTGATCTTCAGGCAAGCTTTATTTGCTATAGCACAAACAAAATATCATCACACCTGGGACTCTGACCGTGTGCACTACTATACAGTTTTAAGCTTATGATCCATTTACAGAAATATCTAATATAATTTGAATTTACCCTGAGGTAAAAATGAGTTAGTTGTGTTCAGTTTGTCTTAGAAGAGAAATTTTTATTTTCTTGTGTTAGTTGGAATGAAAAAAACAAAGTAGGCTATTAAGTGCCTTACAGTCCTCATAGGACAATAGATCTAGTTATGAAGCATATACTAGTATATTTTTACATATCAAAATCATACAGCTTAATGGGACGTCATCTTCCTGACCATCTATGTATATATGTGCCAATGAGACAGAGATGCAATCATGAGATTATCGATCATATCAAATGAACTTGCACACTACAGTGCAGGTATTAGGGAGACACTGTAGCTGCTTAAGCAAATGCAAATTTTTTTTCGAGACAGGGTTTCTCTGTGGTTTTGGAGCCTGTCCTGGAACTAGCTCTTGTAGACCAGGCTGGTCTCGAACTCACAGAGATCTGCCTGCCTCTGCCTCCCGAGTGCTGGGATTAAAGGCGTGCACCACCGCCTGGCAAGCAAATGCAAAATTACAGACAAGAGCTACAGTTTCCAGAGTTGGCGGTCCTGCAGGCCCTGCCTGAGTGGGATTCTCCTCCATCAGAGAATCATTCCTCTGGTGGGTTGACATCTGAATACTAGTTATCACCTGCTGTATGCTTCCATGGCCCTCAACACTAGGAGTGGAGTAAGGATGTTCTTGGGCCAAGAAGTGGCTTTTGTGAGTCAAGTGTGTGCCACAAGGAAGGAAGAGGTGACATGTGGTCATTTCGGAACCTGTCCTCATGTGGGGTGGAAAGAAGACCACCTAGATTTCCAGGGGTAGAAGCAGGATATTATTTCATTTACATTCCTCAGAATTCTGCACATGACTCCTGCACTGGCATAATTTCCATCCTCTCCCCCCCTCCAACTCCTCCTGTTTTTTTCGCACCTCAAATTCATGACCTGTGGAACGGTATTTTAAAATCCTGCCAGAATCATCTTGCATCATGAGATATGAGACCTTTTATTCTTTCCAGAGAGGATCTCAAAGCTACCAAAGAATTCAAAGAAGGTCATCTTTGAATAGTCATAAATGTCAGGAATGGATGGTAAAACATAGACATCCCCAGAGGAAGCAAGAACTTGATCGCACCCTGCACTAATTATTAAGTCTGTCTTTCTTCTGCCCCACATCCTGATACCCTGCCACCAGCACCTCTCGTCCCCATTCTGACAAGGGTGGTCTGGAGAGCAGGGACCAATTCCAGGAGGGCAGGAAGACAACTATGCCCTCCTGCTCCCACTGAAGCAGATTAGGCCAAAGTAACTTTAAGACAAAGATTCTTCAGCTTTAAACAAAGTGTGACCTTTGTATAAAGGACTGAGCATGAAACCTACCCAGCAAGACTTCTTGGGAAAGAAACAGCCAGAACTGGTAACCAGAAAAGTCCTGGGGCTAGTTTTCTATTTCACCACGCACAAGAAAGGACCAGCTCCTCCAAATGAATGAGGAGGGGCAGTGGCTGGAGGAGGAAGGATGCTTGTTTTCCAGTTGTTCCCAGGAAGAAGTCTTGTTTACTCAAGGACCAGTTACAGATTCACATATAAAAGAGGAGCTCAGTCTCTGAACCCTCTCTGTTCTCCATCAGCACTTTGGGTTTCTTTGCAGATCACCAGCCACGTTTCAGACTTAGCTGTAGTCTGTCTTCCTCTACTAGAGTAAAAGCTCTATAAATGTAGGATCATCACTCTGTTTGGTTCCTTTTAGAGTCCCAATTCCTAAAGCAGTGCCCAGCACATTGAGTCTGTACTCAAGTACTCGGAAGGAAGGAAGGAAGGAAGGAAGGAAGGAAGGAAGGAAGGAAGGAAGGAAGGAAGGAAGGAAGGAAGGAAAGACTACATTGATTAACTATGTTTGAGGCATCATCATCATAATTATTTTTATTATTATTATACTTATTAGTGTGTGTGTGTGTGTGTGTGTGTACACACACACAAGGATATGCACACCTACTTTTACCTGGTGAGGCCACTCTGACGTGGAGGTGGGAGTCACTGGATAAATAAAGTCCACTTTCCAAGAAGTGGTCTGTGGTTCCACTTAAACTAAAGATCTTATGTATGTGGAATTAAATTTCAAGAAGAAAGTAAGACACTTTTACCAGAGGGTTGGAGAGGAAGGGTGGGAGTGGGAGAGGGTGGAGAGAGTGAGTAACTTAGTACCAAGTGCCAATAGGTAGGGGAATGAGGGTTTGTGTCCTATTGCACAGAACCAAGTTCATAGCAATGGGCTTTTGCAATAAATAAAAAGAGAAGGTTTTGCAAGTCTTTAAAGATATGGTAAACATTTGAGGCAATGGATATAATAATTACAGAGATTTGGTCATTGTACAATACAATGAGTTGAAACATCACAGCCTATAAATTCATACAATTAGTATTTGTCTGATAAAAATATTAAAGACTTTATTTTTTTTATTTTTATTTTTTGGTTTTTTGAGACAGGGTCTCTCTGTAGCTTTGGAGCCTGTCCTGGAACTAGCTCTTGTAGACCCGGCTGGCCTCGAACTCACAAAGATCCACCTGCCTCTACCTCCCGAGTGCTGGGATTAAAGGCGTGCGCCACCACCACCCGGCTAAAAACTTTAAAAAGAATGACTAATATACTTAAATATGAACTATGTTGGTGGGAAACATGGCATTGAAATTTAATGACTCTAAAGGGGGAATAAGAAGATATAATCGTATCAGATCTCAGACACTTGAGTATAACTCACTTGGTTAGTTCAGATGACTTAGTAGATGGTAATTTACAGTGTGATCTTAAAGATGCCTCTTGTGAGTTAGCAGATGGTAATTTGACACTGCCGTCTTACAGATGCTATAGTCAAACTTTCTTTGAGCCATCAACCCCCAAAATAATGATATGGGGACTTCTTATTAAGAATAAAAGCTGGCCTTAGCTTAGGCTTGTTCCCAATGAGCTCTTTGATTTTTTTAATGACTTAATTTTTTTAATTTTAGGTGTATTGATGTTTTGCCTGCACACATATCTATGTGAGGGTGTTAGATCCCCTGGAACTGGAGTTATAGACACCCAAATAGCTCTTAAAACATAAATTAACCCATTTATATTAATCTGTGTTCTGCACACGGCTCATTACCTCTCCTCAGTACTTATACATCTGATTTCCTCTGTGTCTCTTTGCTAATTCCCCACAGAGTTCCTGCCTCTCTCCAGAAGTCCCACCTCCCCTCTCCTGCCTAACTATTGGCCATTTATCTATTTATGAAACCAATCTGAAGGTGCCTTTCTCCCTACATTGGGCACCTAGTGGTGTTTTTAACTAAGTTTCTATCATTCTATTTACCAATAAAGATTTGGGAGTCAGATGTTGGAGTGAATACCTGTAGCTCAGAGATGTCCAGTAGCAACTAGCTGGCCTTCCTTTTGGGCCAGAGACCCACCAAGAAAGTATCTCTCCTGCCATCCCAACCCCCCCTCCCCAAAAAAAGACCGTGAAACTCTAAGTTCCTCCCCTACTTCTTCCTGTGTGTCTCTCTATCCATATTCCTGGCTCCTCCATACTCTCTAGGGTTAATTCCTGTCAACTAGTTGCTGACTCTGCCCCCTGATCCAGGGTTGATTTTGTTAACTCAGTCTTGGGGTTTCACAATGTGATCAAATATCCTGCAACAAGATGTCTCTTGGCTTCCTGCCTAAATATCTGAAGGAAGCACACAAACCAGAATCTTACAGACAAATCCCTTGAAGTGCCATTATCAAAGGAAGGCATTGGGCAGTGGGCTGCTGAGCCAGGGCCACCTCTTGCTTCCTGACTCTGCATCCTCCTAATGTGAGGTTGATGGCAGCCTTCTGTGCATCCTCTCCTGGAACTCCTTTGGACCATCTTTTCTAGCATCAGTATAACTGCATCTGCCTTTCCTCTTTGAGGAGTTCTATATACATTTTGGCCCATTGAGTGGTCCTCTCCTGATTTCTGCTGCATCTGTGGGTTTAATTCTTTTACCAAATATCTTCTCTGCAATTTCTAAGGATTTGGGACAGGGATGAAAGCAGGGTACCCATCATTTAGATCAGATCACTCGCCTTTGATGTTCCATTTAGGCACCAGTCACCAAGTCTTAATTTAGCACTGGTATGAACTAGTTTTCTTTTTAAACATACATCATTTTGTTTAAGCAGGGATAAGGGTTACAGTTCATTAGTGGGACTTAAATGGTACGGCCACAGACATACATACAAGGTGGAACATGCACACATCTGGAGTCTTTTGCCTCCACTATCTGTTTATATTGCTTCGTGGAAGTATTCTTTCCATTGTGGTTATAAAGTCATTAGTTTTAGAGGTAGGGGTAACATGAGAGGAGCCATAGAGAGGAGAGAGAGGCTTGGAATAATACAAATATAGTATTAATACATGGAATCCTTGAAAATTTAAATTTGAAAATTCAGCTCAGCATTGATTCACCTTCAACTTGCTTTTCCTCCATTGAGTCAGTGCCTACACAGAGTAGGTCATAATTTATTCCTAATACTTATTTCCTTTATTTAAATATTTTATTTGTTTAAAATGATCTTACAGAGCAACATCTGGAGAGATGATAGCTCAGTGGCTAAAAGCCCTTGCTGGAACCAGGTTCAATTCCCAGTACCCACATGACAGCTGACAACTTCCTGGAACTTGAGTTCCAGGAATTCATTGCTCTGACCTCCACAGGCACCAAGCACACACATGGTACACATATAAACATGTAAGCAAAACACTTAAACACATCAAAATAAATAAACAACCAAGCACACACACACACACAGTATACAAACATGTAAGCAAAACACTTACAGACATCAAAATAAACAACCAAGCACACACACGATATACAAACATGTAAGCAAAACACTTACAGACATCAAAATAAACACTTAGGCAAATAAAAACCAAAAGTAACAGGTTTATATATGGTATTTTCATAATCCTTAATTTAGCTATTTCTGTCTCCGCCCCACATTGTCTCCTCATTTCTGTCTCCTTTCTCCACTGTTCCCTTTTGCCTCATTCTTTTCCTTCCCCACAGAGGTCTATTGTCTTCCCTGCACCTTTCCTTGGAGCTACTTCTTTTTTTTCTTTATAATTTCATGGGTTTCTTTCTAGTTTCCTGGCCTTTACATATTTACTCCCACCTAGATATAAATATTTAACAGTTATATGGTAGAATCTGCATATGAGAGCGAGCATATGGCATTTGTCTTTCCGAGCCTGGGTAACATTGATTAATACAATATTTTCCAGTTTCATCCAGTTTCTTACTAGTTCCATTTTTCTTTGTGGCTGAATAAAATTCCACTGTATATACATAAAATAATATTTGGTACAAGTACCATCAGTTTTATGGTCAGATCATAAAAAGCCTATTGGTCATGTTCCAATAATTAGAATATCAGATCGAAGTGATGAATTTCATGTAAGGCCAAAGCTTTTCTCTGCTAAGGTTTGTAGATCAGTCTGGGTCTTGAACAGACTGTGGAAGGGAATGGGAAGGTGAAGTATAGGGTATGACTGATTGATTTTCTATTTTCCTCCCTGCTCTAACCCCCCACACTCTAGACAACTGCACAGCTAGAAGGTGCTTTTGTAATTGTCTACTATTAATCCCTTCACCAAGACTATCTCAGGACAGGAAGTGATTTTTTTTTTATATTTCAGGATGATCAGAGAACAAAAAAGAGATTACCCAGGATTTAGGGGCAAGAAAAACAAAACGAAACAGAACAAACAAAAAACCAAAATATATCTTATAAAAGCCTGCTTGAACAGGTAGCAGGGGAAATGAAATTATTTTTTTCTGATTGTATTCTATGAATATTACTTGTTCAAAGCAGTGTTGGTTTTATTGCTGGGGACCTTTCTAGGGTCCTTTAGGTCCTGAGTTAAACTAGATGTGGAGGCAGAGCTAGGGTCTCTGTGGGCAGCACAGCTGCTGAGAAACAAGAGTGGCCTTCTTGGTGTTCTGTTACCGTTATTAATTAATTAATTAATTACTTTATTTGTTTATTCTTTTGCTCTCTCAAGAGAGAGTTCCTTTGTGTAGCCTTGGCTGTCCTAGAACAGAACTAGGTTTGTAGATCAGGCTGCCCTCGAACTCACAGAGACCCTCCCGCCTCTGCCTCCCGAGAGCTAGGATCAACGGCGTGTGCCACCACCAATGACTTTTTTTTTAAATAGATAAAGCAGGCTGTATTTTTCCATCTTCAACTCTTTAATTAAAAATATTTCATTCAATAGATTTTGACCATGTTTTCCGTTCCCTAACTTCTGCCAGTTCTTCCCACTCCCTCCCCATTCAACTTTGTGTGTGCTCTCTTTCAAAAGCAAGCAAGCAAATGAACAGAAGCAACAAGGAACAAAAATAAAAACACAAGAAAAAACAAAAATTAGCGGATAAATCGTACAAAACACAGAAACTAAAATCAACACAAATAGACAAAAGACCAATATGACAAAAGAATGCCAAAATACAGAAAAGTAAAACATACACAAAAATATCGTTGTATTTCTTTTGCATTGGTCAACTGCTCCTGGGAATGATGAGTCCTGCCCTGAATTGTGGTTATTATACCTAGGGAAACTCTATTGGAGAAAACCAGTTTTCCCTTTGCCAGCTGGTACTGGTTGCAGATATCTTTGTGACTAGCGGTGGGACCCTGTGTCCACTTCCCTCTGTCAGTACTGGGACCCTGTCTGGCTTGGATGTATTCAAGTATCGGGCATGCTGCTATATTTTCTATGCATTCATAAATAGATCAGTCTTGTGCCTAGAAGACACTTTCCTTGGACTCATCTATGACCTCTGGCTTTTACAGTCCTTCTGCCTCCTCTTCCTCATAGATCCCCAACACTTTTAGGGGAGGGAGGAATTTGATGAATAAATCCTATTTATGACTGAGTGCTCCAAAGTCTCGTACTATCTTCACACCGTCTAGTTGTGGATCTCTGTGTTAACCCTAATATACTTCCGAAAGCTTCTCTGACGTAGGCTGAGCAAGACACTTATCTATGGATTTAGTAGTATATCGTTAGGAATCATTTTATTGCTTTGTTCCTGTAGCAGAATTATAGTGGTAGAATTTCCTTAAGTCCTTGACCTATCTAATCTCAGGTTTTTGGCCCCGTTACAGAATGTGTTTTATCTTATGGACTGGGCCTTAAATCCAATGGAAAGATTCTCGGTTACTATCATAACGTTTGTGCCCCTGTTTCACCAGCTTGTTTTGCAGACAGGTCAGTTGTAGGTGTTCGGGTTTGTAGCTGGGTGGATGATCATCTTTTTCCTCCAGTAGTGTGCAGAGTAACTTCCAGTACCATGAATGGTAGTCAGTAAGGGTGAAGCTTCTAGTTAGGCACCAGCTTGATTTCAATGTGTTCAACGGCATGCATATTGTCTTCAGTAATGGGACCTTACCTGCAGTTGTAGAGATCAACCCAAATCCTTGGCAATAGCCTGCGATGTTTGGGGGTTCCATGGGGACTCCTGTAACCCATTCTTAGAAGGGGAGGTTTTACTTGGTGGCATGAGATGTCTTGTTGATGCATTTTCTTCCCTATCATTTGGTGACTCCACTTAGATTCCTTCTAAAGAAGCTTCCACAAGAGTTTTCCATATTATTTTTTTTCAAATGGCCTTTAGTGTTAGTTATCCCTCCTATATTTTCTTCTCTACCCTTCTCTGTCACCCTTCTATTTTCTAATTTCATCTTTATCACTCCATAACATTATATTTCAATTCCCCTTCCTAGAGAGATCCTCTACTCCCACCTGGCTCCTTACTAAGTACCTGACCTCTTTGGTTATTCAGAGTGTAGCACACATAAGAAAAGTTTACAAGTTAGCGTCCACATATAAGAGGAAACATAAATTAAATTGTCTTTTGGGGTTTGAGTCACCTCATTCAAGAAGACTGTTTTTAACTCCACCCATTTTTCTGTAAATTTTATTTTTCATAGCTGAATAATATTCCATCCGCATTCCTGTACCACATTTTTATTGTCTCTATGTCAGTTGATGGGTGTGTAGGCTGTTTCCAATCTCTGGTTATTGTGAATGCAGAATCTCCTTATGATTCTCTGGATTTCCTCAGTTTCTGTTGTAACTCCCCCCCCACTTTCATTTCTAATTGTATTAATTTGGATCTTCACTCTTTGCCTTTTGGTTAATTTGGCTAATGATTTGTCAGTCTTGTTGATTTTCACGGAGAACCAATTCTTCATTTTTATTTGTTTTGTTTTTGCTTATTTGTTTCTATTCCATTTATTTCAGCCCTGAGTCTGATTGTTTCTTTTTTTCTTTCTTTCTTTCTTTCTTTTTTTTTTTTTTTTTGATTTTCGAGACAGGGTTTCTCCATAGCTTTTTGGTTCCTGTCCTGGAACTAGCTCTACTAGACCAGGCTGGCCTCGAACTCACAGAGATCCGCCTGCCTCTGCCTCCTGAGTACTGGGATTAAAGGCGTGCACCACCACCGCCCGGCTTGATTGTTTCTTTTGATCTGCTCCTTTGGGTACCATTTCTTCTTGTTCTAGAGCTTTCAGGTGTGTCATTAGGTGGGTAGTATGAAATCTCTCCAGTTTTTATGTAGGCTTTCAATGCTGTGAACTTGCCTCTTAGAACCGCCTTCATCATCTTCCATAGGTGTGGGTATGTTGTTTTTTAATTTTTATCCAGTTCTAAAACATTTTTAATTTTCTTCTTGATTTCTGTGTTGACCTGATTTTCCTCAATAGTGAGTTGTTCAATTTCCATGAATTTGTAGACTTTTTGTTTCTTTAGTTGTCATAATCTAGCTTTTATGGTAGTCAGAAAGAATGCAGAAAAAAAAAAAGAAAGAATGCAGAGTGTTATTTCAATTTTCTTAGATGTTGATACTTTCTTTGTGCCTAAATATGTGGTCAATTTTGTTGAAAGTTCCATGAGCTACTGAAAAGAAAGAATATTCTTTGGTGTTCGGGTGGAATGTTCCATATGTCTCTGTTAGGTCCGTTTGATTTATGGCATTATTTAATTCTGGTATTTCTCAGTGTAGTTTTTGTCTGGATGACCTGTCCACTGGTGAGAGTGGAATATTAAAGTCTCCCACCTTCACTATGTGACAACCAAGATGTGCTTTCAGCTGTATTGGTGTTTCTTTCATGGACTCAGCTGTCCTTATGTTATAAACATAAATGTTCAGAATTATAATATCCTTTGATAACATTTTTAATGAATATGTAGTATTTTTCCTTATCTCTTCTGAGTAGCTTTAGTTTGAAATCTATTTTGCCAGATGTAAAATGGTGAAATCTGTTTGCCTATTGTATCCATTTGTTTGGACTACCTTTTTCCTTTGTCCTTGAATGAATGACTGAATGAATGGATGGGTGGATGGATGGGTGGATGGATGGATGGATGGATGGATGGATGGATGGATGAAATTTATGCCCTGGCAATGCTGAAGCATGCATGGGCAGCCTGTATATGGCAACTCAGTCGAACTTGTCCATATTGTGTTTAATGGTCTAAGTTAATGAGGATCAGTGATCAGGTCTCTTCCTCAAGAGAGCACCAGCTCTCATTACAGATGGTTATGAGCCACTCTGTGGTTGCTGAGAATTGGACTCAGGTCCTTTAGAAGAGCAGGCAGTGCTCTTAACCGCTGAACCATCTCTTTTTCCTGAAGGTGATGCATATCCTTGATGATGAAGTGTCTTTCTTTGATCAGTAGAAAGATGGGTTCTAGTTTCTAATACAACCTGTGTTAGTCTGTGTCTTTTATTGGGAGAATTGAGACCATTAATACTGAGTTATCAAAGAGCTGTATTTATTGATTTGTTATTTTGTTGTAATGGTATGGATTTCCCCCTTCTCTGTTATTTACTGGAATTATTTATTCCTTGTGTTCTCTTGAATGTAGTTAACTTTTTCAAGCCAAAATTTTCCTTCTAGTGACTTCTGTAGAGATGGATTTGTAGATAAATCCTGCTCAAATTTGTTTTCTAACCATGGGATGTTTTTCTTTTTTCATCTATTGTGATTGACAGTTTTGCTGGATATAGCAGTCTGAGCTGGCATCTGTGGTCTCTTGAGTTTGTTAGAGCATCTGTTCAGGCCCTTCTGGAATTCAGTTTCCTTTGAAAAGCCAGGTGTTATTTTAATGTGACTGCCTTTATATGTAATTTTGTCTTTCTTGCTTTTATAATATCCTTTCTTTGTTTTGAACATTGAATATTTTAGCTGTTATGTGTTGTAGAAAATATTTTTTCTCTTCCTGTCTATGTGGTGTTCATTTGTACCTTGATAGGCAATTTTTACTGTAGATTGAAGAAACTATTTTTCAAAACTATATTCTGTGCTTTCGACCTGCGTTTCTTCTCTTTTTTCTATCCCTATTTATAGGTTTTGTCTTTTTTATAGTGTCCCAGATTTCCTGCATGTTTAGTGCCTGGATTTTTTTTTTTTTGATTTAGCGTTTTCTTTGATTGCAATATCTTTTTCTTCTACCTTGTCTCCAGAACCTGAAATTCGCTCTTCCATGCCTTGTAATATGTTGATGAGCTTATCTCTGAGATTTTTGTTTGACATTCTAAGGTTTTCATTTCCATTTTTATTTCAATTTGGGTTTTCTTTAGTGTTTCTATTTCTTTGTTAAATATACTTTCATGTCTTGGAATATTTTCATTATTTCATTCAGCAGTTTGTGTTTTCATGATCTTCATTAAGGCATTTATTCATATTCTTTTTGAAGTCCTTGAACATATTTGTAATTGCTATTTCAAACTCCTTGTCTTGTGCTTCAAATAAATTGCTTTTCTCCCAGCCTATTGCAATAGGGTTGCTGTATTCTTGAAGACACATGTTGGCTTGGTTGTTCATGTTTGTATTTTTGTGTGCTGGAATCTATGTTCCTGGAGTTATGATAACTGAGGTGTTTCTTGATGTGTAGGTATCTGGTCTTGTCTTTGTCGGGTGGGTGTTCTGTTTGGTTGTCATTGCCCACTCTGGATCCTAGGCAAATGTGATGACTGCCTGTGTGGTAGCTGCTAGAGAGTGTTTCTTCAGGTCTTTAAGTCACACAAAGGAATGGAGATGGGCTAGAAATCAAGACTGAGAGGAGCATCAAGAAAGTGTTTGTGGAATCCTGGGTGCACACCAAGAGGCAGAATCCCCAGGGGAAGGAAATGGAGTGGGAAGTGGGGCTCCTGGAGGAGACAGCAGGATTAAAAGGAATTCTGGAGCTTCTGGAGTGAAATAGCCGGTGATTGTTTTTTTCCTCTCTCTCTCTCTCTCTCTCTCTCTCTCTCTCTCTCTCTCTCTCTCTCTCTCTCTCTCTCTCTCTCTCTTTTGAGATAGGGCATCTCTGTAGCTTTGGAGCCTGTCCTGGAACTAGCTCTGTAGACCAGGCTGCTCTCGAACTCACAGAGACCTGCCTGCCTCTGCCTCCCGAGTGCTGGAATTATAGGCATGTGCCATCACCACCTGGCTCTAGCTGGTGATTTTTAAATAGAGAACTTTTATGATATCTTGGTATTAGCTGGTGATAAAGATGATTTTTTTGGTAATGATGCAAAAATCGTCATCCTTGATTAAAAGTGCTCTTTAACAGGCCCAAATAGAACTTCTTTGTTAACAATCAAAGAGCTCATCCTTATTCCAGAGGTGACATGCATCTCATGGAGACCACACAGAGCATTTGGGAAAGAACTAGATTTCAATGCTTTGGTCTCTTAGAGCTAAATGAACAAGTAATTGAGAAGAAGTGGCCAGAAGTATTTGGAGGGTGGAGGAATTTTCTAGAAAGGTAGTGAGCACAGCTGAAAGGATGAACTCTAAGTTTGGGCCTTGAAGGTATAACTAGGAAACATAAGTGTTCTTTCCCTGAAAGTTGGGGTTTCGCTCATACTTGCCAAGTTTACAGGCTAGAAAGTCCCAGAAGTAGCCTGTGGTATCAGAGGGAAAAACCTGACTTGGGAAGTATTTGTACTTCCTTTAGGAGTCAAGCTTTTCTAGGCCCTAGCAACCAAGAAGGACTCTCAGTGGAGGAGCTTCTGAAGCAACCGAACCACAGGAAGTAAGGCACACTGAGCAGGCAGGCTCCCCTCAGGTGCGCAGCCTGCGGGGAGTCACAAGTAAACCTTTCCATCCCCTCTAACCTGCTATGCAGACGTCGAATCTACTGGGTTTTCTTAAAGGCACCACACATGGGTGAGTTTATTCTGGAAATTTAGAAACTGGTATCCTTAAAAAAATCGACTCTCAATAAAATAGGAAATATTTATGATATTTTGAAATGAGCTTCTTGTAAACATTTGATTTTTTTTTAAAAAAAATCACTTGATTCAAGCTAGGCTTTATTATGCAAATCAAATGGAAATTTTAGTGTTTATCCTGTGAGTTTGTGCTGTGTTAATTTAGCTATCTCATGCACCAAATTGCCAATCTCCACTTTGATAAATATACATATATATCTCAAAAGACTTTCGAACATATGGAAGTGCTTTTATGAATTATGCTTATATCAGATTAAAAGTGATTTTCACATTAAGATGGTTTAGGATTAGGTTTGGTTATGAGCATCCAAACCCAGAAATCAACAAGGGCTGTTCACATAAGGTTTTATTGCCTCGTGTAAAAATCTCGGGATAGAAGACCAGAGCTAGTATGGAAGTTTCACAGATGCTCACAGAGATCTAGCCTCATAACTTTCTGCTCTGCATTCCTTGGGTAAGATCCAGAATGACTGCTGGAAACCCATTACAATTAGCAGGAACAGGAATATAGGAGATTGTCCCAGGAAGCTGTATAAAAGATTTCCACTAATGCTCCATAGTGCAGTGCATACATTGTCTACGTGTGAAGGGAGGCTGGGAAATGTAGTCCAGCATGCTCAGAGTCCAGCTGAAATGAGAGAGTCTTCTGTTGAAGGGGAGGAAGCAAGACCTAGTATCAGTGGGTGACATTTGCCTCACTTACACGGAGACTTTGAGTCGGCTCTGTGGCCAGACAGCATCTTTACCTCTTTCTGTACCACTTGCTGTATTCTGACTCTGGTACAGAGTTGAAAACTTTCCATGTCTGGAAATACCTTCACTTCATACAGCCTTCAGAGGGTTGGGAAAGGAAGCAAAATGATGGCTTCTAACTTAACCCCCACTCCAAGAGACATTTAAATATGTCTTCTTTTTGTTGCAATATACAAGACCTGATCTAGTTTTCCTTGCTCCTGATTTGTGAGCAGGAAAATCCAAGAAGGAGAAAAAAAAAAGAACAAAGATAATGGGGAATGGATTAGAACAGAGAAAGTGATGTGGGGAGGCCATGTGAGTCAGGAGCTTGTGGCTTGTGGTCTTCTGAGATCAGTGATCAGAATAGCCGAGATTCTAGAGAGCCATGGCCTAGATCAGGGGACCATGACCAGAGACACTGGTTAAAATGCCTTGAATTGCTACAGCAGAGCCTGTGCTAACAGCAAACTGTCCTGAAGCCTTTGGCCATAGATGTGATAATCCTGCAGTGGAAGACTTCAGGTTTCCTACGTTCTCCCACTCTTTTTAAAAATTATTTTTATAAACATATTCTTTGGGGTATAATGTATTCTGGAGTTTGACAGGCTGTCTTGGGAAATCTAGTCTTCTGGGATAGGAAAGTATCTATTTTCTTGGTGATAAATTCTGCTTCTCTGTTTTGGATTTCCAAAATCCTGATATCTAAGTTTGTATGGTAATAATAGTGAATCCTAAGCTCACCACAGTCTTCCAGCTCTTGAGAACAAGAACTTCCATTCCTAGGGTCCTCTAGATGTTACCTACCATGCTTCTGCCCATGGTCTAAGTAGATCTTATAATTTTCAGATGATCCCTCATGGTAATAATTGAGAATCCACTGAATTATCCTTTGGTAGAGAATGGACAGCACAGAATACGGTGACATTGGTCTTTGAAGACCTGGAAAACCTTTAGGGTTTTCTTAGGGAAATTAAAAAGTACACCAATCCTGAAAGGGTTAAAAGAGGGGCAACTGGGAAGAATTAGTACCTAATTGAATGATCACTTCCCATTTTATGGGAGAAATGAATTGATTATTATTTCCCAACCACATACAGGAATTGCTAATTTGGATACTTATGGGGAGATAGTCAATAGCTACGAGCTTTTTTTTTTTAAGTTTGAAACGTCAGCTGGAATCAGTAATTAAAATTAGAATATGCTTTAGTAGGGAAATGTTTTAGTGCCTGACCTTGCTGGTGATTAATTAATTTTTCTTGCATGTGGCTTCTATTTCTCCAGAGGTGGATATCAGAAACACATGAACAGATGTCCCAAGCTTTTTTAAACAGAGACTTGGTGCAAAGTAAGAAAAAGGCCTTAGTAAACGATGAAACAACATGCCCCGGGATTCTGGAAAGGTACTCATTGTCTCTTCTGCTTGTAGAACGCACAGTTTCAGGAAGGGTTTATATTCACCAGAAAGAGGCAAGTAGTCCCAGCCGTGTGCCAAGGACTGAGTCACAAATGTTCTGGTTTCTGCTGACTCGCTACGCTGTTTGCCAAAGGATTCTCCACCCGCCATCATTTACCATTGAAGGTTTTCCTTACCCAAGGTTCAACTAAAACTCACATTTTATCGATATCGTTTTCTGGCTCAGGGTTCTTACTGTTTGGGTTTGAACCTTGCTTCTACAATTTACTTATAAAAGTTATTTGGCATCTATGATCTTGTTTGAACACATGTCAAATGGAAGTAATTTAAATGCTTACTTCAGAGGGTTGTTCTGAAGTTTAGGAGAAATAAAGTATGAAACACACCTAGAAGTATTGCTTGTCAGTTGGAATTAGGTAAGTTGTCATTGACTAAGATTAGTTGCTCTGCTGGTCTTGCAGTCTGGGTATTGTTAAGTCTGATTTATAAGAGACTGCAGGTATTTCATTGTATGTATTTCTCCAGAAAGAGTCAGAGTGAGTGCTTGAGGGTAGCATCTATATGTAGATACACCTGCTGTCCTACATTATGCAGAGTGCCCCTCCAGAGAAGTACGTAGAATAATCTTTGTTTTACATTGTAATTATTGGAAAACACAATCAAAGTAATAACAAAAATATTAAACCTCTTGTTGGTTTATTTTAGTTTTCAAAGTATATAAATATCACAAACTTTAAAAAAAATTTTTTTAAAGTCATCAGTTCCAAATTAGTTCTGAATGGTTTTAAAATGTCAAATGTGGAAGTCTGGTGTGTTTCTTAAAAGATACTGTCTTGCTTACAGGGATCCAGAATTGCCTCCAACGGGCTTTCGGGATGTTTTTACGGGATGCCCACCAGATCAGAGAAATCCGTAAGTTGTCCCTAAACTTCTGCTGATTGTACAAGATGTTGAATCAACAGCTTGTCTACTGGGGTGAAGGATGTTCCAAGGTCAACAAAATGTCCTTTACATTTATGGACTTTCCTAACAACAGACTTTTCTCTGTAAAGAGGCATAGTAACAGTTAACAAAAATGACAATCATAACTATAATGACACCAACAAATAAAACCGCACTTATTCATGTATCGTCCTATTCTCTAACAGCCATTTGCAGTCTTTAAACGATGACAGGATGGCACATGCTTACATTGCCAGCGCTTGGGATGCTGTGGTGTGGGTGTTGCGGATCCCAGGCCAGCTTGGGTTACATAGTGAGACCTTCTTCCCAAACAAACCAAACAAACATACACTGCAAAAAAAAAAAAAAAAAAGAAAAAAATCAATTCGTAGGAAGCTGATGAAACCGTTCATGGCCAGAGCTGATAATTGAGTCCCGTGCACACGCACTTCAAGCTGAGGTAATAAAAGATGATCGGTGTTGCTGCTGCAGCTCTCCCACTGCGAACACGTACCCTTTTCACAGTCGCTACGTGTTGTCCTTTGCTAACTTCCATGCTATTTGTCCGTCTCATTAAAATTGCTGCCTATATGTAGAGCTGGAGAGGTCTCTTGTTTTTAAGTGCAAGAGAGTCATGGCTTGCCTTTGACTGGATGGAAATCCCCACATGAAGGAAGCTTCATTCAGGCAAGAGTTACAAAGTAATTGGTGGTTAAATTAACAGTACCTGAACCTTGATGTCTTTAAACAAAGACACTCAAAGTAAGGTTGTGTGTTGATCAAATGTAACCAGAGACTTGTGGGTACTTCATTCACACCTGCGATCTTGGCAGTTATGAGATGAGGCTGAGGCAGGAGGATAACGTGTTTGAGGCCTTCTGGGCTAGACAGTAGGGCTCTTTCTCTGACAATATGGGAACAAACCTAAACCAAAGGACATCGGAGTACGGGAGGCTTGCAGGAATCTAGCCTCCCATTTCCTCCCATCTCTTGTGATGGGTCAGTATTTGCTAACTGGGTGTTTGTGGCAGTGTCCCAGAATGTGGCAGTGAACAAGGCAAATCGACAGTTCAGCAAGCAAGACATGGACATTTTTATGGGTAAAGAAATGTATTTATCTAAGGTTAGCAAGAATTGTCATTGCAAAAATAATTCTGACCCAATCATTTTTCTAAAATAAGATGCCATGTTCATAATGTATAAATAAGTGGAAGTGTACTCATGATCGAATCACGGCATTCAGAGTGTCCGGTGACATATTACAGGGCTCACTATGGTAACCGATGTGGGCCTCGTGTCCACTCTGCTGGATGCTTTCCTCTACAGACTTGCTTGAAGTCAGGAGCATTTCATGGCTTATTTCTCCCTTTCTGTGCTCTAGTCTGCAAAACCTTCATTTGGGGATGGAGTTGCCTGTATGGGCCTTCTGATTTTCTTGGCCTTTTCTCTCTCTCTTACTTTGTTTTGTTTTGTAGCATCTTCTTTCCTTTCTTTTGAATTTACCTTTGTTACCTGAGTTCACACCCACGGGATATTTTTCGTCTGCATCTAGAATATGCATAACTATTTTTCATTGTTTCCTCATGCATATATTCTGCTTTCTCCAAGGTGCTTTTTTTTTTTTATTTCCCGTTTTTCACTTGATAGATAGAGTTGTCTGTCTATCCTGAAGGCATGTTTCTAGACTGGTAATCAGTCTTTGACATTTATAGACTTGATCAATGGTGAGACTCAAAGCCTGTGAGACTTTCTGACCTGGAGCTTCCCTAGAGGGGACCATGCACGTCGTTCTCTCAAAGCAGCAGCATCGTCAGATTCTTAATAGAGGCTCCCAGTCTTCCACACCCCAGTCTTGCAGATGAAGGTTGAAAGGCCTTTGTTGTTGAAGACCAGGGCAATCAATCATGTTGGGACATCATTACCAAGTCTACGTTGGAGCATCTCTTGCTTGTGTTGTTGACCAAGGCCTTTTTTTACCCTTTACCGCCAGTGAGTCTCTCACTAAGGAGGGGTGAGGCAGTTGCTAGGAAGTGGGAGACTTGGGAGGGAGGCAACAATTAAAATTTCACCACTAAGCAAATATTTTCTCTCAGCTCCTTTTGCTGGCTCCAGGATAGCTTTTCCACCATTCCTCTTCTTTCGAGGTCTTGAAGGTTATTTCTCCTTTCTCTCCTTTCTGTGTTCTTGTGGGCTCTAATTTCTAAAATATTCTAAAAGTAAAGTTTTTAAAAGTATTTTTTTTTATTTTTTGAGATTATAATTGCATTATTTCTCCCTTCCCCTTCTGCCCTCCAAACCTTCCTATATACCTCTCCTTGTTCTTTTTCAAATTCATGGCCTCTTTTTTCATTAATTTTGTAATATGTGTGTATACATATATGTGTGTGCATATACACATATTTATACATACATTTATGTATTTAAGAATATATATGAAGTTTTAATGGAGTCTTCGAGGAAGCAGGATTAATGTGCATGCCCAATTCTGAAGTCATGCAGTCTCTCCTGAAAGGTCATCTTCTCCTGAAGATCTTACCTGTACCCCCATTCCCATGACCTGGTTAGGTCCCTCCTTTTGGATATCCACAGCACTGTGCACGTCTTTTGTCTAAACATCACTCATCTTTGTGTGTAATGGTTTGGATCACCATCTTCCTCACTGAGTTCCATGCTCTGAGGAGCAAGGCTGCCACATCTCCATCTGCTATGGGTTCTGGCACGTGGAGAGCCTGATACGCTGTAGCTGTAGCATAGTTATGTCATCAACAAACTATTTCTAACGGTCAACAGCAAATTATGAGGGAAGAGGAATGCCACATTCCTATCTTATTTGATTTAGAGATTTGAGGCATGTAGACACAAATGTTTTAGATTTTAGCTTTTGAAGACAAGTCTTTTAGAAATCAGCACTTACTAGTTTGAATTGAAAGAACTGCTTGCTTGTGTAATTTGATTTGTGAGTATGAGCAAGGAAATAAACATATGGGCAACTCCATCCCTCTTCAACTAATTCCATATGTAATTCTTCCTTTCAGTGAATGTATATTAATTACAGGAGGCCACACGGTAGAATCCTGCGGTAGCCTGAAATCTACTCTCTTGAATATTAAAACTTCTTTCGCTGTTTGCTGCTGTACAGCTGTGGAAGCTAAATGTCAACTTAAAAAGGCAATGAATAAAAATGAGTTTGCTCAATGGACCAAAATAATGTGCTTCAGCTTATAAAAGGAAAGCTGTATTCATAATGGAAATTTAAGCTTCATGTTATCTCTTAAGAAAAAAAATTAGAAAGTGGATATAGCCTTACTATTTAGGGTCCATTGTTACCTTAATTTCTAGATAGCATCATTTATGCCGTAATGGTGTTGGACTGTCTACTTCATTTTCTCATAACTCAGCCCATGGCTGCTACATCACTTTGCACAATATGAAGAGAACACTATTTATTCATAAGCTGGTAACACATACCGCAGTGAAACATTGAATATAAGGACAACTACAATATTTCATGCCACGGTCTTGATGATACCGATTTTAACTATGAAAAGAGGCTCCATTGGCTAATGTCTTCTTCACATGCTATGGACTAAGGAAAAGGGGGGAACTGCACTAGAGAAATACAGTGTCTAGTCTTGATCTGTCAATTTGATGGCATCTGAAGTCAACTAAAATAAACTGCAAAACTCTCCTGTGAGAGATTTTCTTGATCAGATTATTTGAAGCAGGAAGAGCCATACTAAAATGTGAATATCTCCTGCAAGTGGCTGCCCTGTATTGAGGTGAGAACCAGTTTCTATAGGGTGTCAATGTAAACCAAAACCCAGCCTCTCTCTAGGAATCCTCCAGACTTTCCGCTCCATATTGGGACCACCGGGACATCCAGCCTCAGGTACTGAACAACTACCTGATTCTCACCGTCTCCAGTGTGACATAGCCTTTGGTGAAATACCCAGATCACATTCTGTAGGATATTAATAACTCCCCCTTTAACAGACATATTCATTCTGTCAGTTCTGTTGTTTAGAGAACCCCGAGTAATACAAGAAAGTAATACATGAAAGCAGATGGAGATTAAAATTTATATCAAAGACATAAACCTGAAATGACATTTACAGACGTGGAGACTGAATTAGCTAGTGTTTCCCTTGAGATCCAGCATTTTCTTTCTTACCAGTGTTTCCCAAGGCATTGGCCATGGTTGGTGATAGGAGTGTTGAAAATCAAAGATACTCAACAGTCTCTTAGAAACCCACAGTGATCTTTTGCTTCAGGTAGCTGAGACACATCTTGATATATATCACTGTTACTCCATGTATGCAGAAGAGACTGATGAGAGGCACAGTTCCCTAAGACACATAGGGAAGAGGATGGGAGCACGTATCTACGAAGATACTAATTTAAGTTTTTCTTTGCCTTCCCACTTCATTAGCAAGCCTCTAAAGCAAGTTTAACTTAATTTAGATAAACTATTTATGAGGCATGAGAAACTAACTTGTAAGTGGATCCTTGATTATCTGATTATCTAATACGAACTCATTTTATGTGAAGGTCTTAGTTATCAGAAGCCGTATGTGTGTGTTTACATACACATACATATCTACATACACAAAACTGTGTGTGGTATTGTAATGAGGCTATAGGAGAAATCAGGGCTCCCTCCCTCCCTCCCTCTCCCTCTCTCCCTCCCTCCCTTCCTCCCTCCCTTCCTATTTTTTATGGAGTGAGAAGCATGTCCACGGGAGCTAGTGCTGGGTAGAGAAATACCCAAGGAAGACTTTGGACAAGGTCAGCTCTGAGTCCTACATCTTGCCAGTGCTATCAAATTTCACTGCCTCCTGTAGTAGTGACTGGTGCATATTTGTTGAAATTTTATTATAAATGTGTCTTGTTTTCAGAATGCAGATGAAAAAAAAAGTGTATTGGTCACTGGGTAGCTTTTGACACTAATAATCATTCTTTCTTAGAGCGAGTACAATTTGGGCAAATAGGAAACCTGGGACCTACTTCTGGGCTGCCCACCACTGACGAGGTGACCTTGCTCTTGGCTAATAATCCTCCCTCGCTTCCATCTGGAGCAGGAGGGGTTGAACCAAATGATCTGTAACATCCTTTTCCTGTGCTAATTAATGGCTATAAGGGGAAAGGTGTCTAAATGGGCAAATTAAATGAGACCAAAAGGTAGCGGAGGCAGTTAAGTATCCGCTGTTGGCAGAGAGCTCCTCTCTCTGCCTGTGAAGTGGTCTCTTCACGGTAGCAGTAGCAAGTTCAGGCCAGAGTTTAACTGCTCCCTGTTCGCTCCTCTCATGGGGCAGCCGGCATTTCTAAAACCTGCCACACTCTGCAGAGCCAAAAGGGACGGCATATAAATCACAAGAGTGCTTTTGTTTTCTTTGTCTTTCCCCTCTGCCAGTCCTAGGCAAGGCATTTCTTTTCTTTTCTACTTACTGTGATGACTTGTCTCTTGGTGAAATACCATCTAGTTGCTGAACGTATTTCAAGAAGGAAAACACTGTAGAAAAATGTCCCTGTGAGGATGTGGAGTAAATAATAATAAACTGTGACAAGAAGCGGGCTGGGGGAAAGACCACGGAATAGAAAGGAAATAGATCTGAACTCCGTTCTCGTCTCCATCTGCTATAGAACTGTTCACTTTAATGTGTCTAGGCTTGCCTCCATTAGTTGTAATGCAGCTAGGCCATGTGATGGCCAGGCTCATTCTGTCCATTTCCCCCCCCTCCCCACCAGCCCAGGTGTTGGTCACCCGGTCCAGACTTGGACATTTGGAGAACATGCTGTGAAGTAAATGGAGTTTGGGGGCAATGCCTGTTTCAAATCAGCCACTTTGTCATCTCTGATCATTTGTTGGCATGAAGGGGCTCAGCTGGAGTTTCTGTTCCACGTGATGTCAGAACCACAATGCTATCCGAGCCAGCTCACTTCCGCTCTTGGTAGTTATTCCTCTTCTTGTGTAAGAACTCAACCGGAGATGTCAATACAGTATGCTGTCATGACTGCTCTATGCATCTTTAGTTTCACTGTAGATCAGCTGGAGTCTAAGAATCAGAAAGCAGAAACTGCCAGTTTTCTTCAGGTCTGTACTGGAAAGTGTGGGATCTCACTTCTGCTCCCTGTTTGTCATGGCTATGACATAGCCAGCCCAGCTGCAGAAAGGAATCAAAGAACTTCTGCCTCTTCCTGACACCTGCAGAGAGAGGCAGGATTACTACAGCCACCAGGCAGGCTGGCAACCTCAAGAGGTAATCAAGGAAGCCTAACTTGATCATTCCTGATCGCCTCACTGAGCAGGTCTGGAAACCCAATAAGCTCAACTTTGTTGATGGAACTTGAAAAGCTACCGTAATGGACTTGGATGGAGAAGATAAATTGGGGGACAAAGGGCAGAATGAATCAGTCATTGGTCAACTGTTATCTCAAACCCCGAGAGCCAAGAGACAGTATCACACGCTTTGACCTAAATTTTGTTATCAAATTATGTTAATTGCCATGCAGTGATAGCCAATGGGACATGCATGGTATTACTAGGCACTAAAACAATCCTCGCCAAGGCACACAGCCCAAATTCCAGATCAGATCAGGACTTGTACCACTACCCAAATATTGCTATTAGGAAAAGCATCCCGCTGATCTGTCAGCAGCATCCATCAGCTAAGCAGGGGCACACTATCTACAGGAGCAGTGTGAAGAGAAATAGCAGTTAGCTGCCTCTGAACGCATTTCAGCAAATTCAGCCAACTAGAAAGGCACCAAGAAACACACTCCAGGCTGAGAAGGATGTTAGCATGATCCTTGTCTCGCAGGGGAAAATGTCAAGCTAGAGTCTATATGCATGTCTGAATAATCAGTATCCCCATTTGTTTAAAAATGAAAATTTTCATTTGAAGATTCGAAGCTTGGCGCGCACAAAGATCAATTTTATATGCTAATTTGACTAGGCCCATGGATACCCAGAGAGTTAGTAAAACACCATTTCTGTGTATGCAGGTGGGGATGTCTATGAAAGAAATTAGCATTTGAATTAAACCTAGTAAGGCTGTTCCGACCCATGTTGAGTGTGTGCCCTTCAGTTCATGAACAGCCCCAACAGAACAAAAGCAGAAGGATCAGATCTGTTCTCCTAGATCTATTAGGATGTCATGGTCTCCCATCCTCGGATGCCAGAGCTCCTTGTTCTCAGGACTTTGGATTCTGAACTTATATTCCATCCCTACCCCAAGTTCACCTGTCTGCTTATGGGTTATACCATCAGCTTCCCTGTATCTGAATTGCATCAATGGCTTTTCTGGTTCTGTGTCTTGCAGAGAGCAGGTTGTAGACTTCTTGTCCTCCATGTCAGCCAATTCCTGAAATAAATCATCCTCATACAAAAACAGTGGCCCTGGGCTCAGGGCCTGCCCTGCCTAAATATAGCAATTATTATTTCCATGTTTACAAAAATAAAGTGATGTACAACAAACTATATATCAAAATTCTAGTTGTTCTATCATTCTTCTAAATACTAAAACATCTCAGACAATAAGTTTTGGTGTGAATAGATTTTATCAAGTTATTTATTTATTTATTTATTTATTTATTTGTGTGTGTGTGGTGGGTGTGCTCACAAGCCATGGGATGTTTGTGGACGTCTAGTGACAACCTTGGGAAATCAGTTTCCTCTTTCCATTAAGTGCATCCTGGGGATTGAACTCAAATTGTCAGATTAGGAGGCAGGTGTCTTTACTTGCTGAGTCATCTCACCAAATATAAACGTCTTAGCTCAAATCCTGGCCTGCTATTAAGTACCAGCTGTGGGACTTCGGACTATTACTTTAGTCCCTGTGCATATATTTCACCCTATAGAGAATGTAAATGATGAAATCAATTCAGAACGCTCTTAAGAGTAATGAATTATCATATACAAGGTCATTTGAATAGTGTTGATGCATAGTTAGCTATTTGGAAGCATTTGCTTTTATTAGTTTTACTCTCATATTTGCAAGTTATTGGAGCCCAACCTAAGCTCGAATAATAAAGGGGAACACTAGCATATACAACAGGGCGCCTTCAGAATTCCTGTTTTGACTTACAGTTAGCTCTTCCTCTGAAAGAGAACGTTGCAGAAGTGAGATTCCAAACGTTCTATTGCGGACCTTAAGAAGACTGACAGTTTCTGCTTTCTGATTCTTTTTTTTTTTTTTTTTTTTTTTTTTTTTTTTGGTTTTTCGAGACAGGGTTTCTCTGTAGCTTTGGTGCCCGTCCCGGAACTAGCTCTTGTAGACCAGGCTGGCCTCGAACTCCCAGAGATCCGCCTGCCTCTGCCTCCCGAGTGCTGGGATTAAAGGCGTGCGCCACCACCGCCCGGCGCTGCTTTCTGATTCTTGAACTCCAGCAGCTCTACTGTGAAACTAAAGATGCATGGAGCAGTCACGCAGAGGTGACAACACACTCCATTGACATCTCCAGCTGAGTCCTTACTCAATAAGAATAACTATCAACAGTGGAAGTGTGAGCTGTCTTGGATAGATATCACATAGAACAGAAACCCCAGCTGAGCCCATTCACCCCACTGATGATCAGAGATAACATATAAAAGTGGCTATTTTTCACTACTAGCTTTGAATCTACAGAAATAGATAATTGAAATCATCTTCATATCTCCAGGTAACATGTTTATGTAGTTATTTCTTCCCCAATATTAAAAGTATAGCTATAGTTTTATCATTTCTGAGTAGAGATGCAGGTAGACTGAATGTTGGGGACTCATAATCTAGTAAATCTAGTGAGAGAATCTGGAAACTCTGAAAATCCCCCACAAAAAGCACAGGAGAAAAACTCCTTGACCTTGGTCTTGAAGATAACTTAATGAATACAAGGTAAAGGCACAGGCAACTGAGAAAAAAATTTAAGATTCATTGAACAGTTAGCGGTTGTAGTTAATACTTTAGGATTGCAGGTGTGAAATTCGCTGAGGCAACAGTGGGAAGATACTTTTCTGAGTTTGACTGTATTCATTTCACTGTGTTCGAAGAAAGCCAAACATCACATTACACAACACACCAGAAAGGCAAGCCATCGTTATTAAAACAACAACCCCAACAAAGCCCAAGATGGGTAGTGAATATTTTCAAATTGTCATAATGGGGGTGTTCACACATGTCTGTCATTTCTGTATATCCCATGCCTGAGTTCCAGGTAGAGATTACACCCAAGCTGCAGATCAATGGGACAAAAAGATACTCTAATTGGAATATATAGACCCCACTTGCCCTGCCTATGTTGGGTGAACCTAATCATTATCATGTAAGTTACAGTTGTCATTTACAAAGTATTTACAATCACTTGAAGTCTTTAGCTGGTCTCAGTGGATAGTAGTAACATGTTTGAGGTAGAGTTAAAGTTTAAAAAAAATAAGGACTTTCTAGAATTACAGAAACCTTTGCTGCTGTCTATATTTGAGTCTGTACTTTTCATTTACATGAATACTTTAAAAACATAGATGTGGCCAGGCGGTGGTGGCGCACGTCTTTAATCCCATCACTCAGGAGGCAGAGGCAGGTAGATCTCTGTGAATTCGAGGCCAGCCTGGTCTACAAGAGCTAGTTCTAGGACAGGCTCCAAAGCTAGAGAACCCTGCCTCAAAAAACAAACAAAAAACATAGATGATTTATTCTTTCAAATAGCTTCAAAAAATTATTAGGAGCAAGGAAATTCTCCCAACATATATATTTGATGACTGTCTACTTTGCACCAGGAAAAATTCGACATTGGTAGTATAGATGTAAAAGACAGTCTCATTTGTCTGCTATCTGAGGCAGGAAAAGTAACGCATCCTGGTGCATTGGGAAGACAGAGGCTCAACTAGAAGTAATAGAAGACTTAGCTAGCAGTTCCTGAGTAATTAAGGGATGCATTTGGCCACCAGGCATGAACTCTAAGGTCAAGGAATCCAAGACTGGGATGGTGCTAAGCAATGTCTTAAGGGACCCGAGATGAACTCCTTTTCATCTTTATAGTCTCAGGGTGGTTCCCATGCTGCAAAGGCAAAGCTGTTCTAGAAGGAACAACTTGAAGAGCTTAAGGAAATGCCTCTCTAAAATATTTATCCCACACCTCACTACAGACTTGTCTGCAGTATTGTTTTAGGCTTCTAGATGAAGAGATGAGAGAGGGGACTGGCTTGCATAGCATTGAAAGGATCAACCTGCAAGGTGTTGCATGCTGGGAGTGAACCCAAGATACAAAGGAGCGATGTGACTCAAACTGGGAAGTTTAGACGTTTCCAGTTAGAAGAGATACCTGAGCTGTTAGACCAATGGGAGAAAAGGACATTCTTCAGCAGAGGATAGAGGACGTGTAGAGGTAGACTGAGCAAGGCCCATCATGGGGTGAGCCTGCATCCATGACGGCTGAGTGAGTAGGACTTGAAAGCTGTGTGAAGAATTTGGGTTTGATCATGGCAGTGATGGGAAAAGTTTTTAAGCACTGGGGAGACCTCAGATGTTTGTGTTTGAGAAAGCACAAAACTGGTAGACAACCGAGGCGGCCATCAGGAAACTCTTGACTGTATCAAGGGAAGTCAAAATAAAATCCCCACTCTTTGGCAATGACAGTGTGGCAGGAGAAAAGGTTGCGGCTTTTTGATGCACCGAGAAAGAATTGACATTTACTGGATCGCTGGTTAATTATGAGGATAAAGTGGTTTCAGGTTTCTTCCTAGCCTTCCCGCTTAGGCATTCATGGGGCATGAGGGCATTCAGTGAGAGGCCAGGAGACTGACAGAACAGACAGATCCAGGAGACCAGAGAACAGACAGATCCGGGAGACTAGAGAATAGATCCAGCCCCATTTGCTAACATTTGCTGAGGCAGCATCAGAAGCCAGGAGACTGAGACTGGAGAACAGACAGATACAGCCCCAATTGTTAATATCAATATCAAAGCTGGTTCCTCTTTCCCCAGTCCTCCTCCTTTCATCTATCCTCCACCTTAATAGCTGAATACTCTTTTAAGAGTCATGAGATAACAATATCATAGTATTTTTAGATGCTGTAACAATTCTCACTTGATAGGGCTCAGTGGGGTGTGGTAACTTTCCATAGAACAACAGGAAGGGATCTAGAAAGCAGTAGAATTTGGTTTGGATTTTGTCTGCTTCAGTTGATGGCATCATCAACCCACTGTGTTTCATGCTTCGTTCTGCAAACCATACCTTGTCCTTCAAAAATTCCACATGTGTTGTCTGCATTCTGTCCTTCCTAACAATCACCCAAGGTCATTTGGGTAAGATTGCTCTTAACTGTGTAGAGGAAGAAATTCAAGCAGAAGACTAAGGAATCAGCTTCCCCATTAATTAATCCACTTATCAATTTCATAAATATTTATGGAATAAATATGAAGGGGAGGTGTTAAGATGCAGAGTGTTTAAAGGACTGTCTGAATGTTCCAGAATGACTTAAGGGCAGAGCAGAGAGGAGGAAATTCGGGCCATATTACTGTGTTTATGAGAGGAGGGGAAGATGCTTACAAAGATGACAAGGACTTTTAGCTGGTACTGGCCCTTGGATCAGGGTTAACAGTGGATTCCAATTGTCTTGCAGTTCATCTTTGCTCTCTGTCACATACTTATTAACCTTTTAGGGAGTAGTTTCTAAACATCTGCCTGTATTCTGAAGCTGTTGAGCAGCTACTGAATTCCATCTGACTTAATCAGAAGGTAGATGCAGGAAGAAATGACAAGGGCATTCAAATAGTTCAACATAGACTGTCAGCGGAAGTTAGTACCTCATGTGTCAGACTAGGCTCTAAGTTGTCATACTGCCAAGGATGGTCTTGTCCCCCTGATCCTCCTGCTTCTACCGCCCAAGTCTGGTATTATAGATCTGTATCACTGTGTCTAAATTGACATGAGATGTAAAAGCAAAATGATGGTTAAGGACAGGATGCAATTTCCCAGAGTGCAAACGCTTAACCTCTCACCCATAACATGGAGACTGTCAGTGGCTAGACTTGTGTTAATAATAGGTTTCCTAGTTGGGCGGTGGTGGCACACGCCTTTAATCCCAGCACTCGGGAGGCAGAGGCAGGCGGATCTTTGTGAGTTCAAGACCAGCCTGGTCTACAAGAGCTAGTTCCGAGACGGGCTCCAAGGCTACAGGAAAACTCTGACTTGAAAAACAAAAACAAACAAAAAAAAAGTGCTAATTTGAAATTATTTATTTCTTTAAGACACTCATATTTAGAAGACACCATGAGATACAGTAAGTGCATTGTATACTTGTTCTACCTTCTGGGAAAGGAGGAAAGACAACAGCTCTCCTTGCTTCAGACAAGATACGAAAGAAGCAAAATTAAACTTTAAAGTTTTTGCAAGCTAGAAGAACTCTGTGGGTTGGAGCACAGCATCTCATCACACAGTCACATTTCACCTGGTGTTTATGCTCATGTAGATATTTTAACGAATGTCATGGCTCTAATGATAAATATCAGACTTGCTCATCAGAAAATATCTTTAGTTATTCTCTGCACCTGTTAAAGGTCAGTGAGGGTATGTGTGCCGAATCGTGGGAGGTACTGGCTGAAAGCCAGCTGTCCAACTTCCAGATAACCTGACAGCCCAGCATTGTCCTCATGAATCCACCAGCATCTGCTCCTCGGTTTTACATTTCCAGAAAGGTCGTTTTTTATCAGCATTTATCTGACTCATGGAGACTGACTTGAGCTCAATAAACTCTCTCTCTCTCTCTCTCTCTCTCTCTCTCTCTCTCTCTCTCTCTCTCCACACAAACACACACACACACAGAGAGAATTCTAACTAGTTAATTTATAAAAAGAAATGAAAGTTTCTCTTTTATTTTATTTTATTTTTTTTGTATATCCTAATGAAAGCATTCACCCTCTGTGGAAACCATATGGGAAACCAGCTTTTGATCAGAGTGTTTGGACTCAGAGCAAGGGGAATTGGCTATTGATTAATAGCCACACACTCTGGAGTGGGACTCTTGCATTTGTAGGTGACAGAGACAGGAGGTCATCTTAGGCAAAGGCCCCATAGTGCAACTGGAAAGTCTGTGGGGGAGCCTGCAGTCAGGACTCCAATCCTGCAGCTTTGTCTTCCTAATGGCTTCTTCTATGAGGTAGAGACATTACATTCTATGGCTCCTGTCACAGAGGAGTGACTGGCCTTTTTCTGTCAGTTTCTACTAAGGGAAATCCCAAAGGAAACCCTTGATAGCATCAGCATGGGTCTTTGGACTTATCAGCTCTAGTTGGGAAAGGGAGAAGCAGGGCAGACCCACATGGCACAGTTTGCTCCCTGTGATTACCAACATGACTTCAAGTCACCATAGGCTGCCATTGAGTCTGATCAGAATACTAACAATGAGGTCTTCCAGCTCTTCTCTAGACCAGACAAACCTACCTATAACCCCAGGTTCACTGGATTCCTGGGTTTTTGTTAAGGACCAGGAGTATGTGATTACTCATTCTTTCATACCTTCATAAACATTACAGAGGCCTTAAAGTAATAATCTAATGGAGATAAAATGGTATGGTGTTTCTGGGTTCCAACGTCTTCCACACAGACACCTGGAATCAGATGGCAGACTCGTTTATTTAACAACGGGGGAAGGGCGGGGGGAGCAGGGGGCGTGGGGCGTGGGGCGTGGGGCAGGGACTTCTATACCCTCCCAGCACCCAGGCTGGGTGACAATTGACAGCTGACATCTCACGCTCACCTCTCATTGGCTAGGCATGATCAGGACCTCTGACAGCGCCTGTTGCCAGGCACTCAGAAAACACTGCTTGGTTTCATATTATATGAAATAAAATAAAAGAGAAACTTTCATTTCTTTTTATAAATTAACTAGTTAGAATTCTCTCTGTGTGTGTGTGTGTTTGTGTGGAGAGAGAGAGAGAGAGAGAGAGAGAGAGAGAGAGAGAGAGAGTTTATTGACAGCTCCAGGCAGACTCCAGGTTGGCTCCTTTTGGCCTGGCAGACCTTATCTTCCTACAGCATGGCACTGCTCTTTCATTTTACATTTCACCAACTGCTGGATTTATGGATAAATTTATTGTCTAGCATCAATGATCCTTCCCGATTTCTTTTGCAAATTGCCTGTGTGTAGCCTTGGTCAATTTTCCTTTGGGATTTTTTTTTTTTTAACCACTGTTTTACAAGAATTTAAAATTTCTTATTTTGGGTATTCTTTCTTGGTAAAATGTATGAAAACATCTTTTGTAACTTTCTTTATAGCTTTATGTATGATATTGTTTGACCAGTAGAAGTAAAGACATATTATATGAAATGTCAAATTGTTCAACCCTTAGAAGCTACTTCTCTCTCATATAATACCCATGCAGTACTTGCAACATAGGATTAGCTCATTGTTGCCTCATTGCTTTGCTCACTATTTTGTCATTAAGCCCTTTCTCGTATAGCCGCACAGCCATGCTTTAAGCGGCTTGATTTCTGAGCCCTGGAGTCTATCCTGCAGGTTTATTTCTAACTCCTGAAGCAATAGCACTGCCTTAATTACTGTCATACTACTTTGGACCTTTGTGGAGTGAGTTTAACCAGTTCATTCTTCTCTTCCAAACTGTCATCATTCCATTTGGCATTTTACGGAATTCTATTTCTATTAGATTTTTTTCATCAACGTCCATGAGATACCTTGTGTTTTGATTAATGACAATTAGATGGAATAATGATCGTCATCAATGATTCATCTTATTCATACATAAGGAATCATTCTATACCCAAACTGCATTTTATATGTTTCCCTTCATATATGTAGTATAGAGCTTTGGTTATGCGTATTCTTCTAGGCTATTTGGGGAGTTGTTACAGCTGTGAGAGCTTTCCACTTACACGTTGCCACTCTTTGTTCACTAGGACTTCTTCGTATAATGATCTTGTATCTGACAACCTTGTTGGGACTTTCTTGCTACATTTAGTGAATTATCTTGGATTTTTTAATCTTTTCAACCTTGGGAAGTAAAATCTTGCATTCCCACTCAATTATTGTGGGACACTCCTTCTTTTTTTTGTTCCATTTTCTAGTCTCTGCAGTACATCTTTAAACCAAAAGGTTGGTGGAGGGTTCAGTCAGTGGTTGGGAGCGTTTCTGGAGGAAAGGATCTTCATGAGCTTAATTTCTATTCTCACTGTTTTTCTCATAGTAATATTACCTATGTATGCTTCTTTGAGCTGTGTTGGATTTTCCTGGACTGGTGGCAATCACAGGTAATCCCATTCAGTTGGTCTTACTGAGGGAAATGAGAAGTGTGTGACGTTTGCACATTATCTTAGTTCAAGAGTGCCATCTTCTGTCAGACCACTGAAGCAGTGTCTAGTTGGCTCTGGTGAGGGGGTGAGAAGTGGGAGGCCTGCTAGTGCTGATGCTGATGCCGATGCTGGTTCTGATGCTGTGTTACTGTTCCAGGATCCTTAATTTCTGGTGTTTAGTTTATCAATTCCCTTGACTTTCTTAGTTGCCTCTCTCTGTTGCAGAAATAGTGCCTTTCCAGAATTGTCTTTCTGATTATCCCTGCTTGGAACTGTGGTTCAAATCCTCTGATCTCAGTAACTCCCCGATCAGGATAGTATGATGTTTCTGGAGGTGATGCCCATGGTGATCTGTCTAACCACAGGCACTTGTTACCATCTGTCCTTCTGTAAACTCTGCCAGCACTCTGATCTAGTGTGGGCTTTGATCTCACTCTATGGACAGTACCTATCTATACACAAATTGAAACTTACAGAGTCAAAGTCTAAATTATAACAAGATGTAAAGGTTCTGTTCAGTTTTTATTTACAATTCTAGAACCAGAAAATACCTAGTCCTATAAAATAAACTAGAATGTTCTGGTAAGTTGAGTGGGTCAGGCTGTTTTGATAGAGAACGCTGAAGAAAGCAGAAACAAAGGAGCTGAACTCCCTACTACAGTTTTTTTTTTCTTGTAAAAGTAAAATGGGTCGGGTTCTCATCTCCTTGAAATATCATATAAGCAACTTAGTTGGAGCTGGCTGGCATGGAGCTCTTCAGGAGCAGTTCCATTTTGATTTGGTCTGTTTCAAGTAGTACTTTCCATGCTCCATTATGCTCTCCTTAGGGATAAGTGTGTAGCTTAATTCTCTTTGTTGTTAACCTGTCTTTGTGGGTGGTATTGGAGGATTCGGGTATATTTATATTTAAGAAACCATGGGTGGAAGGATGTTTTACAGTTTTCTTCTGTGACTGTAGATTTATCATTTATCTTTGAGAATCCTGCCTTTCTCTGCTTTGCATATCTTAAATATTTAAATTCTTATGAATATTATTGGTGAGTTGCTCTTTTAATCATGAGTAATGGTCCCTATAGCTACTGTTTGTTTTAAGTTTTGTCTTTTACATATGCAATTACCAGAAGAAAATATCTCTTGGCTAATACTTGTACATATGTTTACATATTTTTCACTTTCAGGATTTTTTGAAAATAATTTTAAGTTTTGAAGCATATAGATGGGCCTTTAAGAAGTTGTGTGATATTCAATTTAGGGCCAATAAGTATTAAATCCTTCACTGATAAGTTTTTCCTACTTCCTTAATCCTTCCTTCCTTCCTTTATTTCTTCAAGTTGGTCTTTCAAATTTCATTTACTGATTTGAAAATTAAAAAGTTGAATATCTTGATTCACTGTCATTTTTATTTATCCTTTGACATTTCATGCATGTATTCAGTTTACCTTGATCACATCCAACCTCGTCACTACCCCTGTATCTCTTGGTATATGTCTCCCTTGCACTTCCATTTGCCTTCTGCTTCTACTCCTTCCTCCTCATCATTCTGTTTTTATAACAACCCACTGACCACTGAGTCCAGTTAGTTCAGTCTGCATACTCATTAGTGTGGGGCCATCCATCAAAGCATGGCCACAGCCACGAAGAAGAAAGCTAACCTCCCTTTCCCAGCAGCCCCAGAGCTGGCAGCTCTTCTCCCATTCATGCTGCAATGGTGACTGACTTGTTCTTATGCAGGGCTTTTGCTAGTTACCACAGCTGCTGAGATTGACAACTGCAGCGACTATGTCAGGTCTAGAAGATGGCATTCAACAGAGTTCCTCCACATCTTCAAGGTCTTAATTTTTTTCTACCCCTCTTCTCTGATGTTCTCTGAGCCTCGGGGGAGGGGACTGATATGTAGGCAGTTTAGTCTCTTATTTTCAGCACTTTTGACCAGTTACGAGACTCTGCATTGTCTACTACCCACTGCAGAAAGAAGCTTCTCTGACTAAAGTTGAGAGCCACACTACTTTAGGAGCATAAACATAAATATTTACAAGGCAGTTTGACAGTATACTTATTTAGTAAAACAATAGTAGGTTCCCTCCTAGGGCCTTTGACCTTCACACCCATGGGTTTTTATCAGGTTTATAGTGCCAGGCATGAAGTCCATCCTGTGGAGCAGATCTCAGTCCAACTTGAAAGTAATTGGTTATTCCTATAACAATCATGCCACTATTGCTTCAGTAGGGAGGTTAGTATTTTAGGATGCAGAGTACACCATCAGTAATTTCATTGATGGCTTCCCCCCCCCACACGTGATCTATAGAGCATCTTCTAGGGTCATAAGGGTTATCTAACAGAAATAATATCCATGTCAGTTCTTGTTTGATTTCCTCTGTGTTCTTCAACCAAAATGCATTGTGTCTTCAGCGTTGTGATTTTACCATCTAATTACAGTGGGCAACCAGGAGCAATAGCAGTAATTTGAGATGTTTTGGGGGCCTTGGGACCCCCATGACCAATAAATAACTTCAGAGGGATGTATCCCACACATTGAAATTTTCATTTAATATGCCTTGTCTTCTAGGGGAAGCATTGTTTCCCCTTTAAAGCTATCAATGTTCAAACTTCTTTTTAATTAGTTTTCTAAGCAATAGGTATTCATAAGGGTTCTTAATACAGTCTTAGTTTTAGTTAAGACACTTCTGCACCTTCCTCCTCTTCATCCCTTTATCTTATCTTTGCTTAAACCTTTAACCCTAGCTTGCTCCTCCCCACATACCTCAACTTTCACATCTCGTATGATGTTCTATCCATTTCTCTCTTTCAAGGCTTCACCCCTCTCATGCAAAATTCTATTTTTTTTTTTACTCAAGTGTATATCAGTATATCTAAAGGGATATAAAGTGTATATCTAAAGGGATTGTTAAACTACAGGCTGCTGGGCCCTGACCAGAGAAGTTCTCATTCAGCTGATTTGGAGTAGGACCTAACTAGTATCATATTCATGAGTTTTACATCTGCAGATTCAAACAATCATGGACTGAAAACAATGAAAAGAAAACAACTCTATGTTGAACACATAAAAACTTAAAAAAAATATTATTGCTGAAACCATGCTATTTACTTAGTGTCCAAATTATTTACTGAGCATTTACATTATGTTAAGCATTATAAACAATCTAGAGATGACTTAGAATATATACGAGAATGTACGTGTGCTATACACAAACACAAATTTACAGAGGGGACTTGAGCATCCACAGATTTGGGTATCCATTGGTGTTTTCCTCCAAAACACTGGGAAGACTGTATTCTCTAACTCCCAGGTTCCCAGGTGCTGCACTGTTCAGGAAGCAGCACAGAGAGAGCTGACAGCAATTGGTGGCTATGACCAACTAAATCTACCATCTGTACCCATTCAACTGCTGGAGCTGGATTTTGTTATCTTGAAATCCTTATTGAATACTCTTGCTTTCCAAAGAAGCTAGGTATTTTCTTTGACCACCCATTCCTAGAATATTGGTGGGAACACAAGTGCAGCTTCATTTCTACAGAAGAATATCTCCCTTACCCAAAGCTCTAAACAGAGAAACCCTTGCAAGTTTCTCTGGGCTAAAAATTGGGGTTTCCCTAATCTCTTCCATGTGGAAGTACAATAAACTTTTCTTGTTTGTTACCCATAATTAAAATGCCACACTGTGGGCTTAGGGTACAGCTTTTGTGATTCCCATCGCGTGTGTCTTTTCATTGTCAGCACCCCAAAGGCTTCCTTTTGAGCTTAGCTATTCTTATATATTTGGTGGCGGGCATATGATTCATATAATGCTTCTGTGTGTTTAAGAGGTGGAGGAGGGGCTGGGGATAGTCCATGATTTCAGCAACCTAGGTGTCTTCCACAATTTCTTCAGCCATCATCTGGCAGCGAATGTGGGACATGAGGTCAAAACGATTTTGAGGCAGAAAGTAGGTAATGTAGAGAATCTGGGGAATGCAGAGCACCTAAGATGCTGATGGGACTTGGTAGCTGTAGGTGTTAGAACAAGAACACAGAAGGTTGGAAGGAATTGGAAGGAATTGAAGGAATGCTTGCTAGGGAGAACTAATCCTGTGAAGATGGCCTGGGAAGGCTGGACTCAAACCCTTTGTCAGTACTGCTCTTTCCTGAAATGTGCTTGTTTCATGGCAGTGGTTTTTTTTGTTTGTTTTTGGTGGAGATGTTGGGGGTCATTCCTTTTCTGACATCTTGACTTCTTTTTCTTTAGGTGTGCTTTAACAACATACTCTGAGGATTACACTCCACAGTATAATTATCCGCCACCTGTAAGTACAAGAATCATATTTCAAGTCTACTCACGTAGGTGACTCATCACGTGGAGTGACTAAGTGGAGATCAGGGATTTCTAAGACTTAAAATGTCTCTTACATTAATTAAGAGAATACTTGGTGCTTGTGAGAATCAATAGAATGTTTTATATCTATGATTTAGTTTTGGAAATTAATGGCTTTTTTTAGGGAAGAAAATATCTAAGGTTCTAAATATATAAGATATATTGATCATTTTCTCCCTTGCTTATTTATTATTTCTACCCTGAATAGAACTTGCATGGAATGAAACCACTTTTCTACTTACTTTTATCTTATGAGCACATAGACGTATGGAACTTAATTTAGTTCTGGGAAATTGAGTTTTGATTTCTTTTGAAGTCCAATTTAGATCTTAAATGCATACATATATGTTTTTCTGTGTAACATCCCTGGCTGTCCAGTTCTTGTAGACCAAGCTGGGCCTTGAACTCACAAGATCCACCTTCCTCTGCCTCCTCTGCTTGGATTAAAGATGTGTGCTACCACTGATCTACTTAAACAATTAGGCAGTTGAACTAGAGAGAAAGGCCTCACTTTTAAGGCACTTGAGTAGCCAGTGAAAAGTCCTAAGTTGAAGTCAAGAAGGAAGAGTTAGAGTAACAAAGGGGGTAGAGAGATGGGACGGAGAAAGGAAGAAAATGTACCACAGAAGCTAAATTAAAGTGGCTTCATCCTGGCTTTTCCTTGTGCATCTTAGCCAGTTAAACAGCTTTGAGAGAAAATTAAAATGTTTAACTACTGACAAAGAAGATTTTAAAATGCCATTATTGTCTCAAAGAGTGTGATTATCTACTTAAAAGAACCAAGATATGTTGAACTGTGAAGTAACAAGGATGAATAAGATAAAACTTTTCCAGCTGGGTGTTGGTGGCACACACCTTTAATCCCAGTACTCCTGAGGTAAAGACAAGCAGATCTCTGAGAGTTCAAGGCCAGCCTGGCCTCCAAATTGAGTTCCAGGACAGCCAGATCTGTGACACAGAGAAACCCTGTCTCAAAAAACAAAACAAAACAAAACAAAAAATATTTTCTCCATACAACACAAGTCAGTAAATTATAAAAAGGAAAACATACAAATACAGCAACACAACATAGAATACTTCCTTGGAGAGAATTTCCTCCAAGGCCAATGCAAGAAATGTGACAATTTAGTGCCTCCACAAACACACACACACACACACACACACACACACACACAGAGAGAGAGAGAGAGAGAGAGAGAGAGAGAGAGAGAGAGAGAGAGAAACAAAATAGACTTTCTTATTTGCCGAAGCTCCTCCCTCACCAAGAGGAGATTCGTTCTGTGTCTCTAGAGTCAGGGTTGTCAGGTGACTGATTTGGTCGTCAGAACAGGACAAAAAGGACCTTGTGCTACTACATCACCTTTTGCAGCCTGAGCAAACTGGCTGCTGTTAAAGGGAGGGGTGGGGAAGGAACACTGAAGGTCACAGCTTAAGACAGAGGAAACCACCCTGGGTGTCCATCTTGGTTAAGGCTGGAGTCTGTTTGCAGCTTCTGGTTGGCTGTAGCTCCTGAGAACTCAAGAAGAGGATGCAGTTGTTGAGTTCGTTCATTTGCTTGTTTAAGACAGAAACAAAAGAGCCCAAGAGTTGATACCGGAATCATGAATGAAAGAGACAAGACTGGAAAACTGATTATAAATATGATGTTTAATATAAGTAAAACATCAATGGATTTTTGCTTTTTATCAGAATTTAGGAGTATAAGAATTATTTGAAAGAGTAAACAATACAGATGGAATAAAAAAGAAAGGAGGATTAAAAAAACAGGAATAATATAAATAAAGCTTAAAAAGATATTTTTTCAAAAGAGCCCTGATATGGCATTATGAGACAAGGATGCCCGAAGAATGCCATATGAATTCATTTTCTTCTGTCATCAGGGTAACTGTGGTCTCATAGAATGACTCAGGCAATGTAACTTCTGTTTTGTGGAATAATTTGAGAAGTAATAGACTTCATTGGAAGTCTAGTAGAATTCTGTGCTAAAACCACTTGGCCACAAACTTTCTTTGATTGGGAGACTTTTTATCACTGCTTCTATTTCACTAAGGGTTTATGTCTCTCTCTCTCTCTCTCTTTCTCTCTCTCTCTCTCTCTCTCTCTATATATATATATATATGTATGTATGTATATACATATATACATACATATGTGTGTATACATATGACAATTATATAAAATTTGTCACATTGTCATATGCATGTATATGTCATATGTCATACATGCATATGACAATGTGACAAATTATATACATATGTGTATATATATATATATAATTTTCTTTGATTGGGCTATCCATTTCTTCTATCCTGTCTTTAATGGCTGAGATTCTCTCTTCAGTCTCATATTCTGTTGGTAAGACTTTGCCTATGAGGCTCCTGTGTAAGTTCCTAAATTTTTCATTTACAGATTTTACTCAGTTTTGGTTTTCTTTATTCATTCTATTTCCATGTTTAGGTCTTGTACTGTTTTATCCATTTCCTTCCACGGTTTGTTTATTCGTTTCTCTTTTAAGGACATCCATCTACTATATCCATAAAGGCTATTTTGAGTTCTTTGTCTTGTGCTTAAGCTATGTTGCAATACTCAGGGTCTGTTGTAGTACAGTTTCTGGGCTCTAGTGGAGATGTATTATCCTGCTGTTTTGCTTCACACTAGAATCTAAGCATCTGGGTTTGGGATGATTGTAATTCTAGATGATACCTGGTGGGTGTTTTATTGGGTGGTTGTTTTGTTCCTTAGTTTATGTTGCCCTTTCTGGTTGTGTGTGGCTGTGTGTTGCCTGGCAGGAAAATCTTATGGTATCCTGTTCAGTGTAGTCACTAGAGGTTCTAGATAAAATGTGATTTTAGGTACTGGGAGCTGACACTTAGAAATGGGCATGAACTGGGAGTTGTGAGGGAGGCTGAATTTGGAGGAGAGGAAGGAGAAGGGAAGATCTGCAATTAGCCTACGCATTTCCCTCCAAGTTCGCCAACTCTTAAATTCAACTCTTGATATGATTTGTCTCTGTATCACTGACTTTGTTCTATTATAAAAGAATTTAATTTATGACCAAGTAACCTTTTGGATTAACAACTTTGGCAGACATTTCATTCTGTCAATTTGGAAACTGGATAATGTTTTAATTCGCCATGCATCTGGTGAGTCACTAGTATTGCATGATGGTATTATAGGAAAGCCCAGTTCTGAAGAGCTGCAGAGTTTCCGTAAGAAGATGGCACCACTGTCCTACTTGTCACACCGTCCTGGTTGTCACTTTCCTCCTAAGAGTCGCCATGGGCCACACAGCTTTGCCTCTAGGCAAGGACACAAAGCCCAGTTCCACTTCAGAGAATCTGGGACTGGAAGGGGCTTTACTTTCTTCTTTCCAACGGTTTGATTTCTGCAGAAAACACATGTGTCTTTTATAAAGGAGAAAAATATTTTAAAATAGAGATCCTCAGACTTCAAATTTGCATGTGATATATTATGTCATTTGGCTATAAATATAGTTCATTATCAAAGAAAGATGTCGCCATATAATATGGACGAAGGACTAAGAAAAGAGACGTGTGTGTTTTCTTGTGATTGCAATGCTAGAACTAATGTCCGTGGCTAGTGTTCCATAGGCTGCTGTGAGTGTTACTGCCTGCAACTTAAATGCTCTGATGTTACTTTAAAAAGTCGGTTTATCTTTTGGAGTGTTGGTACACATAGCTGTTCCTATTTTTCCCTATAACGAAACCTTATTAGATTGGCTACATTTGTTAATTGTGTAGCAATTTCTATTGGCACTCACAGCCTCGGCTCCTTTATATGGCTTGTGAAATTTCCTTGTGGTTGAGTGTCTAGAATTACACAAATGATTTTTTCTTTAAAAGATGTATTCATGGCGGTCAATGAAGACTGATGAGAAGCCAAGGACAATGGCACTAGGTTTCGATCCTAATACATGAACTGGCTTTGTGGGAGCTTAGCCTGTTTGGACGCTCACCTTTCTGGACGTAGATAGAAGGACCTTGGTCTTCCCGCAGGGCAGGGAATTTGGACTGCTCTTCAGTATCGAGAGGGAGGGGGAATGGAGTGGGGGGAGGAGAAGAGGAGTGGGGATAGGGGGAGGGAAGTGGGGGGAGGGCAATATTTGGGAGGAGGGGAGGGAAATGGGAAATGGGGAGCAGGTGGAAATTTTAATTAAAAAAGAATAAAAATAAAAGATGTATTCAGAAGAAAAAGAAATAGCAAATTCTACTTAAATATATAATAAAATGCATCCCACTAGTTACATATTTAATTATTGTTATATCAGCTGATTATTATTATTATTCTAATATAGACATTGAGAGGAAATGACATCCAGTAGGAAGCAACTCACTGAAGTTCAGTGAAGAAGTAAGTAAGGTCTGTCACCAGTGTCACCTAGAGTCACCCAGGGTAGATAAGACAGATTCTTTCTCATTTCCTCCCAATCTGCTCTGTATGTGTGCTTAGAAGACTTTACCAGGGGACAGTAGGGTCTTAATTCAGGTGCATAGGAGTCATGGAGTTTTTATACATAATGTATACTAAAAAAAAATCCTTACAGGCAAACTATAACAATATATACTTTGGTTTTGTCCAATGTGACATTCACATCAGTATGCTTGCTGCTTCAAATGCCCTTTAAGAGTAAATGAAGTTCCCCGAATGAGTGTACTTCGGGCATACAAGGGAAGGATAGCCTTTGCCGTACTAATGCCAGGTGGGCGATGGCTGTCATTACAGTGCACACACGGGTAGTCCACAGTGACTGGAAAGAACCCATTATACATGTTTACAGACAAGCTGGGTGGATGGACGGAGACTGCTTTCAAATTAGAGTACAAAATTAGGCAGCTAACAATGTCTCAGAAGCCTGGTCTTAAACTGAAAATGACCTTGAAAAATAAAACTACCAAATAAGAAAGGGACCAAAAAACAGTGAAATCAGTAAAAACAGACCCTTAGAATGGACTGCTGGAAGGTTTGAAAAACTTGGCTGAGGATTAGGTTGACATTGACTAAGAAACAGCAGTGATGATTTGTCAGGAAGGAATGATGCAGGAGGTAACAGTATACAGGGGCCCCCCATGACTTCTGGGAGAGTCAATAGTGGTTTGTTCTTAGAATATAAGTGACTGAATTGTGCTCCTTTATCCTAAAGAATAAGAATGTAGCACCCAGGAAGCATGGTGTGTGGGGGAGAAATGGTCTTGGGCCAACCCATTATGTAAGATACTATAAATACTGTGTGTTAGCCTATATGACAAAAGCTGCCACTTGTCTTTCTTGTAAGTGGAGATCAGTTGGGAAATGTACTAACTAAGAAGACTATTGTAACATCCTAGACTGTCTTGCCATGATCCATAAAACAGGAAGAAGGAAGCAGAACAAAAGGATGGAAAAGAGGAAATCTCCTCAGCCAGTTTTCCCAGGCTAGCCTTCTGTATGCTCTCCCTGCAGGTCGGGGGTTCCCAACATGTAACTGGGCTGTTTAGCCCTCGGCATCCCTTTCTTCTCTGCCTTTTATCAGCATGCTTTTTTTTTTTTTTTTTTTTTTTTGAACTCCCTTAATCCTTTCCTAAGCAGCATATGCTAAGGTGATAGAAATTGATTCATCTCACTGTACTTTGTTAGGGTCCTGCTCTGTTGATTCTTTCCAAGTTAGTGTTATTGGTGCCCACCAAATTCTTCAACCTCTTTGGTCCTCGTAGATCTACAACGCTCTCCTCACTGCTCCTTTCCCGTCTTCCATGGCTTCTCTTTTGATTCAGCCATGGGCACTGCTGACATTTGAGCTCCAGAACACTGCTCCTCCAGTTTTACCCAACCTCAGAGAATTCATCTGCCCCGTTAGCTCTGCAGCCATCATTCTGGATGTACGGTTTTTAATGATATAATTTAAATCTTACAAGAACATTTCAAAAATACATATAACTTCCGTTAGAGTTAGCAGCTGTTTATCCTCTGAAGATGGACAACTCAACCACACTCCTTTGTTCTGCATCAATCAGCATGCAAACCAGAGCAAGGACACACAGCTTCAGTACAGTTTTTCACCGCAGGGAAATTCGTGGAGTACAATGATATAATCCTCAGTCCACAACAGATACCATCCATGGTCGCTGCGATGTTCTCTGCGGCTATTCTCTCCCTGCCGATGATCACTGCTGCATGTAGGGCACTGACATCTCTCCAGGCCATCTGTCCCATCACACCGTCTTCCAAGGAAACATTTTGTACTGATGCCATCTCGAATTAGCAATGTCTAAAGTGTGACTCATAATTTCCCCACAAAAGAAGTCCTCCACCGTCCCTGTGTCTTATTCCTTTTAATGGTGTTGCAACTCTCCCCGCTATGCGGATTTGAAGCCATGAATCATCTTTGATTCTTTGTACCCAATTAGCCATGAATATGTTCTAAGCTCTTTCTGTGAAATGTCCCTTCTCTATATTCTGCAGGATCCTCTCTGCATTAATGCTTATTACATCCACATGAAGCACATACTTCCCAGTTATCCTTATCTATAACGAGCTCAGAAAGATATTTCCAATGCCAGTCCTGCCTCAGAGAAACAGGTAGAAATCCTGGTCTGGATAGCACTGAATACTGGGCCTGCCAATAGTCTGTAGTAATTCAAATGTCTGTTCCTACATAGAATTCTAAACACTCTTCCCACTCCCACTAAGGAAACATTAGGCAAGGATTTTAGTATTCTGTTAGGGTGCTGGACATATGAGAACTGTCTGCCGCTTCGCGTTTGAAGAGGAAGTGGGTCTAACTGGTAGTTAGCCTTCTTCCCAACTCTATCGCAGTGGGAAACAATGCCTCTCTCCAGATCAAACCTCTTTTTGATGCCACAACTTAGTTACTACAAGGAGTATTCAGTCTAAATCACCACCTCTCCCCATTGCTCTCTCTCCTCTCCCCATTGCTCTCTCTCTCTCTCTCTCTCTCTCTCTCTCTCTCTCTCTCTCTCTCCTCTCTCTCTCTTTCTTTGCCTTTCCCCTTTCTGTATCCACTTGAAATTTTTGTAAAGACACTGTAGCCCTGGTTGACCTGAAATCACAGCAGTTCTTATGCCTTAGCCTACAAAGTATGGGTATTACAGGAGGGAGCCACTGTACACAGCTCATGGGTATTACAGGAGTGAGCAACGGTGCCCAGCTCAGTATGACAGAGGTGAGCCACTGTGCCCAGCTCAATCTTTATTGAAAATACTATCACTTTCTCCAAGATCATTTTCCATGCCCTGTGTGCAGTGAAGAACTAACAAATCAGAACCAAGACTACTATCCTGTCAAAGTCTTTGTCCTAAGGTTGGCCTGGCTTGCATGTGGAAACTTCATTTTCAGGATCACAATTCTCTTATCAGAATGGCTTCCGGTGACAAAGCTAGTCATGCAACACACATGGTCTATGCCAAACACCTGTTTTTCTTCTGGAAGTATAAAATTCTGGTGCATGCACACTGGGATTGGATGTGACCAGTGCCCAATAAAAACCCTGGGCTTGCATTTCTTATAAGCTTTCTCTGTAGAGAGGCTTTACCCCTTGTCTGGGATAACAGTCCAGGGGGCTGCACCTGGTATCCTCTGGGCTTCAGCCCATGCACCTGCTCTCGATGCTCATTTTGCTTTATATCCTTCTGAGATAATAAATCACAGTTATATGCAGATACACAACTGTGAGTCTTCCTGGAGAAGCAGCAGACACAAGGGGCACTGGAGGTTCCTGATCCAGCTTCATCTTCTCCATAAGAAAGAGGAGAGAATGAAGTGTATTAAGAATGACTGTAATCTATGCTTGAACTCATGTGGATGGATGCCTTTTGCTTAGAATCTGAGTCTGCTTCCCACTTCCTACCATGGAATCTGGGTGAGCTGCGTCGCCACTGGAAATGGTGCTGCTTGACTTTGGAGGCTAGAAGAGGAAAAGCAAGCACATTCCTCGTGATCCACTTTGCGCTGTGTTCATTCTCAGAACTTGGTCACCACTGAGGAAGCACAAGCAAGTGCACAGAAAGGGCCTGTGTGGCCATTCCAGCCAGGAGCCTGCAGCAGACCCCAGTGGAAACCTACTACCAACCACAGTGAGAAAACATTCCCAGGCTCTGACCCTCAAGGCACCCTCAGTTTTTGGGTCATCCCTGTTGATGCCCTAGACATTGTGTTAAGAGGTGCTGTATTTGCTGTACCTTATCTGAATTCCTGACTCAAAGAATCTAGAGGTATTGTAGGTGTTGGACAATGGCCACTGTGTTATGCAACCAGGACTGGTAAGGTTCCCTAAGGGACATCTAAGGACATCTAACTAGAGTGAGGGGTACATGCTTAGCATCAAGATCCCAGAGAAGAGTGGCGTTTACATGTGCTGTTCTCTATCAGGGTCTGCCTCGGGCAGGTACACTGGCTCACCTGGTGCTCTTTCCTTGTTGTCATTAGTGGCTAACATAAACTCACCACCCGTTTCCTTTCTAATCTTGGAGATGGCTTGACCCCCTTCCCACTCTCACGGGTACTGTAGATGCCACAGAGGCCTCCGTGACTCACGTCTGTCTCTACTCCAGTGCTCAGCTCTGCTGTCTTCATCAACACCTCCTCACGGCTGCAGTTACTTCCAGCTCTTGGCCTCACCACAATACCCAAAGTGGCCCCAGATGGATGATTCTTAGAGCTCCTTTCTGCCTGGCTAGCCAAAGGAAGTGAAAGGCAGTGTGAGAGGTCACCAATTTAAAGAGTTCCCAACTGGATTGGGGCCAGGGGACCTGCATTTTTTCTGTTTTTATTATAATTTCTCTACTACACTACTTTTTGTTCAGAGCAAAGGGGCCCTTCATGGTTAAAGATCAAGCAGGAATGGGGAAAAAATAGACCTTTTTTTGCTGTCCTGACTTTCTTCTCTTTCAGTCTTTCTTCCTAAGGTTCTTTAGACTCTATCTTCTGTCCTCAACTCTTCTGTAAGCCATTGAGGTAAAGAATGCTTTCTGTATACATTTAAGGGAACCCCATGAACTGCTGTTCAGACTTCTCAAACCTGTTCATTTACAACAAGGCTAATATCTTGCTGGGAAAAAAAAATCTTGTTTTGCATGCTGCAAGCCAGCATTACTTTGTTCTTTGACTGGTATTGCTCTGAAACGCATTTTATACTCCCTTTGAGCAAATGAATGGTTCCACACACTGAGGGGAAACACATTAATGATGTTTAAATCATCTCCCCCTGTTTATTGATCTGTGGGCGCTCCAGATTGCTTGCTTATTCAGGACTCTACCCAGCTTTGCCTTTGGGTTGAGCTGCAGTCACCGTGGGTTATCTGCATTTTTTTAATGTTCCATCTCAAGGCTTTTGTATTATACTTTGAAAGGGCTCCTCACTTTACTACACAATAAGGAATTTAATCTTCCCAGTTTCTGATCATTTGTTTTTGTTCCTGATTGCCTGTGTTGTTCACCTGTTCTGTGTTTGGATCTTTCTGACTCCCAGGCATCTCCCTGGCCACCAGTTCATCCACTGTTTGCCTTCACTCTCATTTTCTAGTTTGTGCTCTGTTGTCATGGTTCTGACTCATTTCCTTTGTCCAAGGGCCTCAGTGTTCTCATGATGCATGAGAAATTATGTCAAGATGCTTTTAGCAAGATGTACAAAATCTCGCTTAAACTGAATCAGGCAGTGAAGGCAATCAATTGGCTTAAATTTTTGAAACATTTGAAAGGATCAATACAACGTGTCCTGTTTCCTGTAGACTCTCCCATCTGCTCTTTACAAGTGTTGGCTTGGGGGCCAGAGAGACCCTGAGTTTAATCCCCAGTACTGAAAGTAAATAAAAAGAAAACCAACTTGATCTCATGATATACTGGCTAGAGGGAAGCTTCCAGTCACAATCTGGTCTTGAAGCTTCCTCATTCAGGTTGGCAAGGTCCCTAATGATTTGTTCTAATCTTTGAAGACCTGCTGACTTGAGAATGGGATGAAAATACACCAATTTTCTTAGGTAAATTAGACTCTGCCCCTACTTCTAGACTGAGGCCATCCTGTTTCACACTGTTACCTCCACACTGGGAGAGGGAGCTCGGCAAGAGCTGGGGTGAGCTCTCAATATTTTGTGGGAAAGATTGAGCTTTCTTTAAGTTCTTTTTGGTTTTCTGACCTAGCTCTGGAAATGGGCAACAACGGGTATTTATGCCACGGAAGCTGGCCACTGGTACACACTGGGCCATTTGTTCCACTGGCAGGCGTGTTGTGAGGCATGTAAACAGGCAGCAATCGTGTTGACGGGTGTCTCTGACGTTGGAATCCCACACATCATTGCTCTTGTTGATTTTAAACAATGGTTCTACTGAGATATAGTTCACACGCCACCAAACTCCTGCCCTTTGAGCATTTGGCTTGTTTCACTTAGAGGAATGTTTTCACTCATGCACTCATGCCATAGCGTCCATCAGTGTTTTATTTCTCTTGGTACTAACAATATCTGTTTTCCATCCATCAAGAGATGCCATGTGAGTTACTGACACCCAGTTGCAACCACAGTTCTTCTTTTATTAAGAATTTTTTAAAAATAAATCTTTTCACATTTTACACAGTTATCCCTGTTCCCACTCCCTCCTCTCCTCCTACTCCACCCTAACCCCATCCACTCCTCAGAAAGGGTCAGGCTTCCCATTAGGAGTCAACAAAGTCTGACACTTCACTTGGAGGCAAAACCAAGGCCCTCTCTCCTATATCTAAGCTGAGCAAGGTATCCCTCCAAAAAGAATGTACTCCTAGACACCAGTTCAAGCACTAGGGATAAATGCTGGTACCACCAGGATTTATGTGTCAGTGGTCCCACAGGATGCCCAAGCCTCACAACTGTCCCCCATATTCAGTGGGCCTAGTTTGGTCCTATGATTACCCCGCTATCAGTCCAGAGTCAGTGAACTTTCACTAGCTCAGGTCAGGTGTTTTTGTGGGTATCACCTCATGGTTCTAACCCGTTTGCTCATATTATTGCTCCTCTCTCTCTTGGGCTGGTCTCAACTGAAGAATGGATAAAGAAAATGTGATACATTTTATAAAATGAAGTACTACTCAGCAGTTAAAAAAAAACCAAAAAAAAAAAGAAAGAAAACAATGACATCTTGAAATTTGCATGCAAATAGATGGTACTAGAAAAAAACATCCTGAGGTAACCCAGAACCAGATAGACAAACATGGTATGTACTCACTCATAGTGGATATTAGGCGTAAAGCAAAGGATAACCAGCCTATAGTCTGCAGTCCCAGAAAAGCTAGGTAACAAGGAGACCCTAAGAAAGACATGGATCCTCCTGAGAAGGAGAAGCAGAAAAAGACCTCCTGAGAAAATTAGATGGGGGGGGGGGAGAAGGGAGCATGGAAGAGGAGGGGGAGGGGATAAGGGACGGGAGGAGGAGAACATGAGGGAATGGGATGCTCAAGGGGAAAGTGCAGTGGGGGAGAGAAAGGAAAGAGAAATCTTGATTGAGGGAGCCTTTAAAAGACTAGCGAGAAACATGGCACTAGAGAAATTCCCAGGAATCCACAAGGATGACCCCAGCTAAGACTCTAAGCAGTAGTGGGAAGGACACCTAAACTGGCCTTCCCTGTAATCAGATTGATGACTACCTTAATGGTCATCATCAGCCAGCAACTGATGGAAGCAGATGCAGAGATCTACAGCGAAGCACTGGGCCGAGCTACCAACGACAGTTCTTAAATCCATTCTTGAGATCACCAAATGCAACAATCCGGAGAGAAAGCCCTGCACCTCACTTGGGCTAAACAATAGAGCTGTCCCTGGTTGGTGGTGTGAATGCGGGTGAGCTAGACCAAGGGGGTGAGAATAGGAGAACTGGCCCACTTCCTGGCTGTCTGCTGCATTGAGTGAGCTAGCCAAGGCAGTGCTGAAAAGCTCTCCCTGGTGGTGGAAATGAGGGAAAGGTGGCGGCTGACTAACCCAGCTACCACCCTGTCCCAGAACCAGGTAGCCCACCCCCAACCCACCTCATCTGTGAACTGCTAGAGCATGCAAAGGAGCTGGGTCTGCCATATCCAAAGCTGCAGGATCTCCATGACACAAGGCAACAACAGGAGATCCAAGAGGAGTCCCAGTGAGGGCTCATTATCTTTAGTGTCAGCAGAAACCAAAGGCCTTAAGACTGACCCATGGGTCATTTCAATGAACTCTTGCAAGTAAAGGTATATGGACTAAAGGGTAAACTGTGTGACTCACTGGGACACGCTCTAGCTTCCATGCCAAGATTTTTGTCGTTGTTATTGTTTTCACTTTCAAATTTTGTTTTTGGGGTAGGCTACAGAGGGCAGAAGCAAGGGGACAGAGAGATGAGAGGGATTGGGATGTTTGACATGAAATCCACAAAGAATCAATGAAAAGTTTTGTAAAAATACAGTATTTTCTGTCTCTAGTCTTTTAATACTTATACTGCTAGAATTATTTCTCTAAGATATAACACTCTGACTTATCATTTACCTCAGAAAAATACATCACCCTCTGCCTATGAGATGCCAAAGGGACACACTTCCCTTGCATTTGAAACTCTCTTAAGCTTGACCCCAGTAAGGAAAGGAATGAGAAGATTCTGCTTCCCCTAAATGGACAATTTGGGCCAATAATACAAAATGTCATTTAAAGTACTTGTTTGTGACTGATGGACTGTGTATCCCTCTATTCCCGCAATTAGCCTTTAATCCATCCTTCCAACCAACCAACCAATCAACCAACCAAACAACCAACCAACCAACCAACCAACCAACCAACCAACCAACAAACAGAAAATCCCTCCACCCTGAGAATAGCACCCAGTGGCAAATGCCAAAGTCCAAACCATGTAGAACAGCATCATGGATACATTGTATGGCTCTATGATGTCATAGTTTATGCTTTTGGAATAACACTGGGACTTGAGTCAGACAGATCTGGTTGTAACCAGCCTCATCCGCCTAGCACTGGCTTTCTTTACCCTCTCTCCTGAGGCTTTAAGAAAGTATTTACGTGTAAAATGGGAGTAAGAATCAAACCCCAGTATCCCATTATTGGATCAGAGACATCCACTCTAAAGTACTGTGCTCAGTCTGTAACAGGCACTCAACAGATAAGTGGACACTGTGGTTGAACATATGGTTAAAATGTCAATATAAAAAGAAATCTAAGATGAGAGTGTCTTTGGTGTTCTTAATTGTTTCACAGCTTGAGTGGTTCCATTTCCATCTTGCTCTGGGGTTTTATAATTAGAACTGATTTAAAGCAGAGGTCAGGTGATGGGTTCTTATCAGGCTTTGTGTTGTGGATCTGTCATCACTCCTGGTATGGTCGGAAAGAACCAGTGCTCTCTTGGAAAATGGACAACAATAGCATCATATTTTATCACTACAAATATTTTTAATGAAGTGGCCTAAAGATAAGCTTCTTAAACTATATTGGGCTGATTTGAGTCAAATTTCTCATGGGAATAAACCTTGGAGATTGGCATTTACCATTGTGGGAAGCATGATTTAATAATTATTAAAGACTTAACACAAGATACTGTTCTTCAGAATAATCCTGACTTGTCAATAAAAGATATTGAAAGTAGTTAATCCTAATTACTTTTGTTTTCTTTAGATTATCATAATGCTTAAATTAGCCTCCATGCTTGTACTTAGTTTAGAAAATTTGTACATGCATAGTAAGGTCCATTTTCACAGTCTTATAAATCAAACTGCTGTGAGCTAGTTCTTTCAGGGTTTGAACCACTTATAATTGCCTAATCAGTGTTTGGTTATTCTTCATTGAGACATTTGGTAAAACCAAATTAATCAGCAGCTGAAAATTCACCTTTAGTCATTAGGGCCAATTTTTGGAGCTTGATCCTTTCAATGTATGGTTCATCCACTGAATATTATTTCTTTTTTCTCTTCGTAGGCTTGTCCGCCTCAAGATGAGTACTCCACAGTTTATAGGAAGTGCCGTTCACAGTTCACAGACCTAAATGGCTCCAAAAGATTTGGCATCAACACATGGCATGATGAGAGTGGGATTTATGCCAATTCAGAGGCAAAACAAAGACTCCATTCATTGGTTGACAATCCTATTGTCCCACGTTAAAAGGCAATATGTATGTTATCAGGCTCTCAGGCTAATGAGAAATAACAAATGTAGCAGCTAATAATTTTCTTTAATAAACACAAAGTCTTTCAATCTAAGGAAACATTTATATTCATATTCTCATGAGCAACCCTATATTTTCCCAAATTTAGTATGTGTACTAAAGTGAGGTACACTATTCCAGAATGTATTTTTGACTGCTTTCTTTGTTGTATGGACTATGCATTTCTTTCATTGCTATAAAAATGGTTAGAACTAGCACTATCCAACTTGTGATTGTTTAACATGTAGCTTATTTTACTTATATTTATTTATTTTATTTTTTGTTTTTATACCCCTACCACAGTTTCCCCTCCCCTCCTCCCTTCCCAGTCCCTCTCCCCGCCTCATCCCCATCCACTTCTCCTTCTGTTTATCTTCAGAAAGGGACTCTTCTTCCAAAAATATCAGCCAGCATGGTATATCACCTTGCAGTGAGACTAGGCACCTCCTCTCCTATTAAAGCTGAACAAGACAATCTGGTAAGACGAATGGATCCCAAAAGTAGGTAATGGAGTCACAGAAGGCCCTTGCTCCCACAGTTAGGAGTCCTACAGGAAGACCAAGCTACACAGCTGTAACATACATGCAGAGGGCTTAGGTCAGTCTCATGCAGGCTCCCTGGTTGTCAGTTCTGTCTCTGTGAGCCCTGTGAGCCCAGATTAGTTGATTCAGTGGGTTTGAGGGCAATCTCGTTGTGACATCTGTCACCCCATTGATCGCCAGAGTTTATTCAGCTGATCTGGCTAGCTAGAAATGTATCCCCTTCCTCCCTTACCGTTACATGTATACATCCCTCCTGAAGCCGCAAACTCTATCGAAGAGGATAAAGAGGAGGACAGGTCTTGTCAAGTGTGGACACATAGGTGCTCTCCCCCGCTAGAAACTCCAAACAAGCTATTTTTTTTAAGTGAGTCTGTAAGATAGAAGGGATCAGACAGTGAGACCTTTGGAGGTTGTTGGGAAATCCAATCATGTAAGATTAGATTAAAAGAAATCTTAGGACTGAATTGACCATAGATTAAGTCTTTTATAGAACCAACAACCTGGGGCTGCAGGACAAAGTAGCTTACACAATAGAAGTATTTTTTTTCTTTTCAGTTTTAGAGGCTGAAAAAGCCTCAAATCAAGTTTCTGACAGGCTTTGTTTACAAGGACTCACTCCTGGTGCTTCGCTGTGCCCTCTTATGTGGGCGAAGGATGGGCTTGCTCTCTTCTTACAAGACCACGGATAGTTGGGATAGATTCTACCCTTATGACCTCATTTAACCATCATTACCTCCTAAAAACTATATCTCCCCAACAGTCATGCTTGAAGCTTAGGGTTCTGCATATGAATTTGGGCACGGCATAGAATGGCACACAACCGTTGGCCAGGGTTCATATTCTGGCTGATGCTGTGGGTAAATTTGCATTTTGATTTCCTCTGAGGATGGGTTTATTTTGTCAACTTGATTTTCTTTCCCCTCGCTATTTTATTACTTTATTTTTTTGGTCATCTGTATATGTGGGGGGCATGCACATGCATGTATGTTTGTGTGTATTGGATGGCTTATGCACATGAGTGCAGGTTCTTGCGGAGGTCAGACAAATCAGAGTCCCTGGAGCTGAAGTTATAGGCAGTCATGAGCCACCTGAAGTGGGTGCTATAAATTGAACTGGGATCCTCTGCAAGAGCAGAATATGCTCTTAAAGGTTGATACACAGATTAATAGAAATGGGTTGAATTAAGATGTAAGAGTTAGCCAGTAAGAAGCTAAAGCTAATAGGCCAAATAATGATTTAATTAATACAGTTTCTTTGTGGTTATTTTGGGGCTGAGTAGCTGGAAACAAACAAGCGGTCCACCTACTATAAACATGTAATTTATAAATGTGTACATTATGAATTAATAAAACATCAAGACAGAAATTAAGCTCTCAGTATGGGTGGAGCTTGTGATGGAGCATGCGCTAGTCACATGTGACTACAAGGCCGTTGCTGTGTTAGGCAGATCAAAGAGTTACGTGAAGGACATGGAGACCCCTTCCTGGCTCAACCTGTGATGTAGTCAGCGAGGACCAATCCTAACGAGGATGACCTCAGCCTTCATCTGATTGCTGCCATAATTCCTATAGAACTAATGTAGGGAGCACAGCAACACTTCTCTTCTGTAGCCGTTCTTCCTCCCAGGAGCTTATTACCACGTGTTTTATGCTTAGGTACTTTTCTATCGCTGTGATAAAATACATGAAACTTAGAAAGTATTTAGTTTGGGCCTCATAGTTCTAGAAGGTTAGAATCCATGACCATCATGGTAGGGCATATGACAACAGGCTTAGCACGGGAGCAGAAGCTGAGGGCTCACATCTTGATCCACAAGCAGGCAGAGAAAGCACATTAGGAATGGCATCAACTTTTGAAACTTCAAAGCCTGCCACCAGTGACACATTTCCTCCAACAAAACCATACCTTCTAAACCTTCTCAAACTCTTCAACCACCTGGAGACTAGGTATTCAAATATGGGAGCCTATGAAAGCCATTCTCATTCCAACTCCTACACTTTAATAAACCTTTGTTACCTCTGCTAGCTTCCTTGTCAATGATTCCTTATTTCTGGGAGAGACAATAAACTTAGAGATGACTCAGAGGTTAAGAGCACTGGCTGCTCTTCCAGAGGTCCTGAGTTCAGTTCTCAACAACCACATGGTGGCTCACAACTATCTATAATGAGGTCTGGTGCCTTCTTCTGGTGTGCAAGCATATATGCTGGTAGAACATTGTATACATAATAAATAAATAAATTATTTTTTAAAAAGAAATTACTGCCTGGGGTGGTTTTGGTGAGTATTATCTTTTTTCCAGGTAAAACTTATCAAATCAGAGAATGACTCTATTGTACTCAATAGAGTGTTGCCTATACTGTGCTAACTCTTTTATCTGTTACTCTAGTTCAGCAGTTCTCAACTTGTGGGTCACAACCGCTTTGGGGTTGCATATCAGATATTTACATTATGACTCACTATTATGAAAGAGTCTTTTTGCACAGTGTGAATATTTTCTGCTTTCATTGGTTTAATAAGGAGCTAATGGCCTAGGCAGGAAGGCATTAGATGAGACTTATAGACAGGGGAAAAAGAGAGCATGGGAATGAAGAAGGGTAGAGACATGGAGAGAAGCAAGATGAACTTGCCATGCTGAAAAATGGTACCTAGCCACATGGTAGTACATAGATAAGAAATATAGGCTAATTTAAGTTGTAAGAGCTAGTTAGTAACAAGCCTAAGCTATCAGTCAAGCATTTATAATTAATTATTAGTCTCCATGTCAGTTATTGGGGAGCTGGTGGTTCCTACAAAAGCTCTGCCTACAATTCATAACAGTAGAAGCTTTAGCTTGTGTCGAGTTGACATAAAACTAGCCAGCACAAGAATCTTTATTTAGATCATTTTCCCATACTCTAGTCAGGCTATTTATCTTTTTTAGATTCCCCTTTATATTAAATTCTGTGTAAGTGTCTCTGGGAGTTTGCGTGCACGAGTGAAGATGCTCATGGAGGTCAAGAGGGCATGAGATTCCCTGGAGTTGGACTCAAGGGTAGTTTTGCCCAATGTGGGTCATGGGAACGGAACTCAGGTCCTTTACAAGAACAGTCTGTGCTTATAACCTCTGAGCCATCTCTCTAGCCCTGTTATTTTTTTAAGACCATAACTTTTGTAACATATTTTTTTTTAAAAAAAAAGGGACATCATCTGAAAAAATTATTTGACTCAAGAAGCAGATTAAAGACTTTATTTAGAATTAATCATCTGAATTTCTGTTTAAAAGCAGCAGGAAATTTGAAAGTAGAAGCCTGAACAATCTTAAAGGTAAAGATGCAAAAATGTATACTACATGTGATTATGTCAATATTTCTGATGATGATGTGGGAAGTCAGGAAAGAACTATTAAGATTATGCACAAAATTCTGTAGAAAAATTATTTTCCATCACATTCCTATATGGCTTCTTTGCCAGTAACTTTCAGCCTGATAAACTTACCAGTATTTCTGTTGTGACGGAGCCCTAAGAAATTCCCAATCACTATGTAATGAAAGCTTGCCTTTCATTTTAGAAGAAGTGTGAATACTAAGCAAGTTGATATAAATGTGTTCGCTTCTAGAGATAATATGCATGTATTATTTTCATGTCTCTCTGTATACATTTATAAATATGCATTAATTTACATACTGTATAACATGATTTATATTGTGCAGAAAAAGAGGAATTGTAATTTTTCTGTTAGCTTTCTCTAAGCACCTCAAAACATACAGACTTAGAATAGCAAATGGTATTTCTTGTTTTGGGAGTCCACTAGGTGGGTTCTCTAGTCTTGTCTCACTGGGTTGGAGCTAGAATGTTCTCGTTCTGATATCAGGCTGCTGGCTGAAGGCTGACAAAGCCAGGGGTGCCCTGGCCATGTGTAACCATGCAGCAGAAGAGACAGGTCTTGATGACACAGCAGTGATGACAGAGTTCCCAAGAATAGTGGGTAGGGAAGTCTCTGCGCCTAAGGACTTTTTAGGCATCTGTTTGTGCCAAGTTCACTGAGTCCGGGTCAGAAAATGTCCTGAGACCAGCCAGTCAGCGGCGACTGGCTTTGCAAGGATGCTCTCTAGAAGGAGGGGCCGTGTGAATTTTTTCAGTTGATCACCGCATCGTTGCACATTTCCCAGGATGGAAGGATGATTCTTTCTATATAATATTTCAGTCAAAGACGAAAAGACAGACTGTCCCTCATTATCTTAAATTAGTGACATGATTTGGTTCTTTTGGGTGACTTCAGGCTCACTGATCTTGCTCTAACTACATTGAAACTTTGGTTAGAGTCAAGACAGTGCGTGAAGAATGTTTGCCACGATCTTATGCGGCTACGAGTGAATCTATAAAGAGGGAAGTCTGGGACTCTGTTGCCTTTTATTAATATCAAAATCCATGCACAATGATTCCAAGAAAGAATGAGGAATCCAGGCCTGTGACCAGATGCTCCCTTGTTCCCGCTGGGGAACCAGATCTCCGCCTTGTTCCCAAAAGGCGATGGGGAAGCTTCAGTCCATGGCTTGCTGACAGCTCAACCACCATCCAAAAGACCCCCAGACCCCTAACCCCCGGTTCTTACTGGGTCAGGTATTCCCAGAGAAGACCACGCCCATAGGGTCAAGCTGCCCAATACAATTGGTTATCAGACCGAATTCCCACAACACGCTCAGGTACTGAATGAAAACACAATCGTTATGATTTGTTTAAAACAACTGGTTAAGTAATATGTTTAGCCTATCAAGGATTTAATGATCTTGCAAAAAAGGGAGGAGCTGTAAAGTTACCTTAAGATGACCTTACTTCCTGTCCAGCAAGCCTGACTTTTCCAGAACTGTCAGTCTGCTGAGATCGTATATAAAGTAAAGTGTGGATGCCGTGTTAGGGATGGATATATTTTGCGCTACACTTTGCCTCCGGAATTTCTCCCTGACATTCCCTCAGCAGATACACGGAACTGTAAGGGCTCCGAAGGCTGCGGGCGAGGGCTCATCTCGTCTGTACTTGTGGTGTATCAGCTTGAAAAGTGTTTATGAACGAAAGACAGAATTTTGTCAGCGTGTATGTGCAGTCTTTCACGCTTAAATTCTTTACATTATTCTTACAAGTTACTTTCTTGCCACAAATAAACAGTGTACCTTAGCTGAACCAATGAAGCGAAACAGCCAATATAAGATGTGGAGCTAGATGTAAATTTGATTTGCCCAAGATATTTATAGCTATAACTCCATAGATGGCTCAAGGTTAATATAGAATTGGGTGCTCTGCATGGCTGCAATGGAATAACGGTGCTTTCGGTTTTGCTTTGCAGCTGTTGCACCTTCCTGCCATCTCCAGCGCCCTCTGCAACTTAGGCTTCACCGGCAAAGCATCACCGTACCTCCCCACCCTGGGCTTTCTGTGGGGCACTGGATCTGCTACACGTGGCCTGTTCAAACAGCCTTTTCGCTGGAACCTTTAGGCCTCTCTCTCTCTCTTGCATTCTGCCTGCCTGTAAAGTCAGTTGGAGTGACAGCCAGGGTGCCTTGAACCATGACTGCAGTGACCTCTGGTTACTGTGTAGCTTAACCTTGGAAAACAGTTCCCAGGCTGGCCCCTTTCCAGTAGGGCACCCTTTCAGCTCTGCCTGAACTATATTTTCAGGCACTCTCCTTTTGCATGAAAGTCTTTAAACTGTGTTTGCCTTTTTGCATTCTGGAGCCAATTTTGAACGAGGTCTTGGCATCCACGCACTTTTCCTATTGTCCCACTGCAAAGCATAAAGTTCTAATGACATTAATCTAACAATTACAGTCGCCTTGTCTGCAGCATAATGTGCTTACTCTTTTCTTCACAGTTTACTGCACATTTTTTATTTTTTTCTGTTCCATTTTTTTTTACCCAACTCTGTGAAAAGCTGACTAAAATAACAAACATGCCATAGCCTGAATGTTATACTGTCTTTAAATTTATTTGCCAAATAAATTACTCCATTGTTTTGGAATTCAGTCTTACTAGTGAAACTTACTGTGAAACAGTCAGTAGTTACCCGCCCACTGGGGCGTGGCCTCTTATACCATTTATGTCCATGTAGAGCACGCATCCGGCCTCTTTTCCAGCTGTGGGATTTGGTTTCTGATCTCTGTTCCAGCAGAGGATTCTGATTTGTGAGTCTACCCCTAAATAAATAATCATCTATTTCTCAATTCTGAGCTAGTGTGGGATTTCTTTTAAGCATCCTTCTTCAGAAACAAAGCCGGATTCTTGGCCGAATAGGAAGACAAAGAGCCTCTACTTACTCTAGTTACCAAATAGTCTTTGTTTCCGCCCGGGTCCTCATGAGTAAGGTCTTTGTGGGATTCATTCTCTCAGTATTCTGGTCTTCTGGATCTCACCGTAACAGGATGGTCCATGAGTTCTACCTACAACTCCAAACCTTTCCAACCCCCCCCCCCACACACACACAGGCCAGCCTAAAGACGTAAAATCACATGTTCAATGGCATGTTTATCACAGCAATGACTCCACTGCTGGTGACAATTTTCTTACTACTTTTTGTCGTGGCAAAATACTTGACAAAGCAAGTTAAGAAGAGAAAGATTCATCTTGGCTTATGGATCTCAAGGACCACAGTCCATCATGGGATTTACCTTGGCTTGTGGATGTCAAGGACCACAGTCCATCATGGAGGGAGGTGAAAGAGAGTGCCCTGATCCTTGCTGGTGTGAGTGTGGCGCCTCGGCATGCTCACATGGCCATGAACCATATGGTGATTTGAGTGGGAAGTATTTCCTATAGGCTCATGTATTTGAACACTTGTTCCCTGTTGCTGGTGCGGTTTAGGAAGGTATACAACTTTTAAGAGATGGAGCCTTGCTGGAGGAAATGTATCACTGGGGGAGGTCTTTAATGTCTTATAAGTCGGCTCCACTTCCAAGTCTCTCCCTGCGACTGGGGTGTGGCTACTGTGTGATCAGCTGGCCAGATTCCTGTTCCCACCACTCTGCCTTCCCTGTTTGTCACCACACTTTCCCCATCATGATAGACTGTATCCTTTCTGGAATCATAATCTAAAATAAATCATTTTCTACTTTAAGTTGCCTTTTGTCAGCTGTTTTATCCAACAAACGAAAAGAACCTAATAAATACCAGGAGGCAAAGAACAAAGAAATGAACTAAGGCTTAGACAGAATTTCAAAAGCCTTGTCTGGGATAACTGCAAACCAGGGCACAACTCCTAAAGGCTCCATCGCCTTCACATCGTACCGCAAGTTGTAGGTGGAGAAAAAGCCCGAGGCTGCAGTGGGGTTGTTTCCGATTAAAGCCACAGCATCCTGAATCTCAGAGTGGTTTGAACAGTACTGAGGCTATAGGATATTTGGAGAATGAGAGGCTGGTTACGAGAGGGATATGGACCCTTTGAAGATCAGGGACAGAACAGTTTAAAAAGATGTGTTTGGATATCAAGTGACAAGGGGTGGGCTTGTGATTCTTAATCTTCATTGTCAGGTTGACTGAGAGGTGTCTGGAAAATAAATTAAGCAAACCTCAGGGGCTTGTGTGGATCACAGGAGGAACTAGGAAGCTTTGTAAATGTGGGTCTTGCTATCTGATTGCATGAGAAAGAGCAAAGAGTTACTTGTGCAAACATTCTCATTCTGCTTGCCTGCTACCATGGGGTGAGTTTTTCTCCATGCCATCCCTACAACAATGGGTTGAAAGCTTTGAAACTCTGAGGTCAAATACACAATGCCCCTTTTGGTTTGTACATAAGCCATGCTATCACAGTGATGTGCCTAACATAGACACTAGCCCATTCTGGAGGACCGACTACTCTGATGACAGTTTCATTATCTTAAGGATGCCGACTTTTAATATTATGCCAATAACTATTAAACTCCAACATAAATTTGGGAGGGGACAGTCAAAGAGAAAAGGCAAATAGTCTGGAATCTTAGTGTGCACCATTTAAAAAGATGAATTTATGGGGGAAAATAATAACTCAACTTTGACGATTCTAGAAGATAAGAAAGTTAATTTATCCTCCCGAGTTTGTTAATACTAATGAACAGTGTAGTTAAAAGTTAATTATGACATCTTAAAATATCATATAGTTCACTTTTTAAAAAATCTTTATTGTCCTAGAATCCTTTGTAGAGTTTCCAGGGCACTTACTAGAACAACAACAAAAAAAGTAGGTCAGTTTTGTTGGAAGAGAACATCTAAGTTTCATGAGTCAAGAGAGAAAGAATTCTGGCTGCTTCCAAATATGCTCATGAGTGGTCCCTTCTGACCTTGATGGTGCTTAAAGGCTCTTGTGTGGGTTCAGCAAGTAAAAATGAGGGATGCCTAGTTACATTTGAATTGCAAATAAATGTAGCTTCTTGAGGCAGGTATGACTTGTGTGTATATAATATAAATACACACGCTTATCTGAATTCATGTTCAACTGGGTGTCTTGTATTTTATCTGGTAGTCTCACTCTGGCTGGCTTCCCTCGGCATGATGAGAGAGAACCAGCAGGAGACATTGGAAGTGGACTGAGAACGGTTTTCCAGCATGTTCCCTTCTGGCTGATTGCATCCCTTGGCCGGTTACACCTGTCTTTCAGGCCTCTGCCTTTCGTGTGGTGGAAGCCTCTTTTTCTGCATGTTTCTTGCGATCCAGGGGAAACTCATCTAGCTTGCAGGCTCTGGGTCTCATCTTGTTTCAAGGCAGCATTAACTGCTATTTCTCTACTTGGTTGCATTTCCCGTACTACTTCTACGCCCTATTAAATACTTCTTAAATAGCATGAGTAGGCGTGCTATTTCCTACCTGCATGCAGAAACAGATGCTCTTGTAGAGACCCAGTCTCTGGGTGTCTTTCTGGTGTCGACAACTTCAATTTCTCGGGCTTGCATGACCTACCGTGCGCTGCTCTTCCCGCCCCAGCATCAATACCACTGGTTTCTTTACCATACCTTAATTTTCCAGCAGTTGCCTAGGGCTGGCTTTTTTTTTCTTTTGCTCCCTTTACACGATGACCTAGTTTCAGCTATTACAAAATTTATGCGAAACTGTGATTTTGTTCGTTTAGTTAACATGACACCAATGAGACAAGAATGTGTCTATATGACGACACAAAAGCTTTACACATTTCAGAGTGTGATGAGGTCTCAAGAAGTTGGTTAGGAAGCTCTACAGTGGTTATGATGGCAATCTTATATGTCAGATTTCTAAGCTATGGTGCCTATACAGCCAAACATCATTCTAAATGTTTTTGCGAGGGTGTTTAAGATGAGACATATTTAAACTTGTGGAGTTTGTGTGAAGCAGATTGGTCTCCTACGTGTGGCTAAGGCTCAGTCAGTGTGCTGATTTGCATCTGTCAGCTTGGCACAAACTGGAGTCACCTGGAGAGAGCAAACCACACTCTTTCAAGAGATAAGCCAGAGGGCACTTCTGTGGTGGCACTTTCTTGATTAACAGAGGGCCCAGACCCCTGTGGAGATTGTCCTTTTTGGGTAGGTGGTCCTGAGCTGTCTAGGAATGCAAGCCGAGCAGGTCATGGGGAGCCATCATAGTTTCTGCTTCAGTCCCTGCTTCTAGGTTCCTTCTTCAGTTCCTTGTCTTGGCTTCCTGTGATGTACACCATATGCTGAAATGAACCCATTCCTACACAAGATTGTTCCCATCAGTGTTTTATTACATAACAGAAAACTAGGACAACCATCTCGCCGACAGCTTGAATAGAACAAACACCAGACCTGCAAGCAAGAAGGAATTCTTCCTGAAGTGGTCTTTGGATTTGGACTCCAATCTTGGCTTTCGCAGATCTCAAACCCTCTAATCTGCCTGCTGGTTTTGGTCTTGTCATCACATACTACTATATGATACACCTGTTTACAAACTCTTTTTTTTTTTTTTCCTGCAATAGGTAAACTTCTTCTCCTGGGTTAAATAATGTCTCTCTCGTGATCTCGTGCCACAAGGAATCTAAGAGCAAGGCCTGTTTCTACCTAGTGCACTGTCCAGGTCCTGGAGTTTTCTTGCTTCTTCCTTCAGATTGGCTTGTAACAGTTGAAGATGTTTCAGGTGTCACAATCAGGCCCAAAATATTCAGAGAAAAAAAAGTAAGACTGAGTTTGTTTCTTCCATCTGGGAATCTTTCCCCAGGAGCTTCCTTAGTGTGTTCTCCACCTCACGGTCTTTGTGTGGGTTGACCTAACAGGACTGGAGTTTTCTTACCTAGGGCCAAGGTCAGCTTCTTCTGGATTCTATTAGGTGGTCTCTTGAGGGGAAGCAACGTACTCTTGATAGGAGAGAGAAGAGCAAGCAGATTTTGGAAAAGCAGTCGCAAAAGCCTTCTAAGGGCTCACCTAGATGTTGAACATGGCTTGATCAACATCTAGGGTTGAGAGGAACAGAGGCAATCAGAAGGAAGGTCTGGAAGAGTTTTAGAAAGGACATACCCAAGTGCGTACATGGGCGCCTCAAAATCATTCAAATACAGTTTTAATGTAGGCGAAACAGAGGGCTTGCAGGTTATACTTATTTTATTCTATTTGCTTACAGTAGTGTAATGATTTAATAAGACATTTTTATGTTAATATTTAATGGTCTGGATTCATATAAGTAACTAGTAAGTGTGCCATTATTGGAAATGTGAAAAATACGGATAAATTCCCAACTGAATGTCAGGCACTGTAAGAAAAAATAATGCATCTTTAATGCACCTTGAACCAACAAGGGTAACTGGCAAGTAAATGAGGCACAGATGAATGGCAGTAAGTGTTTTTACAGCATTGTGTTCTTTAGAAGGACTTGATTCACAGTCAGGCAGTGGCAACACACACCTTTAATCCCAGCATTCAGGAGGCAGAGGTAGGCAGATCTCTGTGAGTTTGAGGCCAACCTGTCTCCAAGAGCAAGTTCCAGGACAGGCTGCAAAGCTACAGAGAAACCCTGTCTTGAAAATCAAAATAAAAAAAGAAAAGGACTTGATTCATATCTTTAATGAAATTTTTCACAAAAGGTCCAGTTCAAATGGTACTTCCCATGGGAAGGGATAAGATATCAATAGTCAAGGGATGTTTATATTAGCTAAGAGTTGCCCCCATAAAAGCCCTTAGTCACTGCTTAAGGGTCTGTTAGTGGAACTTGATTTCATCCTGTGTCAGTTCTGAGCGATAAGGAGAAGTTCGAAGAGGGTGGGAGCATTTCACTTCTGTATCCCCAGAATGCTCATGCAGGTATACTTAGTAACTATTTAGCAACTGAGTAGGTAATGTATTGCCGAGGTAGACTAGGAAGTTAATGAGATGGATGAGGTGAAGGTAGTCTTAAGATTTTGGAAAACCTGAATAAACAATTTGACGTTTAAGAGTTTCATGTCTTAGGGTTTTCTGCATGGAAAGTAAATTGATAATTCAGAAAGTGTATGTTTCCTGAATAATGGACAAACACAGAAGGCATCTTTTACTATTCTGTACCACAGAGAGAGGGAATTTCTATAATACAAACGTCTATGGGATGTGAGAGTCAAAAGTATTCTATTTTGAGGACTTCATCAGACCTACATTTAAAGCTGTTTGCTGTGAAATATGTACTATCACCTGTGATGTGCTCTAGCTAAATATTTAACTCGAACACATAAGCTGTTGCTTCTATTTTAGTTTATTGGAGATACAAAGGATAGAAAAGCAAACATAAATGATATCACATAAAAATAACCAGATAAATATAGAAGATGGGACATTCTGTAAAACAGTTGGCCCAGTTTATTTAACAAGTGGCTGAGATGTAAAAGAAAAAAAGGCGGGCGATTCTGCTACATCAGAGCAGAATTTGGGCTGGATGACTGTTTTGACTAAACAATTTCCAAGAGCATTTTGCGACATTCAAAGGCACTGGGCTATATACTGGGCATGAGAAAAAAATATTTTTGTGGAAGTTGTGGATTATTTAGCAAATAAATCAGTATTTAAAGATTTTTTGGTAAAAATGTTATATATGCTTATAATCATATAAAAATATCTAGAGTGATAAACTCTTCATAAAGGTTAGGTCTAGTTTGTGTGAGCAGATGTTTTATTTTCTCAGTTTTGTCTATTCATGTTTCCTAGTACTGAAACTGCATTTATATTTCTTTGGCATATTAAAAACTTTTTTGTTTGACTAATTAAAATGAAAAGCATCTAAAGGCGCCACTTAAGAAGATACTTCTGTCCTTAATGCCACCAAACAATGAAATAACAGCTGGTGTTTCTGGGGTTGCGGTTAGATACTACAACCTCAGAACAAGTGTGTGTGTGTGTATGTGTGTACATGTGTGTACTACACAGTGTGGTGTGTAAACAATGTCAGGACAGGTGTGTGTGTGTACTATGAGGTGTGTAAACAATGTCAGGACAGGTGTGTGTGTGTGTGTGTGTACTATAAGGTGTGTAAACAGCAAGAGGACAGCTGTGTGTGCGTGTGTATGTGTGTGTGTGTGTGTGTGAAGGATGAGTCTGTGTGTCTGGTTCCTTCTGAAGGCTATGAGAAAATCTATGCTATGCCTCTCTCTGGCTTCTAGTAGCTTCCTGGCCTAACCCTTGGCTCTGTGTCTGTCTCTACACCAGTGTTACACAGTCTGCGTCTAAATTCTGCTGTTCATAAGACCCCAGCACTGCTGAATTCGAGGCTCTCCTACTACAACATGGCCCATAAGCCTAAGTACAAATAAACCCACCATAGATTCACTGCCATAGAAATGTATGCTTTATTTCAATCTAGACTCAGAAACCCATAGGCTAAACTTTACATACCTGTCTTTCTTATAAAAATCTTCCCCACCCCTTCTGATGACCTCTATACTAAGGGATATGCTTCTTTGCTTTGTTTTTTTAGCATATCTGTCACTGGGGGGGGGGGAGCCTAACCTTTGAGGAATTAGTATTGATCGTATAAACAGTTTTTGCTTGTTATATAGGAGCCAGATAGGAGGATTCCGTATCAAATGTTAACTTTTAACTCCGTCCCTGGTTAACATTTAAGTCTGGCTCCCTCTACTGGACGATATGTTAACTTCCCTCCCTACTCATTCCCCACCCCCTTCTCTGAACTGGAGTTGAAAGAGCAAACTACAGATGGGGATGCAGAGATCAGGCGGGGTTTCCCACTCTTCCTTCACTCATCTGTCCATTCCACTTCACTGACCAGCTTGTGGCTTGTAACGGTGGGAAACTTACTTCAATAAACAACCCATCTCTTATCCATCACAATCTACCTGAAGCAGGGCTAACATTTAACTCCGTCCCTAAGGTCAACACTTGCCGGCATGACCGCGACATCTTCCCTTCCCTTCAGTGCAACAGAGGCTGCTGGTCTGAACAGGACAATTTCAGAAATAGAGATTTGCCTGGCCTACCTTTCCATTTTCCTAGCAAGGAAGCACAGCTGCAGAGAGAGGTGATTTCCTCCCATTGTGAAGCTTCAAGATTTTCAACTCACATGTATCACAAACGTAGCACACATTTCTCAAACACTTTACAGAGTCTAATTAGAGAATCCGTTCAAGTAATCATAATGTTTTGACTGCCTCTCTATGTCGGGCTCTCAGAGATACGCAAAGGCTTGTGAGAGGCAACCTCTGCTCCTCAGAGGGCTTACTGCTAATTAAATTGTTTAAATGATGGTTTTAGGTTAAACAGAGCTGCCGGGTCTGCAACAACAAATGGCCAATTACGTGATATTTTGGGGTTAATAAATACTAACTCTTGACAGATGATTGATAATTTATTCGCGTAATTTCCTCCATTGGTCTTAGCCCTGATACAACAGGTTTTTGATTTTGACCATTTTTTTTCCTGCACTAGAAATTGATGGCTTTTGAATAGGGCAGTACTGTCATATGCACACTGGAGTGGGCTTTCAATATTTTTATCTTGCTGTTGGGTAGTGATGGTATATGCCTTTAATCCCAGCACTTGGGAGGCAGAGGCAGGTGGATCTCTGTGAGTTTGAGGTCAACCTGGTCTATAGAGTGAGTTCCAGGACAGCCGGGGCTGGTACACAATGAAACCCTGTCTTGAAAAAGCAAAAAAAAAATTGTCTTATTAAAATGTTAAATGACTTTAGACTGTCCTGGTGAGTGATCTAAAAGTTGCTTTTGGGTGGAGCTACTAGAATCTCCTTATATTCACTTCTTTCCCAGAAAACATATCTGAATATCTAGTTGCTATCTAATTGGTCTACTTGTCTCTGCCTCAATCCATCACACAAGGCTAAGAATCTATGCAGGTGTTTTGCAGTCATAGTATTAACTTTATTTGCCTATCATAGTGACCGAATTCTTATACCCTTGTACTCATATATAGACCTTCATAAAGAATGCACTTGTAAGTACAAAGACGAAGCTCAGAAGCAATTCTGACTTTGTTTGGATCTCTCTACTGAACACTCATACTGCTGCTCAAAGAAATAGTAATAGTTGTTATTCATATGGGCGCAGTGCACACCAGCAATTGCCAAGCCTCAGACCCCATCAGGCTCTTCTGGTCGGCAGCCCCGTTACCTTGGACAATAACTTGATCCCTTGGTGTGTTTAAGTCCTGCTGGGATTCTTGTGATGGATGATGAAGGAGCATGCTTGAGACCATGAGCTGGTCCAGACGACGGCATGTTTATGTGTTCATGAACACTGTTATTGCTTAATTTGTATGTGCAAAGAAGACAGGTGTATGCATAGATCTTAAGGAGGAATTTAAAGATGATTTACACAGTGAGAGGTGGCTAGGTAAATGCCATTGCCTGCTGGGTTTGGATCCATAGGAGGGGGGAGGGTATTCACCAAGGAGAACGTACTTTGGTAACCATAGGCACCAGGCTGAGAAATCTTAATTCTAAAATAATGAGCTCAATGTCGGGCTCCCGCTGTCCCCATATCTTCTGCTTAAAAGATACAGAACGTATTATGGGAAGAAATCCAAGTCCGTCATGAGAGGAAAGAAACGAAACACCCTAGTGTCAAGAGTTAAAGAAGATGTATTTGAACAACCTGAATCTATTCCTTCCGCTACATCTTTAGAAATCACAGGTGTCTCTGTTTCAAACTCATTTACAATTCTTGGATGTTAGCATCAAAGGCGGGAGCAAGCGCAACAAAAGGACTCGGTTCTTACTATTCACCTTGTGAGCACAGGTGCTTGCATCCGCTCTGCACCTAGCTACAGACGGCGCCATGTGAGATTCCCGCGTCCCACATCACCCCGAGACTCCGCAGTAATTCGTTTTCATCAAGGTAGATGGAAATGTGATTATTGCAAGGGACGAGGATTTTTATAAGCATTATGCTTTGAAAACTCAGGCGAGACTTAATCAACCGTTTCTCATTTTACGTCGCTGATGCCTCTTTTTCCACAGAGCCCAGAAGTCAAGCTGAGCTTGAATTAAAATCCATTTTCTAGGCTGCTTCTGAAAGATAAAAAATGCTAATTGGCTTGCAGCTTCTTCAAAGCCCAGCCAACAGGTTGAGTCTTAGATGTTTAATCAGGTGTGGTCTGGAATAGGGTCTACCCGATTATGACAAATCCAGGCCTTTGATGAGCTGTTTTCGCTTCCCGCCTGTGATCTCACCAGAGCAGCTCACTGGCTTGCCAGAAGTACCTTGACACTATTAATTGGGGATCTTACCCCATGTCACCATTGCTGCCACCCCATTTAGCATTAATGAAGCAAGTGACGCAGGTGCCACAGCTCTTTTGCTGTGCGCCAGCAATGAATCAGCCCGTCAGATGAAGTGGCACTGGTTTCCTGGACTGCTCTGAATTCTTCTGACCCACCACAGAGAAATGCTAAAAATAATTACATGTCATGGTCCTAAGGGCAAACAGCAAGTGAAATGCATAGTCAAGAATAACTATAAAACTCAAGAAAAAAAAAAGTGAGCCTCTATGGCATCCAAATGAAGACCACACTCTCCTTCCCACAGTCAGCTAAGTGAAGCAGAAGCATCTAAAAGTGGGAATGCAAAGCGGGTTTCTCAGCCTGAAAAGGGTGCCGTGCAAAGGCTAGCTGGCTCACCTCTTTCCTGGTGAAGGAGCAGTTGAGAGTTTGTCAAGAATTCCAACCCTCACCCCTCCCACCTCACGCTATACTAGAAATTCTATTTAGGGACATTAGGCAAGAAAAGGAACTGGAAAGGAAGAAGTAAAATGTCTCTATTCGCAAATAGCATGGTCTTACAGACAGACAAATTTAGAGAATCCTTCAAAAGCTGTTAGGACTAAAACAAAGTCCATCAATTTTCAGAACACAAACTGTATTCAAAAATGCATGTGTGTTTGTGCGTGTTGTGTTGATATGTGTATCTGAGTGCAGACAAACGTGTGACACTGGAAGGCTGTGGGAATTCAGAATTTGCTCCTCTCCTTCCATGGTACCAGGTCTTCTAGGCCACCAACCAGCTCCCAAATCATGACACAGAGACTGATTATTAGTTTTGAACGTTTGGCCTAGCTTAGACACGTTTCTTGCTCTTTTAAATTAACCTGTTTCTCTTTATCTACCTTTTGCCTTGGGTTTTTTTTTTTTTTTAACCTTTTCTTACTTTCTTATTGTCTCTATGTCTGACTGGTTGGTAGCTGCCTGGCTTCTGGCCCTGGGCATCTGCTCTCTCCTTCTCTCGAGCCTAGAGGCTGATTATTCGCTCTGCCTGCTAGCCCCACCCATCCTCTCCTCCTGCCCAGCTAGTGACCGTGCAGCTTTATTAGACCAATCAGGCGCCTTAGGCAGCCAAGGTGAAACAAATGCAACACATCTTTTCATAAATAAACAAATGCAGCACAAAAAAATAACACATCTTTACACAGTTAAATTCATTTTCTGCGGCATAAACACATGTAACACATTTTTACATAGTTAAAGTAATATACCACAACACTTCACTGCAGGATTCAGGGTCAGACCTTTATCCCCTGAGCCATCTCACTGGCCCTCAGTTTTATTTTTATACAAGTGCAATGAACAACCTGAAAAAGAAAGGTTTTATTTTTAAATCTATTCATGACTGACTGTATCAGAAGAATAAAATATTTATGGACAAAATGAACAAAAGAATTTCAGAATTTCTACTGTAAAAACCATAGCACATATTTGAAAGGAATTTGAGAAGGTCTGAGGGGCTGGAAAACAATAATCCCATGCTCTTACAGCAGATGGCCTGCACCCATTGTAAAAAGACAGTCTTCTTCAAACCATCTACAGATTCAGCACCATTACCATCAGTGTCACAGAAAACATTTTTACATAAAACCAGATAGAGTTTCAAGGAACCAAAACCAGCCCAAGAAATTCTAGCAAAGAATACAACTGGAAGATGCATACTTCTTGCTTTAAGATGTACTGTATAGGAAGGATACAAGCACTGTATGACGCTGAAACACACATAGACACCCCATACACACACACCACATACGCACACACGTATACTCACACCATGGCCACATATGCACATACATACACATACACACATACGCATACACACATATGCACACCAGGTAACATACATACATACAACCCCCCCACACACACATACTCTCAGGAGAAAATTAGGGGTCCAAGCTGGACAGTGGTGGCACACGCCTTTAATCATAGCACTCAGAAGGCAGAGGCAGGTGGATCTCTGTGAGTTCAAGGCCAGGCTCCGTGGTCTACAAGAGTTAGTTCCAGGACAGGCTCCAAAGCTACAAAGAAACCCTGTCTTGAAAAAAAAATAGAAATAAATACATATGTCTCTGGTCAACTGATTTGTGACAGGTGTGCACTGACCACTCACTGAGTATAGAATTGTCTTCTTGGCAAATGATGCCGGCATCCAACAGCATAGTCACATGCTGAAATGTAAATTTGGACCCTTATTTCAACGTATGTATAAAAACCAGTTTAGAACAAATAAAAGGCATGGGTTCAATGTCTAAAAGTATGGAGGGAACCTTTAGAAGAAAATATAGGGATAAATTTTATGATCTTCCTATTCATGGCATCAAAACGATGAATGGCAAAAGTCAGGATGGATGAATTGGGCTTGGTTTTACTCTCTTTCAAATTCACAGTCACATTATCTTTAGTTGCTGTTACATACATAAATTTGTGTGTTTACATAAATATAACCCTCTTAGCTGGTATAATGTCACTTGTACATATGTATTTTCAGACTGACCATTGGTTATTGGAAACCAATATGCTCTTATCTGGAGAGACCCTTTGTCCCACCCTCAGCATCCCTTAGTTACCTGTAGATCTTTGTCCAGGGTTGAGGCGTCGTGAGCTTTCCTCCAACCACAGACTTCCTGCTTAGGATGTAATTGTTGTAAGATTTACTTTGGAGAGAGTTGCACACACTTGTGTATATATTGAAGACTGGGGTGTAGCATGAATTTACATAAGAGAATTGTGCTGGCTCATTTACAGAACTGGATAAGTATTTGGTACAGGGATTCATGCCTCCCTCAGAGCAAGGAGCATTTAGTGGATCAAAGATACTCACTTCATAACAGCAAAAAGAGACAAAGTAAGGAGATGGTTACAGGATACACCCCCAAGGCTACACCCCAGTGACCTATTCCTTGAACTAAATCCCACTTCTGGGAGTTTCTATCCACTTCCAGTAATCCCATCAGCAGGCAATCAAGTCTTTAGTTCAGGACCTTGGTGGGTGGGTTTATGACACTCCAATAATGTAATTTTCAAACAACAAAAGAAAAACCCACTGAAAGAGAAGAAACAAATTAAAATATATCCAGTAAGGCAGCATACAGGAAGATGTTGGCCTCTGCATTCTGAGGAGCCATGAGAGAGGGTGCATGGCTATCAGGTTACTCATGACAGGTATTGATGTGCTCAATTCACACAGAAAATGATAAATATACCTCTATTTTTTTCTCCTTAATATTTTGAAATAAAAGATACTCAAAGCCAGAGGCCATAAAGCATTATGGTTTTATTGAATTTTTTTCATTCAATATACTCTGATCATGCCTTTTCCCCTATCCCAACTTCTCCCAGATCCTCCCCACATACCCACCCAATTTCATACTTTTTTTCCCTCTCCACAAAGGATTCTTAAGAGAGCACATTCTCCTTAACATTTTTTTTTGTGTGTGTGTTCTTCTAATCCTAGTAGCAAAGAGTAATGATCACTTTGTGTTTAGAGAAAAGAAACACCGGAAATGTATGATTGTACCTTACCTATGTTCCTAATTTCATTTTAAAATCTTACTGTGTCTCCCACTAGAGAGAAAGCTCCACACCCCATTTATTCCACCAAAATCTATTGGATCTTTGCAATATTCCAAGCACTGTACTGGGAACAAACTGCAACACTTCACATCTTTGTAGGATTTATATTCTGCTCAGAGGAAGCAGATCAGCACACTTAAATAAATCATGGGGTGCGCTTGAAAGGGGGGCAATCACAAGGAGAAAACAAGTCACGAGGCAATGACCTGCTCCAGCCCTGGTGCCTGGAAGAGCTTCTGGCTCAGAGAAGCAATAAATGAATGAGTTGGTGCATAAGCAGGGTCCAAGCTGCATGTCTTCTAAGACCTTGTGGTTTGCATTTGGGGCTGATTTGCTTTCCTTTTCTTCACAGCTATAGAAAGAGTTTAATATCTGTCTCCCTCTCTGCTTGGGTTTTACTCTCTCAGAGGAGGGATAATGGATTGCTTAAGCCCAAATGTCTCTACAATGTCTGCATATTCTGTCTTCACATGTCAGCTTTGCATATTGTTTCTGAAAACCCGAGTCATATTTGCCTTTCTTTAGAATGACTTTAATTACACTATCTTCTTGCACTATAGCTTGAGGCCTTGTGCTCTAAAGAGTTCCCTACTACAGCTAATTCTGATGCTGTTTATTAACTCCATCCTGATGGTTTCTAGTGCTCTTATATTCAGCCGAGATTTATTACATGCCAGTTGTTTTCAGAGAACTGTGCTGATCCTAAGGGTATTAAATAATGATGGGCCCATCACGGGTGAGGTTAGTGATCTTTCTCTACTGTCAATGGGAAATTTGATATCTAGGTCCTATACAAGATTCATATCTTTGGCAGCTAAAATTGTTTCATTCATATCCAACATCCTCAGAACCTTCCCAGTGGTTGGCACATGAATATGTATAGCTTGTTCACTGAATAAATAAAAATGTTGTTATCTAGTAATGTTAATCAATTATACATGCAAATAGCTTGCCATTGTAATGAATTGTATGTACAGTTTAGAATATCTTTGTATTGCTAGAGATTGGCTCACATTTTCTGGATTCTTTCAGAATGAACGTATCATTATGGAGGTTGACCAGATGACCCAAAGCTTGACAACAGATCAGGAACATGTTTCTCTCCTCAGGTATCAGCCAACAAGATCAGTTAGGGCTGGAAGCACTTCCTTTCTTCCTCAGAACCTTACAACCACTCTTTCACATACCACTCTATAAGCTCTATAAGCTGGTTTTTTATTTTTTATGCCTTGATTAGATACTCCTATTTCTTCCTTTTGTCATCCCATTTTAAAGGAAAACCAGCAGCAGGGTTTGTTAAGACATCTCACACAGACAGTAATTTATTAGGCATGATATCAGGGTATCAGGCAACAGTAAGTTCTTTGGCTTTTTATTTCCCTCGTTGTGGATGGAAAGAGAAAGTGTGGTGATGTGTCTTGTTGCTATGGATACCGGGCATTTCAGCTAGTAAAATCCAGTTCAGTTAGATGACTTTTCTCTTCAATGTTCTATCTACAGAATAAATCATAAGCCACATTAGATGCCATTATTTACAAACATTATTTACAAATATTCTCAGATTTTTCCCTGCAGCTTTACATTGCTGATGCAGGAAGGTCATTTGTCAATAAACAAACTGCCTTGGCCCATTTGATAGGCTACCCCTTAGGTGGGTGGAGTGAACAGAATAGAATGCTGGGAGGAAGAGGAAGTGAGCTCAGACTCGACAGCTCTGCTCTCTGGAGCAGACGCCATGCGCCATGCTCCCCTCTCCCCGGCAGACACGATGAAGCTCTGACCCAGGATGGACGTAGGCTAGAATCTTCCCGGTAAGCGCACCTTGGGGTGCTACATACATGAACAGAAATGGGCCAAGCAGTGTTTAAAAGAATAGAGTTTGTGTGTCATTATTTTGGGGCATAAACTAGCCAGGCAACCATGAGCCGGGCTGTGGGAAGAGGCCCGCAGCCCCAACTACAGATGGCGCCCACGTGGATAACTGCATCCACAGAAAGCCTGAGAAAGCTTGGGAAAGAATAGAGTAAAGCGTGTTTTCTTGGTAGCAGCAATTTCTTGGGTCTGCTCTGCTTGCTAGAGGCAAGCAAGCGCTCTCATCTAAGAGAGGCTTCCTGACTCAGCTTCAGCTGTGAAACCTTGCAGCTCATTTAAGAGGTCCTGCCACGAAATACTTAAAACGGTGTTGGTGAAAAGCTGAAGGCATGCTTTTCGGTTTTCAGCCGTAGCAGGAAAAAAGTTGTGCTGTTTTAAAATGCCGGCTTTCTGGGCCATCCTGCCAGGGCAAACCCTTGACTGTTTGAGGCAGGAGGGCCGACTACAGAGAGAGGACTTGATTGTTGTCTGTGGATGTAATGCTGCAGTTTGCTTGTTGGCAAAGACCTTGAGAGTTGTGATAAACATGGCTACAGCCGCTATCTCCGCCATGAGGCTGGAAAGCTAAGGAATGGCACGGCTTTCGTCCTACTGATATTGCTTGGTAAATTAAAGACTCATGTGGTCAGAAAAAGAGAGAGAGATACAGTAAAGAGAGATTCAAAGACAAAAGAAAACTTTAAATGATTTACAGTGTGTTTAAAAATATATGCAGGCTGAAAGTTAAAGTTCTTAAAAGTAAAATAAGGAAGAAAGAGAGTAGTTGGGTGTGGTAGTACACACCTTTAATCCCCAACACTTGGAAGGCAGAGGGAGATTGACCTCTGAGACTTCAAGGTGTGGTAGCACACGCCTTTAATCCCACTGCCTGGGAGGCAGAGACAGACAGATCTCTGAATTCAAGGACAGCCTTGTCTAAAGAGTTATTCCAGGACGAAGATATACAGAAAATATAAAGTAAAAGTAAAAGTAAACAAAATAGAGTTAAAATAAAGCTGCACAAAGATGGAAATTACACAGAGAATCTTGATACTGTATGCTATTATGCTCTCTTTGAATTGTTTGAATGCTGAGGAAGGAGCAACAGATGCTAAAAGATATTTGTTTATAAATGCTGCTGAACTAATCCAAGATAGATATTTTCAAAATACCTTGACTTCAGAATTTGGATCTAAGGATATGATACTTTGGAAAAGAGTTTCTTCTTTTGTTTTCACAGAGGATGAGACTCTTTGGATTGCTTCTTCGATCCCAATATGGTATGATAGACCACGTCCTCCTGAAGGGTTGCTGTGAACACCTTCAAAAAATTACTTTGCTCAACTGCCGACTGAGAGGAACCTAGCACACAGGTTATACCATGAAAGACTTGATTAACAGCGCCCCCATTCAGCAGGAAGCAGTTTGGAGAGAAAAAACTGCGCCCATGTTCCCATATATTGTTTATAAATGTTCTTTTACATTTAAAGGGGGAGATGATATAGATGTGAATAATTTGCATTGATATGAATCTTGGTTTACTGATATTAATTTAAGGTCAATTTTATTATATGTGTATGTATTTCTGATATTGATTAAGGTATTGTGATTGTATAGTTCATTTCAAAATGTAATGTATATAGGTTGTTAATGGATAATTATTAATAATAGTCAAGTTTGTAGTCATGTTAGTTAGATTTTCTAGATGTGCATGCATATATTTCAGATAGGCATTCATCATATCTTTCAAAGACTAGAGAATATGGTATTTTAAATGTTTTAATAACTTAGGGTTTTTCATGACAATGAGACACTCTGCTCCTGGCAGCACCAATCTACTTCAAGAAGAAGATGGGCATCGAAGAGGATCCTTATGGAGTTTGATAGCCATTTGGGCAAGAAACTGCTCTTGCCTGGACTATTTTATAAACTGGACACAAAGAACCCGCAGAGAGAGGACTGCTGAACTTGCCTAAAGGTGAGATGATCTTTCGGGGTTCCTGATTCATGAAAGAGTCTGCGAGACATTCTGCAGGACACAGCAGATAGTGACTGAACTGCCTTTAAATTTCCTGCTTCATGGAAACGTCTCTGGATACTATGGACCTTTAGGCCGAAGATGGATGCCCCAACGGTACAGAGGAACTTTGGGTGACTGTCCAGGCAGTGAGATGTCTCTGTCATTTCTAGAGTTTAGAAGTTGCTTACTTTTTGTTTGCTTAGGTAATATTGTATTCTTCTGGAGTCTTTGATGGAATTGAATAATAGATAGATAGTTATAGTTATAGTTTTCCTTAGTTATGATAAAGATAAAATAGATGTAAATATTGTAATTTTTACTTGATAACTGTTTTGTTATATGTAATTTTGCTATGTTAATGTTAAAGCCTTCCTTTTTTTTTTGTTTAAACAGAAAAAAGGGAAATGATGCAGGAAGGTCATTTGTCAATAAACAAACTGCCTTGGCCCATTTGATAGGCTACCCCTTAGGTGGGTGGAGTGAACAGAATAGAATGCTGGGAGGAAGAGGAAGTGAGCTCAGACTCGACAGCTCTGCTCTCTGGAGCAGACGCCATGCGCCATGCTCCCCTCTCCCCGGCAGACACGATGAAGCTCTGACCCAGGATGGACGTAGGCTAGAATCTTCCCGGTAAGCGCACCTTGGGGTGCTACATACATGAACAGAAATGGGCCAAGCAGTGTTTAAAAGAATAGAGTTTGTGTGTCATTATTTTGGGGCATAAACTAGCCAGGCAACCATGAGCCGGGCTGTGGGAAGAGGCCCGCAGCCCCAACTACACATTGCCTCAATCTCCTCCATTCATCCCCCCTCCACATCCAAGATAAAATGAAGAAAATAAAGACAGTTCTATTTTTCTTCCTATCAGAGAAGGAAACCAACATAGTTAATTCTATACAATTCTATGTAAGGGTCACAACAGGTTTGGCCCAATTGTGATAATTGGCTTTAAAAAAAACTTCAAAATCCTACTTAATGATAAAAAGCTATATAGCCACCTTTTCAGCATTCCATTGGCTCGTTAAGAGTATCTTTCAGGTATATGAAATGGAACATAGAGCACTCAGGAAATTGGGAAAATAATCACAAAGGCTTCAAGGGTAGAAGAAATATCTGTCCCCATGTGTGAAAGCAGTTAGACTCTTTCTAAGAACATACATTTTCAAAGTTTAAAATGCTAGCTAATCTTCATGCATACATTGTAGATGAATGATTATAGTGGATTTGTAACAACAAAATCAGACACTGGGTCAGTGACGTGGTTCAACATGTTACGGTGCTTGCCTCCAAGTCTAAGAACCTGAGTTCAGTCCGTGGAGCCTATACAGTAAAAGGAGAGAACTGATTCTGGCAAAGTTTCTCTTGACTTCCACATGTACACATGCACACACGCACACATGCGTGCACACACACAGACGTATGCACACACACATCATGTTTGAAACTCTTGCTTTGGTCCCTCATTCCTTTTAACTTACTAGTCTTTAAAAGGGATTAGGTTCATTGCACAAATTGAAAATTCTGCACAATAAACATTTTCTGGTTTGTTTTTCTGGAGGCTGCTATGTTGGAGATGAAAGGGCCAACTTATGTCTCACCAGAACTGGATTTTAGCCACAGCTGCGCCTCCAGCTGCGTGGCTTCCGATGAATCGTTTAACCTCTGTGGTCTTCATTTCATCATCTGGAATTAGAGGTCAGACTATATTATTTTCTAAAGCCCCCTGACATCTTCAAATACCCACGCTGCTTTGAAATATATATACACATCTCCATTTTTATCCAATTGACACCCAGCACCAAGGCTAGAAACTATTCTTAAATAGGCTTACTAAGTTCAAAACCAAATTTGAAAAATAAGTTTCAGGAGTACAAGCCTGCCAATAACTTTATTTTCATCTTACACAGCATTTAAAATACTTTCACATTTACAGTGGAAAATGGGAATTAACCCACACTGAGGAGGATGGTTTCAAAACATCCAGTATTCAAGACACTTTCCCCGCTGTGAAGCATGCCATCTTAACCCTGGGCCTTCATCATTCCTTAGGACACACCAGATCCTTGTTAAGTGTTTATGTGGTTCAAGTCAGTGAACAGTTTTCCAGGGAGTTCTGGCTTGGTTTTGTTTTTTGTTTTTCTTCAGGAAATGACAGTGACTACAGAATGGATGTTAGGTTCATCCCTTGGAAGAGGACGTTACCATTTTGGATGACACCTGGTGGGAGGGTGGTGGAGATTTCTCTGTGATGTTGAAAGATATCCAGTCTTGCTTCTGCTGTTGGGCACCAGGCTTGTTGTCATGGCCTTGCTTTTCAAACTTCTTAGGACCACTGGACTAAGTCAGAAAAACAGAAGTCTCTTCAATTATTTCAAGTATGAATCTTTTAATAAGGAGAGGCCATGGTGGAATTCCATAACCCACATTCAGGTATCAACATTCTCACTTTTTAGTGAGTAGTCAAGTTCATACACATACCTGTGGTTGTAGGACTTGGTAAACTGAGGAAGAAGGATCCTTGAGGAAAGAGTTTGAGACCAGCCTGAGCAACATAGCAAGTCCATCCTCAATGATAATAGCATCCTCAATGATAATCGGAAAGTCCATCAAATTATCTTTTGAGTCAATAATAGATATGTATAGCAAACAAGTAAATGGCTTTACCCAGGATATCTACCAGTTACACAATTCTAGGCTTATAAGATTAGAAAGACATTTACAGGCTAATGGTAATGCATTGTTAAAGCCCCCAAGTGGAAGATCATTGTCATTAAACTGAGTCACATAAATGATGACTTAGGATCAAAGAGTCCAGCTCTCACCCATCCTAAATACCTGTCTTAATTGTTCCCAACAATTTTAGAGCAGATTGTTCACTCTTTTGTGAATTCTGTTAGACCTAACAAGAAATAATTCTATTTACTAGGAGATGTTTTTCCCTTAGATACGTAAACCTGTCCCCTGATCACTTTGGATGGTAAGTCTGTTTCTCCTACCAGTTAGCAATCCATCCCGAGAGTCAACGATGAAAGGGGCTGTCTTAGTGTCTCTCACCTTCTGTGGAATGCCAGGCTAGCTTCCTCAGCTCCATGGTATCATCTATGGCTGCTGTCATCTGGAGATTTGTCCGGATTCAGACACCCATATACTTGGAGGGTCAACACCAACCTAATGGGCATTCTGAAGGGGTGTCAAACAGTGTCTCCTTAGATTCTTTCCCACATTAGCCACTTGGTTCTAGAGGTTAAGGGTGGCTATTTTGCTCTATTCCCACTACCCTCTGAGCAGTCTGAATGATATTTCATGTTATCATCAATGGTCAATGCCTGAAGCCTTGATGTATTAGTGAAGGGAACTCATGTCAACTTTATAAGGAACAAATGCCTTCTGACTAGAGAGTAGAAAACAAATAGGAAAGATCCAAGTGTCTCCTCCCCCAATTGATCTTTCTGTTTCCAGAACAAACCTAGAGAAATCACTTCAGTTCAAAAGACTGTGTTCTTACTGGAAACATCAGACTATAGTGGTTGTTGTTTAGAAAAGATTGAGATAATAAATGCCAATTGGATAACACAGAATACCCGAGACAATTTTAAAAATTTTAACTTCATAGTCCTATTACTATTATTGTCATTAGTAGTATAAAGAATTGTACTCTTTTTAAAAGGTCAATTTCACAACATTTTTATTTGGGGTGTCTAGAATTAATTTTATTAGTTATTTTATACCATATTATGTACCTGCAGAAGGATAAACACAATGTACCTCATACAGTACATTTGAAATGTATTTGAAAGCTAGTCATAATGAAGGTTGGGTGTGACAGCTTATGCCTATAGTCTCAGCCCTTGGAGGTTTAAGACAGGAGAATTCTATGAGTTTGAGGAATCAGCCTGAGCTACAAAGTAATGTCCAGGCCAGCCTGGGCTACTGTCTTTAAAGGAAGTTAGTCTTAGTGCATACAAAGTGACTGGCGGGTACCAACACTCACAGACAACCATGTTGCTATAGTAAGTTAGCAAGCAAGAATTCGAACCCAGGGCTTCTGATGTGTGTTCCATTGTTTTCTTTTCCATGGCTTCACTCAGCAGAAAAATTTTGATCACAACTTTGCCTGCATCTCCCCCTTATTTGCTGTAGTTGCTCTTCTCAACGAATGTGCAAATTGGAAAATAAATTCTCAAGTCCTGAAGCATTCAGGTTTTTTAAAAGAGCCATGATGATAAGAAGTAGTAAGATGGAATTTTTCAAAATACGTTAAGGTTCTGGTTTAGAGCTAAAGGAGGAATTTTAAGAGAATAAACAGAGATCAAATGCAATGTTTGTCTCCGTGCAGTCAGAAATTCCGAGAGATTGACACTGGGTCTTTAAACAGGGACACCAACTGCAGCTTTAGTGACTCTCCAAGTACCCACAGTCTTTCTGGGACTTAAGATGCATTCGTAGGTTCAAATGCTCTTTAATAAATATGCTGTGCCCATGCTGTGGCCAATACAGTCAAGAAAACCTGTGAAGGTTCATAAATGCACAGAACAAGGGATTTGTCTCTTTAGTCTTTAGGAGCCACAAAACCCTCTAATTAAAGGTTTTTAAGTTTTAAAATTATATTATTTATTATTCATTTATCTACTGTATTTGTAGGCATGTATATGTGTGTGCATGCCTTGGCACACCTTGATGGTCAGAGGTCAACTTGGGAGACTCAGTTCTTTCTTTCCAGCAGGTGGTTCCTGCTGTCAGGCTTGGTGGCAGGTGTCTTTACCAGCTGAACCACCCCGCTACCCTGACCATTCAGAGAGTTTAAAGAATGGTTTGTATAGTTGAGTCTAGGGAATTCAAAAAGAAAAATGGGTTTTAAATAGTAAAATCATTGAATAATGGATATATATTCTGCTGGAGAAAAGGGAATGTCAGGTATAAGTCTGAGTTATATAAGAATAAAATTTTATTATTTTTAAGTTTCTGGAGGCACAAAAGTTCCCCGTTGGTACTATCTTAGAGGATCTATAGGTTCGCCTGCTCCTTTTTAACACATTGTCTGAATATATGTATGTGTCACCTGGATACAAATGTTCCCTGCAGTGTTCTTGGTAGAGGAGAACTGGTCTCCACCTTTGAAGTGGACGAACACCCTTGATGAGCATACTTAAAACCATTGTCCCTGCATCCAAGAACTAGGGCTTTCTCCTATCTGTAAAATGATCCGTGTTTTGTGTGGTTGGCAGCTCAAGGAGTTGTCTTTTTCTCCCTTCAGATATTCCGCTTTTCCAGCTGGGGTTCGTCTCAGAGCTCATTCAGTTCTGGGCCTGGTAGCCTGCCTGGCAGTCACAACCCCAGAGCCACTGCTTTCTCACAAAACTGACTTTGTAACGGGGCTCCTTGACTGCAGGGAAAGCCGCTGGAGCCAGAAATTTCTTTCATCAGCTCTTGGGAGCTGTGACAAGGCTTCTGGGAACTCATACCAGGCATTGTGATTGTCCAGTAAGGTTTCTATGGCTACGCGGTCCACACTTTCCAATACCGACTTTGGAATGCTTGGGGAAAGCTCCAAGAAATAATAACTTCTCATGAAAAAAAAATGTCATTTCAGAATTGATGGTAAATCACTTATATCTGAGAACTCAGTGAAATGTCGCATGCCATGGGAGAGTTCCTGGCTTAGTGGGGAGGTGCCGCGTGGTCAAGGTCACACTCACTGATGAAACGGCCTGGGGATAGATGATGCCCACCACATCAGAGCTTCCAATTAAATTCATCCCAGAGGGCCCAAGGCAGGGGCCAAGACTACTTGAAGTATAAGACCTATCCTGAAAATTTTGGAAAGGGCCACAGAGATGGCGCCATGGTTAACAGAACTCACTATTCTTCCAGAGGACCCATACTTGGGTTTCAGTCACCCACATTTAGCAGCCAGAACCTCCTACAACTTCAGCTCCAGGGGGATCCAATGCCCTCTGCTGGCATCTGTGGGCATCTGAACATACATGGCATGCACACACACACACACACACACACGAGAGAGAGAGAGAGAGAGAGAGAGAGAGAGAGAGAGAGAGAGAGAGAGAACAACAAAAACAGTTTGAAAGAGCTGTTAAGGGTTAAAGTACAGACACTCAAGAGCCATATTCTGGGTGTTACCGCCTTAAGCTCTGGACAATAGACTTCTGCCTTGAGCACACAGGGAAGGAAGCCTCTGGTTTTAGAACCAGGAGCTATTCCTGAAGACTGGGAAGTATAAACCTGTGGGCTTAGCAGCCCATCAATGAGCCTCAGGGCTACCAACACAAAGGAAGCTGCTGTGTGCCCACCAGGAACAGACACCTGGTTAGACCAGATGAGTCCCCAGCCCAGTTTGTTCCACACCTAGGACTGTACTCCTCTGGCTCTGTAGGTTTCACCCCCAGGCACAAGGTTGGGAGTCTGTTTCCTGCCCTGGAAACAGCCTTAGAAGAACCACTAGCTTCCTTTCTCCTACAGTTATATTCCACTCGCTCCGGAAGTTAGACTAGGATAACTCAAACTGATGGACTGTGGGGGACCCTTCCTTCGACATTTAGTGACACCATTTTCTAAAAGAGGTCAGGCCCTAGGGAGAATTAGGAAATAAGATAGTGTGTCCTGTCACACACTGATCTACCTTCCAGTTAAGTAACCGGAGAAACGCTTGATGTGTTGCCTGAGCCATAGCTGGAATCTCTAAGGAACCTCAGCCTCACAGAGCTGCAGTTCCTCACACTGCAGCCAGCTCCTCAGAGTACCGCCTCTCTGGCTCTCCCTCAGACAACCCTCGTCTTCCAGGAAAAAACGGGATTCCAAGCATTACCATCTCTAACCAGATAAGATACTGACTGGGTTTGTGTCTCCTAGCAGATTGTTGTCCATATTCCCATTTACTAACATCTCCTTTTCCCCACATTATTTGAATTGTTTTTAATGTCTCGCTGTTTATACATTAATAAGCTACTGTTCCGCACATGTTAATCTTATGCTGTTTGAAAACACATAATGTTTTAAACTTTTTGAGCTATTATATTTAAGTTTAAGATGCTAAGTTTGGGACTCTTGGCTGTGACGTTCCTATTAAAGGGTTGCCTAGTTCACTAGGACCTAATCAAAATTCTAGGGCTATACAAGCAACTTTCAAATGCTCCTTCTGGGACCGGAGTGGTTTTATGCCCTTCAAAACACATGAGAATGCTGCACACAGTTGCTTTAGAGATGAGATGAAACAGAAAATAGCTTTGCGTGTAGAGAAGAAGGACTGGGGGATGGTGGTACCAGAAACCTCAAATAGTATGTGGCAAACTCAATGAAATCTGTGTCCCCAATGGCCAGACCTGAAGGAAGATCCCTGTGCAGAGGCCAAGGGGTTGGACCTCCCTACTCTGATCCTTGTCTTTCTGTCATCGCTCCTTCAAGAATATTCTGTTGTTCTCTATGATGACCACCATTCTGCTTGGGTCCCTTTGCTTTGCTCAGATTTTAATAGTCATTCTTGAGAACACATGATTTCCTGGACATTTTCAGAGCTACGTCTGGGAGTTAAAGCTGCTGAGCTGGTACTAGATGTCAAGAGAATAATGAAACTCACAAAATATGGCTTCCCTCATGAGCCTCGGAGGGACCAGGCTTTCCGTACATTGTTGCTTTGTATTTCTGCCCTGTGTTCACACTGCTGGATATCCTGATGCAAGGATGCTGGCATTAGGCAATGGAAGGGCAGTTTGTCACCAGAAAATGGCAGCATAGAGGACCCTACCTCTCCCACATGGTCTCTGCCATCAAGGATGCTATTTCTTCAGTCTCCACTGAGCAGCTCACTTGTGTCATTAGCTGCTGCAGCAAATAAACAGGAACTCTGATTTGAAACAACACAGGTTTATTATCTCACCGTGCTGGGGGTCAGAAGCCAGCACAGGGCTCACTGGCAGAAACTCACAGTTTGAACAGGGCTGCATTCCTGAGGCTCTGGGAGAAAATACCTCTCTCCCTTTCTGCATTTTCAAGACTTCCAGCCTTTCTTGTTTCTCTGTCTTGGATCATCAGAGCTAGTGATGCCATTCATTGCCCTCTTAAGTGTGGTCACCTCTCCATCTGACCACAGTGGGGAAAGGTTCTCAGACTTTACTAATGTCAGTGCATGGGGTCCATCTGGGCAACCTTGGGTGAGTACCTCATCTTGGAATCGGGAATCACACCTGAAAGGTCCCTTTTGTCACTTGAGGTAACATTGATAGGTTCTGAAGATCTTTGGAAGGTTATTTTACTTATCATGGTCTGTTAATCCTGAGATTCGACAGAAAAAAAAACTAATTCCACCACTCTGGGTCAAATTTGGAACAAGCTTTATTTAAATATTAAATACTGACCAAGATGGACTTTGGTCAGAACCACTCCCAGGAATACCCAGCTGAGTGACTTGGCAAACCCATAGGCCACTATACTTTCCCATGAGGCTTTGCTGTTTTTCAAGAACTACAACTCCCAACATCTCAGAAACTTGCCTGGTTTTGGGTTATCTTTCAAGAACTACAACTCTCAACATCCCAGGGAGTTACCTGGTCCTTGGGCAGGTGGGGCTTACAGGTTAATTTCTGGTCATACAAATGGTATTTGAAGGGAAAAATATTCTACCTAAAATATGAGATGATTTTTGTCTTTCAAGGATATGATATAACTCTTCCAGAGTAAGGCTTCTTGTTTTATTTTTACGTAGGCATTTGTTCTTACTATGAAGATTTCAGAAAAGAAGAACTGTGTTCTAGTACCTAAGAATACACATGAAATGCCTCTCATAATCCTTGACAACTTACTTACACATTTAAGGTTTCTTTTATTTCTTTGTTGACAGGGTCTCACTATGTACCCTTGTCAAGCCTGGAACTCATCATTTAAAACAGACTGACCTCAAATTCACAGGGATTTGTCTGTCTCTGCCTCAAGTACTGGAATTTAAAGACTTTACATGCTGGAATTTTAAATGCTCTAATTTAGGCTTTCCAATGTGACTGAAACCCCACAGTCATTCTTTCTGGCTGTTTACTGCAGGTATGCATTCATGTGTGTGTGTGTGTGTGTTTTTCTGTGTTAGTGGTTGTGTGTGTTTCTATTGTGCTTCCCTGATTTCTTTTTCAGTATGTTTGTCATTGGTATATAAGGTTCCTACTTTGTGTATGTATCTTAGTTGGGTTTTCTATTGCTGTGAAAATACATCATGATCACAGCAACTCTTACAAAGAAAACATTTAATTGAGGTGGCTTGCTTACAGTTTCAGAGGTTCAGTCAATTATCGTCATGGCAGGGAGCATGGTGGTGTGCAGGCAGATGTGGTGCTCGAACTGAGAGTTCTTATATCTTGACTCAGAGGCAACAGGAAGTTGACTGACTCACTGGGCGATATCCTGAGCACAGAAAACCTCAAATCCCACCCCCACAGTGACACACTTCCTCTAACAACAAAGATATACCTCCTAATAATGCCACTTTCTATGAGATCAAGGGGGCCAAATACATTGTGTGCTAATACTATCATAGTGTGTTAATGTTATATAGACTGCCACATTGCTGAAAACATTTAATAGCTCTAAGCCTTTTGTGGTGATGTCATAGGGTTTCCTACACATAGAATCAAAACATCTGCAGTTAGAGATACTTTAACAGATTTTCCTATTTTTATCCTTTTTTTTTCTTCCCTTTTATTATAGCTAAGACTCCAAGTTCTATATGGACCAGAAGTAGAGAGTGGATTCCTTTTATCTGGTTTTGTATCTGTAATACTTACTTCATAAAAATAGCTTAGAAGTTTTCCTCCTTTATATATTTTATAGGATAAATTAGGTATTTTGGGTGTTAATTCCTTGAAGGTTTGGTAAAATTCTGGTCACAAACCCTTTGAAGTGGGGGACTTTTTCTTAAATACCTCAGTGTTATTGCTAGTTATAGAGGTATTTCAATTATTTGTTTAATCATTCTACCTTGTCTTAATTTGGTGTTTCATAAACATCTAGAAATTCATCCACTTCTTTTGAGTTTTCCAACTTATTGAGGTTTAAGTTTTTAAGGTATGTTCTTATTATTCCCTGAATTTTAGTGTTACCTTTAGTAATGTCATGCCTTTCTCCTCTAATTTTACTAATGTGAGTCTTTTCACTCTTTGTTTTGGTTAATTTGTCCAAGTGTTTACCAATATTCTTTATTATCATTGATATTTAGCTTTTTCTATTGTGACCAAATAGAATACAAGATATTATTTTAATTTTCCTGTATACTACAACACATTATTTGTATCCTAATATGTGATCAATGTTGGAGTAAGTTCCATAGGCTGTTGATAAGAACGTATACTCTGAAGTGTTTGCATGGGATGATACATAAATGCTTATGAGATTTATTTAATTGATAGTGTCAACTAACTTCAATGTTCCTTTGTTCAATTTTTGCCCAACTGACCTGCCTATGGATAAGAGTCACCCACTATCACTGCATTGGGATTAATCTATGGCTTTACATATTTAATATTTCTTTTATGAAGTTGAACATACCCATGTTTCATGGGAATATTTTTAAACTATAATCTCCTTTGGTGGATTGTTCTTGTACTCAGCATGGAGTGATCTTTCTTATCTCTTTTGACTAATTTTGATTTGAAATACAGTTTTTAAACACTAAAATAGCTAAGCTTGCTTGTTTCTTAGTTACATTTTTTTTTTATAATAACTTCTTCAATACTTTTACCCTACAGTGGTCTCTATTGCTGATAGTGTTTTGGAAGCAAAAACATGGGTCCCATTTTCTAATCTATTCTGCTAGTGAGCATTTTATTGGAGAATTGAGATCATTAAGATCAACCGTTTTTATTACCCTGTCATTTTCCTTTTTGATGTTTTCTTGGACCTCTTTTGATGAACTGACCTGCTATTGCTTATTAATCCCCTGTGTCCTCTTTGGTATGCTTATCTTTCTCTTCAGTCCTATTTCTTCAATTATCCTCTTTAGAGAATCTTAGGTGTAATAAATTTCTTTAGTCTGTTTTTATCATTTTAAATTTTGATTTAATTGTAATGCATACTTTTCTGGGTATAATACTCCTTGAACTTGGAATAACCTTTCCAAGTCTTTGGCTTTAAATGCCATTAAATGTTTCCTGGAGGGCCTTCTTCATAAGTGACGTGACATTTCTCTCATGCAGCTTTTGATATCTTCCACTGTTCTGTGTGTTTGCTGTTTTAACTATAAAATACTATAGGGAGTGTCTTGTGTTGTCTTATATTTGCTGCCTCTGGATAGGCATCTCCTTCAGGTTCGGTAACATTTTCATTTATGATTTTATTGGAAATGTTATCTATGCCTTTAGTGTGATTCTCATCTCTCATTTGGTCTCACTCACACACACACACACACACACACACAGTGAGAGAGAGAGAGAGAGAGAGAGAGAGAGAGAGAGAGAGAGAGTTTTATCTTGACCTTCACTGAGAGATTCAATTCCTCTGTCTTGTTTTAAAGCCCTGATCTTATTTTAAACAAGCCCCCACTCTATTGGCGAAGCTTCCCACTAAGGTTTATTGACTTTTTTACTTTCAGCATCATTTTAGTTCAGCTTCTCAATTCTATCTTTATATTGAATTTTGTTTTCATATCAAGTTGTCATTCACACTTCATTCAGCTCTTTGTTTTTGCTCTTTTGAGTACATTTATATATTCTTTGAATTGTCAAACAGAATCATCCTTCTGAAATCTTTGTCTGGTGTTGTAGAATGTTAATTTAACTAGGCAAAGATATGTTACATGTGTTCATGCTGCAGAATATTAGTTTAACTGTATAAAGGGGTTACTTTTGTTTATGCTGCAGACTATTAGTTTAACTGTATAAAGGGGTTACTTTTGTTTATGTTGCAATTGCTTAACTATGTAAGGACATGTGTCTAATTATGTAAAGATGTGTTTTCATCTGTTTCACCCTGCCTGCCTAAGACACTTGGTTGGTCTAATGAAAAGAGAAATAGCCAATGGCTAGGCAGGAGAGAGAGAGTTAGGGATGCCAGGTTGAGAGAATAAATAAGAGGAGAATTCTAGGCTCAGTAGAAGGAGGAAGAATAAGAGAAAAGAAAGAAAAGGAGAAAATGAGAGATACACTCAGGGCCAGAATCCAGGCAGCTGTCAGACAGACAGACATAAAGACAGCAAGAAAGCATGAAAAGGTAAAAATCCCCAAGGCAAAAGGTAAATAAAGAAAAACAGGATAATTTGAGTTAAAAGAACTAGCCAGAAGTGTGCCTAAGCTAGGCCGGGTATTCAAAACTAATAATAAGTCTCTGTGTCATGGTTTGACATGCTATTTGGGGCCCCAAAGAAATAACCTGATACAGTCTAAAAGTTCTCCCATGTCATAATTGGGGGTTACAGATTTAGTAATTCTTGGAGAAGTTGTGTTGTTTGCTGTTTTGTTTCTGCACTGGAACTTGTGTATTTAGAAGTAGCTTGTTAGTTGGAATCCTTTCTTTCTTTCTTTCTTTCTTTCTTTCTTTCTTTCTTTCTTTCTTTCTTTTTTCTTCCTTCCTTTCTTTCTTTTTCTTTCCTTCTTTATTTCTTCTTTTGCTCATGTCAGCTTTCTTCTTGCAGTGAAAGCATCTACAGTGTTCAAAAGAAGACACAATCACAACTAGCAGAGAGGTCATTTTCCTCTCTGAAACTGCTATTCTGGGCTTCAGGCTCTATCCCTAGCTATCTTTTGAAAGTCAGCTACTGTCTGCACTAACAGTTGTTATCCAGGGGTTAAAACCCCTACATGGTCCCTGCTTCTACTGCTATCTGGTGTGGCTCTCCGCATCTGAATGCCCTACTTTGGTTTAACTCTGACCCAATCTTCATTTCCACAGCCCCTATATGTAGTGTGGAATTCTGTGTACTAGAAGCTTTCCCTGGGTCATCCCCTACCTCCTCCCTGAGTTCACAGCATGAGCTTCCAGCATGAGTTGTGAACCTTGTCTGGACATGAATTACCTGCCCTGTGTCTCGCCTTGTATTTATAACTCCATTCACAAGGGCTCCACCCTCAGGACCTAACCGCTTCTCAAAGGCCCTGGCTCTTAATAGCATCCTATTGGGGATTGGGGTTCAATATGTAAATCGGTGGACATCAACTTTCAGTCTATAATGAAATGTATTATTTAGTCTCATCTCTGGTTTTCATGTGACTTAATTAATGCTAAGCAGATGCCCCTGAAGGTTCGGAAGACAGAAGTTCATATCATGGGGCTGTTCATGGGCAAACATGGTAGGCAGATGTTTGGACTCTGTAGCAATTGCAGCTGAGGGCTTGATGGCTTTGTGGGTGACATGAAGCAGAATGTGGAACACCTGCTTTCACAGACAGCAGCAGAGGTAGTGGGCGGCCTTCTGATTGAAGCAGAAGCTACAAAGTGTGACTCTGGAAGCTGATCCTGAAAGCTCAGCCTAGTGCTTCATTCTCAGAGAAAAGGAAGGATCACGGGTCACGTGGTAAAATATGACAAGTTGTGTGCTTTTTGCTTGGATTTGCAGGGGAGGTTTCTAGACTGTACTACTGTGTTCTGGTGTGTGTGTGTGTGTGTGTGTGTGTGTATCCACCCCCTCTGGAAATAGTCATAGCCAAAACTATGAAAATGTTCAACGGTTTTGTTTCTTCCTACATGGGAATGTTTACACAGACATCCTTATGTCAACAGCTACATGGATAGGAATTGAGGCGGACCATACAAGTCACATAATGATGCCCACTATCCATGAAGTCCCATGACACACATTATTTTTTCTTACTCTTGGAACACACCATACTCTTGATCATGAGATTCTTCAAAATCTTGACCATGCGCCCTGCCCCCGCCTTTTGCTTAAACTAATTTAAAGTGGATATTTGCCAGTAGCCGATGGAAGGTTTCTTTGAAACAGATCAAAACATGATCCTAGAGAAATAAATTCTGGGGCGTAAATTTTAAATAATTAGTTCACTTAGTGTAATTTCCCCCTCCCCTAATCAATTTGTGGTAATGATTTTTGCCATTCAGATCTTGCGGTAAGGTCAAACTTAAGGCTCTGACTCACAGCCACACTTTCATTCTCTCAAATCCTCCAGTGCTCTGAAATCAACTCAAGCTAGCAGCCTGCAGTCGGCTGGTCAGAAATAATTAAAAATAGAAATTCCAGAGACAAGAACATTTATTCTTTGCTGGTGGGAGTACAAACTGGTACAGCCACTGTGGAAATCAGTATGGAGATTCCTCAAAAAAGCTGAAAGTATATATAACAAAAAATTTCTGCTATAGTACTCTTGGGCATATATCCAAAGAACTCCATATCTTACCACAGAGTTATTTTCTCATCCTGTTCACTGACTCATAATAGGCAGAAACTAGAATAGGCCTGGCTAACAACCGTCATGGTACCCCTCTGTCATTTCCATGTCCACCACTGGGTGGCAGCCAGTTGCCAGGTGTCAGATGGGCTGGGCAATTTTCTTGGGGCTGTGGGTGGCTTCCTGTGCATCACTTTCTGGACGTCAGCTCTTTCTATCTTAGCCTTGCTGAAAGCATGAATTAGGGGCTGTTGTTGAGCCATGTGACATCTTCTTTCTCAGGCACTTTTGCTCTTCAAATCCTTTCTTTTGTCCTTAGAGGACTCAGTCACCGACTAGCCAAGGGCTGACTAGATTTGTTCTCCAAAAAGTAAAGTGGCAAAGAAACCACACATCTGGTCATGAGAACTGGAGTCCAGATAGCCAAAGCCCAAGTCACCAAAGGAGGAAAAGAAGACAGATTTGACTCCATTCTAAGAACACTACCAAGAAAGTAAAAGAGAATCTTAGAGCAGAAAGTAAATGTGCAAATCACACATAAGGGAGGGTCAAGAATGAAGAAGTATTATGATATGACAGCAAATAGGCTGGAATTAACTAGAATTATTAATTTGCTAATTTAAATATAGGGGGTGGGTCAGACAAGGCCTTTGTCCATAAGACATGGCAGGGAGCATGGAGTCAGCATTGGATAATATTTGTAGTCAAGCATTATATAGAGTCATTCTTATAAATGAGCTTCTGCTGAAAGTTTGCTATGTGTGCCAGGCATCAAGGACACACAGAACAGCAGGGCACAGCCCCCACCCATAGTGGGGCAAGAAACTGGCGTGGGTTACACAGGCAGAGAGAAGTGTGCGAGGCAGAGAGATATGGCTCATGCCTGGAGAGGCTCTTACTCTGGTGGGGAAAGGCTGTAGGACAGATAAACACAAACAGAACATTAGATGTGAGCAGAAGCCGAGTTGAAATGAAGGTGGGTTTTATACAAGTGATGACTCTTAAGGCAAGTTTGTTTGAAGGAAGAGTGGGTTGAGAGATGCAGAGATGAAGAAGCCCTCGGGCTGTGGAGGGACAGATTCTGGGTGAGGGCACAGGGTAGTGCACTGCTCTTACCTGCTTGGTCTCTGGCTGACTGCCCGTCTATTTCCCTCAGCCTCAGTTTCCCCAGTTTTAGACATGAGGAAACCATTTGGATCATCTCTGGAGATATTTAAGATTTTTTGCAAGTTGCTTTTCTCGCTGTCATAGAAGATAGGATTTATTTAAATAAGGTGGGAAAGACGTGGGAGAAAGAATATAAACCGAGTTTCTGTTTTATTTGGAGCCATTATTGGCATCTGAAAAGGTGTGTTTCCTAGGCTTATCTTTAGGGGGTTGTATGACTGACAGGATTTTAATGAGCAGTCGGGACAGGAGGAGGGAGAGGAAGCTCCACATAATTACCGGTTCTGACAAGAGGCTTCCAGACTGTCTAACTCCTTGGCATGACACACATGTGACTCAGTCTGAGGAGAAAGAGTCATCCTGAGGACAGACAACGTTTCCATGATTTGTTTTGAGACAGGGTCTTACTCTGTAGATCGCGCAGATCTCTATCCCCGAACAGTTTGCCGCTGTTTGAATGCTGAGATAGAACACATGCGCTGCCTTGCCTGGGTGACACACCCAGAAGACACCAGCTGGTTTTTCTTGCTGTTGCATGCACACAGGCAAGAGGGGAAGATGAAAATGCCTGCAGGGGGCCAAAGTTCAGAGCGCATCCTCTAGTCAGCTGCTGTCCTCTTTGCCTCTCTAGACCTTTCTCCTGCACTTGCTTTCTTGCCAATAGCAAAAGAACAAGCAAACAACACATATTGTAACGTTCAATTGGAAATTAGGAAAAGGAGGCCCAAGACAAGGAACAGAAAAGCCGAAGGAAGGCTTGGCTTCACAGCTGTCAGCAATGCCCTCAATAACCTGAGTTCTTTTCATTCCATTTCCACAGCGTCAGCTTCTCAAATGAGCTCTGCTTGGAGTCTCAAGATGGCTGCAAGCCCCTCTCTGTGGGCTCCCTGTCCACCTCTAGAGCCTAGAAACGTTTCAGCCCAGCATCCCCTATGGAAGCCCTGAGCTTACTCTGCTAATCTCGCTGAGGTCATGTGCTCGCTGTGAATCTAGTGGAAGCTGCAGTGAGGTGGAGGCAATGATCCACAGCCATGGTCACAGGCTGCGTGCCTATGGGTGCGATAGATCTTCCGTTTCTAAAACAATGCAGCCCTCCTGAATTAATTCAGGGGTCTGTCCTTTACTCATGTATTTCTAAGAACAACACATTGCTTCGGGCCCCACCTCCAGGCACACCGTAGGTTTACTTCTAGCTGTTATTCTAATTTTTCTAAGCTTAAGCACTCTGACTTATGTCAGAGTACTAGCTATAAACAAGAACTACGTGGAAGAGCCCAGAACTGCGTGGAAACATGTGGTCAGAGACACATGGTCACGGAGAAGTGGGCAGTGGTAAATTCTGCTTGTTCCTGAAGTAGTGATGAGGTGATGTCATGAGTCCAACTCTCAGAGCATCTGTTGGGAGGCTCTTGTTACTAAAAGTGGACTGGCTGATTAGAGGACAAAGACCTTGGAGCTTCCACTCACTTCTAACCAAAGGGGAAAGCCAGTTGGTGCCACAGAAGGTATGGTGACCACGGGAGGAAGTGACTGAATCAGCTCGGAATTCATAATGGCAGGGAAGAGGAACAAACGGGCATGTTCAGACACACCCGCTGGCTTCTTTTTTTAATCTGAGCCCAGTAAAGTGAGTTTGTAGTGTGTTTCTAAAAGGAACCATCATTTAAGAAGAATGTGTAGCTTAAAAAAATGAAAACTCACTTTGTAATCTTGGGTTACCCTAATGAGAAGGATGCAGGGAGTGTCCACTTGGAAGCTTCCAAAGGAGATTTAGAAAGAACAGAAACAGAATTTTGAAGGAAGGGCACACAGTCAAGGTTGAGTGTGAAACCCAGCAGGGCACATAGTCGAGGCTGAGCATGGGACCTGAGAGGACACAGATTTTGTATCAGAGAAACAAACTGAAAGGTGAGCTGGGAATAAGTTGACACTTGAAAATATTAAGACCAAAAAGGCTCCTTCCTACATTTTTTTTTCTTTAAAAAAAAAATGAGATGGTCAAAGTGAGGGAAGGTTGTCAGAGCAGGCTGTATCAAGTTAGATGACAAAAACAAAGTAGAAGCACCCAGCTGCTGCCTTGCTTGCCTCTCCCCCTTTTAGAAAAAGATTTTCAACATGGAAAGACTAGCGTTGCAGAGAAAACTATTCCAGAAGAACAGCTATCCCCAGCAAGAACGTTAGCCCATCAGAATTCATTTCTGCAGCAAAGACAAATAAATGACATCCCAAGATAGGGAAGCAACTATCTTGAATTGTGGGTGGGTCTTGGGATGTGTAGGAGGCAGAACAATGGTCTCTTTCAAAGATATCCACATCGTAATCCCTGCAACCTGTGACTTTGTGACCTCATGTGGCAAATAGGACTTACAGATGTGATTAAGGCTCTTGAGATGGAAGGACCCAACTGTCTCAACGGGTCCATTATAATCACAAACATTCTTATGAGGGCAAGGTTGGAGGGTCAAAGAAGGAAAGGATGGTGTGAGGATGGTAACAAAGATTGGGGTCATGCCTCTGATGGCTGGGGGCATGAGCCAGGGAATGTGAGCAGCATCTAGAAACTGGAAAAGGCAAGGGCAGGGCTGTCCTATAAGTTCATCTAGGAGGAATCAGTCCTGCCCACACCTTCATTTTAGCTCAGTGAAACTGGGTTTTGATTTTTCGCTCCTCATAGCTCAGTACAACAAATCTGTGTTGTTTGAAGCCAGAATGTCTATGGCAACATGTTTCAGCAGCAATAGGAAACTAATACAGTCTCGGTGCTTCAGAACTAGAAAGCCAGTGTGAACAGGAATGGTAGAGAAAGACAGTGATGGGCACATCCCACGATTATGAGGTGTTATAGCAAACAAACAGTGTTCTTCGTTGGTGAAATTTTGGATTTGCTTACTAAAGAAGAGGCCTGAAAAAACTTAGAAAATTAGGTTAACACCAGAAACAAGCATATAAAATGCATCCATTGTCCTCAAACATGGTGATTCTGATTTTTAAAGTGATTAGGCTTATCTCAAGGACATATCTGTATCGAGCAAATAAAAGACTCAAAAAAGCTTCTGATAAAATTTCCAATGATAATAATTTACAAGACAAACAAATGAAGACCTAGTCATGAAAACTTTAGGGAGATTCATAGTTGATGGATCAGATGTACCAGGGTACGTTGATTAATGGGATCAGAGCCATTTTGGAAAAAACAAAAGCAAAAGGCACAGCAGTCTTCTCCGCTATCCTTCATCAACAGTACTCATGGCTCTGTGAAGTACATCCTTACGACATGGGTGATTCTGTAAATTACATCCTTTCTATGTTTTGTGGATAAAAGTAATGTTAAAACTGTGACTAAAAAGAATTCTTATTTAATATGTCTTCCTAGATTAGGAAAAGTAAACAGAAGCTAAATGTGAGACAGAAAGGGAAGGACCATAAACTCTGGCATTGGGTTTCAAGGTTGTGAAAGTACAGACCTGGGATGGCAGGAACTCCTGTTTCAGAACAGCACACACACTGATTTGAGCTGATGATGAATGGAATTTAGGAAAAATAGGATCTAATTATAGCTTCATCACTGAGGCAGATTGGGAAGCTCTGCCCTGGACTCACGGCTTCTGCAGGAAGTACCGAGCTTGGCTTACCACACAAACAGAATGTGATGGGAAGGCTCTGAAGAAGTAAGAATGTAGAGTGTGTGCTTGGGCTAAAGAGACCAGCTTGGCCATTATGAAGGTCTGTCACTGGAGAGATGAGAAGAACCACAGCTCCAATGACTGGGCTCTTCAAGTCTAAGCCTGCAGTGTGAGTCTCGTCTTGATGACAGAGATATGTTATATTTGGTTATATAATGTTCCCTATAGGCCCAAGATTTTTTTGTTTGTTTGTTTGTTTTTCGAGACAGGGTTTCTCTGTAGTTTTGGAGCCTGTCCTGGAACTAGTTCTTGTAGACCAGGCTGGTCTCGAACTCACAGAGATCCACCTGCCTCTGCCTCCCAAGTGCTGGGATTAAAGGTGTGCGCCACCACTGCCCATAGGCCCAAGATTATACTCAATGTTTATTCCCCAGAATGTGGCACTATGGAGCCCTTGTATAAATTCAGAAAGTAGGGCTGAGCTGGAGGAAATAGATCTCTAGCCAGTTCCTGCTGCTCTCCTCTGTTTACTGCCCACTACAGTGTAAACCAATGTTGTTGTGGAACATTAGCTAAAGATGTCTTACATTTGTTTAGGCTGTGGAACATTTGTTTAATGTTGCAAAGATGTGTTGCATTCTTTTATGTTTAACTCTGTGAAGCTGTGTTACTTTGCCTGTCTAAAACACCTGATTGGTCTAATAAAAAATCAGAATGGCCAATAGTGAGTCAGGAGAAAGGATAAGCAGGGCTGGCAGGCAGAGAGAATAAATAGAAGGAGAAATCTGGAAGGAGAGGGGAAGGAGCAAGGGGACAAAGAGAGGAGGATGCTACGGGTTAGCCACCCAGCCACCCAGCCACCCAGCCACCCAGCCGCACAGCCGCACAGCCGCACAGCCACACAGCCACCCAGCCACACAGCCACCCAGCCGCACAGCCACCCAGCCACCCAGCCACCCAGCCACCCAGCCGCACAGCCAGCAAGGAGTAGGAGTGAAAGTAAGATTACAGAAGTAAGAAAAGGAAAAATTCTAGAGGCAAAAGGTAGTTGGAATGATTTAAGTTAAGAAAAGCTGATAGAAAGAAGCCAAGCTAAGGTCTGGAATTTATAAGAAATAATAAGACTCTGTGTGTGGCTTATTTGAGAGCTGGGTGGTGGGCGCCTCCCAAAAAGTCAAAAGAGTAAAAGAACCAGCAGCAAAGTGTCCTCCATCACACCATCATGCTTCCATCATGTTCCTCTTTGCACGTGGGACCAGGCAGCTAAGGCTTGAACCCTATGAAACCAAAGCCCAAATACATCATTCTCTCTTCAAGCAGTTCTTGGGTCCCAGTGACAAAGAGTAGCTAATACGACAGCCTAAGTACTAAAAAGTAGAAGACGGTGGGTAGAATTGTGTGTTCGAGGTTAGACCTGACTTACCACACTTGATGGACAAGGGGTCCTGCAATGGAGAACAGATGATAGAACGCTGGTTTTCAATGTCCTCGTGTCTAACTACGGGCAGAGTTCTATGAATCTCTGTGTCAGTTCCTTCATCTTTAAGATGTACCTAAGGACAGTGTCTACATATACAATTATTAGAAGACTTAAGTAGATTAAAATTTATAAAGCGCATACAGAGGACTTAAGTAAATTAAAATGTACGAAGGGCATGCAATTGTTCCGGGCATGTAGCGGATCTCAGCAAAAACTCGCAAGTAGCTATCACTATTCAAACTCTGGGTGCATGGGCAATAAGAACTTGGAAAGGAAGGAAAAGTCAGGCAGAGTGCATTGGAGGCAAAAATCCAGGGGCTCTGCCGTGGCTGCAGGGTGGAGTCTGCAAGGTCCTCATTGTCTCGTGCCTCCCCCTTCACAAAGGCCCAGAGTGATGTTCACAACCTTTGGCTTCTACATCACATCTCCTATTTCCTCATGTGTGCACCTATCTCACCCTATCAAGTATGGGTACTGTTTTATATATGAACTTCTATCTCCTACAACATCTGGCCAAGTTGCATACAGATAGTGCTATTCCAAACTGAATATAGCTCTCTGCTGTGCACAGGGAATGGTTTTCTGGGCTTCCCCTCCACCATGGGTGTCAAACTGCAGATGCTCAATCCCTTTTAGAGAATGGTATAGCATCTGCAATTAACTGATACACACCTTCCCCTACACTTTAAATCATTTGGACAGTCCTTATAAAACCCATTGAAATGTAAATGCTATACAAAGAGCCACTGTTCTATATTGTTTAAGAAACAATTAAAAGAAAAATATTCGTTCAGGTTCGGTTTAGACACCTATTTCCCCCACATATTTTTGGTCTCCAGTTGGTCGAATTCTTAGAAGTGAAGTCTACACAACTGAGAACAGGAATTAGGCTAAGCTGACGATTTGGAGTTTTGTAGCTCGTCTTGGGGAAGCAGCGGCACCTGTAATGGTGGCAGAGATGTATACAAAGAACAGGGTGTGTCGCCTCAGAAGTTCATGAGTTCAAATTTGGGGTACAGTGAAGTCAGAACTTACTTTGGTTTAAGTTGCAAAAGCACTAAGACAGAACTCAATTCTTTGGTTTCTTATGCCAGTCCTCTTGTGTCAAGCACAGATGAAATTATTCCATATCTTGCAGGAATATCCCCTATGAAAAAAAATAAGTTTGTTGGCCATGTGAGGTGACGGTGGTGCCATTTGTGTTTTCCCCAAGAGAGTATGGTGAAATTATTAAAAATTCTCATGGTTGGGTTGGCGTATGATTACATGGAATCTAGTCAGAGATGTGCACTGAACTTAGTGTGACGTTTGATGCTTGTGGTTTCCCGTGGGGCAGTTCTTTTCTTGGTGATAATCTTTTGATGTAACCTTTGGGAGACATGCCCATCAGTGGGCAATCATGAATACATGAAACTGCCTTTTATTACAGTTGGGCTTTGAAGACAGCTCAGGAGGAGAGGGCAGGGTGAGCCCTCACTCTCTTCTAAATCCCCTCTTGCCCACAATGCTGTCTATGCTATCTGTACATTCCCAAATACTCACACAGGGAGAGAAACAAGAATACTGTGAAGATGCCCTTTATTATTTTAGTAAATGTGGACTCCACAATCAACCCCCAGATTTAGAGACGGGGGTAAAAAGAGGTCCATCACTTCGACACAGTGTGCAATTATCATGGCTATAAATCAGAAGAGACTTTTCTAAAAACATCAGTTTGGCTTGGGAGGAAAAAGTGGAAACCAAAATGCAGTGTTTCACTTTTCTAGATGTAAGGGATGTTTTTTGTGATTCTGAGGAACATAGAGGCCAGCCACGGAAATAGCCAATTAGGCAGAAAATGGAAGTCTCATCACAGGAACAGTCTGGCCATGTGGAAAGAGTCAACAGACATCAGATGGCTGATAGAAAGGAAACAAGAGCGGAGCTCAGAGAGGAATGCCATGGGGCCCTTCACCTCAACTGCCTGAGTCAGGCTGCCTTGTTTTGTTGACACTGGTGTTAAGGAAAATGGAGGTCAGGAATCTGGACATCATTTCTGCTAATATCAACCATCTGCCCAAAGGTTACCTATTTAGTTCCTGGCTCACATTCAGCTTGTGTGGCTCTTTCCTTCACAGTGATTATGAAGCATCCCTACCAGGGACCGGGACTCATGAACATCACAGAACAGTAGTTTGGAGGCTGGTTTGCCATTCTTTAATGACAGGTCTTCCTCCCTGTCATGAGAACTTAGATACCGACAATCCAAGAGGGTGGTCCGGCAAGCCCACGTTCCTTGAGGAAGTCTCCCAAAGGAGACCTGTTTTTGAAAACTATTTTTAGGAGATTAGAATGAAGAGTTGAACAAAAGGGTAAAAGGCCAAGGTCAAATACCTCTCTGGCTTAAAGGGAAAAGGGACTGAAGGTTGTTTGTTCGGGATTCCCCCACCTCCAGGAGCTGGGAGGACTCACGGTCCACTAATGCACCACAGCTGTTCAAACAGAGGTGCTACCCTCAACTGTCTTAACCAAAAGTGGTGGGAAATGGTGTTTGGAAGAAGCGGCAAGGTGCTGTCTTGAAGGGCTGTGCAGTGAAGGCAGATTAGATGAGCAGGAGACTCTCAAAGATACTTCTTGAACTGTAGCTATTTTGCTTAAATTTTGACTTTTCTTTGATTTGTTGCTCACAGTGGGTTATTCCCTTCTGAGCCTATGAGATTAAATGTGCATTGCATAGCTAATTCTAAGGAGATTCTAAGAGATTTGGGGGCAAATCCACAATTAACCAGACTCTCAGTTTTAACTTATAACTAAAATTGGACTAATCCTTAAACCCTTAAATAGAAAAGAAGTATTCGTTTTGGTCAGTTCTTTCTCCACAACCGTAAATAAATGCAATGTAAGGCTTGGTTAGGGTTCTCTCTTAATTTACACATGTGCTTGTTTATGTATGTAGATGCATGTTATATGTAATCACAAAGACAACCCTGGATGTGATCCTTAGGATCAACTCACACATCCTTTCATACAGGGTCTTTGCAGCCCAGAGCTCACAAATTACACTAGACTGAGTGGCCAGTGAGCCCCAAGGGTCATCCTGTCTCTCCCTCTTCAGCACTGGGAGGACAAACTCATCATGCCAAGCCACCACACCCCACTTTGTCCATGGATGCTGGGGACTGGGATCCCCATACATGTGAGATTAGTTCTTTACTGACTGAGCTACCTATGTAGTCCTTGCTGGGGGGTTCTTGCTGCACAGTCCTCAGGACAGGGATGCATTTGTTTTTCTTCTTTCTCCGACAGCATTTTCCTATCATCCCTAACTTTTTAAGGGTCAGTTCAAAGTGTGCTACAGGCAGCATCCTGGGGCTGAGTCTCTGGCATCTGCCTTAGTGTTTTCTCTGTCCCTACCTTTTCTGTTGTGTTCAGTTTACAAGCATTTATAGGTCCATGGCAGAAGAGTCGATGAAGTCAGAGGATGTGGAGTGATGGGCTTCGTCTCTCACTTTCGAGGTTACTGCAGCTTGGGGATGGATGTGGAGGCCAATTCAGCAGGGAGGATGCAGCTCACTCTAGAGTTCTACTCTCTTTCCTTGTAACCACTGTGAGATGTACAGATGGCTGATGAAGGCAGAAATTTGCTTCTTCCAAGGTTTCTGGCTTTTGTCCTCAAATCTCAGCTGTAATTTCAAGCCAGCTGAGATGAACACTGCTATTGGGGTTTGCATTGCAGAACTTCAAATGTATTTCCTTTTCCACGTGGCCTTGAGCAATGTGTTTTTTTGTTTTCACCTCTTCCTCTTCAAATACAAGATGTGTTACAAGGAGTTAACAGATTAGTGACTGTGCAGTAGATAGCAGTAGATCACAGTGAGTTACTTCTGTACACAGTAGGGCTGGAGAGGTGGCTCAGTGGTTAAGAGCATTGCCTGCTCTTCCAAAGGTCCTGAGTTCAATTCCCAGCAACCACATGGTGGCTCACAACCATCTGTAAAGAGGTCTGGCGCCCTCTTCTGGCCTTCAGGCATACACACAGACAGAATATTGTATGCATAATAAATAAATATATATATAAAAAAGAAGTCTGGTTGTTCCCTTTCTCTGGGGTGGAAATTGTGCTCTGGAGGTAGCGGAAGGACATCTGTCGCAGGGCTGTTTGATGAGCAAGTTTGTTCTAGAAGAAAGAACAGTTTCATGGGTGCAACCAGACTCGGGGAAGTTTGTCATTCTATCTTGCTTCATGGTGGTCAGTAGAACACATGTAAGATCCAGGAAATAGAACAGAAGAGCCCCCTTGCCTGTATCTCTGGCTACTTTAGAGCTTGAACCCATCACTTCTCCATCTATTGGCTAAGATCAAATGTAGAGCTTAGACTGTGTTATACCTACAGTAATCATCTTAGGCTAATGATGGCAGTTCTGGTGACTTAATACCAAGGGAGGAGATGGTTTGGCAGGAATTTGAAGAGGGGCTAACACTGAGGGTTTGCAGAGCAAATGTAGAAAGAAATGGGTAAATAAATGCAGGCAGATGTAAGATCAGTAGCTACACCCTCATCTCTCGGGGAACTTTCATTGGCTTGGGGTGACCAGAAGAATTTATAGTACTAAACCAGAGGCAATTTGTTATTTGTTTAAGAAAAAAGAAAAAGATGTAGTCATTGCGGGGAGAAGGCAGAAATCTTTAATAAATAAATAAACAATGAAGATGAAAAAAAAAAAGAAAACAAATGAAAGAAAGCTGGCCGGTGGTTCGCAGTTCAGAGAACTGATCCTGCCTCTTAACATTCTCATCCTTCTCTTATTCGCTTTGCCTCAAACGTTCTGTGAAAATGTAGAGTTGAGACTTTCTTCTTAAAACACAGAGAGGGGCCCAAGAAGATCAGAGGCTGTACCTGTGTGCAATAGAACCAATGCAGGGTTGTCTGGGTTCGAATCCTTGTTCTTCAACATCACAGCTTTGTAATGCTGGACAAGGGAAGCCCACTGACACACCACTCACACAGGCTCGTGTTCTCATCTATAAAGTAGTAGAGTAATAGCTGCTTTGGTGACTTGATAAGAGGGTGTGTGTATGTGTATATATATGTACAGATACATCTTCCACATAATGGTCCTTAAGGTAGATGAAATAGGGCAATGGGCAACACTGTGGACCAATGACAGGCTGAGATTATGGAAGAACTAGATAGAATTCATCTATGTCTAACAGAATGCTGGTCACAAGGAACAGAGGTGGCCTTCGACTTACACTGATATGGCAAGACCAAACTTCCCGCACGATCTACAGAAATGGTGGGAAATAGACAATTATGGAGAAGCAAGCTCTTCTTCCAGGCTAACAGTTAGATCTTTGAATATCAGGGTGATCCTCGCTATAGCCTAAAGGTTTAAAAGAGAAGATTGTCACTTTGTATGGATGCTATGACTTGGGAACTCAGCTCCAACTCTGGGAAGATCTTGTATTTATCTACTCATGCTTGCCTTTCTAATATATACCATTTACTTCCCAATTGGGCTGATCTGGAAGTAAACCAAAGTAAAAACCTTTAAACATTATCCCAGTAATCATCCTTGTTGATCCTCAGACCTGGGTCATCACTTTGTGGTCTAGCCTTGTTTACTGACGTAAGCCTGACACTGAATTAGAAAGATGAGGAATAGCTTGGAGAATGAGAAGAAATACCAAAAAGCAAGATATAATTGGGAGTCTGATTTTTATTGATTTATTCTTGTTGGAGACAGTAATACACGAGCATTGTTTTTGAGAGTCCTATGAATGGGACTGACGTTTTAATCGTTACTCTTTACTTGGACTATTCCCTTTAAGATCTAAATTACCAGGGGAAGAAATATGATTGGTCCACGTAGTCATGTGTCTAAGGTCCCACCTACTCCTCCTGATGAAGGAAAAGTGTTTTCTTGGATGAGAGAGAAGAAGTGAAGAAGTGAAGCTGTATGTCCGTAAGTCGGGACTCTTGGTAGAAGAGTTTGAACTCCTTGTGTTGGCAACCCACAGTCTCTGGAATGAGATGACACGGGAAGGCACAGAAGACAATGACCAACTGAAACATGCCTGTAGCTGCACCTGACTCTCAAGCTAACAATGTTTATACAACTACTGTGGGACAGCACACAATTCAAACACAGCAACCCTGTATTGTGGACAAGAATCTGTATTTAGACACCCAGAAGGAAGCTAGCCTCCTGGATAGGTGTGTAAGGAGTTGGTTCAATTATAGACCTTGTTATAGAGTGGCATCTACCTGAGCAGCCAAAAGCCAGAGGATGCTAGGGTTGCAGCAGAAGTCATGGTAGAATCAGCCTCCCAACACTCTAGGACAGTGAACAGCAACCACAAAGAGCTCTGGGGACTGTGTTCTTGAGGCACAATGTTTTCCTTTATCCTAGTCAACTCATTCTGATGCAGCTCTCTGGCCCCCAACCTACCTCCCTAGTCAAAGTAACTGGATGCCTAATCATGGTCTCTGTCACACATGCTTTCCTATTGTCTGTGAGCTCAAGGACTTGCTCTTTGTCAACCCACCCACAACCTGTTTCACACAAAGAATAAACAGGAGCATAAACATTTGTGCAAACATGTTCTAAGAGCCAGAATGGTCACTTCTCCCTTTCATCTCTGTTCATCTCCCCATCTTCCTCTCTACTCTAGGAGGCTGAAGTCTATGCACTATATCAATGGGCTCCTTTGCCACTGGTTTCTGCTTGGCTTTCACCAATGGCAGGCACTGGCAGCATCCAGGAGAGGACACACCTCCTGCCCTTACTGTGTGACCCTTTCCTCAATGGTAGCTGCAGCGCTCTCTTTACAAGTCCTTTTCTTTTTTCTTTTCTTTTTTTTTTTTTTTTTTGCAAATGTAAGACTGATAAGAGGCCCCCTGCTTTTTTCCTGCCTCGTTATGCCTCTGCATGTCTTGCACATCTTGGTAAATAGTTCCTAAATGAGCTCTTTCGATTGCATTTGAATGTAGTATCTATTGGCTGAGCAGTCTCCCTCGACAGCTTAGTATTATTGATCCTACTTTATAGATGAGACAGTATGGTGCAACAGCTTGATGAAATTCAGTGCTAACCTCAACACCCATTTACAGAGCTCTGTCTTATGTACCTGGTCTACGGTATTAAACATCAGCCTTCAGCTTTACCCTCCAGCCTCCCAGGCACTAAGACAAATACAAGGATATGGCTTTGAAAGGGCAGTCTCTTCTGACCCCACAAAGAAATGGTCCCTTTTTTTGTCCTACCTCCCAAACACAATCTGGGTCTTCATTATCACATCTTGAAGAACATTTTCTTCTATAGTTAAAAAGAATTGCCCCGAATCCCTTCTTCTTTCAGGAATAGCTCCCGAGATTTCAGTACCTAAGATCCTATTAAGCAGAGCTCTTAAATGTAATTATTGGAAAACAACTTTAATAAAATCTAACTCAAGGCAAGTCCTGAAATACCAGATAGTAGAGGAACTTAATTAGCTACTTCGGTTTCCCCCATACCACAAAGCACATTGGAGTGTGACTAGCTTCATAGATTAGCCAGGCTCTTAACCAAAATGAGGGCAACACAGACCCTCTTAGAAAGTGAAAAGTCTTTGGATCTTCTCTCGGGACAATTTCAGAATTGTATGTTGTCTTAATCTTGCTTCCTTATGCACACATGTGTGTATGTACACACACACACACAAGAACACACACACCCTTACTTGTAATCATTTTGTTTTCAATCTCTTTTTCATGACGATCATTTGTAGGCCCCTAGTTAATATTCCCCATTTCCATTCTAAGCTAGTGTCTTAGGTTTGCATAAAAAATAAATGATTTGCCTGGGGTCACACAGCTTATTAATTGGCATATTAATCTGATCTGGCTAATTATTTTTCTGTAGTAATGAGGCTTCTCTTCCCATGCATGTGCTCTCCACTATGGGTTAGTTCAGGGCTCTGATCTATGCCATTTTTATCTAGTAATGTAGGATATCTGACACTATCTGTCACCATGAAAGGAGAGCTGGAAAACCTAGTGCTAGTTTTTTTAAGTGACACCTCAATAATGGTCATACTCAATGGACTGTAGCAAATCAAATGGCCATGCCTAACTCCCAGGCTGGAGGAGAAGCCATTGTGGAGTATAGGACATCAGGGGTTGTAAGAGGAGAGAAAGAGCTGCAGTATAATAGATATACACACCCCACCCTTTAAAAGGAGGGGTCAGACTCTTGCTCTGTTGTGTGGTGGTCAGAGGCGGGATTACTGTTTCCATTCGTCCCAGGGCAGAACAGAAGACCGTGGCAGCTCTCTACCTCGTTGTTATTTGTGAGTGTTTCCCGACAAATCTTTGATATTCTTGTATTCAAGCACTTGTGGATTCACATACTTCTATCTACAGCAAGGAATTTGTCCCTTTGTCCCCTGTGTTTCAGTCTTTCCTGGCTACCATACCAAACTAGTTCATCTGGATGCATCTCGCAAAAAACGTTGATTATGAAGGTTACATTTCCCCTACAAAACTGAGCCAAATAATTGCCACAGTATCAGAAATGTTCAGTTGTCTGGAGGGAGAAAAGTCATCAGCAAGTTTAATCAACTGTGAACCCTGCAAGCTACAATTCTAGCCAGTCAGGTGGATGTGCATGCTGGTCCAATAGTAGCATGACTGCCCTGGGAGTAGCCAATGATTTCCTGACTGGATTTGAAGTCCAAAGGAAGAATTGATGCCTGGCACTGTAAACCTAGTTAAAAGCTCATGGCTGGGGAAACCTAACACTGTGGATATAGTGCCAAACTGCCTTCTTGATATTCATGTTTATACCCAGAGATTAGTCCTGCTCTGAGCCTTTATTGGAGACGCTTCTCTCTGCAGGGGGCGATGGTGAAGGCAGCCACCCATAATTCATCAAAGGGCTGAGATAAGTGGCAGGTGCTTAGCTCTAAACAGACAGCAATATCATCATCTCCCAGTGGTCAGAGAACATCATCGAAGAGGCAGAAGAGAGAATGCGAGAGCCGGAGGATGGGGAAAGTACTGTGAAACGCCATCTTCTGGACATGACATGGCTATTGCACACACATACTCATATCTGTGTGGTTACCTACATAAGACCTGCACAAGACCAGGCCTGCCCATATCCCACTATGGATGTGGGAGAGAATAGGGGATAAGAGGATAGTGGTGGTGGGGCATATGATCAAGTACATTGTATTTGTACATAGACTTGTGAAAGAATAAATAAATTAGAAAAACATAAAGCAACGATAAAATTGAGCCTAGCTCGAGGCTTTTGTTTATCTTCCTTGTAATACTGCTTTTTTCTGGCACCGTTCCTTTGTCACCACAGCGAAGAAGGCCTGTTTCAAGACATGGGTCATCATGGGCTTTAAAACCACTCATTTTCAAACTAGGATATATTCTAGTCTCTGATCTGAACTGCCCTTTTGTTTCTAGCACTCATTTATCTTTCCTATTCCTCTGTAGCCCAAGGTGTTACCAGTGCAGGTACAAGGGTGGCTCGGGGTTGTTCTTATGATTGGTCACAATGACAGCTCTTGTTTTTCTCTCTGGTTGTTCATTCAGTCCACAATTTACCGAAGGGCTGTTTGGCTCTGAGGGTTCTACTGAGGACTAAATTAGGGTGAATTCATAATCTGGCGTAGAGTACATACTCAAAATATGCATGTGTGTGTGTGTACATTTTTATGTCTTGAAATTAATGTATGATGATGATTAAAAACACATATATGCTCTGACAGGTGGGTCAGCATCTTGCTGCCAGCACTTACTATATAATTCTTAAGATCTGGGGCTGTCTTAATATCCATGTACATCAGTTTTCTCATCTGTTAGATAGGAAATATGGATACTATAAAATTCCTTTTTTTTTCATGAAAAGAACTAACTGAAACAATATATGGAAAACATCAACCCACTTAGTTTAGAGAAAGTGTTTAATATAGCTACAATTCTTATTGTTATCAGAATGCTAATTGGAGAACAACAATGTGGATTTGCCAACTAGATAGTGCGTGAACTTTGTAATTCAGTAGACTTGTATTGGAATCGCAGCTCAGTCATGGTGTGGATTTGCACCAATCGCTGCTCTGGAGAGCTTTAATTTCTCAGCATCCTAGTCTTGCAGGGTCCTTGGGGTGCAGCTGTAGGGATCCAATATGGCAATGTCTTAGCATGATGGCGTGCTAGAGACTCCTCTGGACACTGTGGGGCACATGAAGGTGAGCAAAGGCAGTGTCCTCTCCCTTGCTGTCCTAGAGATCATAAGCACATTGTGGACATGGTCACATACAATGACTGATAACCCTGCCTGGTGACCGCCATCAAAGAGGTATTTCTCTCTCCATAGGTGTGAGCATTTACATGCACTAAGTAGTTTAAGCTGGAAGAAAGTCTTTTTTCACTACAAAGATGTTAATTTACAAGCCAATTTCTTTCGTCTCTCATTCTCCCCTCAGTCAGCCTCTTCCTCACTCCCAAACCTGAGAATACCTTATCATGACCACGAAAAGCTTATGTGAAGAGCAGAGATCCATGGCCCACCCTGAAGCAGTTTGTTGATGTGCTGTCTCTGCTCGGGATACGCACAGCGGCTGAGTTAGGATTGAACTTTGCAGCCCTCATTTTTCATTCGCTGCCTGAGATTCGATGCCCTGGCACCTGGAGCCACTCCCGGGAAGACTCACTTAACATTCAGAATGGATGGACAGCCCTGGGAGATGTTTTACCTGAGGCGGGCTGCAAGTGGTGTGGGACTGAGCTCCGGTTCTTAGCAGGAGTTTAGTCTGCTCTGCTGTGTTTCCTGTGGCCAGTTCCTTCTCCCACCTCATTACCACGTAACATGCCTCCGAGGTATCGGGAAGAGGGCTTTCTCTCCAGGAAATGTTAGAGCCCAGGGTCTCGGGGTGTCATTATTATTTCCTCTTAATTGTGGCCTCTGGACTTACTCGTTGGTGTGGTGTGGGAGCTCTGTTTTTCTCATCTCTTTTCCACGTCACTCTTCTGGGACTTGCCCTATGAAACTAAAGACTTGTTGAAAAGATCTCAGCGCTAGCAGGCCTTTTCTTTGCCTCATTATCGGTGGATTCAGGCTGCAGATTAATGCATCCTGGTACTCTTGAATTTCCCATAAAGCCTGCCTCTTAACTCTGTGAGATTGGACAGCACAGGTGGAATGGTTGGGAACGTCCCCGCCCCATCTGTTTTCAACTCCAGGGAATGTGTGCTATTTACTGTGGGTCCAGACAGACACTTTCTTACCCCACTGCCTTTTCTTTTTTTTTCTTTTCTTTTATCTTTTTATTTTTATTTATTTATTTCTTAAAGATTTCTGCCTCTTCCCCGCCACCGCCTCCCATTTCCCTCCCCCTCCCCCGATCAAGTCTCCCTCCCTCGTTAGCCCAAAGAGCAATCAGGGTTCCCTGCCCTGTGGGAAGTCCAAGGACCTCCCACCTCCGTCTAGGTCTAGTAAGGTGGAAACAACCCACTGCCTTTTCATTTTCCAGTTCCTCTACTGAGTGAGAGAAGCCTATGGTGGTTCTGAGTGCTTCAGTTGGGATATTTTTCTTATTCAGTTGGATGATGATATTTTTCTTCTGTGTGGTAGCAATGTGCAGTGAGAAAAAGGAACAGCACACAGAAAGGAGAGGGAGAGGGAAAGCAGGCGGGAGAGAAGGTCCTAAGGGCACTTAGAGTCTTTCTTCCTGGGGCTAAACTCTTCACTAGGTACAAGGAGCCCTCAACATTTTCCGTTAAAGTGTTTTGGCTCAGAATAGTGCAAGTTGATTTCTGTCTCACATAATCAAAAGCTGCTACTTAGTACAGTATTTTTGTAGTTGATGTTGTTTGTTTTGTTTTTAATTGAGTTGCCAGTTTTATGGTTTTGAATAGCTTACAAGGAGAAAAGTTAGGATATTAGCTGTCATCCTTCTATCAGTATAGGAAAATGCTAAAATTTTAATGTACTCCAAAAGAGTCATCAATTAAACTCAAAAGGATTGAAAATAGGGTCTTGGCTAAATATCTTCCACCCATGTTCATACACTGTTAAAACTGAAAGAGAGAAGTAATCCAAGCGCCCCCTGAAAGCTGAATGGATCAACAAGATGTGGAATGCAATTTGATGAGCTATTACCCAGTTTTAAAGAGGAGCATCTCGTGTTGGTGATCGGCAGAGGCCTCCCAGCACAAGTCCAACACGATGAGTTCCAGGCCAGCCAGGGGTTCAAAACAAAAATAAAAACAAACAAACAAAAAACAAATAACAGGTTAAAAAAACCAAGAACTTTGTCAGCAAGAATCCAACTAAACTCTTTTTGGCCGGTAGCTAGTCCACTTACCCCAACAGGGGATCTAGTTTGGCCCATATCCCAGACTACTGTTCACAACACTCTGGAAGGGCATGGTGGTTCACCAAACACAGAGATAGAAAATATTCTTATCTCCAGTATAATCCAAAGACAACACACCCATTAATGAACACTGAGGACATTATGCTAAATAAAATAAGCCAGTCACACCCAGTGGTGGTGGCACCAGCCTTTAATCCCAACACTCAGGAGGCATAGGCAGGCAGGGGGATCGCTGTGAGATCGAGGCCAGCCTGGTCTGCAAACAGTGAGTTCCAGGACAGGCTCCAAAGCTACAGAGAAACCCTGTCTCAAAAAATGAAACAAACAAATAAACAAACAACAAAAGAGCCAGTCAAAAAGATACAAACACTTTCTGAGATCTGAGTCTTTATGTGAGGTATCTAAAACAAACAAATCTATGGAGACAGAGAGCAAAATGGAGGTTAGTGGACAAAGGATGCTGGAAGAGTGGGCCATTGTTCAGTAAGTATAAAGCGTTAATGTTGACACCGGAAAGGGTTTCTCAAGATTAGCTGTACAACATTGTAGATGCATTCCATACTACTGAATTGAGTGATTACAAATAATTATGATGGCAAAGTTCATTATGCCATATTTTACCATAATTTAAAAACCATCAACAAATTCCATGAATAACATAACATGTTTGGGATTTGATTTTAAAAAAAAACAGAATTAACCTTTTTTATGAGTGAGAGGTATAAATTCTGTTTGTGGCTTGGAGCTCTTGCTTTTGTTCTGTTTCTGAGATGGGTCTCCATATGCTGCCCAGGTTGGTCTTAAACTCACAACCTTCCCAACTGAGCTTCCCAAGTTGGTGGCTGGGTTGCTTTTCATTGTTTATTGGCTGTTTGGTTGCTATTCTGAGGATCAAACCTAGAGTACTTGGGCAAGAGCTCTACCACTGAAATATACCCCAAAATCTGACTTTGTATTCAAGGAAGTATGACTTGCCCCAGGTGCTCTTGAAGAAGGACGCTTAAATGAAATCCCATACTAGCTCTGAATTGAGTATAATAGAGGGTTATTTATTTAGGGATAGATTCACAGATCACAATCCTCTGCTGGAACGGGGAACAGCAACCAAATTCTGCAGCCGGAAAAAAGGCCAGACATGTGCTTTATGTTGGCATATATAGTATAAGAGGCCACGCCCAAGTGGTCAGGAAACCTAAAAGTTACTGGCAGTAGGAATTCCTACAGCACCTCCCCCTTTTGTTTAAGTAAAGTTCTATGCCTAATACAAAGTTATATACAATAAAAACAAATATCAGGTATAAAAATTAGAATTACAACCAGCATAAACAACATGAAGCAAGAAACATAATAAATGTTTCAATAATTATCCTATCCTAATGAGTTTAAGTCATATATAATAAATAACTTGGCCAAGTCATGAGAGGAAAGTAACTACAACTATCTAGTCTTCAACCCCAAAAAAGACCTGAGAAGGGAAATAATATTACTTGAGTAAACAGGAAATGCAATCAAACAACTTCCAAAATATGCAACAAATGACAGAGACAACTGGCTACTTGGGAAATCACCCAAAGTCTCATTTGCAACGTTGGAGCAACCAATTTTGGCTAAGACCTAGAGTAACTGACAGACCATTTTCAGAGGCAGGAAATTTTTCAAAACTTTCTTACCCCGTCTTGGCAAAATTTGACAGTCTTTTTTCTTGTATCCTGCTTGTCCTGTTCAGACATCATGCATTTTGTCAGTGGTCAATGCATGGACAGTTCCTTGCCCAAAGGCTGGTTTTACCAAGAAGAAAACAAGCTCCAAGTAAAGTGTGCTCAGTATTGTCTTGGGAATAGATCAGTGCTACCAGGAGCCATCATGTCTCACTTCAACAGAACCCTAAGTTATTTAAATGCCATATTCTACAGCTCTTTGAAGTGGTTGAAGATTACCTATCTATGCAGAATACAATCTCTATGTATCTAAAGAACCTGATTAGTCTAAGTATGACAAACATGGACGACTATTGACCTATGAATCTTAATACCTATATAACTTAAAGAGTAAGACTTCATATTACAATATTAAACAATCTCTAAACAACTGTGCAACAAATAAGAACAATGACCTCAAAATGTAAACAATGTATAGGTATCTTGATCAGAGGTAGAAATGTATATTGCAATATGATAAATATACCCTAAAATTGTATCAATACACAAAATGTCTTAAGTAGAGGTAGAAGCATGCATACATACAATATGAAAAAATAACTTTACCTAGGTATATAAACATTGTATATGAAAATAGGAACATATTCAATATAATTTAAGCTTGTATCAATATATAAGAATCTATACCAATGTAAATTGCCTATAAATAATAGCTTACAAGTGTTTGCTCTATTACTCACTATTATTATTGTGAGTAAGCTCACACTAATCTATTATCCATCCAATTTCCCTTTTTTTCCCAAAGAGATCCCTGATCCTACATAATTTTCCCCCCAAAACTCCAACCCTATACCAATTACAATCAACCCCTAAATGATATCTCTAACCCTGAGGACAAACTTAGTTGGGAAAGGGGATGTCGGCTTCTAGAATTACTTTCAGCTGTCATGGGGGTGATGTTCTTTCTATGGGATCCTGTAAAAGTAAAATGATGGCTAAGTTCCAAGATTACTGTCTGGTATAATTGCAAATAGTCTCTGAGTATTCAGTAGAGTTTTTCCGGGGTTCCTATTTGAGTTCTGGTCAGAACATTGTAAAAAAGTGCACCATTTCAGCTAACCAAGTTGCAACCCTCTTGAGTAGCTGGTACCCAAAACAGTTCTTATAGTAGCGCTATCAGCATCATGACATCATAACAACCAGGGGGAGCTGTTTTTGTGAGGTCAACTTCAAAGATTACTGCAGGAAAATTCATTGTTCATTGTGGAAAACTTAAACATTATTTATATGGACATATACAGATATATATATATATATATATATATATATATATACTCAATGAAAGGTACGATAGAGACAAAAATAGATATGAAGAAAAGTAAAAATTTTTAAAAATTCTTTCTTCTTTCTGTCCCATACCAGGCAGCTCTTTCCATGAGACAGACACTCTGAATTTTTCTTTTAACAACATGCTTGGATTCAGAGAAGGACAGAGCCATTGTCCAACTCCAAAGCCAGCTCTATATATTTATATATATGTGTGTTTATGTATGTATATGTATATATATAAATGTATATGTTTTGATCACCTGTCCCTACAAGTCATATTCCTTTTTCTTGATTATCCTTATTGGATAGTTATTTTTCTTTCTGTCAGCATCCAAACATCCAAGGTCTCTTGAATTTTTGAAGACATGTATTTTCCTGTAAAGACAAGAGCAGAACCCTGCCCCAACCCTTTATGGTTTCCTTACCACCTATATGTTTGTCACTGTTGTGGATGAGCTATCATTTCTCTTTCTCAAGAGATTTCTCTTTTTCAAACAAATTCTAGAGAAATCTAGACTCAATGTAAAGAAGAACAAGATAAGGAGAAAACAAGGGACACACCTCAGTCCAGAAGCCAAGCAGCCATTAACCAGTCAGACACAGAGACAGCAAGAAAGTAAGAAAAGGTAAAAAGCTCAGAAGCAAAGCATAGATGAAGAGAACCAGGTTAAGTTATAAGAGCTAGCAGTTCCTATCAATAAGTAAAGACCCTGGGGGGGGAGGCAATTTCGCACACCATTTGGCAACTGCAAGTGCAGCAGTGTGATTGGATGCTCTGAGAGCTGTCCAAGAAGCTGAGCCACAAGACTGTAGAATGACAGCAGCAACACACCTTCCATAGTGACGACTATTGCCCTAGCCTTAGCAAGAGTCCATGGAGCAGTTCAAGGGACAACCAGGGCACAGATTAGAGGATGATGAGGTAGAGATAGGGTGGAGAGATGAGACTGAAGATGGACTGGGAGCCATAAAGAGCCAGAGAAGAAAAACTGAAGTTCCTGGTCACTGGAAGAGAGCTCCAGAGACTTTTCAGACCTGTGGGGCCAGGAGACTCAGACATCTCAGGCCTAGGGGCTCTGACACTGGTCACTGTCGGGGCCTCAGCATAGGCTGTTACACTTGTAAAGCTAAGTTCTGCTACATGAGACCTATAGGAGAGCTGACACAGTGGAGACTTCAGTGGGGCTTCACACCTGCCTGTTGCTACTGTTTACTGCTGCCAAACGCCAAAGGATATGAAAGTTGCTGTCTCTATCTATATTATCTACATCTATATCTACTCTATACTATCTATATCACCTATCCATCTATATATCTATCTATCTATCTATCTATCTATCTATCTATCTATCTATCTATCATCTATCTATATCTATAGGTATAGATATGGAAGATTATGTGTGTGTGTGCTAAATGCACAAAAGAATGGAAGAGTATTCTGTGAGAGTCAGAAGGACCAGAGGCAGAGCACTAGCCTATCATGTTGCAAGGCTCTGTGTTAAATCCTCAGCACTGAAAAATATGAGAAAGAAAAGTAGGAAGGAAGGAAGGAAGGAAGGAAGGAAGGAAGGAAGGAAGGAAGGAAGGAAGGAAGGAAGGAAGGAAGGACCAAATCCAGCTGAACGAGCATGGGATCAAACATGACTCTCTGAATGTGGTTCACAATGGGGGCTGAGAAGCCATTGATAAAGGCACTGGGACTTGTTTCTACTGCATGTACTGGCTTTTTGGGACCCTAATCTATTTTGATGCAAAGCTTCCCAGGATGTAGTGGGGAGGGCCTTGGACTTCCCACAGGGCCTGGTTCCCTGCCCTCTTTTAAGGAGGGAGGGGAGGGAGGCGGGTGAGTGGAGGAGCTGGAGGGGAATGGGAGGAGGGGAGGAAGTGTCAATTTTTTAATGGGAAAAAATAAATAAATAAAAAGAAGAAGAATCATTAAAAAATGGAGAAATCATCATGGGAATCAGAAGAAGAACTTGGAGGTGGGGAAGGATGGTGAGACTGAAAGGGATTCGGTGAACAGAGAACACTTGTCCTGAGAAGACAGGATTTGAGGATGCAGACTAAACAGCTAGAACATTATTGCACTTATATATTTAATAATGTAATTATATAGTCACATAGCATGAGCACATATCTCTTCTTGACTAACTTGCAGAATATCCCTCACTGTGCATTCAAACAACAGCTACCAATGCCCTTCAGGAAGATACATGTTCTACATGTTAGGGAGACAGCAAAGAACTAGTCAAGTCTCTACATTCGTCAAACTCAGATTCTAGAGGCTGCTTTTTGTAATTGTCAAGAACCAGAACCCAAAGACTCTCAATAGTGTGTGTAGTGTGAGCCTATTTATAACGTGTGAATATATAACCACGCACTTTATTAAAATGAGAATGTGTGTGCATAGTTATATACAAGGGGAAAGTGAGAGAGCTACCCAAGAATTTTGGGAAAGTAGATAAAATAGTGTCAGCAGTGAGTGGATGGCAGCAGTGGAATAAGCTTTACTTTGTCATCTGTATTTTCTTACCACGGGGGACCATAAACTTGAGCTTATTGTAGCATTTAAAAGTCGTGTATAATGTGCTCAGCCAAGCTACGAGCACTAAAAGCACGAAGCATCCTCACCTGTTTTCTCCATTCCCATCTCCTAAAATGGTTGTCACATTTCTAACTCAAGGGCCCCCTTCCATGTCTTCTATCATGATATCTTCATCTTGAGGGAGTGCTTTTCCTAAAGAACACTACTGGAAATCCAAGCCTTGGGACTCGGAGAAGGCATGATATGTTGGAACTGCAAATGCTCACTGCCTATTTGCTGGGTAGACTGCTAAGAGTGTAGAAAATGTTCAAATAAAGCCGGTTACAAAGTAGCTCATTGATTTTATAATGGCAACAAAAGAACCACAGAGTTCAGAATTCCTTCCTGTGACGATCTTCATTACAAGGTTGAGGCTTAAGTGTTATGTCTCTCCTCCGCCCTACAGTACACTCGCTACTGGCCATGATTTCCCAGTACTCAGCTGGGAGGCTTGGCCGCTGGGTGCATTAGCAGAGCTACGTTCTAGGCAGTGTTCAGGGAAAAGTTTGTTTACCATGGCATCCTTTCTGGCAGACACAGATGTTTCTTTCCACCAAGGCCCCAGTTTGCCGCAGGACCTGCCTTACCTGGCAGGGCTAGTCAGCAGTGGTTGACTTTCCAGAGCTGTGCCTGCTGTCAAAAGGCAGGGTGCGGCGATTTTAACAGATTCACGGTTTTTTTTTTTTTTTTTTTTTTTTTTTTTTTTTTTTTGGTTTTTCGAGACAGGGTTTCTTTGTGGCTGTGGAGCCTGTCCTGGAACTAGCTCTGTAGACCAGGCTGGTCTCGAACTCACAGAGATCCACCTGCCTCTGCCTCCCAAGTGCTGGGATTAAAGGCGTGCGCCACCACCGCCCGGCCAGATTCACGGTTTTGAATGTGATATTTTTTTCAATGACTTTCACTTATTTGCCTTTCTGCTTCCTAGTCTAACCATTCCTGCTTTCTGCTCAATATGAATTGTGAACATTTTAATGGAAATTTTTCAATGTATGCATTTAATTGACAAATCCCTCTCCTGTTTTTTGTGCCCCAATGGGTAACTTGCAATTATGGATCCTGCTGTCATTTTGAGTTAAAACTCAAGCAATTTGCTTGTACCATTTTTTTTAAGATGAAGCTTCAGTAGACATACATATAACTTGAGAAATGATTTTAAAAATAGTGGACAAATGAGAATAAGTTATTTAAACATTAAAATGAAAGCACATACTTAAAATTATGGCAATGGGAGAACCCTAAAGATTTAAATAAAAACTGATTCCTCATCAATAAGCTACTTATGCGGCTGTTGTGTTTGTGACTTAGAATTCCTTGAAGTTTTCTGTTGCTCTTAGGATGGGGTTCAAGTGCATGGGGTCAGTCTATATACATCCAGCATCTCTCCTCTTCCACAGCCCCAGCCCCTCCTTTCTAATTGCAGAATAACTGGTTCTTTTCATTTCCTCCCATCCCTGGGATGTCCATTTGGGATTCTGCCCACTCCCCTCCAGCTATGTAACTTTCACAGTATGTCAGGCCTCAGCTCCTAAGAGACTTTCTCTGAGGAGCCTTCCCAGATCTTAGTCTAGGCCAAGATCCTCTGTGTTGCGTCATCATAAGAGAGTATCGCCTGTTGTGTTCCTATTTCCCCTTTAGCCTTCAAATTGCTCAAGAGGAAAGACGGTGTCTGTTATTGTTTCTGTGGACCTAGCACAGAAACTTGGTGATACTTTGTGCACAATAAATATTTCTTCTTTTTTGGTGTCTTTTAAAAAAAATGTGTGTGGGTGTGTGGGTGTGTTTTCATATCTGAGTACAGGTACCTCCAGAGGCCAGAAGAGGCTGTAAGATTTCTTGGAGCTGGAATTAGAGGTGGTTGTGAGCACCCAATGTCGGTGCCTTGAACCAAACTTGAGTCCTCTATAAGAGCAATACGCACGCTTAACCATGAGCCATCTCTGTAGTGCTCAACACGTATTTCTTAACTGACTGGATTTGTGGGAGCATTTGATGAGACAAAGGAATCACAGTTAGAGATAATTTTAAGGTGCCATGCCATCAGAAGGCTGAGTACCTAGGTTATCCAATCAATGCGGATAGGCAAATGTTGGACATCAGAATGTGTCCATACCACTACACCTGATCTTCTTATATACTGTGTCATAATTGGTGGCACTGGGGCTCAGTGAGCATGAATAACACATACAGAACTCTGAGCTACAGAGGTCTCACCCATCTCTCCCATTATACAACAGGGTGCAGCTGCTTCAAAAATTTGATGTTGTCCTCACAACCATCTGCTAGACTCTTCTGTTGGAACAGATGAGCCCTTAGATTACCTCCATAAGAGGGGAATCAGAGACAGACACTGAAGTGTGCTCCTAGAAAGGAGAGGAGAACAAGGCAGGAAGAAAACACTGGTCTAAGAATCCAGACGTCTGTGGTTCGATCTCCTTCTTGTTACTACCTGACTATTTTCACCCTACATGAGTCACCTGGACTCCAAGAACAGTAACTTTCTCAGCTGTGCGCTGAGTGAACGTGACTGGATAATTTCTTAGAGAGCCTTCAGCTCTCACTTCTACTATGACAATCTTAGCCAGTATACGGTTTTATGGTAGCATGACGATTGCTGCTCTGAGGCTCAGAAGGCTCATATGTGATAGCTCATCTCTCAGGGCTCACCTGAAACTGCATATTGAGTGAAGACAGAAAACATAATTTCATACCACCCGCTTATTGATGTTTTGTGCGCATGCGTAGGTAACTAAATAAGAGCTGAGAGTTGGGGAGGATTAAGAAGAATGGCATACAGGGAACACGCCGCCTCCTCATGACATGTCTGCTGTTATCTTTCCAGTGAGCCCAAGTGAATGTCCCCTCTCCTGCACACCCTTCTCCTGTGCACTCTTTCTAATGGACGCTTACTTTCAGAAGGTTGTTTGTAGTTCTGCCTCTCTTGAAATTACTTCGTGTAGTTAAGCAATTAGCAATCAGATCTCACGTCTTATTGCTGTGCAGGCAAATCCGAAACATAAAAATGCAAATTGTGGGAAATTAAAATAGATTTGAGATTGTTTGCACATAACTTGATCTTCGTGAACAATTAAAATGTAGCAGATTGTGATGATCTTTGAAGGAACCAAAGTAAATAAAATAATTATATTACCTATGCGTGAGTTTAGAGAAAGAAGAGGAAAACTGTCGTTCTGAAGTTTCCAAAGATAACCAAGGTTAACTTTGATGTGACTAATGACAAGAACACTACTGAGTAATTTAAATATGCATAACTTTCAAACCTTGGCATTCTAACAGGTTTTATATTAGTGACTGCTTGAAGATTCCCTTAGAACCCCACGTTGTGAAGGGAGAAACAGAAAAGAATTGAAAATGCACAAACAGTCTGGACATAAGAATTCGTTCAGGGTTAAAGCAGTTAGGCATTTTCAAATGATGGAAAGTGATGTAGAAAATGAGAATATTTATTTTTATCCTGTTTACCTTCTGTGTGTGTACTTGAAATGGCATTACTAGTCAAGAAATTCATTTCTTTTCTGATACCATCTGCCTTAGTCGATTTAGGTAAGTCTCTTTCAGTCATTCTGGGAGAATCACTGATGTGTGTGGAATTATTTTATAAAAGGGTGAACTTTAGAAAAGCGATGAACACAAGCCATCAGGGATGGCACTGTAACTTATAGCCTTATTGCAAATTAAACAAATTTTGAAAGTAGATGCCCTCATTTTACAGAAAGCAAATGATTTTATTTCTTTCTGTATTGAGAGGGATGTCTGTCCTAGAGAGCACTGATGATTGGCCCTGAGCTGTGAGGACCAGTTCAGCAAAGTGGAGAACAGCCCGTTCTAAGGGCTGAGTCAAAGCCGCCAGCGTATTGGGATATCTCCTGGACATGACCTCATTTGTCTTCTTCTCGAAATGATGAACAGCAGTTACAGTTTAGAGTTCTAAGCACCTTTCTCCAGCGAATTTAATTACAACTGAGAAACTGGGATTTTTCTATCATAAAATCATGTGCTTGATTTGTCTCAATGACACTATAAAAGTATGTGCCACCTGTGGACTAGACTATGTCATCTGTGAATCTCACATTGTTGCAAGGAATGAGGGGGTTTCCAGGTTAATTCTAGAGAGAACTACGACATGGGTTTGACAGCATCACTACCACGGGTTAGGAAACAGGCCTCATTTTGAGACTGAGCTCTGCTGTGATCTGAATGACCAATGAGTGTGTTGAACCCCTTATCCCCAAAACGACATCCTAGAAGAGACAGGGCTCTTAGAGAGTTACTAATTCATGGAGGTGCCATCCTAAAGAATGACAGAAGCGTATTAACAAAGAAGGGCACACAGCAAGCTTGTCCCTCTTACCATGTGTTAGGGGCTGCAAACCCCTGGCCCCTTGACTTTCTTTGCCCGCCTTCAGACCCTTTGCCTGTCTGAGTGAACGGAGTGAACAACTTGTTTTCTTGTGCCTGCAGCTGCTCTGAGCACGAGACCCTCATGAGTTCCTGATGGCAGGGGAGTGGTTTCAGGTGGGTTTCACAGCAGAAAATCCCAGGAGCTGGGGTGTGGCTATCAGTTAAGGGTCCCTATATATGCTTCCCTGGAGCACAATAAAGTTGGCATTCTTGTGTCAAGGATGACCTGTGTTCCCGTGTCTCCGTCTGTGTGTGTGTGTGTGTGTGTGTTTAAATCTCCAGCCTAGTTCCCGGCTCACGTACCGTCCTACAACCAGGTGCCTAGCATGAAGGAAAAAAAAGGGGTGGGGGATTAACTGGTTTGATGGGATGATTGATATTTGTAAATAACTGTTTTTAAAAAATTGTATTGATACTGTTTCTTATATATTAGTATATTATATATTAAGTATAAATGTTCCTACCTCTATTTTTGTATAAGAGTGTGCTTATAACTTTGTCTATATTGTATTGATACATCTACCATATTACAATGTACATTTCTATCTCTGATACCATTTATATAATAACATTGTTTACATTTGATATGTAATAGCATTGTTTACAGTTGAAGATCATTGTCTTCATATATTACATAGTTGTTTATTCTCTTAGTCTTCAAGTTAGATAGATATTAAAAATTATATGTTTGTCATATTTATTTTTAGGTTAATCAGGTTTTTTAAATACATAGAGATTATATTTAATATAGATAATATGATCTTCAACCTCTTCAAAAAACTGTAAAAAAATGGCCTTTAATCTAACCTAAAATTCTGTACCAACAAAACACAATTACTCCTAACAACACCACTCTACTCCCGAAAAAACGTTGAGCACCAGAGACACTCCACTGGGAGCTTGTCTTCTTGACAGAACTGGCCTTTGGGTTAAAAAAAGCCCATACCTCAACTACTAACAAAGATACAAAATATCCCAAAGTGGATAAAACAGGATTGTCTTATCTTGCCAAGACAGGGCAAAATAGTTCTAAAAAAGTTCCTTGCCTTTAATAATGGTATGTCAGTTATGTTAGGCCTTAGTCAAAGTTGGTTGACTCAACATTACAAACGAGACTTTGAGTGATTGCCCAGGTAGTCAGTTGTCTCTGTCAATTGTTACACATTTTGGATATCTCTCGTTTGTTAGGTAATATTAATTCCCTTCTCAGATCTTTGACGGAGTTAAAGATTATTGTAGTTACTCTCTACATTATTTAGATTCTTTGATATAAAACGTTTAGTATATTTATTATTTGTTCCTATTGTATATAGTTGTATACAATGGTTTGGCTCTATTTTATTTAGACAAAAAGGGGAGATGTAGGGGAGACCCAGCCAATCACCTTGCTAGCAGGGGGTGGGGTCCCCCGAGGATATTTTTTATTTATAAGGATTGCGGGCGTGCTCCCAGCCGCCCCTTCTGCTTTCCTGTTTCGGTTCTGTGAGTCTTTCCCTAATTAAAGCTAAATATTTTATTATAATTTCCGTCTTCCGTTCATTTACGCCGCGACATCTGATTCCTAACTTGTCATCCTCCAGAACCAAGAGAGAGAAGATTGTTTGTTTTGTGTATTAAAACCCTGCCCAGCCTTTGGTGTTCTTTTATCACAGCAGCCAGAGCTGGCTAAGAGGAACTAAGAGCAGATGTCAAAAGTGAATTCTCTGGAATTCAGGCTGAGCTTGAGGGACCAGCTGAAGCCTGCTGAGGATGGAGAAAGAAATAATCCCGAACAAGAGGGGTTTCTTAGGTGCGGGAGGGGTGGCACTGAGGGCTGATCAATAAGGCCACAAGAGGAGTGCATACAGGGGGTTGTGGGTAGTAGGAAGGCCACAAGGAAGGTTACTGTGGTCACAGATGTGAGGGCAGAGTTTGAGGAGCCGACAGAAGTCAGGCTGGCGACAATTACTGAGTACGTTTGCCTGGCTACGGAAAGTGCGTTCCTGAAAGGCTGTGTGAAGATTGACTCGTCCCAAACTACAAGCATGCTTAGCAGTTACTCCAAAGGGAACGGATGTCTGTCAGGGAAAGGGCACTTGGGTAACTCAAATACTAGTTCTCTGAATTAGTTCTTTTGCAATTCAAGATTTATGTTTAATCAAATTTTCTCAGGGCCAAGGAAAACTGAATGAAACTGTTGGAAGAAAAACACCCAATTGTTTTAGTTTGGGGTGTGGCAACAGTGAAATACAGACTGTTCCCAACTGAAAGAGGCCCTTACCTGTACCTAACCCAACTCCTCACTCTCCAGATGGGCGAAACAAAGAGTACGCAGCATCCTGTCTGTTAACTGAAGGGCAGCCAGGGGTGGGTCCCTCAGTCCTCCCCAACTCGAGGCTCTCTCTCTGCGTGGACTTTGCAGTGACCCGTGTGTTATGTGCAGAGAGGCACGCACCTCCACACCCCTCTCATTCTTCTCGGGAGCCTTCCAGCTCCAGACGTCCGCAATGGTGCATCAGCCCCGTGACTCCTGCTTCCCAAGACTGGCCTAAAAGAATTCATTTTAAGACTCTGAGGCAGGAAAAAATTGTTATTTGTTTCCCAACGTCCAGGGACTATAGTAATATATCTTACAGAAGGAGACAGATAAAGCTAAGAGGAAAAAAAAAATATGTCCCCCAAAGCAATAAACCTTTAAAAGTGACTATAGGAAAAAACACCACAGCCCAGTTTCTCTGCAGTTCTTCCTGAGTTTGTCAAGAATGAGACCTTAAACTGGTCCAAGTTTCATAGACACCAGGAAACCACAAGTAAGATATGTTTGAAGATGCTGTAGTCTCCAACAACACGTGACTTTGCTCTGGCTTTCTCTTCTCTGCACACCACCTAGCTTTGCTTCTTATTTCTCCTCAGAGATCCACAGGAGTCTCTGGTGTTCCAGAAATGAGCCCTTGTTTGTAACTGCAGAGAAGGCATCGCGTGAGGATTCAGAGGGAGGAATGGAGGGAGGAGCCGGTGTGGATAACTCCCAAGCACGTCTTTATTCTCTGTAAACACCATAATGCCCAACCATAAATTATGGCTCAGATTTTAATATCAGAGTTTGAAAATGATTTTATCCTAAACAGTAACCTTGTACCACTTGTTTTTTCTTTATAAATATAATATTTTTATTTATTCTTTGGATATCTCATTTTGGCATACAATATATTTTGATAATTTCCACCCCTGATTCCCATCAACTCTGCTCATACCCTTCTACCACATCCTCCTCCCAACTTTGTGTCCTCTCTTTAAAAATAAAATACACCCTATCCAATTAGTACTGCCCGTGTGCACATGGGTATAAGGTATCCACAGAGCATGAACAACCTACTCTGGCCTTACAGCTCCCTTCTGTGACTCCTCCACAGAAGACATCAGTTGCCAATAGCTCTGCTGCTAGGGGTAGGGCTTCATGAGGCCCTCCCTCCTCCTTACTGGAATGCTGACTGGCTTGATATTACTCAGCCCTTGCGTAGACAGTCCCAGCTGCTGTGAATACATGAGCACAATCGCACATCATATCCAGGAGACACTGTTTCAAGGCAGTCATTCTTGACCTTTGGCTTCTATTGGTTTTTCTGCCCCATCGTCCACGATGTTCCTTTGTAGGAAGACTGCTCCTTCATTTCCTGGTCACCCAGACCTGAATAATCACACAGAAACTACATTAATCACAACACTGTTTGGCTGATGACTCAGGTGTATTTCTACTAACTCTTACATCTTAAATTAGCCCATTTCTATTAATCTGTGTATCGCCATGAGGCTGTGGCTTACTGGTAAAGGTTCTGGGCATCTTTCTCCTTCAGCAGTTACATGGCTGTTGTCCATCTACTCTTGGGCATGTTGTTTGTTTTCCCAGTGAGACTCCCTTGGAGAAAACTAATTTTTGATTTGCAAATGATAATCAATTGGAGATAGCTTCTGGGTTAAGGAAGGGGGCATGTGTCCACTTTCAGCTCTAGGACACCATCTGGTGCAGACCCATGCAGGTCCTGGGCAAGCTGCCTCTGTCTCTGTGAGTTCGTATGTGTATGAGTCCTGGTGATTTAAAGGTCTTTTATTCCTTGGTGTTATCCATGCCCTCTAGCTCTTATACTCTTTCTTCCTCCTCTTCCATAGGGTTCCCTAAACCCTAAGGGGAAGGATTTGATGGAGACTTCTTATCTAGGGCTGAATGTTCCAGTATCTCTCATTCTCTGCATATTTTCTGGCTGTGGATCTCTATTTGTTTCATCTGCTGCAAAGCTAAACTTCTCTGATGACGGCTGAGCAAGGTACTGGTCAACTAGTATAGTAGAATGTCATTAGCAGCCATTTTATTACTATGTCCCTTTATCAGAACAATAACATTTGGTTTTCCCTGGGTCACTGGCCTATCTAGTCTCAGGTGCCCGGCCACCAAAGCAGTGTGAGGTATGAGTTTCATCTCATGGACTGGCCTTAAATCATATGGAGTTCGAGACCCCTGGGAAAGGCTACCAGACTCAGATTGTAATTAGTCAAATTTATTAAACTGCTAATGGGTCTGCAATCTCCAGCTCAGATCAAAGACTGCGCACAGAAGCAGGTAAGGGCAGGACTTTTAAAGGCAAACAAGGGCTGTTCTGCTCCACCAAGATTAGATAGACTTTAAAATAGTCCTTGACTGTCAGCATAAGCAATTTACAGAAGCAAAGAAAAACAGCAGTTAGTCATTTCATAACAAAACAGCTAGTCATGGATGTATATTTCTGGGTGGGGGCCAACGAGTCAGAGTTCTGGAAAACTTGTCTTCCAGGAACATGAGTCAGAGACAAACAACTATTAGATACCAAAATGGATGCCTAGTGATGTGGGATGTCATTCTGTACATGTGTCACTCTTATTGGTTAATGAACAAAGCTGTTTTGACCTATGGCAGGGCAGAATATATCCAGGCTGGAAGAGATATGGAGAGAGTAGACAGAGTCAAGCAGATGCCATGTTGCTGCTGAGGAAGGAAGACACCAGAACCTTACCCGGTAAGCCACAACCACATGGCAATACATACTTTAATAGAAATGGCTTAATTCAAGATGTAAGAGCTAGCTAGAAATACACCTGAGTCATTGCCAAGCAGTGTTGTAATTAATATAGTTTTGTGTGACTATTTGGGTCTGGGTGGCTGGGAACAAAATAATGGTATCTACTTACAGCCTAGCACAAATATGGGGTTTCTTTAGTCATTACAAATCCAATCAGATACTGGTTGGTTACCACCATAAGCTTTGTACCACTATTGCACCAGTGATTCTTGCAAGCAAGTCACCAATGTAGATCGAAGGGTTTGTAGCTGGGTTGGTTACCTTTCTCCTTTACTACTGAACAAAGCCATATTTAGTCGCTTTTTTTCCTATCTAGTTCTTCTATTTGTTTGTTTGTTTGTGTTTGTGTATATACATGCTTGTGTGCCACAACACAAGTATGGAGGTCAGAGTGCATTGAGTAGGTTCTCTCCAACATGTGGGTTTCAGGGATCAAACTCAGATTGTCAGACTTGTCAGCAGGCATCCTTACTTTGCTTCTCAGCCCAACCTTTCCTATTTTCCTGTCTTTATTGTTTTAAAGTGGATCTCACAATCTATCTCAAACTGGGCTCAAATGTAACAATCCTCCTGCCTCAGCCTTCAGAGTGTTGGAATTATAGGAGTACACTACAATACCTGGTTTTGTTTTTCTTAAAAAAATGTTAAGAACTCTAGTTCATTTTGAATAATGGTCTTCATCCTTCTAAGGCTTAAAGATCTGTTTGGAAAGGTTTAGAGTAAGCTTTCTCACAACTGATTTGTCTTTTCCTTAAGCAACGCCATTTCTGAGGCTTCAGTGGATGACCTAAGCTCTCGTCTGTTTTGGCTGATTGTTATAGCAGCATCTCTAGACTCTTTGAGCTATAGAAATTGTCCAGTTTGCCCCTCAGTCATTCTTTGCTTGACATAAAGAAATTTCACCTTGTTGTAACAGTACATGACCTAGGTCTGCTTGCTGTGCAGTAGAAGGCAATTAGTTGAAAGGCAAGGTTCTGGCTGCAAGGTGGTGGACCACAGGGCCATTCTGTGGGAATGCTGACTTAGGACTGAGTTACTAGAAGACAGTTGATTGTACCCTGGTGAGAGCCTTCTTGAAGGTAGAGATTTGTATTCAAATGGCTAGCACACATTTGATTTTGACCACTTAGTCACAAGATGTGGTTTCTAGTTCTGCAAATCTTAAGGAGGAGGATCACTATTTCCTCTGTCTATTCTTGTCCTTGTTTACTTTGCCCATGTGCAGCTCCTGATGTATTGCACAATGAACAGGCTAGAGTGGGTAGCTGTCCAGAGGACCTGTCGCTGATCAACAAACTTGCGTAAGGAAAGCAAACAGATCACACCTCTTTATTGTGAAAGACAAGCATCTGCGTCTGTGAAATTCATTCAGAAACGGGCAGAAGATGAGCTCTTAACCCATTTTGTACTACTCATGAGTTTTCTCATGTTTCAAGAGCCATCTGTGAAGGGCCACTCACAACTTTTCTTGTTTTTTTGTACACTGAGATACACTTAAAGAATTATCCATCAGGAAAATGCAAATCAAAATGACTCTGAAATGCCATCTTACACCTGTCAGAATGGCTAAGATCAAAAGCACTAATGACAACTTATATGGACAGGTTGTGGAGTGAGGGGAACACGTCTCCACTGCTGGTGGGAGTGTAAACTTGTACAGTCACTTTGGAAATTGGTGTGGCAATTTCTTAAAAATTAAGAATCAGTATACCTCAAGACCCAGCTATACCAATTTGGGGCATATATCCAAACGATGTGCAATCATCACAAGGACATCTGTTCAACTATGTTCATAGCAGTAGCATTATTCATAATAGCTAGAACCAGAAACAACCTAGATGCCCCTCAACCAAAGAATGGATAAAGAAAATGTGGCACATTTACACAATGGAGTACTATTCAGTTGTAAAAAAAACAATGATATCATGAAATTTGAAGGTAAATTAATGTACTAGAAAAAATCATCCTGTTGAGATAACTCAGGCCCAGAAAGACAAACATGGTATGTTCTCACTCATAAGTGGATATTAGCTGTAAAGGATAGCAATGCTACAATCCACAGCCCCAGAATGACAAAGTAAAAAGAAGGGTCCAAAGAGGGACACATGGATTTCCCTTAGAGGGGGAAATAGAAGATATCTCCTAGAAAACTGGGAGCTGGGTGCATGAGGATGGGGGGAGATGGGAACATGAGGGGTTGGCTTAGAAGGAGTTGGGGTAGAAAATAGAGAGAGAGAGAAATGAAAGAGATAACTTGATGGAGGGGGTCAGGAAGAAACCTGGTACCAGGGAAACTCCCAGGAACCCACAAGCATGATTCCAGCTGTTTCTGCAGTGTGAAGATCTGCTCTGCTGAAGGAGAGAAGTTGTGAGAAACTATTCTTCAGTCCGTGGACCCCTTCCTGGCATTCATGGTTTTTCTTAGAATGGAACAACACATAAAGGAAAAACCACGAAATGTAAAAAAAATAAATAAATAAAAATAAAAATAAAAAATAGTGCTGTATCTTATAAACTGTGGACTTTTCAATTCCTTTAGAGTGTACTACATCCTCAATCCACAAGCAAAAATTAAGTCTAAACAGTTTCTGCTATCAGTGGTGAGAGACTGGATACAGATGGCAATGATGACAGCTCTCCGGAACCAGAGACCAATCTGACCAGCCCTTCCCCTGGGGGTTCAGGCAAAGCACCTCATAAAGATCCACCCAAAGGGTTGTCAGGTGACCTGAAGCAGCGTGAACCCAAGAGAAATCACAAAGCCACACGGGCACTGGGAGTCTGAACAGTATGCTACTGGATGGCTGGTAGCACATCAGCGAAAACCTCGGGGAGGGAACTACAAAATTACAAATAGGCACAAACACACAGCTTACCAGGACCTGCCTGTGGGATACTTCTAAGGCAGGTCTGAGAGGAAGGTGTGTAACTGTGAGTGCTTGTGTTAAAATGTTAGTGATATATCAAATAAATAACCTACTGTGCACTTCAAGGTCTAGAAAAAAACAGAAGACAAACACCAAAGCAGTTGATAGAAAGAAATAACAAAGATCAGGACCAAGTCACCACAGAGCCATAGAAATCAGTGAAATGGAATCTAGAAGAACAATACATAGATCAATCCGAGCCTTCGTTCCTAGAAAAAGCAAACAAGGATTGCAAGTCCCTGACCAATATGAACAAAAGAGACAAAGGGCCAATCTGTAAAGTTTGATATGAAAAGGGAGATGTCACAACAGGTTCCCACAAAATTCAGAGGGCCACTAGAGAGGAATATGTTAAAAGCTCATAAAAAGTTTTTTAAAAACCTGGAAAATAAAAGACAAAAAAGATATTCGAAGACTCTTAAAACTTCTTTAAGATTTCATCACAATGAAATCTCACTGTCATTAAGAAAACAAATACTAGCCCAAAGGTGAGGAAAGAGATGTACACACTCTCATCAGGGTGTCAACTAGTCTAAATGCTCTAGACATCAGTCTGGAGGTCCTCCAAAGGCTAGGGACAGAGATGACCTATGCACCCAGCTACACCACGCCTGGATTCTAAGCCAGCATCCCACAGGGGCACTTACATATCCGTGCGTGTGCGTGTGCGTGTGCGTGTGTGTGTGTGTGTGTAGGATAAAGGTAGAAAAGGGACTATGGAAAAGGAAGAAGAGCAAAGGGGGAGGGGCAGGGAAACCGAAGCGGAGGATGGAACAAGAAAGCAGAAGGTGAGACTGTGGAAGGCAGAAGGGAACCAGGAAGACAAGAGAGGTGAATGGCAGAGACAGTAACAAGAATACAACATAGTAATTTGTGCACGAAAATGTGACAAGGTAACATGTCATTGCGTGCTGACCAAAAAATAAAATGAAATGAAAATAAACCAGGTATTTAGAATATTTTGTCGAGTTACAAGTCATGGTGAGAATATATGTTTATTGTTATAACAGCCCAATTACTTATGGCAGCAGGCAGCAGAATTTCCACCATTAGATGTTTGACAATTGTGCAATCCTTCCCCAGTTGTGGTTGAGAGCTTATTTTAGCTACGAGCCCCAGCCACGGATCTCTGCTGAGACGTGTGGGCAAACGAGGCCCCGCCTGGGTCCCTCGCTGTACAGCAACAGAGCGTGCAAGCACATAAATTTATTGGGAGCACATGGGCAGCGGTGCCTCTTGGCTGAGAGCTGATGCTCAGCACTGACTCAGCAGACCCAAAACTGAAACACAGGCTTGTGACTTCCACCGTCCGAGCTCCAGCCGGTGCTCCTTTCTGTCTCTTGTCTTGTGGTCCTGAGTCAGAATACTGCAAGCTGTCTTCGTCTATATGCTGGAAGACTTTGGGTGATGACTGCAGACAGTTACTGCTTTGAAGTGTTGGGAGTATTTGAACACTAGAAGTTGTGAGAAAATGCAAGGCAAATTAATTAGCATTCCAAATTCTTCCTGCTGAGGACCTGGAATATAATAAATATTTACTGATCATTAATCATTCATTAATAGTGTCAAAAAATTATTTCTTTTTAAATTTAGCTTTTTATGTGTATGCATGTTTTGCCTGCATTCATGTATTATGTGTCTGTGTGTATATGTATGTATGGTAAGGAGAAGGCATTGAGTCCCCTGGAACTGTAGTTACAGATGGGTTGTGCATCACCATGTGTGTGCTGGGAACCAAACACTGGTCCTCTGCAAGAGCAGCAAGTGATCTTAATTCTTAGCCCATCTCTCTAGTCCCCAAATGTTTACTTTCTTGCTTCTCTTGTTTCAATTTGTTTTCCCTAAGCTGCCTATAAAATTACTGTAGTGTTAAAAAAAAAAATTACTGTAGTGTTTGTAATAGTTCAACATAGCAGCTGGAGGATGCTTGGGAATATTTTAATAATTCCCATTGTGTTTGTATGCATGCAAATGCAGTCATAACATGAAAATAATGTCATGCACCCTTTACGTCATCAATGAGCTAGGTGCTGAGTCCCAGAATTATGAGTAATTTAGGGTTAAAAATATTTCTGTATTTATTAAGACAATGAATTTATATAAAGGCAAATTGTTATAATTCCAGAATCATTTCAACACTTTAATATTTTATATTGATGTTATATGTATACTGACTTAATCTTCATATATAATTTTAATATCTCTGAAAAATAAAACTTCAGAAACTGAAAAATATTTCAAATTTAAAGTTTAATTTTAATAATTAATAATATATATTCAGATCTGTATAATTAAATGTTTGGTTAATATTTTTAAATAATTTATAGTGGGCACAGATTGAGACCATGAAAAATACAGAAAATAAGGAAATGTAGTATAGTCTGTATGTGTACACATTTATGTATGTGTGTGTGTGTATGTGTGTATGTGTGTGTGTGTTGCTGGGGGCTGAGCAAATCTGTCAAGGCAGGAGTATTTGTCAAGGAGAATTGCCCTGATTTGTGACTGAACCTGAAGAAACAATTTCAAAGAAAGGACTTGATTTGGGTTCCCAGTTTCAGAGGCATCCATCTTTGGCCAGCTCAGCCATTTCTAGTGACATCCTGTAGATCATTATAACATGGTAGAGCTATGTGCTGGGGAGAAGAGGGAGGGGCAAGGAAGGAGGGATAGAAGGAGGGAGAGAAAGAGAGGAGACAAGGTTTGTTTTTCCTAGACATGCCCCAGTGTCTGGTTATGCACCTCCTCAGCCAGGTGCCACCTCCCAAGAATACTATGCCGTTACATCATGCTATGAACCCACCAAGGGATTGATCTATTATTCAGGTCAGGGTCCTCGAGAACAAACCAGGTCTCAGCGATTGGATTTAACAGATAGGGATCAAGCTGCTAACATATAAGCCTTTGAGGGGTGTACTTTATATACAAACCATAACTGTTTCTGTCTAACTGTGTGTGTTCTCATATTGGGCAGACAAAGTAAGGACTATAGGAAGACTGATTTGAGAATGTTTATTTCCTGGACTGCTAATTATTCCTCTGCAAGAGGGATTCCTGTGACAGAGGCTGAAGGCAGGGAGGCTTGACTTTGAGACAAGACTCTAGCCAGCAAAAGACTTAGGCCCAAGCAGAATCACTAAAGCAGATGTCAGTCCCTAGGTGGATGTCAGAGTCTGTAATGGGGCTGGTTGGATTATGAGTGTGTGTGTGTGTGTGTGTGTGTGTGTGTGTGTGTGTGGAGGGGGGGGGCAGGTATGATTCACCTGTCCTATTTCCTGCCCAAAGGCCTCAGGACTACACCCACAACAAGTGGTGTACACCACAACCTCACCCAGAGCTGCCTGTAGTCACTCCTAGCATATCTCCTACACAAGCCAGACTGATTCAGGCTGAGCTAGTGGGAAACATCATTGACTCCTTCTCAACAGGGTAGGAGACAAAAAATAATCGAGATATTTTTATCTGTCCCATGTGATTAAGAATAGTCTTCGCAGTGCTGTTTCATAAACAGTTTAGTCATAAGCACCTCACTAGGCATGTCTCCCAGGGCAGAATTTATGGTCGCCTGTGATAGGTTTTGCTGGGTTACTTTGGCTGAATCAAGATTTATGTGGTGTTGTCTTCATGCCAATCGCTGAACTAGGCACTGGACGAACTTTAGGAAGGAGACACTGGCTATGAGTTTTTAATGGACTGCTTCAGCTGTGTGAGGAAATTGTGTCTGTGAAAAACAGCCACAGAAACAAATCAGAGAAGCTGAAAAGGAGCCGGGGTCATTCATTTAGCTAGAAGAGAGTGCATCTCTCTTACCTAAGCCATCATCCCAGTGAACCTCCGGTTGATTACTGCCTGCTCCACAGTGAAATGTTGCTGCCGGTTACAAATGAGCCAAGGAGCCGGGACTGCAGGAAGGATGATCTGTGCTGCGTTCTTGCTCCCTCCCCCATCCTCTAGGCGAGTGATTGCAACCTCGGCTGCCCGGTACCAACATGAGGACAGCTCTTAACAATATTGTTGCCCGAATCCACTCAAGCCCAGTAAGTGACATTGTCTTGGACACAGAACGCGGGCGCATTCCAGTTGTTAAAGCTTCCCAGATGACTGTGATGTGTTGCCAGGGCTGGCATTTGCTAAACTGGCTAGCGAGAAATTGGTTGCATAGTAATTGCTCAGCAAACATCCAATAAACCAAATGTGGAGCGAGTTATTTTTGCAGGTGCCATTCCGAGAGAAAAGCAATGAGGGCTGCGCCCTCACAATTGCTGAGCTGCAGGTAGAACCATTTGTCTAACAGCACGGCTGTACTGCTGTGAAATGGTGCATGTTTGGAGCACGGTTGTGGGCGGTTTCCATCTCTGTTGGGGAGCAGTGGGGCAGCACTGTGGCTAAGGCTTCCTTTTCCAGTTTCAGCTCCAGGGTTGTGATGAAATCACCAGTGTTTTAAAGCTGTGCTGCATTGTTGCCTTTAGCAGAACAAATAGCCTCTGTTCAGATTCTCTCGTTTGTCTAAGATGCAGCTTCCTTTGGTACCTGGGGGAAAGCGTGACTGGCAGGCCCTGGCAAAGGAATAAGAACGGCTGTTCTCAGTAGACTAAATGCACTCTAGATCACTCCGTTTTTCAGCTTTACATTCTTTGCCAAAATATGGGTCTGGAGTTAAGGTTAAAATATAAACAAGTTGCTGGGCAGTGGTGGTGCATGCTTTTAATCCCAGCACTCAGGAGACAGAGGCAGGGGGATCTTTGTGAGTTTGGGGCCAGCCTGGTCTACAAAGAGAGTTCCAGCATAGCCAGGGTAAACAGAGAAACCCTGTCTTGGAAAACTAATGTGTGTGAATGTGTGTGTGTGTGTGTGTGTAAATAGATTTACACAAGTTAGATAAGCTACCTTATCAAAATATTTACAATGAATTTTAAAAAAAGGTGGATAGATAGGTGAATGACCAAGTAATGACTTAAACCCTGTGGCTGCCCCATTGGCTCTGTAATAACAAACATACAAGGTGAAGCCTAGTACACGAGCGACAGGGTCACAGAGACTAACACCAAGGTTCCTGGGACAGGCGAGAAGGCCAAACAGTGTGGGGAAGGGCTGGAGTCACTGAAAAGAGGCCCGAGGGACCGATATGTAGAGTAGTGATTGTGAGCCCTAAGTTTCCATAGCGACCCTGGAATGTCACAGATGCCAGGAATGTGTACTGAGGAAAACTGCAGACCAAGAGTGGAACTGGCCCTAGAGAAAAGCCACATGTGACACAGAAGGCTGACCTATAGAGGCAGGGTTCCACAAATGTTGTAGAGACAGATGATGCCACTATGTTTCCCAGATGCTGGGTGACGAGCTAGAAGGTTTGGTGTTCATCTTGCCGAGTTTCAACCTTGTTTTGGTGCAGTATTTCCTTCCTATTTTTCTCTTCCTTTGGGAGTGGGAGTGTTGGTGTCACTATGTATTGGAAATATGTAACTTAAAAAGGATTTCACGGAGGCTCACAGTGAAGAGATTGCGTTAAAACATTGGTCTCTTGAACAATGCTGTAACTGTTAAGAGTTTGGAGCTGAGTGTATTTTCTTTATGAGGAAGTCATGAGACTGTGAAGGCCAGAAGGTAGAGCATTACGGCTTGAGTGTGAAGTGTCCCCCGTGGGCTCGTGTGTTTGAATACTTGGTTCCCACATGATGACCCTGTTTGCAGAGCTTATGAAACCTTTTGAACATGGTTCTCTACTGATAGATGGTGATGACTGGTAGTGGGCCTTGGGGATCATAACCAGGCCCCCTTCTGACCCAAGGACTCTACTTCCTGATCAGTGCTATGTGAGAAGCCACCACTGCAGCTCCTTCCACGCAAGCTCCCACCATGAAAGCCCCCACCACTGCAAGCTCACGCCAAGCAAGCTTCCTCCATGCAAGCCCCCACCATTGCAAGCTCCCTCCATGCAAGCTCCCACCATGCAAGCCCCCACCACTGCAGCTCCCTCCACGCAAGCTCCCACCATGAAAGCCCCCACCACTGCAAGCTCACGCCAAGCAAGCTTCCTCCATGCAAGCCCCCACCATTGCAAGCTCCCTCCATGCAAGTTCCCACCATGCAAGCCCCCACCACTGCAAGCTCACTCCAAGCAAGCTCCCTCCATGCATGTTCCCACCTTGCAAACTCCCTCCACTATAAGCTCCCACTACTGCAAGCCCCTACAACCTCAAAGCTGCCCAGTCTAGTTGCCATGTAGTTCCGGCCATAATTGTGTGAACCCTCTGAAATTATCATGCTTCTTGGTCTCCCTTGTTATATGTTTAAAACTCCCATGGCTCAAAGGTTGTGGCTTTTCCATACAGTATGTGACCACCACCATTTTGACTGAGATCAGGTGACATTACCTCCATCTTAACTGAGAGCCAGGTCACCAAGTCCCACCATCTTTACTGAGGTATACCCTGCCTGGTCCCCCAGTTTACTTATGTTTTTGTCTCTAAATTCCTCTTGTTGACTCTATTGTGTTTTTTGTGCAGTGGCATGTCTTTGGTAGGGCCCACCAAGAGTATCCACTTGGCCCAATTCCTGCTTACTTTGTGTATGTGCACACATGTAACTTAAATGCACCTATGTTTAACTGTTAAATGTTATAATTGTCTGTTAATTTTTTTTCATTCCAGACTACAAAGCAATAAGCCTCATGTTTTAAATTGGTACGTACTTTTAAGTATCTTAATCCAATCCTGCTTTAAAATATATTAAGCTATTCTCTACTATTGTCAGTTCTGCCATTAATCTTCTATTGCAAGCAGTTTTTTCTTCTTTCTGTCTTTTTACGAGCGTAAATCTTACCTGTTAAGTTGAAAGCCAGTACAGTCAAGCTCATACCAGCTTTCCATGCAGATTCTATACTGTAGTTATACCTGATAAACAGCCCTCAACTGCTCAGACATCTGGGAAATATGGCATTTAAACATTTAATTATTAAAAAAAAACCTTTCAAAACAAAAAGACAGGTTGGCTCCTAACAGCAACACTCTATTTCCTCCAAAGAAGACAGAAGACAAACGGGCACAGAACAATGCCCATCCGCAATTCATTTCAACTGCCAAGCGCTGACCACTGGGAAAAACTGCCTTTCATCTAAACTAAAGATCTCCAAAGAGTAGACAGAATCTCTGGAATTGACAGCCTAGCTTCTCAGGTCAAAGTAGGTTTGTCTTCCTATAGATTTCTTAGCCTACAGGATCTTCTGGAGCCTGGAAGGCTCTGTGTTAAACAGCAAAAGAAAAATACAACCTCAGTGACCATGGAGGACCCTGAGGAGTAGCTCTAGATGCCAACCAAGTAAGTCTCTGTCATTTTTTTAATCAATAACTCAAGTAAAATGTTATCCTTCTCAAAGATCTCTGACGCAGTTTGACAGCTGAGAGGATTTGTCATTTAAAAGGACAGCCTTGTCAAAGAAATTTCAAAACGTGCAAATTAACAAAATTCTCTCTCATGCTGCCTTTCATAGTCTTAAAGATACTTTTCATTATGCAAAAACATCTGTCACAGCCATTCTAATACAAATATGCTACTGTTTAAAACTTACGTTTTCACAAACCCAAAAAATTCTTTTGAGTTTCAAAGAGTCAAATTAAAGGATCCACTTTAAACAGGTCAGATATATTTCTCAATTCCCTGGTCCTAAACTTTTTTTTTCCCTAAACTTAAGTTTGTCCTCTGTTCTACTAATATCTTAAACAGGTGTAAGAGACACCAGGCATTTCCATACCACAAACACTGGACAGGAGCCAAAAGACGAGCTATGCCAGAATGTGACCAGCACCCAACTTTCTCAGGTCCCCCCCCCCGAGATGATGCCCACAAATAAACAGAAAACAGTCTTGAGAATCCACTATCCCAATTCCTTTAACCTGTTGTGTTTAATCTCCCACCTTTTTATTATAAAAAAAGATGGGAATGGAATGGTCTGTCCTGTCCTTTAAGAGATAAGCTCCACCCACTTTCTCCCCAGTCTGCTGAGGCAAGCAGCTCTTCCTTCAGCTTCTGGCCTGAGCACCTTCCCTTTCTTCTCTCTCCCAAAGAGGCAGCTTCTGCCTCTCTCCCTTTTCTCCCCTTCCCCCTTCCTCCCTCCTCTCCCTTTCTCTCTCTCTGCTCTTCTCCCTTCTCCCCTTTCCCCTTTCCTTTTCCCCACCATAACCCACTAATAAATACCCTCTTTCTCTGCATAGCATGCCTAATAGACCTCTGTCTCTCACCTGCCATGGCTGCAGCTCCTCATGGGAGTGCTGACCCAACGAGGTCTGTCACCCGCCTCTCGGCTCCCTACCTGGGACTTGCTGCTCCTTATGGCCCGCTGCAGCCACTCGAGGAACAGCGCCATTTTATTTAAATCATAACAGAGGCTTCCCTTCAGAGTCTGAAAAAGAGCTTCATTAAAAGGGACGGTTCATGGAATGAAAGAGCTGCGGGGTGAGGTGGGGAGTACAGAACTCCTTAACTCTCTGTCCGTGGAGGTGGGAGGCAGAGGAGGAGGGAACAGTGGCTTGATTTCTCCAAGCTGTTAAATCCGACCTCTCAGAGCAACCAGCGTTGTAAAGGGACAGGCCCATCATCTGTCCGTTTGAATTTAGTGTCGTGGTCTGCTTTTTTTGAAGATCAGTTCAATTTTGAAAATTTCCCGTTGGGCAGTGTGCCAATTCTTAAACTGTGTGTTCCTTTGGAAAGCCATCGGCTGGTCTTAGCCTAGCAAGAACTAATCCCATTTAATTTTTTTTCCTTCTCCCTCTTAGTTTAGGGGAGGAGAGAAGCCAGAGGGCAGAAGACAGTAGCAAACTGTGTTTATTTCGTGGCTGTGTTTAAAGCAATTGCCACCGGTTTCCACTGGGAAGGAAACAGGTTCACTGTTAGCTACAGATGACTCGTGAGCAAATTTGATAGAAATTTTTGGAACAAACTGAAACCTCAATTCTGTTACTTTATCTGAAAACCTTTACCTCCTACAATCTCCTCTCCCTCTGTGGCCCATCAGACCAGACAGGAACAAAGTGCCTCATTCATTATATAGCCAGGTGTCTTCAGTTACATCTCATAATTTCCATGGCACATCATTTTAATCACCATCAGTGCTTCAATTGACATACCCTGAGCATGACCTTGCTCGTGGGAAATCGGAAGCGGAAGTACTCTGAATCACTCTCTTCAACACTGTTTCTGACATGGAGAAAATTCCTTTCCCAAGCTTCCAAGCTGAGTCTCCATGTATCATTAGCCGGATGAAATGTGTGTCATACTAGCAGCCAGGAGCCCTGGGGAAGGCAAAAACCTGTAGGCCATGGAGCAAAGCCACGAACCACTTGGGACTGAGAAGATACAGGGCAAAGGATTCTTAGCCCCAGATGACCCTAAATCCCAGCTCTACTGATTCCTAGCTGATGTTCTTGGGAAAGTTTCTCCCCACCCCAGCTTCACTGTCTCCACCAGCTGCTCTGAATCTCGGTTAGAGGTGTTGGCGTCTGTATTCTGGCATACTTCTGCATCCACCTGGTATAATTTTCTGGAACTGTGGCCTTGAGAGTGGTTAGGCACCATTATTGTGTGCCCTTCCAATATGATAAAATCACAGCCTTAGCCAGAGGCTAGCTATGGCCTGCAGCCAACTTCACTCTCTGAGCCATCAGGAGGTCCAGCTATTGTGTTGTGCTGTGGGCTAGGAAACCAGCGATTTAAAGGTGACGAGTGAGGAAGATGGCAACCTCAGATCTCAAAGTCCAACAGGACACTGGCTGTGTGGCTGGTAGTGGAGAGCTTGGCGGGATGCTTCCCTGAGCCTCCGTTACCTCCTGTGGAAGCGGACAGGTCATGGTGTCTTCTTTCTGGGCTGCTAACGAGAATAAAAATAAAGATAAACTCTTTCCGTGAAGCACTCGCTATAGTAGTGGTATTTTAACTACACATACGTGGGCCATTACTGATGTCAAGACGCTGATTTTGAGGCAGGGTAAAAAGACAGGGATCATTACAGGGACATGGAAGGCACTTTGGGGCATGCCTGGAGAAGGAAAATGGCCCATTGTAGGCTTGCCTGTCCAACTGATGGTGTCCAGAAACTGATAAACCTTGTCTACTGAGGAGCCCATGTTCGTCTGCAGACATCTCCAGGAACAATGCTGACTTCAGCAAGTAAACTGTTACAGTCTGAGGATTTCCCTCTCTTTGCTAAACCTAAAGTGTCCTTCATAAATCTACTTTACGACTTTACTTATTAAAGAAAATTCTTTAACTGTCAACTATTATAAACTACACTTTGGGGCCAGTGTCAAAATGAAAGAGAGGCTTCTTAACAAACTTTACAGGTGTAACCTGAGGACACCAAACTGTCTGCATCCTTTGTAAAGAAGCCGAACGGCCACTCTCCCTTGAGAAGCCCACCCCACGCTTGGGTGTGTCTCTTAATTCCTTCCTGGGGGTGTGTGTCGCTGTATGTATTAAATATATCCATCGATAAGCTAGCATGTTTTCTGTTTTTTATGTATTGAGTTATTTTCAATAAGAAAAAGGATAGAGAGAAAGAAACATACAATAAAGGTGGTATCATAAATTCTTCTCTAAAGCATAAAAGCTAAATTGATTTTGCAACTTTATCAAAACATTATTCGATTTGCTTATTGTTTGCTCTTTCAAATAATTCTTAGACTCCTAAATTCTGATAAAAGGAAAAATCCATTGATGTTTCAGTTATATTAAACATCATATTTATAATCAGTTTTCCAGTCTTGTCTCTTTCATTCATGACTCCCATATCATCTCTTGGGAGCCTTTGTTTTTGTTTTAAACAAGCAAATGAACGAACTCAACAACTGCATCCTCTTCTTGAGTTCTCAGGAGCTGCAGCCAACCAGAAGCTGCAAATAGACTCCAGTCTTAACCAAGATGGACACCCAGGGTGGTTTCCTCTGTCTCAAGCTGTGACCTTCAGTGTTCCTTCCCCACCCCTCCCTTTAACAGCAGCCAGTTTGCTCAGGCTACAAAAGGTGATGTAGTAACACAAGGTCCCTTTTGTCCTATTTCTGACGACCAAATCAGTCACCTGACAGCCCTATTCTAGAAACACAGAAGAACTCTTCTCTTGGTGAAGGAGGAGCCTCGGCAAGTAAGAAAGTCAGTTTTGTTTCTCTGTTTCTGTCTTTGTCTCTGTCTCTCTCTGTGTCTCTTTGTCTCTCTCTGTCTTTCTGTGTGTGGGTGTCATGTGTGTGTGTGTGTGTGTCCGAATTTTCAAGTTCTTTCCGTGGCCACAGTTTGCCTCCCAGAGCCGGAGGCTGCCGGCTTGTGTCTGTGGTTGGGTTGGTTGGTGAGCTGGCTCCAGCCATGCTTCAGAATTTCCGTTGGTCTCTAACGGCCAAGTTCTTTCAGTGTGTCCTCAGCTGCTTCAATCCCAGCCAGGCTGTGTGCCGAGCAAAGGCCTCTCGGTGATTTCTTTTTCACGAAAAGTTTTAATAGTGTGATTTTTTTTTACCCTTCAAAAACCAATTCCGTGATGTTTGGCAGTTGGGAGCATCAGACTGGCTCTAGAGTAAAGACATTTCCTAACAGTAAATACAGCCCTTGGGGAGAGGATATTGCTAACACTGAGTGTACTACTGTGCCGCTCGGTCATACATCAAGAGTTCAGGAAGCATAAGAGTTTTCGTTAGTTTTAATAAGATTTGAATTTATTTTTTAAATGCATGCCATATAAACTCAATAAATGGTCAGATAAAGATAGGCCAGAACACAAAAAAGAGGGAAAGGCAGCACATATACCACATGGATGCATTGTCTGAGCATGGATCCATTGTCAGTGAGCCTGTGAGTTTAAAAATCTACAGCTCTTGGAGCGTGTGTGTGTGTGTGTGTGTGCGTGCGTGCGTGCGTGTGTGTGTGTGTGTGTTCCTGTGCACACAGTGACCACAGGTCAATGGCAGTGCCTTCCTCTACTGTTTTCTACACTGACAGGGTCTCTCCCCTGAATCGGTGCTCAGGAATTGGCTGCAGTGACTGCCCAGCAAGCTCAGAGCATGGCTTGTCTCTACCCTCCACCCCACTGCTAGCACTGGATAACAGACACACGTTTCCACTCCCTGCCTCTTTTTATTCTTATGTGGCTTCTGGGGATCTGAACTCGGGGCCTCATGCTTGCGCAGCAAGCACTTTACCCACTGAGTCATGTCTCTAGCACTGCCAGTGATTTAAAAGAAAAATTCTATGAGCATATATCATTTTCATGACGTCATTGTGACATTTCCGCACAAGAACTGCCATCAGAGTCGCTCGTCTTTTAACCCTTTTTGCCTCCCTCCCTGTCCCCACTTACCCATATGCCAACAATTACACACCTTTCCAATTTATGTATTTTTTTTAAAAAATGATACTGCATATGATAGGAAACATGTGGCAGCTGTTTCTCTGAATCTGGTTGGTTTCACTTAATATGAGGTACTTTAGTTCTGTCCCTATTCCTGCAAATGATGTCATTTCATTCCGTTGCATTATACTCTGCGGTGTATATATGACACATTTTCATTTTAAAAATATTTGTTACTGTTAAACCCTGTCTCAAAAAACCAAAAAAAAAATATTTGTTACTGTTAGAAGTGGTAGTATTAATAGTATATCTGTGGTGTGTGTGACATCCATGTGTACCCAAGTGCATGCCATACACTGCTTGTGGGAACCAGAGGAAAACTTTGGGGAGCTCTCATCTTCCACCATGAGTTTCAGGGATAGAACTCAGATCACCAGACTCAGAAGTGCCCTTAGCCACTGCACTACCTCGTTGAGGCTGGACCTGACACCTTCTCCCACAGGATGACATCAGGATGACTCTGTAACCGGGTTATGTTACACGCCAGTGTGCAGGTACAATAGTTCAGCTTCCTGTTTTCAGGGCTCCTTCCCACTCATTTCCAGGGCTATCTCATCGTCATAGGTACCCAAACTAACATTGCTTCCCCCCTCATGCCAAGTGGGAACTCTGTTTCTTCTGTAAGGAGAACCATTATCATAAGTCTCAAGGAACTAGCTTAACTTGAACCGATGGATGCCTCAGGACCTTTGTCAGCTGCCTTAGACCTGATGAAAACAGTGTTGCGGTGTTGATTTCCTCATAAACAAAATAAAGCCATACTCTCCCTTCCCTGTACACAAGCATAGTTTGATCAGCCCCCTCTGTGCCTTAACAACCCCAGAGAACGTGGTAGAACCAAAGCCATGCTGACCACTGAGTGGTGTGATATTAGCTCATGTGGGAAGATTTGCACTTTCCAAAGGGTTGCTGAGGTGCCTGTATCCTCCTAGTCCCCGAGGAATTCTGGAACCCAGATCGGAAGTCCTCACAGATTGTAATTGATGCATTATATCAGTTTGCCTTCCTGTCACCAGCTAGGACATGCAATCCCCCATGAAGGCTGCCTCGTCCTTCCATAAACACATCTGCTGCAGCTGCTGAGCACTGAGGGTGAAGGTAGTATGCAGACCAAATTCAGACGGCCATCATGATTTTTCTCATGTAGTCCTTCAGTGGTTCTAAGAGTTAAAGTTACTGTATCTCCATGTTACAGAGGAAGAAACAGTGATTCAAAGACTTGCCTCTTGAAAGGAACTCAGAGGCAGAGAGACCAACTCCATTCTCTAGAGCAGTGGTTCTCACCTTAATACAGTTCCTCATGTTGGGGTGACCCCCAGCCACAAAATTATTTTTGCTGCTACTTCATAGCCGTAATTCTTCTACTGTTATGAATCTTAATGTCAAATTCTGATATGCAGGATATCTAATATGTGATCCTTGTGACAGGGTCATTGAACCCCCAAAGGCGTCACGACCCCCAGGTTGAGAACTGCTTCTCTAATAGTTATACTAAGATAAATGTTTTAAAGGGCCAGACTGGGAGTTGGGAAACACTAAGTATGTCAAGAGTTCTGTTACAGAAATGTAGAATACTGTCTTTGCTGCAATGCTTTGGTCTGACTTCATTATCATGGTTCATAGCCCAGGACTGAGGCCTCTGTGAGTTAAACTGGACAAACCAGATGTGGTATCTCCTAGGAGCAAGCATAGCTGGGCATGTTTTATTTCTCAAGATCAGATGTCACTTGAAGAGTAAGTAATACCTCAAGCCAGGGTATGGGTGGCCCTGTATTAATTTATTGGGACCCACCAGACAGGAAACCAGAAGCAATTATCGTTGCTTCTAATTTCTTCTAAGTGTTTATTTTTTCTCAAGGCAAAGGACAGTATACAATTTTGTGCTAATTTACTCTCAACTCAGCAGATTCTCAAGTGGCTTGACATCTTTTCTACCCCTGTAGGGGGAATAATGAAACCATTACACTCATCTAATGTTTGTCTTTGTTGCAACCTTTTGATAACTAAGACCCTGCTCTGAAAGAGCTATGTTCTTTTGATAGTCTTTACTTATCTCTTTTCCAAGGGTGTCCCAAATAGGTTGGCTACAAATGTTTCTGCTAATGAGATGGCCTGGAAATAGTACCACTACGGTTCTAGGCAATGTAGTCAATTTCATTGCGTTGTTTGAGTCCCTCTTTTGCTGAGATAGTAAATCTCATAACAGCCTTGGGTGGCAAATATGTGGGGAAGTTTTTAAACAAAATTAACTATTTGAATGTATCCGCTAGCTATCTTAACATTGTGATTCTAACTTAGTCCTGGGCTACCTTAAGTACACAAACTAATTTCAAACCATTATAGAAGCTCTTGTGACCTTAGAGGACTAATAAACTAAAAGAAGCCACAGTCCCTCTAGTTTGAAGAAGACATAACCATGAAAGTCAGAGTAAATCATCCCTTTCTGTAATTTGGTTATAACTGAACTTGAATGTGCAGTGTCTAGAATGAGCACTCATACTGTACTAACATATGATTTCATGAAATCAAATTCGTACTGATTTGTCCTAATGACACTATTTTTTCCCGTTGTTTCTTGAATGATTCATGCTGAATTATTCAACTCCTGATGAGTTCGTAAATTTTACTTATGTTGGCTTTGGCAGTGGGCAGGTTGGTTTCTATGACAGGGAGACGCTTATGTTCACAATAGCATATACAATTAGACTAAATGCAGGAGAAGTTGGTGTGGAAGAAATAGACCTTGCAGATTGTTCAGTATTCTCAATTTATCCAACTGTGCCTTCATGATAGAATCTAACTTGCTTCTCTACCATCCAGTCTTCCTGAAGCTAACTCCAGGGCTGAAATATTAAATCTCACTAACATTGAGTATGCATGTTACCCATTGGCAGTTATGCTGTGAGACATACCAACAAAAGAGACATATACTTTCAAATAGAGGACTGGCCATCGCATGACCAGGCATTATGAGCAGAGTGACCTGATATGCACCCATGCAATGTGGCATGAAGGTTGCAGCATTCTCTAGAAACTACTGGCAGCATGATCCTCATTTTGAGTATATGTATGGAGGGAGACTCTCTAGCACTCCTTGGTTCATGCCAGTCAGACTCTCAGTTCTTTAAATCCTTCAGGATATTCAGATCAAGGGAACCCTGGGAAATATTCAGATCAAGGGCTTCAGCCATTAAATCCATTTCCAATTTCCTTCTTTTATGTTATTGCTATAGCTAAGATTTCAAGCACTGTGTTGAATATTCCTGAACTTAATGGAACTGCTGTGAGATTTTTCTCTATTTTGACATAATATTGACTAAAGGTTTGTTGTATCTAGCCTTTGGCATTGAGATATGATCTTTCTCCTCCTAGTCTCTTTGGGTTTTTACCATGAAGAGGTACTGAATTTTGTCCTTTTCAATGTCTACCTAGATGATCCTTAACTTTATTTATGTGACTGTGCCACCTTCACTGATTTTCGTGTGTTGAACCAGTCCCACATTTTTTTTTGGAACAAAGTTAATTGGATCATAGTTAATTATCTTTTTGATATGATCTTCAATTTCATTCTAATGTGCTATGGTGAGACCTTTTATATCTATGTTTATTAGGGAGATATTATATGACTTTCTTGGTTATCTGTCTGATTTTTGATATCCTGGAGATACTGCTTCATAAAAATTTGATGTTTCTTCATTTCCTATTTTATGGAATGATGCTAAAAGGATTAGTGTCAGGTGTTTAAAGCTCTGGTAGAAGTCTGCAGTGAATTCATCTGAACATGGATTTTCTTAGTTAAAAGATTGTTTTTATTATTATTCTTTCAATTCCACTGCTTGTCATAGATCTGTTGAAGTTATTTCTTTCATCTTGGTTTAATATTAATGTGTCACTTGCATCTACTCATATTTGTTAGGTTTTCTCATTTAGTGGGATATAACATTTTAAGGTGTGCTTTTGTGATTTCTAAATTTCATTAGTTGTATGGTTCTCTTTTCATCTATAGTTTTAATCTTCTCTCTTTCTATTGGTTACTTTGACTGGGAGCTTCTTGATCTTGTTTGGTTTTTCAAAGAATCAACTCTTTGCTCCATTGATTCTTTTTTAAAAATTTATTTGTATCATTACTTTCTACTCTGTTCTTTTTTTAAACAAAAGTTTTTATGTGTGCCTGTGTTAGTGATCATCTGCTATGTCTGTGTGCTTGTGCCACTCAGATCGATCCCCTGGAACTGGAGTTACAAATAGTTGTGAGCTGCATGTGGGTCCTCAGAAGGGAACCTGGATTCAGTAGAGAAGCCAGTTCTCTTTACCACTGAGCCATCTCTTCGGACCCACTTGCTCTGTTCTTAGCTGACCCCTTTTGTCTACTGCTTTGGGCTTTGGTTTGCTTTTGTTTTCCCAAGGCTTCAAGTATTTGTTTGTGATTTCTCTGATTTTTGTTTTAATGTAGGAACTTATTGTAAACTTCCCTATAGGACAATTCCATTGTTTCCCACAGGCATGGCTACGTTGTATTTAATTTTCACTTAAGTCTAGGAATTTTCTTATTGATTTTGTCAATGAATCACTCGTTGTTCAATACATTATTGTTTTATCTCTATGAATTTGTGTGCTTTTTATTATTTTTATTTTATTATAGTCAGGTAGGATGCAAGAAGTTATTTTGATATATTTGTTGAGATTTGCTGTGTGACCTGACATATAATCTATTTCAGAAAAAAACTCCATGGACTAATGAGAAGAATGCATATTCTGCACTATGTAGATAGAATGCTCTGTAGGTGTCTGTTAGGTCCTTTTGATCTATGGTATCATCTAACCCCAATGTTTCTCTATTTATTTTTGTCATGTTGGTCTCTCTTTGTGACAGTGGGATTTGAAGACAGTCACATTATTGTAGTGGCATCGATTTGTGACTTTGTATCTGGTAGCATTCATTTTATGTAACCGGTTGAGCCTGTGCTCAGTGCACATGTGTTTAGAATTTAATGTCTTCTCGATGGAGAGTTCCCTTAATCAATATGAAGTGCTCTCTATCTCTTTCAACTACTTTAGCAGTACTTTCTGCCTGTGTTTTCCTGGGTCTGTTTATCTTTTTTTTTTTTTTTTAATCTCTGCAGTATCCACTGCAAACCTGATATAATGGTCATAAATCCCTTAGCCCTGCTTTTGTCATGGAAAGTTTTCTTTTCTTTTGTGATTGCAGATAGTTTTGCTGCACATTGGTCTAGGTGGTATTTCTGATCATGAGTTATGTCTTTCCAGACCCTTCTGGGTTTTTTTTTGTTCCTACTGAGAAGCTGTTATTCTCATGCTCCTGCCTTTTTATGTGACTTGTTTGCTGCACCTTTCAACACACTTTCTTTGTCCTGCATAGTTAGTGTTTTAATTACACTGTGATGTAGGAAATTTCTTCTCTGACCTTGTCTGTTTAGTAGTATGTCTAGATAAGCATCTCTTTTTTCTATATTTGGAGAAAACTCTGCTATGGCTGTGTCAACATTGTTTTCTATGACTTTGATATGGAGTTCTCCCTTGTCTGTGGCCATAATTGTTAGATTTGGTCTTTTTATGGTGTCCACAAGGTCTCTCATGTTGCTTTCCATATATTTTAAATAATTTATCTTGGTCATTTACTGAGTGTTCTGATTCTTCCACTGTAGACACAGACCGCACTTTTGTTTGAGAGCCACCCAGATCTAAATAATCACACAAAACTAAATTAATTACAACACTGTTTGCTCAATGGTTCAGGCGTATTCATAGCTAGCTTTTACATCTTAATCCATTTCTATTATTTTATATGTTACCACAAGGCTCGTGGTTTGTTACCTCACATCTCACTTCTTGGGAGGCTACATGGCGTCTCCTTGACTCTACCTACTTTCTTTCTATATCTCTGTTTGGATTTTCTGCCTGGCTTTACTCTGCTAAACCATTGGCCAAAATAGCTTCATTCATCAACCAATAAAAGTAACACATACATAGAAGGACATCCCACATCATTCCACCTTATCTTTGAGCCCCAATACTCCATCCGCTCTATGCTCCGTTCTATTGAGTCACTGTCCACTGAGCTTTGGACTTTTTTAGGTTTTGTTTATAGCATTTTAATTTGGCTCATATTTCTATGTCTTTATTTAATTCCATTTTCTTATTCTATAGAGACATTTTTATTTAGCCAAAGAGTTTGTTTGTGCCTTTTTAGAATCCACTCAGGAGTTTATTTGTGTCTTCTTTGGGTTTTTTGAACATATTTGTAATCATCTTTTGGTCTTTGTCTGGAGTTTCACTAAGTTACTTTCTTTAAGAGACATTGTGAGGTTGGCATAATTTGAGGAGACTTTATTGTCTTGGCTTTTCGTGTTATTTGTGTACTTTCATTGGAATTTAAATATCTGAACTTAGATACTTATTTTATTTTTTTAAGTTACCTTTCTTCTTTCTGTAGAAGTACTTGTGATATTCAGGAGTAACTAGATCTTTGCAAGCTTGAAATAGTATTTACCTCTATTAAACCAGTGTTTCATTCCCAGTCCTTTCCTGTGAATTGAGCTCTCTGGGCAGCAACAATCACTATTAGTGAACAGACCACTATAAAAACAGTAACCGTCAACTACAAAACAGTCAGTCCTGTTTGAGCTTCTTTTCCTATTGCCATAATAAAACACCCTGACAAAAGCAGCTGGGGGTGGGAAGGACTTATTGCAGCTCACAGTTCGAGGTTACAGTCCATCACAGTGGGTAATCCAAGGCAACAGGAGCTTCAAAAAACTGGTCACATTGTACGCATTCTCAGGAATAGAAAGCAATGAATGCCTAGGGAATGGTGCCACCCAGAGAGGGCGTGCATTCCCACTTCAGTTATTGTAATCAAGATAATCCTCCACAGACATTCCCAAATGCTTTTATTTCTGATTCTAGGATTTGCCAAATTGATAATTATCACTAACCTACACAACTGTACCTCCTGTCAACTCGATGCTCAAACAAATCAGTCACTTCTAGTTACCTTCCACCACTGCCTCCAGAGCTCATGTCTACTTGTAATGTAAAATACAATCCAACTCTAAAAGTCCTGATAGCCTCTACAGTTTCTATACTTTAAAAGTCCAACATTTTTTATTGTTTTATTTTATTTTATGTGTATGAGAATTTTGCCTACATGTATGTATGTGTGTGTGTGCCATGTATGTGGCTAGTGCCTGCAAAAGCCAGAAGATGGTACCAGATTCCCTGGAACTAGAGTTTCAGGTGGTTGTGAGCTGCCCACTGTGGATACTGGGAATAGAAATCGGGTCCTTTGGAAATGCAGTGTATCAGTTTGCTTTCTATAACAGTGACAAAACACAACGACCAAAACAACTTGGAGTAGAAAAGCTTTATTTGGGTTACTCATCCTGATCACAGCCCATCACTGAGGGAATCCTGCTCAGGAACCGAAGGCAGAACCCTATAGGCAGGAACTGAAGCTAAGGCTATGGAGAAACACTGCTTCCCTACTTGTTTGCTCTCCGTGACTTTCTCAGCCTGCTTTCAACCATCTGCCCAGGGGTGGCACCACCCACCGTGTGTTGTGCCCTCTCACATCAATCACACTTGTCTATAGGCCAATTAGATGGGGGCATTTTCTTGATTGATGTTTCCTTTTCCAGATGACTCTAACTTATGTCAAGTTGACCAACCCAGCACAAGCAGGATTAAATCGTAGGAGTATTTAGATTGAGGATAGAGATTGTCACACTGATCTGTATAGAGCACACACACACACACATTTATTGCCACGTGCAGGAAGGCCCCACACCCTCACAACATACGGTGTTCTCCGGTGTTCAGGGCTTTGCTAAACCACTGCACTTTTAGTTCTGTCTGGCTTTCAGGTTTGTTATTTGTGTAAATGTGAGCCTGGATTCTGCTTCCTGTGTTTAAGGGCAGTTGTCTAAATCCCTAGATGGCATTTAAGCATCGTATTAATGTAAGACAAATGTTTGGGGTGAGTGAAAAGGTGAGGCACTCCACATGTTTAGAAAACTAAAGACTTTCAATAATTCCAAAGCCTCCTCTCCTCGAGTCCTGAAGGAGTAACCTGTGAGTTTTCTGACTGTCGGTGGTTGTTGGCGTTCTGATGATTCCCAGACCCATCCAGAGATTGTTGGGTGGGAAAAGCACCCTGACATGTTATGATTATGTAAATTCCGATGATGGCATCTACCCTTTGCCAAGGAGCCTCTACTTAAGAAAACTCCCTCGTTTAAGGCTGTCATCATTTCTACAACTCTCTCTGGCACCAGGTCTGATGTGAATGATTCTCCTTTGGGTTTGGGGTACTTTTTTCAGCTCTTCTTTTCCACTCTGTTTTTACTGTTTATTTTATCCCCTCTTTCCCCCCCTGACAAGCTAATATTTTGGTTTCATAGATTCCTGGGATACACAGCAGTCTAGTCTTTTATCGTGGCACAGTATAATAAGCAACAGAGTGTGGCGGCAGAACTCTGAACCTAGCGTGATGGCAGAGGCCCTGGTCCTCAAACCAGAGAACCTGCCAGGCGTGGAGTCTGGCCATGGGCTTGTGTGTTAGTCACTGTTCGGAGAATGAGCATCTGCATCTGAAACCAAACTGTCCTAAAGGTAGAGAGAAACAATGGGCTCAATGCACATTTTACAGATAGTCTTGTCCCCGGTGTTGGGGGTGAGTTAAGATTACACAAATGTGGGCAAGCGGCTGTTCAGTCCACTCCAGGGAACAAGCTAAGACTTGGATCCAGGTTCTTTCCCATTTCAAGTCCAATGTACTTTGGACTCCCCTGTGCTCTCTCTAACACTGCTTTGCTGGTATTAAGAACTATATCCTGGTTTCTGCTTACTTGAGGTTCATATTATTCTCCAGGCTTGTACTTTCTGCCAAGGAACAGCCTACTGAATCACTGAATTCTAGAATTCTCCCTATGCTTATAAGGACAGACTCAGCCTAACTTCTTTCTTTCTTTCTTTCTTTCTTTCTTTCTTTCTTTCTTTCTTTCTTTCTTTCTTTCTTTCTTTCTTTCTTTCTTCTTTCCTTCCTCCCTCCCTTTTTCTTTCTTCCTTCCTCTCTTCCTCCTTCCTTCCCTCCCTCTCCCCCTCTTTTCTTTGAGACAGGATTTCTCTGTGTCCTAGTTTTCCTGGAACTAGCTCTTGTAGACCAAGCTGGCCTCAAATTCACAGAGATTTGCCTGCCTCTGTCTCCTGAGTGCTGGAATTAAAGGCATGCACCACCACTGTCCAACTCCATCAGCTATATAGTTGGAATTCATTGAATCATCAAAGCTTATGGCTAATATTTACTACTTAACACATGTTAGGCTGGTACTAATCACTTCCCATGAAGTATCTTGCTTCATTCTAGGAGAGAGTGAATGGCTGTTGTCGCCTCTTATTTACAGAGGAAAGTGAGTGGCCAGTGAATTTGTTTCAAGTCTAAGAACTGATGATTGGTGTCACTGAGGTTTGAACCCATGCAGTTTGACACCTAGTCTGATGCTCTTGAAGCTGGAGTTAGTGACAGTCCCCCTACACTAATGGCGCTGAGTGAGCCACTCTTCCACCAAGCCAGGCTGGTCTGAGAGCAGTAAGACTTAACAAACAAAAACTTGTTAATCATGGAATTAACCCTGAGTTTCTAATAAACCCTGAGTTTCATTTTTGGAGAAACTGTTGAAAGATATTGAGGACTGTTGAAAGAAAGTATTTAGAACTTGAGATCAGATTTTAGGAAAAAGTCAGATCAGGAGACTTCCTTTCTGTCGCTACCCCCTGTTCTGGGGTTTCCTTGTGCATTCAGTGCTCAGAATGGTTCCTTTGAATTTGTCAGCGCATTACAATACACATTTGCTCTTTAAAATGCGCATTTTTTTGTCTCCCACTACAATGGCAAAATTTGCTTTGGCTATTCATCAATGTAAAACTAATTCCCTTCAACGGGATAATATAATAAAAGTTCACGGAACTCCAAGGGAGGATTTAGCGAAGCTCAGTCAGCCCCATAATTCTTCCTCTCTGATTGCCATTTTCAGCTGAAAGAAGAATGATAAATCATTAATACGACCCCTAAATTTTAAACAAAAACCTACTGCTTTAGAATATATTAGTCTATTTTGAATGTTCATGTACATTTTAGAAGAATGGCTTAGTAACAGTATTTTAACTACTTAGAATGATAACCACCAGTCTGCCCGCCTGTCGTCTGCAGTTAAATGCGGAACTAAGCTACAATTGCTCATTGTAGTCTCTCCTGGAATGAAATTCATTAATAATGGCATAGTTATAGCTTATACGGAAAAGGTCATCTTCTTTTGTTTATTGTCTTCCTTTAATTAAGTTGGGGGGTCTTGGAAAGCAATTTAATCCCAAAAGTCTTGATGGATTTATCATTTTTCTCGTAAAGTAAAACAAACGCCACTTGTATGTAAAGGATCAAGCTAGCTGCTTCAGTGCCAGAGAGGGCTTTGAAAACCATGCATTGGAGAGGTTCTTGGGAAAGCATGCTTGAATTCAGTCTTGCAGTTTAATTGCATGAGGATGAACAAGATTAGGAAACAAAAACAAGGGTTCTGGCAAGAAGGGCAGATTGACCCTCTTGTTCATTTGCTGAGTTACTTCCGCTCCTCTGTCTTCAATGCCAACAGGCCACCAAGACAACGGGAGGCAGGATGCATCGGGTGGAGTTGCATTCGCAACTGGGAACCAGTGTGCTTAGGCCTTTGGAAACTAGAACAGGGGCAATGCTAACATTAATATATAAAGTTTCATCTCATTATTTGTACTAACGTTTGTGCACAAAAGTGAACATTTGCTGATTCCTGCTATGTTATTTTACAGACTCTATACATTGGAAAGGAACAACTTTCACCTGCAGCAGACAGTCCACAAGAGTGAATCCGATGAACTTCTCAGTCAGGCTGTGACGCTCTTTTCCCTGTGGAGCTAGGGAAACCAAATAATAACAAAATAATGTGATTTGTTCAAGGTCAACAGGAGATGCAGGAATTGGGGGTGTCAAAATAGCCTGTGCTAATTGTCATTTGGCTATTCTCTTCTTCATTTGCATTATTTTCAATAGTGTGTTTTTTCTCTGAAGTAGAAAAAAAAATGATCCTGGAAACCTTTTTCCAAATAAAGCAAGCTTTCGGTACTTTTGCTGTCAATAAGTCTATTCCACTATTCTTAATGCCAGGTAAGCTAAATTGCTAGGGGATCAATGTCAAATGCTCCCATCACCACTACTGAGTCTCACACAGACCACCAGTGACAGCCAATGCACAGGATGCTCCCCTAAACTTATGTAATTTGGGGATGGGAGGGAAAGTGAGTCAGTGATGAGATGATGGGCAACTTTACTGACTCCTTCCTGGGGGAATTGCAAGGTCTGAATTGGTTTCAGTTCTCTTTCAAATCTACAGCATTTCATAACTTCAATCCTCTGAGCATGCTTTTTGTAGGAAAAGACTCATTACTCATGGTGACTCTGAATGTAATCCACAGGCTCTTCTGCTGTCCCCATTGATTTAACCTCGTGGGCAGAAATCTTCACCCATGGCTGTTGATTAGCCCAGTATGCAACTGCACTTCTATACAATATGTGGAAGAGAGAGAGAGAGACGAGAGAGAGAGAGAGAGAGAGAGAGAGAGAGAGAGAGAGAGACAGCAGGTTCATTTGCATGTGTGAACACACATAGATGAGACCACGTTATCTTTTGAGACATGGTCTCTCATTGAACCTGGAACTCATCCTGCTTCTACCTCCCCATACTGGAATCAGAGGGACATGCTGTTATATCTGCTCTGGGGGTGGGGGGTGGGAGGGGCTTAAACTCTGTTCCTCGTGCTCACCTGGCATGCACTTTACTGACAGTGTCGCTTTCCCAGCCCCGCTACAGGGATTCTTAAAAGATCCTAAATCTTAGCAAGGCCAATTAGAACTTCACCATGACTATTGGAAATTGAGGGAAACTACAGAAAGCCAAGGACACTAGCAAGTCTTTCAGAAGGTTGGAAACAAGCCTCTGGGGGAGTCTGTAAGGACGTTTCCAGAGAAGTTTAACCCTGAATGTTCTTGGCACAACTCATAGGCTAGGGACTGAATTTAAAAAACCATCAGTGTTCAACTCCGTTTCTTGACCACAGGCACAGTGTGGCCAAGCCACACCTTCTCTGCCATGATAAACTATTTCCCTTCTTAAACCTTGAGCTCAAACAAACCCTTCCTTTTTTAAGTTACTGCAGCTGGGTATTTTGACAAACAGAAAGAAGAATAACTGGTAGGGAGTTCCCTCCTTTTGTCCCAACTGTGTACACATATACTTCTCAGAGTCTCGTATTTTAACAGTTAGAGTATAGTTTTATTTAGCTCAGTCATCAATGTTCACATCATTAGAGGTCTGCTTCATTTTTGGGTGTGTATGACTTGAATTTGCCTTTCGAAGGGTTTTATGATCTTCTCGCTCCCGCCTTCCTGGTAGTTCTTAAGGTTATGTCTCGGCAGGAGTCTGTTTCATGTATTGTTCTGTGAATTTTGTGAGCTATTCAGTCTGGGAGCTCACAGAGGTTTTCTTAAAACATTCATTTTCTTCTCATTCACTTTTTTTGTTCTCTTTTTCTACAACTCTGTGCAGATATTGACCTTCCTAGATTGCTTAATAAAATACTGTTATTTTAGTTTGTTTTGAGAAAAGATCTCACTATGTAGCTCTGTGTGGCTTGCAACTCATTATGTAGACCAGACTGGCCTTGAACTTAGAGTCCTGCTTGCTTTTACTTCCTTATTAATACAATGATCTATAATATAGTATAATGTTTAATATGTTTCTATATAAAAAGCAAACATAAATACATAGTTATGTTCTATATAATCATGGATTCTGTTTTCTTTCTATAGCTTTTTCACTGCTTCTAGGAGACAGATTCAGCTCGCCTTTCCAAGCTTTCTGTTGCGAGTTTCAATTCTGCCATGTTTTTAAGCTCTGAGAGTTCTTTTATGTTCCTTAAATGCGGCTTTTGAAGTAACATTCCAACCTTGTTTCTGGGATTTCATATCACTGTTCATCTACTTAATAACATCAATAATAACTTTATTTTGAAGTTTTCTCTTCCAGCATAGTTTATTTTTCCTCCAAACTGCTTCATTTATTTATTTTCTCTGTTTGCAGTTTGCCTGGCTGATCTCTATCTTGCATGTCAGAGTCCTTCTTCATCTGTCTTGGGTGTCTGGTCGGGTCTAGTTGTGGGAGAGTTTAAAAGTTAATGGGAAGGTCTGCGTAAGCATCAGGGCAAGGGATCTGATCAAGGCATGCACTTTTGGTATCGGCATGATTATGCCTTTCTTCGTGGGCCCATCAGAGTCCTCAGAGATGGCTTTTCGATCTTTCCAGTTGTTTTACCAGGAAAGAAAGGTTCCGGATGAAACCCTTCTGGAAGCTGACCAAGGACTCGGAGTGATTCGGCCTCCAGTGTCTCCACCATCATCTCCTTCCCCTGGATTCTGTGGTGGACACATGTGCGTAGCTCTGTCCGCACTACCCAGCCTGGCAGATTTTTTCTTACTTTCTCTGGAAAGTAAATATTATTCTGTTGCTAGGGTTGGGCGACATCACCAGGAGCAAGAGGTGAGGAAGGCGTCTAGGGCAGCTGTTTCTCCCCAGTCCTGATCCTCTCATTTCAAACCATGGTCTTCAGTCCATGTACAGCTCTGTCTGATGTTGCCATTCTCTGAGTGCTTGATGATCCTTCAGCAGAACGTGAAGCAACTTCAAGTTTGACATTATTCAACTTGCCTGATCAGTTTTTATAGGTGGTGTTCTTGGGGCTTCCAAGGTTTTTATTTTTGTCACCTTCCTTATTCTCCTTGTATTCATAAGTTCATATATTACAAAATAATTATTCATATGGAACTTCTTTGCTGTGTTTTATTTTTTGATAGAGGTTTCTCTGTGTAACAGCCCTGGCTGTCCTGGAACTCGCTTTGTAGACCAGGCTGGTTTTGAACTCACAGAGATTTGCCTGCCTCTGCCTCCTGAGTGCTGGGGTCAAAGGCATGCACCACCAACTGCTGGCCCAGAACTTTAATCTAGAAGTCAAATCTCATAGACCTCACCCTTAGGGCAAGTACTTCTGAAGCCTAAAAGAGTTGACCTCTCCTGAGTCTAAGGCAGACACTTCCAAAGACAAGAACTGATCTCTAGTGGGTCTTGGCTGAACAAGTCACTAAAGGATGTGTTTTTGAGATTAAAGAAAAATAAATTTATCCTTGAAGGGAGGAATATAACAACAAAAATATCAGTAGGTACAGGAACCTGGTGAAGATAGTGTGAATTAAGCACACCTCTAGTGGATCTCTCTCCTTCTAGAAGATTCTGGTGATGCTTGGTGTGGATATCAGAAATGCAGAGGCCGCCATGATAAAAGGCATCGTCACATCTAGACCCCATGCCAGACATATTGCCTTGCTCTTCAGTGACACAGGCTTGGAGCCAGTGTCCCATCCTACATGAGAATCAATCTAAATCATTAAGATAAATGATTTAGATATCTCATTTGAATCTGTTGTAAGAGACCAAACAAATACAACATCCATTAACAAAATAAAAAAGTTTAAGTCTGTATAAAATTGTAAGTGGGTAATTTTAAAAAAATCAACTTTTGGGGTCTGGGAAGGAATTTATAGGGGCTTCTGGATGTTTAAAAACCAAGATAGCTCACCTGAAAGTTCCCCCTCTGTTCTTCTCATCTGTTTGCTTTTCTCTTGAGTTGTAATGAAAGCTCAAGGTAATTCCTGTCAGGCCCTAGAAATGTAACTTTGTAAGAGGCAGATTCATAAATGCAATTCCATTTTGTTTGAAACATTCCATGTCATCAAGAAAAGATTTTCATTTTAATTCTGGAGCCATTTTCCACATGACTATTATTATTGTCCTAGGTGTTGGCTCCTGGAACGGCATCCATTCGATAGTTGAGATCATTCATCTGTTCTGATATAACATCATGGCTGTGGATTATTAATTGTTCAGTTTGCACACATTCATCTTTGTTGTTGCTTGTTTGTTTTTCAAGACAGGGTTTCTCTGCAGCTTTGGGGCCTGTTCTGGAACTAGCTCTTGTTGACCAGGCTGGCCTCAAACTCACAGAGATCTGCCTGCCTCTGTCTCCTGAGTGTTGGGATTAAAGGCATGAGCCACCACCACCCAGCTGCACACATACATCTTTAATATTGTTGCCCCTCATCCCAAAGGCAGGACCCCATGTGAAAAACCTATTTTGATAGGTAAACTGTCTCATAAATTTGAAACATCAGCCTGGACCTGTGAAAAATTTGCACTGTGAGAAAATAATGCCCACTGTTTGTACAGGGCTTGAGCAGCACGCCGAGGGTAGTCTGGAGCTCTTGGGCAATACAATTCAAACTAGCACTCATAGTTGTCTTGTGAGATAGGACTGTTACTATTTCCATTTTTAAATATGAAGAAAACAAGGGACCAAGAAATGTGCTCTAGGTTCACAGACAATAAGTGACAAGCTACAAGTTGAACCCAGTCCACCTCCCTCCTGAGTCAGTGGCTTCTCTAACAAAAATTCTGCCCATACCTCTGAAAATATATAGTCCTGTTCTTTAAATAGCTTTTTATTTCTCTCCTATGAATAGTACTATTACTTGATTTTTTGATGATGAAAAGACTAAGCTGTTGTTTTCTTAGTCACTGTTCTATTGTGAAGAGACACAAGGCGACTTAGTAAAGAAAGCATTTAATTGTGGGCTTTCTTAGTTTCAGAGGATGAGTGTATGATGTCACGATGGGGATCATGGAAGCAGGCAGGCAGACATGGTGCTGGAGCAGTGGCTGAGAACTTACATCTAATACACAGCCCAAGGCAAAGAGAGTTAATTGGCAATGGTGTGGAATTTTTGAAAGCTCAAAGCCCGTCCCCAATGTCACACCTCCTCCAACAAGGCCATACTTCCCAAACACCCTTCCCAAATTGTTGGGAGCTATAGATCCCTGACCCCTTGACTTTCTTTGCTTGCAGCTGTTCTAAGCAAGAGACCCTGATAGCAGGCTGATGAGTCTGCAGCTGACAGATCCGAGAGCTAGGCATGGCTAAGGATTTATATATAAGCTGCCTCTGAGCACAATAAAGCAGCATTTGCCATTCTTGTATCAAGCATGACTGGGCCCCTCCATCTAACACGTATGATTCATGAACCCCTCTTCTCTACCTCTGGCCATTTCCCATGACTGACAACTTGTCTCTCTAGTGTGGTTTCTTGTCTTTTGGCCTCATCACATTCTAGTAACAGGCCCATGGCTCTCTCTGGCTCTGGCTCAGAACCCTCAGCCCCTGTTCTTTGTGTGATGACAAACAGGACAGCCTGTGCCTACTTAATCCGATCCTCTCTGAATTCCTGGGATTCTAGGAATTGCAGGTTCTTGCATCTTATTTCTCTACCTCATTCATGGGAACTAGGTTTACCTTTGCCATCAGACCTGGTCTCAATATCCCTTAGTTATCAATCCAAATGACTGCTTCCCTGCACTTTATATCACAATATTTTACGGGACCTTTGCAACATTCTGTCAGTGATCCAATGGAGGGAAGGAGGGGGTCAGTCTTTCTGTTTTTCATTCTTCTGCTTTCTGCGTCCCCCCAGTAAGAGTTAGTTCTTCCACTAACTCTGTTATGTGTGGCATGTTTGCTTAGTGGCAGGACCCACCTAAAGGTAATTACTTCACACGGGGACCCTAACCCTCCCCTCCACCCTCAACAGATCTGCTCTCTTCCACCGCAGCAAATCTGTTGTCTTGTTCGCTGGCAGCTTTGCCTTCCATTCAATTCTGGAAATTGGGTCTCTGGCAGGGCTACCCACCTCTGACCATTCCCCTGGATGCGAGGCTTCATTTCTGAAGCACAGTCCTCTCCTCACCTTCTGTTTTTCTCAAAGTCTTGATGCCAGGTGACTGTGTCTCTCTCAGGCTCAGAGCCCTTGGCCCCTATTCTGTGTGACAACGCAAGGGACAGCCTGTGCTTCCTAAATCGGAACCTCTCTGAGGGGAGCTGGGCCATTTCTGTATCTCCTCGCTTCCATTGGAATGCCTTTTGGAGACCCACTGATCTGTTCTTTCAAATCAAATCTGGCCTCGGTATTCCTTGGATCAGGCAGTTGGGAAACTGAGAAACAATTCTTTGCTTTCTTTCTTTTCCTGTCTGCTCTCCCTCTCTACATGTCCTGTTTGTTTCGATGTGCTGGTCAGACGGAGAAGCCAGCTTTCTCTTGCTCAGCACACACCCGTTCTCCCTTTTTCTATTTACTCAGCTCCTATTTTCATTTGTCCCTGGTGATCTTTCTGCTGGCATTTTTCCTTGCCTTCTCAGGAGACAGCCTTACCAGTTTGGTACAAATTTGTTCTGTTTCCCTTTTTACTGGTGACTGCCCTCGATAATCAACCACCTGTGTATCTTGGTGAATCGGCTAGAAAGAGGGTGTCCACGTGATGCTGTGTTGATGGGAAGGGGAAGAAACAGGTGCTTTACGTTCTTGTGAGTTCCGGGGGGTCGACTTGGAATCGCCTCAAACAGCATTTTTGTCAGCTCGATGGCAGCTGACAGAGAGCCTGGACAGTGAAGAGAAACAACCAGCTACACCAGGACGTGGCCAGCATCCCTGCCTTCTCAGGTCCCCCAAAGATGATTGATGCCTCCTGGGTCAGCAGGAAGCAGCCTGGAGAACACAGCATCCTCATCCCTGCCTCACCTGCTACCCCTTTCTAACTCCTCACCTTTTTATAGTAAGCACTGGCCTGCCCTTGGGGTCCTGACAGGATACGTCCTCAACTGCAGCCACTAAGAGCGCCTCCTCTGCACATTTGCTAAGTTTCCTTTTAAAAGGTGGGTCTTCATTGGAGCGCTGGACTGAGCTCTCAAGGCCCAAATGAGAAGCTGAAGGAGTGAGAACATGAGCAAGGAAGTCAAGACTGCGAGGGATGTGCCCACCCACTGAGACAGTGGGGCTGATCGACTGGAACTGAAAAAGCATGAGATCAAACTGGACTCTCTGAACGTGGCGGACAATGAGGGCTGATGAGAAGCCAAGGACAATGGCACTGGGTTTTGATCCTACTGCATGTACTGGCTTTGAGGGAGCCTAGTCTGTTTAGATGCGCACCTTCCTGGACCTGGATGAAGGGGGGAGGACCTTGGACTTCCCACAGGGCAGAAACCCTGACTGCTCTTTGGATTGGAGATGGAGGGGGAGGGGAGTGGGGGGAGGGGAAGGTAAATGGGAGGTGGAAAGGAGGCGGAAATTTTTAATAATAATAATAAATAAAGGGGAGGTGGAGGGAAATGGGAGGTGGTGGCAGGGAGAAGGCAGAAATCTTTAATAAATAAATAAACAATAAAAAGAAAAATAATAATAATAAATAAATAAATAAGTGGGTCTTGCCCACTTCCTCTCTCTGTCTCTGTCTCTCTCTGTCTCTCTCTTTCTTAAAGCCTCAGTTTCTATTGTAAATACCAGAGACATAGACAGGGTGACTACACTACAGTGTGCTGCGGCGTGACTGTTTGTGTCACCCCACCCCCAGCTGCCCACACATACAGAAGACCCAGTTAAGTTCAAATGTTAACTTTTCATGCTAAGGTAATGGTGTTGGGAAGGAGAGTCTTTGGGAGATGTGGGAACAGAGCCCTTATGGATGAGACTAAAACCCTTTTAAAAGGTCCTCGGAGAGACCCTTTATCCCTCATGACATGTGAGGACCAAAGGAGAGAATGACTAACCGAAGACCCAAACCGTCCCTGGACAGCAGCCCCCAGAGTCATTACTAGTAAACTTGATCTGCTGTTTGCAGAAAAACCTGCCGGTGCTATTCTCTTATATCACCTCAGACACAGGGAGCTAGAAGCGGAACAAGAGGGCTGGGTCTTGAGACATGAACCTGGATGCTTGCTAGACTGTCTGGGGTGAGAGGGAGAGGGCTTTGGTGGTAGCTGGTGAGTTCATACCTGGCTTAATGTCCTTAGGCAAGTTGCTCAATTCAAGCAGTTGAGTTTCTGCCTCTACAAATTGACCCTGGGGTTTTCTGGTCTGCTAGATACTCTGTTGAAATGACAGCATTTTCACTTTGACCTATTAGCCAGGAGTTGAGATTGAACAAACAAACAAACAAAAAAATGATTGTTTTCAAATCACAGTGAAAGATGTCTAGTGCCAAGCTGAAACTGGGCATAAACTGATGGAGCAAAGGTGAGTGATGGGGTGGAACATCTGTTAAGGACCAGTTTCCTTCAAAAGTTCCCTCTGGGAGAAACGCCTACTCCATGGGTCTGGGTCCTGTGAATGGGGCAGCTTGGACAGGGGACAATGGTTTTGTAGTCAGAAGAGATTTGTAAGAACTGACTGACCTGGGCCTTGTCCCTTGTAGTGATGATTCAGATCTGTGACAGGCACATGATTGCCCTCGGGGGTGAGAGGCAGCTGGTGCTGGGCAGTAACCAAGAGACACTGCTGGCCCCAGGGCAGAGCCCGCAGACGGCCCCTCTTCCTGGAATGCAACAGAGGTCGCTGGCAGGACAAACCAGGAGCCTGGAATTGTTTTCAGCTCATTTTCAACCTGACAGAGAGTGGGGGCTTGTTGGGTTCATGTTCAAAGACACATAAAGACAAGACAGAGCTAAACCCTGCAAATGTAGTCTTTTCCTGACTTCTGAAGAAAACTACAAGCACTTGTAAAAGTCATATAAAGACAAAGTTGTTAAAGTTACTGGTGGGGGAGTGTGCTGGAGAGATGGCCCAGCAGTTAAGAGCGGGTAATGTTCTTGCAGGGGACTCAAGGTCAATTTCAGGCCCCACATCAGGCAGCCCACGCCTGCCTGTAGCTCCAGAGGATCTGACCTGCTCTGACCTCCTCAGGCACATGCATGTATACAGATAAACACACATACACATACATGAATAATAAGAAGAATATTTGTAAAATAGAAAAAGTTACTGGTAAAAATAAAAATGTACACTGGAGCAAAGTGAATAAATCAATTCTTATATGTCATCATGCACATTTCTTGTGATTTTAATGTGTCAGTTTCTTTCCTACTGCCATTTATTTTTGCTTTTTATTAAAAATGATTTTATAAAATATGTTCTGATCATGGTTTCCCCTACTTCATCTTCTCCCAGATTCTTCCCACCTCCCTATCCATCCAACTCCTTCTTTCTCCTTTTTTAGAAAGCAAACAGGCAAATAAAAACAAATCAGGACTTAAAAGAAAAAGAAAAGCATGAGAAACACATATGCACAGAGACACATATGAATATACACACACACAAACATAAAAATACAAAATTTGTAGCTGGGTCCTCTTGTGGGACTCCTAACAGCAGGAACAACAGCTGTCTCCGACTCTTGTACTGGCTTTTGGGACCCTACTCCTCATACTGGGTCACCTTTCCCAGGCTTAATACATGGGGAGGTGTTTTGTCTTACTGCAACTTGATATGTCATGTTTTATTAATACTCATGGGAGACCTGCCCTTTTTGGATGGAGATGGAAGATGAAGGGGTGGGGAGGGCAGGGAATGGGTGAGGATGGGGAGGAAGGACTGAGAGGGGAGCATGGAGAGGGTTGGTTGTGGCTAGGATATAAAATAAATAAATGAATTAAAACAAAATAAAACAAAAAATACAAAATTGGAAACTGTATTATTCAAACAAAATACCAGTAAGGTACAAACAAACAAAAACAAAACAAAACAAAACAAAAAGCAATATGAGAGAAAAAAATCTTCGAAAATATCATTGAGTTCATTTTGTGTTGACTATCTATCTACTGCTAGGGATGGGACCTACTAGTAAGTGTGGTTTCTATGCCCAGTGAGACTCTGTTGGGGAGAACTAATTTTTCTTGTGCAAGCAGTTATCATCAGAGATAGCTTCTTAATTTGGGATGGGAGCTCATGTTCACTTCCCCCCCTACGTGCTAAGACCCCATCTGGTTGGGACATGTGCAGGCCCTGCGCATCCTGCCAGTCTCTGTGGGTTAATACAGGTGTCAGTCCTGCTGAATCTAAAAGATACCATTTCCTTGGTGTCATCCATCCCCTCTGAGTCTTAGAATCTTCAGCCTCCTCTTCTGCAGGGTTTCTCCCACCCCATCTCCTGAGGGGAGGCGTGTGATGAAAGCATCCCATTTAGGAGTGAGTGTCCCAAGGTCTCTCACTTTCTTCATGTTGTCCAGTTGCCAGTCTTGGCATTAGTTCCCATCTACTGCCGGAGGAAGCTTCTCTGGAGATGCCTAGTGAAACACTGATGTGTGAGTAGGGCAGAATGGCATTAGGAGTCATTTGATGGTTGTTCCATTAGCAGAACAATAGGATTTGGCCTTCCCCTGGGTTCATTGCCCGATTATCTAGTCTTGGGTTCTTGGCCAACTATGCTGTCCCTGTCTGTCATGAATTCTCATGGAGTGTGCCTTAAATCCAATTAGACAGTGGTTGGTTCTGCCCACAATTTTTGTGCCACTATTGCACCAGCATATCATGTGTGCAGGTCACCATTGTAGATCAGAGGGTTTGTAGCTGGCTTGGCGATTATCTTTCTCCTGTGGTAGTAGATCAAGGAGCTTCCAGCTCTGTGAAGACCTTAGCCAGACACTAGCTTGATTTCTCTGCGTTCAATGAGATGTGTAAGATGTGTCTTTAACAATAGGGCCTTGCCATCAGTTTCTGGAAGGTAATCCAATAGCCCAAGTTGTGCAGGGATTTCCATGCCCCCCCCTTTGTCAATAACTTAATTATGTTTAACCCATTTCTGACATTGGAAGTTTCACTTGGTGGCAAAACAATGTTCATCAATGAATGTATATGGTGTAGAAATTGACTACATAACAACTCCACGGGTTGGTTATGAAGATATAAGGGAGAGAACAGCTGGAGGCATTTGAAAAAGTTCAGAGCAGAGAAAGAAAACAGTAAACTGAACCTGGCCAGCAAACTGGATCTGGCTATGAGGGAGACAGGAGAAGGGCAGAGAAAGAGAGAGAGATGGGGAGGGAGAGAAGAGGAGAGGAAGAAGAAGAGAAAGAAAGGAGAGAGGAGAGAGAGAGAGAGAGAGAGAGAGAGAGAGAGAGAGAGAGAGAGAGAGAATAGTCAGAACAGCAGGGTTAGAAGGAGAAATGAGAAGCTGAAAGGAGGGAAGCCCATGAGCTGGAGAAGTTTAGGGGAGGGAAGGAGGTGAGAAGAGCTAGGATGCTAGAAGAGACTCTGAAATGTATAACAGGGCATGTGATACTGAGAGAGCCTGAAGGCCAGAATGTACTTTGGTATGCTAATAGGCTTATAGCCCTTTGTCCCTTCTTCCAGTGGTGAGGGAAATGGTTTCTTTGGTAGAGGTACCCAGCTTCACGAGTCCCCGAGGAAAGTTTGCTTTTGTCTAACCTTCAAAATTTGGGGAAATGGAGTTTCCTTTGGACTTGATACTTGGAGGTGGAGCAGGGGAGAAGAAGGAAGAAAATGAGAGGTGAACAGAAACAGGAACAAAGAGAGATCAAACTTGGTCTTAGTTAGGGTTTCTGCTGCTGTGATGAGACACCATGACCATGGCAACTCATATAAAGGAAATATTTTGATTGGGTGGATTGTATTTTAAGAGGATTAATCCATTATCATGATGCAACATGGTAGCATGCAGGCAATCATGGTGCAGGAGACAGAGCTGAGAGTCCTACATCGTGACCTGCAGGCAACAGGAAGTGGTCTGAGACACTGGGCATGGCTTTGGCATATATGAGACATCAAAGCCTGCCTCCACAGTGATACACTTCCTCCAACAAGGCCATACCTACTCCAACAAAGCCTAATAGTTCTACTCCCTATGCAATTATGAAGGCCAATTACATTTAAACTACCACTGTCCCCTCCATGGCCCCCAGAAGGTAGTAACAATATCATAATGCAAAATGTATTTAGTCCAAATTTAAAAGTCCCCATTACATTCAAACCACCACAAACTCCAAACACAGTTTTGTAATATATATCAGAGGAGACTTAGGTACTAAGAGAAAAGAAAAAAAAATCAATGTTTTCCAAAAATATCTAACATGAGAAAACGCAATTAAAGCCAAATGACTTCAGAGTGTGATTGCTGGTACCGTTACAAAGTCCTTTCTGCTCATCCAGTTGTAGGCCAGCTAGGAGGCAATTCAATGGCTTCTTGTGACTTGAAGAAATGTCTTTTGGGAAGTTGTAAGACTCTCTGCTTCAATTTTGTCTTCTATAGCTTGGGAATGGCCACATGTACTGGCTACATACTCTGGCAGGGTGGGCAGTGCTGTTTCCCATTCTGTCTCCATGTTCTGTCTTCATATTGCAAATTGCAATACAAGAATAAAAATTTAAACTTCTGACAAGGTTTGTTCTGCCTTATGGGAAGATCTATTTCCTTTGTTTTAAGTTATCAAACAACATTTGAAAACCAGGAACTGTTCACAAGGACCCATATCTTCTTTTGAATGATGGCCAAAGTGGATATCCTTCCACTGCCAGATCACCACAGTGTTTGACACTCCCATTGCCTCCTGGTACCAGCTCACTTCATTCCTTTATGTTGCTTCCCAGGCCCCTTGTGTGGCAATCTGAATAAGAATGGTCCCCACAGGCCCATGTAGTTGAATGCTTAGTCATCAGAGAGTGGCAATACTTGAGAAGAATTAGACGTTCTGGCCTTGTTGGAGGAAGTATGTTACTGGGGGCGGGCTTTGAGGTCTCAAAAGTCCATGTCAGTCTCATTGTCTCTCTTTCTTATTGTTGCCTGCATATCGGGATGTAGAACTCTCAACTCCATCTCCAGAACCATGTCCGCCTGTGTGCCACCAGGCTTCCCACCACGAAAATAGGCTAAACCTCTGAAAGTATAAGTGAGTTCTAATTCAACACTTGCCCTTATAAGAGTTGCTGTAGTCATGGCTTCTCTTCACAACAAAAGAACACTGGTTAAGACACCTGGACTGTTCTGTGTGACCTTCTATCTCACCAATATGTTCTCTGCCAATTACTTTCTCATTGACTATTTCTCTATATCCAAGACAGACACTATGTCTCGTACACCTGGATTTCTAGCCCCAAGCGTGATTTCTGGTTTATAGCAAGCACTCAGGAAACACTGAACTCACATTCCCATGATATTGCACAAGAACGAGAGGAAGGGAGAGCCACCCACAGAGGGAATGTGGGTGCTGCAGGCAGCTTCTGTGCTGGGGCGGCACAGTGCATGTGGTACAACTGTAAACCTGGTTTGCTTTCTTCCTCCCCCAGGTCATGCTTTCAGAGCATTTTCCAGCTATGGGAGAAGATAGCAAAGAGTGACAGGAACTCCTGCAAGAAGCATCAATGTTTCACCTCACCTACCTCTCTTAAGAAACCTGAGTTTGGAAATCTCCAGGCCAGAAGTAATGCTACAAAAAGTCCAGGATAGTGGGGTTGACCCAAGTTCAGTGAGAGGCCAATCTAGTCTGTGTTCTGACACAGAGAGCCGGTCATTTCTCCAGCGTGTGCTGCAGAAATCCTCTGTTAAAAGAAGCAGGCTTTAGAGGGAGCTGCAGTGCACAGCCACCAGAGTCAGACATCTGGGATCAAATCCTGATGACTGATTGGCTAAGAGTGCAAACTTGAGCAAGTCAATTGACTACTCTTGCCCCGTTTCCTTGTTTATAAAATTAGTACAATAACAACATCCACTTCACAGAGATATTGAATGAATTATCTGAGATAAGGCATATTAAATGTCTGGCACATGTTTATGTCATTCACACAGACACACACACACACATGTGGGGGGAGTGTGTGTGTCATCAGAACAAATGACTAAAACTTTTGCAGCGTTAGAGCCAGAAGTTCAAAATCAAGAGATCTGCAAAACTTCTCCAGGGCCCTGGAAGGGGGGAGGATCTATTTTTCATCCCTTCTAGCTTGAAGGCTCCATACATTCCTGGAGTCACATCAGTCCAATTCCTCTCACATCTTTCTGTGATTGGCTGCACATGTCTGACTTCTCTTCTGCCTCTTACAACACGTATTTACCATTGACTGGGGCCCATCTGGTGATCCGAGGTGATCTCATCTCAACATCCCTAACTCGATTACTTAAGCATATAGCCTCTCTTCCCAAATAAGGTCACATTCATGAGCTTAAATATATATATGTTAAGTTGGGAGCATAGGTCCCAGCCCCTTGCATCTATCTATATATATCTATCTATATATATTTAAGCTCATGTATATGTGTGTGTGTGTGTGTAAATTGGGGAGGGCATTATTAACCTACCATAATTCCTAAATCTGTGTGCTTTTTTCCTCAGCCAGATATTTCCGTGCATTATTGGTCCTTTGACTAAACTAAGTCTTAGGAGACAGAGTCCTGGGTCCCTGCACCCTCATCCACCTTTTCTAAATGATAAGACAGTAGCACAGCTGTGTGATTTCCACACACAGTGGCCAAAGACAAGGGCTGATACGCAGAACTCCTAGATTCTCTGAGTCCTTCCTCAACCCTCTGCCTGCCTTCTACAATACTTCTTCTTCCTGTACAAAGGTCTGTGGTGGGTGTTAGGAATATTTCCTAATGCAAGCTCTCTGCCGACCCAAAATTCCCAATCGAGCCAAATCAAAACAAGCCAAATTAAGAAATATTCAGGTTCAATGGGAGTTCTGTGCTCTCGGGTGGCCCTGAGGGTCCGTGAACACAACCACCGGGAGGAAGGAAAAGGGACCACGTGTTCCTTTTTGGGGGGCTCATTTAAATACCCTGGGGAGTGGTCCTGACCCCACCCCCAGGGAGGGGTCAGGATCTGGCTTGCTGGGATTTGGAATCCAGACCAGGCCTGGGGGCTAGGATAGATGCAAGGGGCTGGGACCTATGCTCCCAACTTAACAGTGGGTATGGTCTATTCCCCATGCCCTCCAAGAAAGGATCTGTCATCTCAGCCACTGGGAATGATGTCTTCAGTCTCCAGTCATCGACTTCTTCTTCTCAGCCTCAGCACTAGGAGCCACCTGACTCAAGATCACACTTGCCCCAAAAAAGGCCACACCCAGTGACTGACAGAGGTGGCAGTGTAAAGGCCTGGTCATTCCAGGCTACCACGGGTTCATCAGATGGGCTATTTTACCTTGAGTGTCCTTAGGTAGAACAGGGCTTGTGGAGCTTTGCATTCAAACTTTCTTTCTTAGCCCAATCCTGCTGCCTCCTCCTTCCTTCCATGGGCATTGATCCCAGGGCACCTCCCAGTGAACTTCCTGCACACTGAACTACTCATCAGGTGGCCAACCTACACCAAGGGCTGAGGGACTACACTGGGTGGGGATTTTACTCCTCTGAGTTTGTGTTGTCTGTTTAATGATTCTGTTTTCCTTATGTGGCCATAGGTGGTGTGGTCTTAAGGCTTTAAAACATATTTTAATTTCTTTGGCTAGCTTCCTAAGATTTTGAAGCTTTTTTTTAACTTCCTTACAACTTAGGACCCACAAATGAATCTAAGGTAATTCTAAGTATTTTAAATCACCGTGGCTTGTGAAGCTGAAAACAGTGTCCTGAAGCTCAGATAATACATATCTGACTGTTAATGTTCACACCCAGCAGAAAGTACCACCTACGAGTAAGACACCAACACAGAACAGAACGTAAGGCAATGGAGGTTCCTGTGCTGGCTGGGTTTGTGTCTGTCTCTACCACCTGCTGTCACTGGATGTTTTTCCTTAGTTTTCCCATCCATTACATGAGGCTCATTGTTCTGGTCAACTTGCTGCTATTGCAACAAATACCTGAGGCGATCAACTTATAAAGGGGACGTTTTCGTTAGGCTCACATTTTGGCGGTTTCGCTCAAACCATGGTATGGACTATGTGACGGGCAAAGCTGTGAACTTTATGGTCAAAATTTTGATGAGAGAAAGAAGAACAAGCTGGGATCTCACCACCCTGAACTTGAGGACCTCCCAGAAGACCCCACTTGTTAATCTTCCATTATCTCCTCATATCACCAGGTTAGGAACCAAATTTTTAGCACAAAGGTGGAGCTGTTTCATTCTTTATTCTTTGGCTCTTTCTTGTTCTGTGACTGCCTGACTGACCGTGTGGCTATGTGGTTGTGTGGCTGGGTGGTTGTGTGTGTCTAGGTGTCTGTGTGGATGGGTAACTGGGTGTCTGTGTGTCTAGGTGGCTGTGTGGATGGGTAGCTGGCCCCTTCTTTTCTTGCTCCTTTCTTTTGTACCTCTATCTCCTTTCCCCCCCAATATTGCCTACTATTTATTCTCTCTGCCTGCTAGACCTGCCTATCGTTTCCCCTGCCTTGCTATTGGCTGTTCAGCTCTTTATCAGACCAATCAGGTGTTTTAGACAAGCAAAGTAACACAGCTTCACAGAGTTAAACAAATGTAACATACGAGACTGCAACATATCTTTGCATCATTAAACATATGTTTCATAGCATAAATGTAATACATCTTAGATTAATATTCCACAACACAAGGGTCTTTCAGGAGCATTCCAGATCTAAACTGTAACAGCAACCATACCAACCTTTTATGAAGGTCAAATGAGAACATACTTATAATAGCATATATGTTCCTTTCCCCCTCCTCCCTGAGAGAATGCATATAAACATAGCAAGATGCATTAACTGAACAAGTTTCTGATTCTTTGAGTCATAACTTACATAAAATTCATAAAAATATGTCTCAACTTCAAAATAGAATTCCAGACACTTTCCCAAGGTGTCTAAGGAGATGGCTATTATGTTTCTCACTACTAGAGTGACAGCAGAGTCAGACACCAGACCTAACCAGGCAGCAGAGCACCTTTGGGGAGGAGCGTTTGGAGAAGTGGGAGTGGCTCGTGCAGAGATCTGAGTGGATACAGCTGGACTGCTCAGAAGGAGCGAAGTCAAGCTGTTGAGGCTGAGGACTAAGGGGATGAGAAGACATTTGATACAACTTGACTGGTCCTTGTGAAGAATTTGGGTTTCAGTAAATGATGTGGGAAGTTCTTAGGTCTGCAGCAAAAAGTGGCCTGGCCCTATTTCTGTATTAAAAGGAGGCCATAATGACTCTACTAAGATGGAAATGTGGTAGGGCAGGCAGAAGTGGGAAGATCGGGATCAGGAGGCCACTGTGGTGTCTCAGGTTGATAAAAAATGACAACATGGATCAATCAGGGCCTGACTATGAACCTGGAACAGGTCAGGACCTGGTGTGATGTCCGTTCTGAATAGGCAAGATTTGGCCTTGTCTTGGGACGAAGGGAGCTGTCAGACAAGTTTTTCTGTCCCCTGCAATTGGACAATAACTCTGTGAACTTAGATGTGGAAGAGGAAGTTAGAGAATGTGAGCTGTCGTCCTTGTGACCTGATAAGTGCTAGACAACTCACAAGCATCCAAATGGAAACACAGGAAACACAGGTGATAGTGAACCAGGAGCCTTTGGTGCTGTGCTTCCGACTTGAGAGCCATCAACCAGTGGTCTTACTTCAATCAGTGGGATCGGGTGAAGCACTGCAGGAGAGGTCAGAAAAGGAAACCAGAGACTAAGGGAAGAGCTTTAGTCGCTGCAGCATCCAGGGTCAGGAGAGAGGCCGGCCAGACTGGGAGAGACAGCTGCTGGCAGAGGAGGGGGGAAACAGGCTTGAAGAAATCCAAGGGAAGGCAGCGAGTCGAGCTTTAACAGCTGCACCGGAGTGTTTTAGAGCAAGGCGCCAGGTGGTTCTAGACCAGCCACGCTGGAAATTGATTAGAAAGGTAGAGAATCAGGAGTCCCATTCCAGCAGTACTGGATCGACCACTCAAGCATGGACTTCTTCAGGGGATCAAACACAAAAACAAACAAACAAAACCCACGCTAGTTACAGAATTGCCTGCCCAAATTTACAAAGAAGATTAAGGAGCATAAAAAACTGATTTTACTGCATGGGTACATTGTTGGAGACTTGCTCAGACTCAAACTTGTAACAAACAGATCTCAAGGAAGTGATTCCCCCTTCCCAGCCTTCTGCTATGATGGCTGTTTGGAGAGGAGGAATGCCCCCCATTTCACTGGACCAGGGAATGCTGAGCACCAAGCATGCCAAACATTCCTCTGGCTAAAAATGGGGGGTGCTATTCCAGGGTTAGCAACACTGGCCCATTAATTCTGAACCTTCTGAGAATTGGAGCTTATCCCCACCCCACACCCCCACCATATCCAAAATTTCCTCTAGAAAGCCCTAGCAGAATTCTATCCCCTTCCATTCTGAGGGAAAGTGGTTAAAATTAGGATCAGTCCCGAGAGATTGACAAGTTAGATGCGGGGAAGGCTGTCCCCTGAAATAAGCTGTTTCCCACCGCGAATGGGCGGGGCGGGAGCCTCTAGTAGCAACCCAGTAGAGGGACGGCCCCTTCCAAGTGTGTGCAAGAGGTCTGGTCCCCAGCTTTAAAATTCTGGACGCACCGCGTACTGACCTCTTCTCTCCCCCCAGTGGTGGCTAGCCCTTCCCAAGTGTGCAGTTGTCTCCTCCCTGTCCAGTCCGGCCTTCGTCCCGCGCCCAGTTGAGCTACAAGTGACCGAGTGCTACAGCCCAGCGCAGCGCGCTCTGCACACAGGCATCTTGGCTTGCGGCTCCGCGGGCTCTATGAACTTGAGCAGTTAGCTGTTGCCTGTGGCATCACCCGTGGGTCCCCAGCTCCCTGCCTCGCGCTCTCCCTTCCCTCGGAGCAGCGAGTCGTAGTGAGCCAGCAGCCAGCAGCCCTCCCAGGATCTTCCTGCCTGAAGTGCAACTATGCTGCTAGGAGGAATCCTGCTGGTAGTGCAAGGTAAGAATGGACAGGAATACCGCCGAGGGCGTCCTGGAAACTCTACTACTCGCACTGGCAGGGTGGGGCTCCTGGTGCTGGCTCAGTCATCCAAGGGCTCTTTTGGATCATTCGCAGCCACTAAGCTCCCTGCCCTGGTCAAGCCTGGGATGGGGGTGGGCGTGGAGTTACACAGAGGAGGGTCTCTGGAGCGTCGAGGAAGGTCGTGCATCCTTCTCTCCCTCCTTCCTGCGTGCCTCCCCCAACCTTCACCAGGTAGTCCCCAGGGTTGGTGCAATGCTGCCAGGCAGAAACCCAAACTGAAAATCCCTTTGTGCCCGCAGCCTTGCAGTTTGCCAGTGCCTTGGACCTGCCCGCTGGTTCCTGTGCCTTTGAAGAGGGCACTTGTGGCTTTGACTCGGTGTTTGCCTTTCTGCCTTGGATTCTAAATGAGGAAGGTAAGGGGGCACCATGGAAAGGTGCCCGAGGTGAACTTTCTTCATGGCTTGCCCCGCCCCTCCCCGTGTCCCAGAAGTAAAGCTATCTTGGAGTTAGTTCCCTTTGGGAGGAAAACTGTGAGTCATGAAGCCTCTTTCCAACTCTTCCTGCAGCAAGGAGCCGGCCAGAAAAACCATGATGAAGGGGACGGCTGTGTACCTGGCTCTGAGCATGTGTGGGACAAAAGGGAGATTCTGCTAGTGATTGTCACCCACTAGCCTTGTGCCCCCTGAAGGCTGTTAGCCTTGCTGGTCTTCAGTGGGCATGTGCCTGAACTGAGAAAGTCCATGGGAAGTGTTTTCAGGAAGCTATGCAAAAATGTTTTCACACTCCATGAGGGTCTTCAGTTCTAAGACCTCCCAGGTCCACCCGTCAGCCGTTTTGCCTCTGATTTCATCCCTTACCATTCCGTGCCCCTGGGCAAATGAGTTAACACCTACACAGAGTATCTGAAGCCACTGGGCTGGGGCCCGTTGGTCACAGATAGCTCAGTACTTCTGACTGCTTGGGTTCCTGGGGCAAAATGAAAATGAAAAAAAAAAGTCCAATGTGTCTTCTTACCCCTTTTTTTGCCGTAAAAATATTTTAATAGCAGGCCCTGGTGTCCCTCCTCCTTTCCGTTCTCTGCTCCTGTCACCCTCATTTTGAAGCTTCATGCACTTCTAGACCTTTAATTTGGGCTTGGAGTAGAGCCATTTAAAAGACATGCCGCCATAAAGGAAGCCAGCTGAGCTTCCTCCCAGCTCAGTTGTTCAGCCTGGTTCCCTGGAGCAAGACCCCTGCTTGGGATATGGGAGGTGTCACCATAGCTCTCCCTGCCTTGCATCTTTGGGAACCTTGCCTACATGAGCTTCCCTGACCCACACAGGTGGCTGATAACAGCCTTGGCATGAGAATCTAAGACTTCAAATAATCCCATGGTTGACTGAGTGACCAGCACTAGGAAAAGAAACCGGAAAGTACTAAGTCAGTCATTGTTTTGTCGTCAGCACTTGCCAGGTCTTGAGTGCTGTTTACTTAGGTGTACATGAGAAAAATCAACTTGTTAAGGGGTTACTGCTTTACTGGTGACTTTAGGAAAGACTTGAAGTTCATCACCACCATCTTGCTTTCTGCTCTGATTGTGTTTGAAAGATGGCTCTATCTATGTAATGGCAGTGGCGTTGGGAGCATTATTCCCTAGGTTGCATGGCTTCTCAACATTTCTTTAAGGAGGCATCAGGATGACCTGGTGGGCATGTTCCGACAGTTTCCTTCCTCTTCTTGAGAGTTTGATTCAGTGGTCTGGATTGAGGCCTGAAAATCTCTCACAAGTTCCAAGGTACTAGGACTGCTGTTTCTACTGATCTGGGTGTATGGACTTTGAAAATCCCTGACTACCACTGTGTATGCACACACACATGCACACACGCACATACACATACCTATGCTGTTAGCCCCAAGTAAGACTGGAATCAAAATGAACAACTCACATAGACCTAAGAGTGAACAGCTCCCTGAATCCTTTGTCCTGAGCTCACTTCTGTTGGGCTACTGTAGCCCTAGGAAAAAGAGAAATGGATGTCTTTCTCATAACCAAGGGTCTGAGTCCTTAAGTGTTCTCCATGGTCTCCTGTCAGATCAAAACTACCTCCTAGCCAGAATTCTGAGTGAGCATGCTGCTGCCTGCTGAGCACAGGACCCTCCCGGCTGGCAGGAAGGGAGGCACAGAGTTGGCATCTCTGCACCACTGTGATGGTTAAACAGCCCCCTCCGGGGAAAACAGGATGATGCCTATAGGAAAAGGTGATTGCAGCTGAATCACACCATAAAGGCACCGTGGCTCTTCCAGTTTCTTTCATGCAGCCACTGCTCTCTGGCTGGAGGCTGAGACCTCTGAGTTGGCTGGATGACATTAATTCATCCCCTTCTGAGGACTCCGGGGCAGAGCAGGGAAGTTAGACTTCCATTCTATGGCTCAAAGTTTCAAAGGCTGGAACTTGGATACAACTGCCCACTGCAGACATTGGGGCAGCAAGGCAGATGTGTGGCAGCTGCTGGGCTTGCCTGTGAGAAATGATCACTGAGAAACCCCCTTATACTAGTTTGGGAAATGAAAGCAATAAAATTGTGCCAGGCTAAAATTTGGGAAGCCTCCACTTTATTGCAGAAACCCTTTGAAAGAGATTCCAGACGCCCCTGTGTGCTGCATCCACCAGGAAAGCTGTGAATGTCACAGACTTTTACCCACAAGTTCTTGCAACACAAATAGCATTTCTTATATGTCCTTGGTCAGTGAGTTAAACCTACAGTAGAGAGAGCCAGTGAAGGGTTGATTCCAGAAATCAATCTGTAAATTAGAATTTCCTAAAAGAGAGTCAGGTCTTGGAAGAGTTGATGAGCACCCCAAGTCGCATAGCCCCCATGAAACTATGTGAGGCCCATTTCTTTGTTTATTGGATTGTTAGATCGCTATGTATTTCTTACTTCCTGGTTCATGGTCATATATAAATATAATATATATATTCCTACCTTGTCAAAGCAGATGACATTATACCAGACTCAAATTGAAACTTTCTCTGAAGTCTTAGGTTTGAATTCAGTCTTGGGAGTTAAGAAACACATTTTACACTAGAAAAAGTTCCACGTTCATTTATCTTTAACAAAACCAGCTTTATTCATTCCTTGTTTAGGGAATACTGAGACCCTTTGAGCAACAGTTAACACTAAGACTGTCCCTTCTGCTTCCCTCCTGACAGCTATAAGAGCAGAAGCCTTTGGCTGAGGATTCTTGGAAACCAGACAGTTGGCCTCACAATTCATATTAGCAATGGAGTGGGCTTTGCTCTAGGTTTTGGTTTGGTAGCTTAGCCTTCACTCCCTAAGAAGCCATTGGTTGAGCCCTGGGAGGAAGAATAAAGCTAAACAGAGATACTGTTCTTTTACTTGGGCGAAGAAGGTGGATGTGGGAGCGATTCTGACCAGGAGAAAGTAAACAGGGCATTCAAAGCATTTATAAGGAAGATCCGCTTCGTGTTTCCTTGATAGTGTCCAAGGAGGGAGACATTTCCTACTACAAGAAACAGATGGGTGGCTTTGGCACCTCAGGGAGAATGATATTATGGAAGCTGAGAAAGCATAGCCAGGGGCAGGGTGGAGGACATGGTAGGGTGTGCTAACGTCTCATTGTAATGATATGTATGCATATCCCTCTCCCTCTCTCCCTCCCTCCCTCCCCCTCCCTCTTCTCTCCCTCCCCCTTCTCTCTGTCTCTCTCTCTGTCTCTCTCTGTCTCTCTCTGTCTCTCTGTCTCTGTCTCTGTCTCTCTCTCTCTCTCTCCTATACTCAGACTCTTTCCTTGTTTTTTAAGGATACTCCCCATTGGCCATGTGAGTTTCAGTTCTGCACACAGTCATGTGCCAATTATTATTAACAGTGATTAAATCCTTCCTGATTCTTCTTGAGGCCCAGATGGACCCTAAGTCTGGCAAGGATCCCAATGAGACTTTATGGAAGAGAAAGCCGTTTTTTCCTTCACTGTGTGACCTTGGAAGGCCACTGTAGCATCCCACCCAGACATCCCCAAGTTGTCAAAGAAGATCTTGTCCCCATTGGCCCTGTGTTACCCCTGTGGCTATTTCCCAGCTTTCCCAGCTGAAGTTCCATTCACCCATAACCATGCTGGATAGAGGCTGGAAGCCAGAATAAGTCTAGAATGTGCCTTAGGTACCTCTCAAAAAGACACTGACTGCAGAAATCTGGCTATATTGTTCCTGCTGCATCAGATGCAACTCTTTGGGGTTTCCCTGGTGTTGCTGCTGCCAGATTGAGCATGACTGTGTGTTCTGGGCCTGAGCAGCTTGAGTCCTGCTCAGTCTCTGCATATGGTATAGGAGTTGGACTTGAGAAGCCGTCCAGTGCAGGCTGTCTGCTTTTCACACTGCATCTAGACAAGCTAACATTCAGAGTTGGGTACAAGGTTCATGGCAACCCTGGGGAAGGACTCTGTCTCATCTGTTCAATACTATTCCCTTCCTCTGCATCGCTGGTGAAGAGTGAGCCCTGCCTTCCAAAGCTCACAGTGTTGGTAACTCTACATCAGAGATCCAGTGATATGTTTAACATATAGAAGAACACAGATTCTCGAATGAAGTGTTTGGGACCTATCACACCCACAAAAACTACATTTTATGTCATATAAAGATATATTTATTCTCTCCAGTTTGTAAGACCTGCACACAGTCTTCAGCATGTAGGAAAAATCTTGGCACATAATTGGTACTTAGTAGATAGTTGAATGAATGAATCCAGCATCTGACCATGAAAACACACTTGTGCCTTTTTTTATGTTCTACTGTTTTTCTTTCGCCTTCAAAGTCAGTTCCTTTTCATGAGAAGCAGCTTGAACAGTTTGTTAGAAACCAAGATGACCAGCTTGTATTAGAACCAGGCACTGTTCCTTCAAGGGTAGTTGTCTTAATTATCAGGGTTTCTATTGTTGTCGTGAAACACCATGACCAAAAGCAAGTTGAGGAGGAAAGGTTTATTGGGCTTACACTTCCAGATCAAAGCCTATCATTGGAGGCAGTCAGGACAAGAGCTCAAGGACGGCAGGAACCTGGAGGCAGGAGCTGATGCAGAGGCCATGGAGAAGTGCTGTTTACTGGCTTGCTCACTATGGCTTGCTCAACCTACTCTCTTATAGAACCCCGGACCACCAGTCCAGGGATGGCACCACCCGCAATGAGCTAGATCCTCACCTATCAATAATTAATTATGAAAATTCCTACAAGCTTGCCAGCAGTCTAATCTTATGGAGTCACTTTTTAATCGAGGATCCTTCTCTCGGATAAGTTTAGTTTTATGTCAACTTGGCATAAAACTATCCAGCACAATAGTGTTCATTACTTTTCCTCTCTATATCCCCAAAGAGATATAATGGGGCTGGAGAGATGGCTTGATAGCTAAGAGCACTGGCAGCTTTTCCAGAGTCCCTAGGTTCAATTCCCAGCACCACATGATAGGTCACAACCATCTATAACTGCAATTCCAGGAGATCCGATGCCCTCTTCTGGCTTCTATGGGCACTGCACACATGTGGTACCCAGACATATGTGCAGGCAAAACACCCCACATACAATAAAATGACAAAAGATATGAATACTGAAAATACTTGCCTTTTAAGATTTTTGTGAAGATTATTCACACTGACACACTAACACTAGTGACCGCTGTATGATACACATAACCCCGATTCCCATACTATCACCAGGTTTGTATCTTAGCAACATTATATACATTATATATAGACATTCATTCTTCTAACTCAGCCTTCCCATACAGCCTCTGGGGTGTGAAAGACGTGAAGGACACTGTAGCTGTCTTTTGTTTGTAGCTTTGCCATTTGCTTTTCATTACTGTTGCAGCCAGAGGGTGAATCTTCTTATCATCGCTCCGTGTTAAGTCCCTGTGAGCTTCATCTCACTTGTGTGTGCCTGGAAAACACATGTGTGTAAAGAGACGAGACTGCCTCTCACACCTAATTTGTCATCCTTCAGCAGCTACATCTTCTTTCTTTAGAATTCATCATTTGCTCTCTGCCCCTTACTCTTTCTCACATTCCAAGCCGTTCTCCATTTATCTGCCTCACAGAACTGGGACCTTAGCCTCAATTGGTTCTTGTTTCTGGTGGTGCCGCTACCTCCACGAGATTCCCAGCATCCTAATATTCACTTGGTTTCAGGCAGCTCTCTAACCTCGACCTTCCTGTCTGCCAACCTGTTTAGGAGATTTAGGAGATGTCCTTCCTGACCACTCCTCTTGGAATTTAGCTTGGACAGCATCTGCCTGGCTGGCCGGCTTATGGGATAGACACTCTCTGTATGGTCAACCTCCCTCTAGGCCAATGTCCAGGCTGAGTTCCTCCTGTCAGAGGAGAGGGCTGGGAGCTGTTCTCTGGATCTTGGACCTCTCCCCCAGAGATGGCTGGGGATTTTTAAGGATGTTTTCCTTCTCTTAATTACAGAAGTCAACCAAGGTCACAGAATGCTATCATGGGACTTTGCTTTGCCATCCTCAAGTTTCTTAACCTACAATGACTGTGTTTTGGAACTTGTGTGTCAGAATATAATATTCAACAAAAGTTCTGGCTCTTTCTGATTGTGGAGGCTTATCTCAGCACTCAGGAACTCAGAGACTGGGAGTTCAAGGCCTGGTTGGGCTATAGCACAAGTTCCGGGAGCCTGTATCTCAACAAAAGCAGAAGGAGGTGGGGCGGGGGAGAAGGAGGAGGTCATGTTTTTGTTTTTTAAAAAGATGTATTTATTTTAATTTTATGTGTTTGAATATTTTGTCTGCATGTATATCTGTGCATCATGTGGATGCAGATCCCATGCCCAGGAGAGGGGGTCAGATGTCCTGGTCCTGGAGTTACAGGTAGCTGTGAGTCACTGTTTGGGTGCTGGGCATCAAACCCAGGTGCTCAGAAAAAGCAATCAGTCCTCTTAGATCCTGAGCCACCTTTACAACCCCAAAGTCCTGATTCTTAAATCCTTGTCCTGAAAGTATCAGTGTTCCTTTTATTAGGTTACTTAAAGCCTGGTCCTATTTCTGTATTATGTAACAAACTTGATGTTCAAGAATTTGAATGAGATCCAGCTATGTTAATAGAGGTTTGGGCATTTCAGTGAGTAGAGCCAGCTGGTAATGGACTCTTCTTGGGCATTCCCGACAGTTAACCCTGATTTTCACACCTGTCAATTTTTCTAGTACTTAAATACTTACTCAATCACATATTTCACAAAGATGTATTCACTCTGCTCTGGAGTCTTAACGTGTTTGACTGTCTATCAACTAGAAGACACAGTACTGTCGCAGACTGAAGAACACATTGCTAGTGATATATAAACAAGCTATTTAAGAGCAAGAAACTTTAGTGTGCCTGAAATTCTTGTCCCGAATGCCTCCCCACTCCATTTCACCTGGACGTTCATCCTCAACATCGATTGGACAGCACCTGAACATTGTTTTCAAGTAGTCATGTCCAGCTCCTACTCCGAAGAATTCTGATTGATGGGGCCAGAAACAAGACCAGATTTCACACCATTAAAAGAACTGACTGGCTGGCTGACAGACTGACTGATTGCCAGGCTGGCACGCATCTGTGGTTGAGAACTAAGCATGGGGGTGACTGTTGTTACATAGCCCTACAGCTGCAGTGAAGAAGAGACAGCATCTCATTAGAATCCCATGAGTGATTATCCAGCTCCCCAAACTTCCTATCTCAACATTCGTAGGCTCTTCATTCATGGTATTCATGATCTGCTTCAGATTCTATGTCCGCCTTTCTCTCCTGTTGATCCCTTGTCGCTGCCTCTGATTGCGCTGTTCTCTGCCGTTGCCTTTCTCTTCTCTTGTCCGACTCCTGCCTGTTTGAAGTGTTGCTGTGGTTAGAGTATGATTTAATCATTTAATGTAGTTGGACTTTTTTGGACTTCCTTAGGGACTTCCAGCTCCCCGATAATGACAAGGAAACTTATTATTAATTATGAAAGCTTGCCCTGTAGCTTGGGCTTGTGCCCACCTAGCTCTTGTAACTTAAATTAGCTTGTTTCTATTATCTCCAGTCTGCCACGTGGCTTTTTACCTCTTCTACATTAGTAATGTCCAGCTTCCTCAGTGTCTTGCTGGTATCTCTTGCGGCTCCCGATTTTCAACCTTAATTCCTCTCTCTGTCCGTGAGTCTGGCCTAACCTCTCCTGCCTAGCTATGGGTCATTCAGCTTTCTATTTAAACCAGTCATAGCAATACATTTTCACAGTGAACAAAAAGATCATCCCACAACTATTTAATTATGCCAACTCAAGGCTCTGTGTGATAAAGGCTTGGTCCCTAGTGTATAGAACAAGGAGAGTGTGTTGGAAAATGAGAAGTCTTTAGGTGCTGGGGCTGTGTCCTTGGAAGGCACCCTAGGACCCCGCTTGTCCTTTCCCTTATTGTGTCGGTTCCAGATACGATGGTTTTGCTCTTCTGTGCTCTCCCACCGTGATATGTTGTCATCAAGAGATCACATGAGTGATGGTGGTGGGGTGCTACCTATTCTTGGTTTTGAACCTTCAAGACCAATCACTGCAAGCTGTGTGATTCTTTTTTATATGCAAAACTAGTTGCTTTATTGTAGTCTTGCAAAGCTGATGAATGCAAATGCTCAGTTTAAAGCCCAGTTGCTCAGCGAACATTGCACAATCATCCCAGATGGACGAGGCATTTCCCTTTCCCCCATTTACACCAAACTCTCCACTTTCTATCCTGTAAAATCTTATTAATGTCTCCTATCGGCATCTCCACCCCTTCTCCTCATCAGAGGCTTGATGGAGAGAGGATATGGCTTTAGCAAACACCCTGCACCCAATCAGTCTCTAATGTTCTTTTGAGAGTAGATAGAAAAATAAAACCCTCGACATTTTTCCTTGCAGTGAAAGAGGGTGTGTTTAGCAGTCCTTCCTGCTGGATGAATTCAAAGACTTTAGAGGCTCACCTGGTAATTTACAGATGTAATAGTGGAGGAGCATCTGGCTTATCTCACCCGTGCCTGGTCTGTGACATGCCCGTGGATAAATAGCTCTTGGGCTATTCTCCATCAAGGCTCCCGAATGCCTTGACCCTCCGCCATCATAAACAACCACAGTGCTGGCTTGAGAGCACTCCCACTGGCTCTGAGAAGCAGTTTTTGGCCAAAGGTTATTAGACTTTGAACTAGCCGTTGGAAATGGTGTTTCTAAGGAATTCTGTGAGGGGTCAGCCGTGCTCGTCTTGATGGGGAGAAGCAGAGATGGGTATATGTCTGTCTGCTCAGGGAGGGAATTTCTTAGGCAGGAATGTGGCAGTTGGAAAACCAGAGGATAGAGTGTGTGGTCAGTAAAACCTGCTGGAATGTCTGATTCCCCTGCTTTGTCCTTGGGGGAGTCTAAGGCTGAGAATGAGATAAGGAAATAACCAAGCGGTGCAGTTCCAGAGACCCGTAACATCATGAATGAACCCTATGTTCTATAGGAAAGGACTGGTCAAGAATACTTATCCCATCATCAAGTTTTTAGATGCCCATTGGGAACTATGTTGGTAGAGGAAGACGCATTCTATAGGGTACAAGTGTGTGGAGTTGTTCATAGACACAGGCCCTGTCCTTGGTGGCAGTCACAGACCAATGGGACTAAACGAGTATCTATAATTTATGGGAGAGATTAGAAGGAACTGTGTACAGTAACAGATTATAATTGTAAGTAACAAAAATGACCACTTAAGTAAAGCAGAATGGAAGTTGTTTGAAGGGAATCAACTCCCAATACCAATACACTCTCTAGAAAGCTACACTTGAGTGGGAATAAAGAGATGCAAGATCTTACTAGAAGAACAATTTATATGACCTTCCCCCTAGACATTGGTAGTTCCCCTGCTAGACCTGTCTGTTCAGTAGCTATGAGACTACTTCTCCGTGTAGGGGGCGGGGCATTAAAATAAAGCCACTTGCTGAGAACTGTTCAGTAGCCTGAGAGGTGGTACAGGGGAGCAGGAGAATTGTGTGTGAAGGGGAAAAAGGGAGTAAAAGACTATAAAGTGGATTCAGTTGGCAGTTCTGGGTGAGAGCAAGTCAAGAAAAGCGACCCTCAGGTTCCTAGTTTGGGAGGGTGATACTAAGATTTGGAAAAAATTCAAGAGGAACTTCATACTTAGGATAGGAAAGGACATCATATTTTCTAAGTTGCTCAGGAAAGATCTAAGTGGGGTCCTCTGGTGAGTATTTGATGTCATAATCTGCAGTCACTGCTCTCCATTTAGCCTGCCGGGAGTGTCTCCTGAGGTCTGCCTCCTCTCTACCTGAGTTGGGCATTGCTGGTGTGAGGCAAGACAAATCCTTCCTCAGAGCTTGGATAATTGGGGGGTTTTGCTCAACCTTGAGTACTTATTGGGATAATGAGGAGTCAGGCAAAAAGCACAGACTACAGTGCTGAAACAGATTAATAAGAAACTTGGTGATTTGTCCTGAGAGCTTCCAGCACAATCCTATAAGTCCAGGTAGAGAGGAATGCTCCGTTGGCAAGTCAGAATTATGGGACCCAATGATAGATAGCCCATATCAAGGTGGTAGATTCTTTTTTTTTTTCAAGACAGAGTTTTTCTGTAGCTTTGGAACCTGTCCTGGAACTAGCTCTTGTAGACCAGGCTAGCCTCAAACTCACAGAGATCTGCCTGCCTCTGCCTCCCGAGTGCAGGGATTAAAGGTGTGTGCCACCACTGCCCAGCTAAAGGTGGTGTATTCTTTTTGACACTTCATTTTCCTACAGACTACCACTTCTTGCAGCAGAAATTTGTCATCCAGATGTTAACAATGATGGCAATGTTTGTCTTGATAGTCTAAGATCACAGTGGTCTCCTGCCTTAACTTTTCTAAAGTTCGTTCATCTATTTGTTCACTACTGTGTGATCCAGATCCAGATGGCTCCCTAGTGCTAGAGATTGCATGGATCTATAAAACATTGGAGAGAAGTACAACAGACTATCTCAAGAATGAACACAGAAGCTACCCCAAGGTCAGAAGAACCTGCATTGTGGCTGGAATAAACTTTAAGTCACAGTTCCTTTTTCAGTTTTCTTATCCAGCTGTTTTTCTATCGGATCTCATCTTTTTTATTTTATTATATTTTTTTTACTTCCTTTCATTCAGTTGCATGCTCATCAGAGAAGACTTAAATTCTTTGGACAATCACCACTTTAAGGAACTATAAAGTAGTTACCTGAGAACAGTTGCCCAAGATTCAGAATCAAAAAACAAACAAACTGTAGCAATGAGGGCCAGGCCTGTTGTTGGGGTTTTCTGTCCTGCCCGGTACCCCACAACCGTTTAACCCCAAAGAAAATCACACATAGATCTCTATAAGTTATAAAGCTGATTGGCCCATTAGCTCTAGCCTCTAACTGGCTAACTCTCACATCTTGATTAACCCATTTTTCTGATCTATGTTAGCCTTGTTGCTCAGTACCTTTTTTCAGTGGGACAGATCACATCCTGCTGCTTTGGCGATCTGGGCAGGAGTGGGAGTAATGAACTTCCTCCTTCCCAGAATTCTCCAGTTCTCATTACATCATTTCTATTTCCTGTCTGGTTTTCCCACCTATATTTCCTGCCTGGCCAATCAGCGTTTATTTATAACATGATTGACAGAATACAGACAATTCTCCCGCACCAACAAACCTGAAGCATGTGCATTCTACAGCCAATGTGTTCCCTCTCACTTGGTTACGGCACTAAACTCATTACTCTAACATCCTGAAGAAAGCACATGCCGGAGAGGAGATAGATGGGTACTCAGACTTCACATCCATAGAAGCAGTCGCATTCTGACAGCGTCCATTCTTGTTTAAGCCCTCCACTGTCGGAGGTTTGAGGTCACATGATGCAACTGATGGGGCTGGAAGATTGATATTCAGCGACAGCATCAGCAGAACACAAAAGGTGATGCGTTGGGTGTGTGTCAGTAAAGGAATGGCCTGCTCTTGTTCTACAGAGAGTGGGAATAGGAAGTCAAACACTTTGTTTTCCAAAAGAAGGCCTCAAAAGATTTTGTAATTTTCATCTAAATTATTAGGAAGCTTGGAGCTATTAGTTCATCTATGTTCTGATACTGTCTAATATAATATTGAATAAATAATGCAAGTTGTCAATGAATGAGTGATCAACTAGTAACTCTCCTAGTAATTGACGTACATTGATCTTAAATAAAGTTGTAGAAACCAATTGAGGGGATGGGGAAGAATCTGAAAGTCATTTGCAGAATGAGACAGACAGTGGCTGCGGACTGACTCTCCAAGCACACAAGTAATAGCCAAAATCTTGACCACATGACAGAGACACCTAAGGAAACTGGATTAGACGATGACAGCGTAATGACCAAGAATACAAACGGATGCTGAGGGAACAAGCAGAACGTATTGAATGGAGCCCACTGCTGTTTGGTGAAAAATTCTAAGCAAAAAGACTTGAATATTTGAAGAGTGGCTCAGTTGTTATGCTTTGTTTTAGGAAGTGAAAAGCAGAGCTTCCTTGTAGATTATGGGGAAGGACCTAGCAAAGAAAGAGAACTCGGCAGAAAGAGTTTAAATCCAAAGGATGCCCGAGGATGATCTGGGTCTAAGGGGACTTTAGTGACAAAACAGATTCTAGTTACCAATGGAATGTGGAAAGGGAACCTCTTGACATAGTCACACAGTAGTTAGGATCTGTGACATAGAACTAGCAGCACTGAATAGCGCCTGCCAAACACAGGCGTTGCCATTGTCTCTGACCAGCATAACAATCTTGAAAGTAATGTAACCAATTAGTGATTTTGCAAAAATTTAAATAAAGCCAACATAGAGAGTGTTGCCAGCCACAAGCCCTCCTGGCTGCAAAGGCTTGAGCTTCTATGGGCTCTGGACCATCTCCCTAGTTACGTAGGATGGCACCTGTGTACTTGCAGAAGTCAGCACCAGGGAAGGCAGGTTAGCAGACTTCATACCATTCTAGAGATCATGGAGAGCCTCTAAAGAAATATAGGGGAGGCTACAAGTCCTAACTCTCCCTGCAGTTTCTAGGTCACAGCTAATATGCATCCCATGCAGTCAGTCACACGCCCTTGGGAAAAAAAGCAAAGCAGGGGCAGGAAAATATACTTTATTTTTTCCATAATAGATTAGAGTTTGCTCTTATAACCATTTGGAGGATTCACTTCTGAGGCCTCAGCGTAATCTTGAAAGAAAACCCCAGGGAGCTTCATGGCTTGACCTATCATACTTTGGCAGTTGTATGGAATACTCCTGGATTCAGCTTTATCTCGTCTTACTGCAGAAGAATAGAGAGAGCACAGTCAGCTCAGCGTGCTTTCAAGCTGGCTGCCCTTCCAGATGCACAGGCCTGGGCTTAGTCTCTTCCTCACAGAACGGCAAAGCTGCTGTGCAGCCGTATGATCTACAACTTCGCAAGATGCTCAGAGAAATTTCCATGCCTTATTTGAAAATGTTCTGCCTCGCTGCCAAGGAGAGCTGAAGTGTTGTTTGGGGCTGTGCTTATGAGATGGCTTTAATATGCTGCACATCCCCAGAAAGCGCTGCATGTGCTCTCCAGCACCTTAGGACTGAGCCTATATACTCCACAGTTACAACTCAGGGTCTTCCTTTAGCCTCTTTAACCTCTAGGGCATTCTACTTCTGTAACTGTGTAAAACACATACATGCACATGTATATATATTAGGGTCCAATTCCAGAGGATTTGCTTTCACAAATGTGTTTTGATCCTGCAACAAGCAATTTTAAGGCATAAACTTAATTGAAAAAAATGCTTTGTGTTCTATTATAAATCCTTAAAAGATGGGAGTAAGTGTTGGAAATTCCATCTTTGTTTCTGGAACATTTTCCTTTTCTCAAAATTGTTGATAAGAAATGTGTGATTCAAGCGTGTGTGTGTGTGTATGTGTGGCGAGAGAGAGAGAGAGAGAGAGAGAGAGAGAGAGAGAGTCAACACTGACAATGTCCTCTTGAACTCGTATTTGCTACACAGAAAAAAAATGAAAAACATGAATACATCCTGAGTTCCATAGAGAAGGTCAGCTTTTCATCTTTGTTGTCGACATAAACTATAGTACCTACCCACGGTCTGTCCTGAATATTGAGTAGCAGAAGAGAAACGATGTTGGGGATGCAGGCACAGAGGCACTGCTCTGCCATGCGGGATGATTCACTCCAAGCTTGGGCTCATAAACTCGGCCTTATCTGCTTTGTTAGCATGTGCTTTAAAGAGTCTTTAATTGAAAAGGAAATTATGATTGCCTTAAAGCCTAAATCCCAAGCTTTCGGCCATTGCCGTTAAAGACCATGTCAATGATTATCAATGACGCCTTAATTTCTGTTGGGCTCAAATGACCCTCTTGTCTGCTGAGTATGCTGTCAAACAGCTTGTAAGAGAAGATGAGGATGATGTATTCATGGAAGAGCTGGAAGTGGGTGGCTCGGAATGTTTCCCGTTGCTGACATCCCTCCAGCTTCTTATCTTGCCACAGAGGAAGCTACTAACAATAAAATGTCATCAAAAGAGCAAAGGGGGGCAAAATAGTTTACATTTTTAATTAACCCCTCTCATTTGTCATTTAAGTTGTCTGGAAGTTATCTATTTTTGTGAATGTGTTCCTGTCATAAAATAAGTTTGGACATATTCATGAGCCATCTTTTGTTAAAGTATAATATTAGCTTGGATAGAATAGGCACTATTCTCCATCACTCCATCTCAAGTGCGGTTAGCTGCAGTCATGCCCAAGACATCCTGAGTTTGAGACTCAGCACGATTTCAGAACCTTTCCTTGGAGGCATCTGATCGCTAGCAAGGCTGGAGAGTGAGCGCTAGGGATTCAGAGGGTGCGTCTCTTTCCGGTCTCTGCTGACAGCCACCAGATGTGCTGCAGCAAGTTTACCCGTCAAGATGCCCTGAGATGCAAGCAGAACATGGCATATTTTAATTCTGCCCTTATCTCTAATTTCAGAGTTTCTAAACAAACTCTAAAGCCAAACAGGCATTTCCTGAGCATACTGCTATTGATGAAGACCCAAGGGGAAGGCAAATGATGACAACCACCTTCTAAAACACTCATTAAGAGCTTATTATGTGTTCGACACTACTAAAGCTTCAGTCCACTGAGTTCTCGCAACCCAACAAGGAAGATGTTCCTTCTAGTTGGAGAAGTGGGAGATGAGAGAGTCACAGAGCAAGGAACTGTTGGGTCTTTTTATTAATCCTAGATCTGTCTCCAAAGATAAGGAATCACCACGCTCATTGTCTCTCAGTCCTGCCTGATGTTTGGTGGGAGCTCCCAACAGGCTTGGTGAAGGAAACAGCAGTACTTATGAAAACAGCTGCCACTTGCAGGTGTGATTTCTCCTATCTGAGACTTGGTCTGTGTGTTTTATGTTAAGTCATTTGAACTTCTGAGCAGCCCAGAGAGCTGGGTCTTATATTAGGGCTGTTGAAAATGAAGTCTGCTGAAACAGGTCACTGAGACCCAAGGCAGCATATCTATTTTTCATTATAGATTTTCTGTTCCAATCTGAGTTCAGTGAAGAAAATAATACATTATTATTATTATTATTATTATTATTAGTTCTGGGTACTGACTCCAGGACCCTGAATAAGTTAGCAAGTGTTCTAAATCTAAATTATACTCTCAGCCAGGAAATAGAAACTTTAATATTTACTTGTGATACTGAAAATTTGTCCATGAGTTCTGGTATAACTAAGAGAAAAATGATGTACTTTATTTCATCTATATTTTCATGGGCATAGAGCCTCCCCCCCACCATATAAGGTCTAACTTGAGAAAATCTTATGCCAATCTTCTTTTCTTTTAGAAATAGCACAGGGGTCTAAGACAACAGAAGAATTTTCTATTTGGTTCCAAGTTAAATGAGATTAAGCTGAAAACTTGTGTGAGAATCTCCCACGCAGAGTCCCCATGACGGTCTTGTGTTCCCTGGACAAAGTCCAAAGTCACTTGTGTTTTGATAATCTTGGTAGTCTTCTTTGGAAAACGGGTCAGGAATCTTTTGTGCAAAAAAAAATTAGGGATGTTAACAGCACACACCAGATAAGTCTAAGGACAACAATGTTTAATTAAATCTTGGAATAAAGGGAAGGGTTGAGTTAGTCTGTCTTACTGTCTTTGCACTCTCTATGTACTGAGCTTGTCTTTTGTTTTATAGATTGTCCCTGAATTTCTCTTTAATCCTTACAGCTCTTTGTAGAAGATATTCTTTATTAAGAAACTGGGAGTCATAGAAAGTTAAATATTTACAAAGTTTTTTCATAAGATATGGAAATATATTTTAGGAAGCAGCAGGATAATAAGGGTTACATCTACTAAAAATGGACACCTTTAGCCTATTTTTTAATATTTTGTTTCATTTCACTGCCTAGGTAGTAAAGTGACAAGACTGGGTAATAAGGATTCCTGCCCTTTAAAGGCTCAAGGCGCCACAGAGATGTGTGTGCGTCCGTGTTTTCTTCTGTCTTATAAACGATAACAAATAAACAATCAGCCTAATAATAAACAACAGATAAATTGATAAAAAAATGTGGTGCATACACAAAATGGGATTTTTTTTCAGACACAAAGAAAACTGAAGTCCTGAGACTTGGAACATGGATGGACATAGAAATCATGTTAAATAAAATGAGTCATATTCAGAAAGACATTTGTAGACATCAGTGATGGTGAGACCTTTTGACTTTGTTGGTTTTCCTAGGGTTGTTCTGGTGATCTAGGGTCTTTGCTTCCATATGACTTCATTTTTATGTGTATGGGGTGTGCTTTCTTGTGTCAGAAGATGGTGTTGAATCCCCCAGAACTGGAGTTACAGATGGTTATGAACCACCATGTGGGTTCTGGTCATTGAACACCAATCCTCTGGAAGAGTAGCCAGTGCTCTTAACCACTGAGACACCACTCTAGCACTCCATATGACTTTTAAGACTTTTTTTTCTATTTCTCTGAAGAATGGCACTGGAATATTGTTGAGGACTGCAATCAATCTAGATTGCTTTTGGAAGTATAACCATTTTCTTTTTCTTCTCTTTCCTTTTTTTGGGACAAGGTTTCCCTTGACTTTAGAGACTGTCTTGGAACTAGCTCTAGACCAGGCTAGCCTCGAACTCACAGAGATCTGACTGCCTCTGCCTCCCAAGGGCTGGGGTTAAAGGCGTGCGCCACCAACACCCGACATATAACCAATTTCACAATATTGATTCTTCTAGTCTACGAGCATGGGAGTCTATAACCTTGAAACAGCCCAGGACAAGGAGGGCTGTTGTGGTAACTCTCCTGCCTCATTTGCTTGTCAATCTGTGACAGAACAAAGTTATAATTCAGTTTAAAAATTTTTTGGTTTTATCTTACAACCCTGCAATCCAGCAACACTTCGTTTCATAAAATAGAATAAGCATTCCATGGAATGAGAAAAAGAAAGTGCTTTTATAAACATAATGAAAAACAAACAACAACCACAACAAAACAATCAGAAACTAAGGCTAAAAAAAAAAGTAGATCTGTCATTTCAAAGTCACTTCTCTCATAAAGTGGGCAAAGAAGAGACAATAGAAAAGCCTGAGCAGTTGACTCCAGGTGTAGTTTTCATAGGATTAGTCTGGGGAACTTGGGGCCGGAGAGATAACTCAGTGCTCATCTACTTCCAAAGGATGGGGATTTTATCACTGGCACCCACATGGTGGCTCACAGTCATTTGTGACTCCAGTTCCAGGGGATTCAACTCCCTCTTCTGCTTCCTGTAGGCACCAAACATTCACATGGTATACATAGACATACATGAAAGAACACACACATGCTAAAATATTTTTTAAATCAGAAAACTTCATTCTTGGGCTGGTGGAAGCTGCCCTTGTTTGGACTTGTGATTGTCCATGTGACTGATAGAAAAAGGTCAGATGACGTCCTAGTTTGGGGTTAGTGACACCGCGCATAAGTCACTTCATGTTGAGTTTTAGCCTGGTTTACCCATCAGATTCTAGTTCCAGAGCCTAGTCCAAAACCCTGCCCTCCTGTAGTTCCTGCTCAATAAGTCTTGTGGACACAGACCCCATCCATGAGGCTGAGATTCTAGAAGTCAGCATCCACATGGCTTCTTTCTCTTCCTCTTGGGCATGATGTTTAAATTGTGGTGAAAAAAATCACAATACTCAAAATCACTAATATTTTAATGCAATTATTTAAAAATTCGAATTTAATGCAAATAAATAAATTGAGAAGGTCTCTGTTAAGTTGAGAGATTCTAACCCAATTCTTGTTGCACACTCCTGCTGTCCCCTCCTCTCACCCTTGTCCTAACCCTGTGAAGAGGATTTACAATGAACTGAATGAATGGATATTAAATCAGTGTTTGGCTCACGTGCACAGAACACAGGATTAATGATCAAGTGAAATGTTCTTAGAACTGAACTCACTGATGAATCCTGTGAACAGATTCCTTGCTGCTGTCAGTCTGTCTATAGCTGTTGACTCAGCTGTAATGGTCTTGTGGAAGCCTGGAAGAGTGGCCTGCAGCCAGCTTTCCTACGGACCTGTGCTGCACACTGAGGCTTTTCCCAGCTTGCCTTTGGCTGGTCTACTCTGAAGCTTCTCCACTTGCTTTTCCCTTTGCTTGTTGTTTTTCTTCCTTTTTATGCTTTTGCATTTTTTCCTTCTAAGCAATTCTAATACAGGTATCCTTTGGTGTTTTCAGGAGGTTTTTCTAGATCCCCCAAGGATACCGAAATCCAGCGACAAAGTATTTTCTTGTAACCTCTGCATGCACTGCTGGGTGCAGGTAGCTAGCTCACAGCACCTAACATGGTGTGGCTGCTGCCCAGCCGCTGTTGCCCTGTACTGTCTAGGGGAGGATGAGAACAGGTCTGAGCATGTTTGGTCCAGTCACAGTTTCGTTCCTGTGTGTACTTACAACCCACAGTTGGTTGAATCTACAGATCTGGAACTGGCAGATGGGAAAATTGGCCACAGTTATTTAGAAACTCGGGACAACAATATATAGACAGACATATGTGCATCTTCACAGAGTATACCTTTCTACAGCTCCCTACCACATGCACCCCTCCACCCGGGGCAGTAAGAACAAGCTTAATACAATGTGGTTGTTAATTGATTGTAGAAATAGAAGGTAGGGAAAAACATGGTTTAATTTTTAGAATTAAATTAAATCCAAAGTCATCATTATGCTTACAATCAACTTTTTATAGGCTTTTCATTTTAGAGTAAAACGGAAAGTGGTGTGCCTGGTTTGCTTTCGTGTGAGTTAAGCCCACTTTTGTCTGCTGTTCTCATTGTTAGTGTTCGGTGTACATTAGAGACTTAGACAAAAGTGGGAACAGAGTTTCAGTATTGTTCACAGTTATCTGTCATAAAACAAAAATCCGGGGTCCAAGTGTGTATTGGGCGGCTTTACCTCTCATCAAACAAACTCAGTTCCAGAGCAGGTCACTGTCACTGAGATCCTCCTGGTTCTGCCTCCTACTAGCTGGGGTTAAAGGTACCACGCTCAGCGTACAGGGGCAAATAAACAGTGTAAATAAGCATTTCCATGAGAATGCCTATTTACCTAGACAGGAAAAGTTTCAAAAGCTAAATTAGCTGTTTTCAGCATGACCAGATCATTCATTCATTCAGCAAGTATCTACAGAATGTCTATCTGTTGCACAGTGCTGGAGATTCAACAGGGAAGAGAACAGCCATGTCCGGCTCACATGGAACAAGGGTCACGGAGGGGTAGCAACTCACCAGGAAGCATGAGGGGAGGAGAAGTTAAGTGTGGTCTATTTAAAAACCATCCTCTGGATCCTTTATAGACAAAAAAACGAAAAATGTGAAGTTAAAAACAAAAGTGAGTAAACAGGCTTCCCAGTGAGATAGGAAAGGACGGATGGAGAGAGAGACAGGTAAAGCTCATCAACCCTGCGGACTGTAAGGGGTATTTAAGATGCAGAGTCCTGGGGTCAAGTGAGCCAGCAGCATCACTTGTACAGTGTGCACGGGAAGCAAGGAAAGCTGAGAATGATTTCTAAGTTTGGTATGGTAACACATGCCAGTAATCCCTGCACTCAGAAGGCAGGGACAGGGGGATCACTCCAATTTCCATGCCACTGTGTGTTACATAGTAATCTCCAGGCAACCAGGTATACATCAAAAAACCTTGTCTTACAAAAACAAAACATACCAGAAAAAGATGGTTTTCAGATGACTGAGCAACTGGAGAGATGATAGCACCACTAATAGAGATGGATAACAACAGGAAAGATAGCTGGGGGAAGGCCAAATCGGGACCAGAGAGCTCAATAGTTTCTAGTGTGGATATATACCATTTTACCCTCTAGTTAGAGATTTAAATGCAAATATTCAGTACACACTGCATATGGGCTTCTGAAGTTCAACTAAAGTCTGACAAAAAAGACATAAATTAGGGATTATCAGCAGGCAAAGGGTATTAACTGCCCAGGGCTGGATGTGATAAACTAGAAAAAATAGTGCAGACAGGAAAGAGAAAGGGTGGGTGATCAGGTCAACATTCATAACAGAGATGAAGAGAAGATGCCAGCTAGGATCGAGTGAGAAGTGGTGGCCCTATAGGTAGGCAGAAGGCCACTTGGGAGCAACAGACTAACTTCAAAGGAGAAGAGAGAATTTCCAGATGGGAGAGCTTCAGGGATTTAAGATCATCCCAGAGAAAGTCTGGGGTTGGCTGGCACAGAGACTTAAGATGAGCATGCAGAACAACTGGGGGACTGGGCAGCACACAGACTTGATGATATTGCGTGGAATGGTGGAGAGCAGCTCCGAGCAGTTGGTCTTTGGCCAAGAACCATGTTGCATAACCCTTCCATGAGGTCACTTGTGACTTTTTCTCTCCTGGACACAGAGAGATCCATTTTCTAAACCTTTGAACAGCTACAAATGCTGGCATTCCCTGCAATGAAGTTAACCAAAGTGTCTGATGTCTTTTTGCTTTGTCCAAGGCCAGAGAGTCCAGATTCCTTTGTGTCTATTACTTTCAATGTACTGAGAATCATGGAGTCGTCAGACGACCTTGATGACCATGTAGACAATCTCTTCACTCTGTCTATAAGGAAATAGAATACTGTAAAAGCAGAGAGGTTTTTTTTTTTAATTTGTTTTCTGTGCTAGAGGTTGAACCCAGGGATTTGAAAACACCAGTATGTGCCCTACCACTGTGCTATACACCCAATTTCGAGAAAAGTAGAATTATAGGAACAGACACGAACCCAGGAATCTTTTGGCTGAATCATGTATTCAAATTTAATGATCCACAGAACTCTTTTCTCTTCCCACAGCATACCAAATTGAAAAAGCTTGGAGAGTTTGTTTTTTCTGTTTTGTTTTATTTCTAAAGGCATTCTGTCTCTCAAGTATTGTAAGATAGATCTATCAATCAGCTGATTGTTTAGGATATAGAAAGTTCTATTGTTGAAGAGCAAAGATAATTGACTGAGTAGCCAAAATGTTCTTCCTTCCCATCAGAAAGCATCTCTTTCCATGCCCTTGTTTGGTTTTAGGGACAGTGATGGAATTTATCCCAATGTTAAATTTCACCATCCTAGGCAACATGGTAGAAAGCCCTGGTTATAACTAGGTCACATAAGGACCAACAGCACAAGTCTTGGCCAAAATAACTCAACGCTTGATAAACTCATTTCTTTTGTTCAAATTTTACAGTTTCTGTTTACCTGACTCACACAACACCTGTGTCTTGTGGCTCACAGAAAATCTAAGTTTGAACTCTGCTTTCATCCTGAAATGGAACACAGTTGAGAATAGAAGAGTATGTGGGGACCAAATCTTTGAGTCTATGTGGTAGGGAACCACAGGACTAAAAAGGATTACAGATGTTGTGGAACGCTTTGAGCATCACAACCACTACTACCTTAATCAGAGCAACTGTGGTCACAAGAAAATCTCAGAACTGGGACTGTTAAATTTACCTCATAGAAGGGGGAGGGGGAGGGACATTAGATGCTCACCTGAGAGTCTGTCTTCTACTGCCTGTGTCCCCATTCTAGCTCTATGTACATGTACCCCAGCTGCATATGGTCTCTGGGGGTGCCAGGTTAGAGCGGGTAGAAGATGAACTGATTGAAGGGCTTATCTATGCAGCTACGGAAAAGTCATCACCTTGATGGGGTGAGACATTTCAGGGATACAGCTGTTTAGGGATCACCCACACCCCTGTAAGGAAGCCAGTGAGCTCATGGTTCACCAAACTGGTCATGCGCAGACCCAGTCCTTTGGTCATCATCAGTATCTCATGCGAGGTGAAACAGATGCTTGCACATGCCTCCCCAGGAAGGTTTGTACAATGCCAGGCCATGCTTAAAGACTGAAAGCAACCAGGCCACGTGCAAAACTTAGGATTTCTCTAAGGTGTATCTGGATCTAGGGCTAGGCTGGGGTCGGAGTGAGAGGTTGTTGTAAAGGAGACTGCTTGTTCGTTCCCAGCTGCTCAACCCCAGAATAATCACACAGAAACTATATTATTTAAATCACTGCTTGGCCCATTAGCTCTAACTTTTTATTGGCTAGCTCTTACATATTAATTTAATCCATCTCCATTAATCTGTGCATCACCACGAAGTTGTGGACTACCAGCAAATTTTCAACATGTCTATCTGGTAGCAACTCCTTGAGTTCTCCCTGACTCTGCCTCCTTTCTTCCAGCATTCAGTTTAGTTTTCCCTGCCTAGCTCTGTTCCCCTATAGCTCTGCTATAGGCCCAAAGCAGTTCCTTTATTTATCAATGGTAATCATAGATACAGAAGGAAATCCTACATCAGGTCTTTGGTGCCACAAATTTCTAGTTTTCTTGGTTAGAAAGCATTGATGGGTGGGTGACCTCTGGCCGTTTAATTTGCCCTGTTTCTCTGTCTTAGGGTATGAGCGTGGAATGGCAACACTTTGATGCCTACTGAAGAGTGTTCATCTATAAACTGGTGAAAATGTCAAAGCTAATTGAACTTTGTATAGATCCACTGGGAAATTACTTTCCAGGGATTTGCCAAGCTTTAGTTTGCATTCAAATTATTTGTTTCTTTTCTAACTCCTCTTCCACAGATCAGGAAAACCTTAAAAATTAGGTTCATGTTCTTTTTTGTCTATGTGTGTAGTATCTTACTCAATACTGGGCACAAAGTATACATTTGAGACATAGTTATTGGATAAAATTATTTTTAAAGTACAAGAAAGTTCTAGAATACTATGTTTCAGAATTAAGTATTTAAACAATTATTTCTTTTCACTTTTTTCTTGTTATTTATTTATTTATTTTGTGGCGGGGTCTCTCTGTGTAGCCCTGGCTGTGCCGGAACTTTTACTATGTCGACCAGGCTGGCCTCAAACCCAAAGATCTACCTGCTTCTAACTCACAAGTGCTAAGATTAAAGGTGTGCACCACCCCCACCTTCACCCACCCCACCCCCAGCCCCAGCTAGACATCTGTTTTTGAAATTAATGTTACTTTATCAAGACTCTCTTTTAAAAGTGAAAATGAGAAAGTTACAATAATGTTAATGGCTGCTTTTGAAACTTACTTCTGGCTAGGCACTTCTTAAAATGATTTATTGTCTGTCAGATAGATAGATAGACAGGTAGATAGATAATAAATATTTATACATATATGTATACATAACAGTACATATATATGTATTATTATATATTTTAAAAGATTTATCTTGTGTGTCTATCTGTCTGTCTGTGGAATTATGTACACAAGAGTGGAGGTACCTGAGAAGGCCAGGTGAGGACATCTGAACTCGTGGAGTTGGTGTTCCAGGTAGAGTCATCAGTGTGGGTCCTGGGAACTGAACTATAGTCCTCTGCAAGAGTAGCCAAAGCTATAACTGTTGAGCTGTTTTTCAGATAAGAAAACTGAGGCTCCGGTAAACTGCCTGAACTTTGGGCTTTCAAATATTACATCTGGGATTTGTACCCAGTTGCTTTCATCCCAAAGTCTGTGTTCCTTGCAACATGCCAGTGACTAAATAGAAACCAACAGAGTAATAGGGTTTCATTAAAAATGTCTTTATTGGGTTTTGCTGAGTTATTTAGGAATAAATAAAATTTCCTCTCACATCATTGTTAAAAACAATTGTTAATAAAAACGATTATGCATATGGTATTTAAAAATATCTTAAGGTTATATACCTTAAATCAAAAGTCTTTTTTTCTCCCCTAACCTCTCTTGCAAGCAACCACCACAACTAATTTCTTAAGTGTGTTCTGAAATTGTATTTGCATTTATAAGCAAGAGAAAGTTTTGTATGTATGTATGTTTGTGTGTATGTGGTGTCTGATGTGTCTATGTCTGTGTATGATCCATGTTTTAGGAAAGAGCTTTTAAAATAGTTTTCTCCTTCTTTCCATCCCAGATGTCTTCAACTTCCTAAGCAACAAACATTCATTGCATAATCCTCTAAATTGATGAAGCATAAACTGTTTATGTAGGGGGGTTGGGTTTCCAGAGGCCTCCCTCTGGGCAGATCCCTAAAGATGACAAATGACTTGTCACAGGGTTAGTAGAGGAAGGCCAGCCTCTATCCAAGAAGAAACTCAGCCTGATACTTTGTCTATACAACGCATGTTTTAAAACAACAAAACAAAAGGCAAGAGAATACTGAGCTGCTATAACAGAACTGAAAAACAACACTTACTGAGTTGTTAAGAATTAATACTGTATGGGAATTAATTAATTAAACTTTATGGCGAATTAATACTAAGGTAAATAGTCAACTAGGTTTCTGTCTATGTAAAATATAATGAGGATACATTAAGAAAGCCTTTCTCCACCAAATCACAGAAAAGACATATCTGAGAAATGACTAACAGTAAATACAAGCAGCTCACGCAAAGCCTATGTTTATCAGCTTTCCAAATGGATGGTGGATCTGACATAAAATGCAATAGTTGAAAACTTGGTATCTCTGAAAAGGTGCATCACTGTGAGCACAGTAATGCATTGGCTTTACTCCCATCAATGGGGTTGCTTTTCCTGACCCAGATGTCCAGAATTGAAAGCAAATGTCTTTCAGCCTAAGAATCCTAACATTTGTGCAAAAGATAAAGACTTTGGATGACCACTGATCTATCCATATGTAAATATCTGGGGTTTAAAAGACTGTTGGGATCTGCTTTGCACTGCTGGACTTTAAGGAACTGGCAGTTCTAAAAACACATCTCTTTTCTGCTCCTTGAAAACCCTACCTGGAAAAGCAATGCAATCTTTATTAAAGGGGACAGATTGAGCCTCATCCAAGCAGTAGTCAGAGACTTTCTTGGTTCATGCTCAGAGGCCCTGCAAATTTAGAAAATGTCAAAAATTGCACAGAGTTATGATGTCCCATTTTGCTAAAAAGCATGAGTTCTTCATTTGGCCCCTTGCCTAGCCAGTGCTCTCAAACACAGAGTGGGGCATGGTGTGTGCGTCTTTACCAGAGTCACATCCCAGCCTGGCAGGACTGAAGGAGCCAGGATTCGGACAGTAGAGTTGAGGTAGAAAGCTTGTCTGACTTAGGGTTTCTATTGCTGCAATGAAACATCTTAACCAAACAGCAAGCTGGCTTACACTTCAGTTTTGCTGTTCATCATTGAAGGAAGTCAATACAGCAACTCACACAGGACAGGATCCAGAAAGCAGGAGCTGATGTAGAGACTGTGGAAGGGTGTTGCTTACTGGCTTGCTCAGCCCACCTCTTTGTTTGTTTGGTTGGTTTTTTTGCTTTTGTTTTTGGTTTTTAAGACAGGGTTTCTCTGTGTAACAGTCCTAGCTGGAACTAATTCTTGTAGACCAGGCTGGCCGCAAACTCACAAAGATCCACCTGCCTCTGCCTCCTAAGTGCTGGGAAGGTGTGCACAATCACTGCCCGGCTCAGCCCACCTTCTTACAGAACCCAGGACCAAGAACCTAGGGATGGTACCACCCACCATAGACTGGACCCTTCTCCGTTGATCACTGAGAAAATGCCTTATAGCTGGATCTCAAGGAGGCATTTCCTCAGCTGAGGTTCCTTCCTTTGTGATGACTCTAGCTTGTGTCAAGTTACCACACAAAACCAACCAGTACAAAGCTCCTCCCCACATCATTGGCTAGTGCAGTCTTTACATGAGTTTTGTGCCAGAGGCTGGGTCTTGCATTCACTGACACAGGTGGAAAAGTAAAGCGGGAGATGCGGCTCTTCGGGATAACTTAAAACATCACTTCAGTCTCCCATTGTTTGACGACAGCACCCCAGTATGGTGTTGCCATGGTTACAGTTCCTCGTTGGGATGGTAGGTCAGAGAATCCAACTCACACAGCAAGTATGTGTGTTCTATCCAGGCCCACATGTGCCAAGTGGGTGCCGCTCCATGTGGCACTTGTCTGAGGCCGGGTTCCAGTGTCTGTAAAATGAAGATAGCCCCACTCTGTGTAACCCCATGAAGAATACTGTATGTTGTATGGCTCAGCTGAAGTGGCGGGAACAAATGCAGGCTATAAACTGTAGAGCACGATTCTATTTGAGGCTTTTATAAGACTTAACAGAGAGAATCCAGAGCCGAGTTAAGCTTGACAGTCTTGACATCTTAAAAATATGAACGACCATAAAGTAAGGAAAATATTTATTTTACTTAAGTTGCGAATTAGGCAAAGGCTATTTTTATGATTATTCTGTGCACACACACTACTTATAAGGCAGGATAAAGAATAACAACTGTAGATTTAGGGAAGCCTGTGCTTAAAGCCCACAGCCTGGAAACTGGCATTAGGCAAAGCAGCTTTTACTAGACATCTTTTCTATAGGGTTATGGAAGCATTGGTTGGACAGCATAATGTGGCAATGGAGGCAGAGTCATTTCCTCCAAAGATAAAAAGTCAGGACAGTACAGGAGGCAGACATGTAAATCCCTGGACCAAGTGTAATGTGTATAAAATAGGAAAAATACAGAAGTTCTTTATGGTCCAAAGAGTGGGAGACATCTTCTGGGAGAAGGAGGGCATCAGAAAAGATGTTTTGATGAGATAGAATTGGCATTGTGCACAAATAGGTAGGATTCTACCCATTGTGTGTATGCAAGCCAGTGTAAGACAGAGGCATGAAGATGAATACAAAACTCACTTCTATGGAATGGTTCCTTGTGACTAGAACAAACGCGAACAATGGAAGAGTTACTGTAGTTAATTTTAAATACTGACCTAGGAGAAGTAAGAGTGTTTCTTCAGAGAATAATCATAGCAGGCAAGTGCATTGCATGTTCTTGTCCTTGTATGGCTAAGCAATGTGGGGCACAGAGAAGCTGAATAAGTTGCCCATGCAGCTAACAAGTGGTTGAGATAAAAGCTAAACAAGTGCCGGGCAATGGTGGCACACGCCTTTAATCCCAGCACTTGGGAGGCAGAGGCAGGCAGATCTCTGTGAGTTTGAGGCCAGCCTGGTCTACAAGAGCTAGTGCCAGGACAGGAACCAAAAGCTACGGAGAAACCTTGTCTCGAAAAACTAAAAAAAAAAAAAAAAAAAAAAGCTAAACAACTGTTACTCAAAAATCCAAACTCTAAAGCACTGTGCTGTGCTATACCTCCAGGACCTCTGAGCAAAAAAGCAGCTGAGTCTTCTCTTCTGAACTTACTGAGGTGTTAGCAGAAAGGTGTAAGTGTGTCCTTAATTCATCAGACACCAGAGTTCCTGAAAATTGATATGCAGGCTACTGGTAAAACAATAGTTATTTCAGGAAGTACAATTTATTTATTTATTTATTTATTTATTTATTTATTTATTTATATAGTGGAAGTTTATTTATTTGGGGATAAAGTCACAGAAAGAGTAGCGACCCACATCCTACTGTGGGTAGGAAATAGATCCGAATCCAGCAGCCAAGAGACCCATGCACGCTTTTTGTCTGCATTTATAATACATGAGACCCACTCCCAAAGTGGGCTATCTTAAAGGCTATTGGCTGAAGGAGTTCCCACATCACCTCCCCATTTTGTCTTAATAAGAGAGTTCTAAGCACATGCAAAACTATATACAATAAGAACAAGTATCAAGTATTGTCCAGGAAAAAGAAAAGACAAAAATATACAACCAGAATGACCAACATCAAACAAGAAACAAATGCTAAATGTTTCAGTATCCTATCCTAAGGAGTCTAAGACTTATATTAAAAATAACTTGGCTAAGTTGTGAGAGGAAAGTAACTATGACTATCTAGTCTTCAATCCTGATGGAGGAGGGTCATCTTTCTATCTGTTGCTTTCATTGGTTAATTAATAAAGAAACTGCTTGGCCTCTGATAGGGTAGAATTAAGATAGGCAGAGTAGACAGAACAGAATGCTGGGAGAAAGAAGCCAAGTCAGTGAGTCGCCATGATTCTCCCACTCCAGACAGACGCAGGTTAAGATTTTTCCTGGTAAGCCAGCCCATGGTGCTACACAGAATATCAGAAATGGGTTAGATCAATATGTAAGAGCTAGCCAATAAGAGGTTAAAACTAATGGGCCAAGCAGTATTTAAAAGAATAGTTTCCATGTAATTATTTCGGGTGTAAAGCTAGCTGGGTGGCCCGGAGCTGGGGTGGCAGGACACGGCCCGCTGCTCCTCACAACACAGCCCCATCAAAGACCCGAGAAGGGTATAATATTACCTGAGTAAACAGAAAGTGCATTGTAAGCAACTTGGGAAGTACATTTTAACATTATGTGTTTAGTTTAGCACATATTAGTAAAACCGTATCTAGCAAATCAAAACCTGGATCTTCTGGAAATGTTTGCTCAAAATGTTACTGTATTTTTAAGTGTGTCCATTAAAGACTTTATTAAAGTTGCTTATGAAAGAAAAGGAAATTTTAGTGCAGTTTATTCTTAACATGTAGCTACATTAGCCATGTAGCTAGTAGAGTCATGGGACCTCCAAAAGAGGCATTGACTGTCAATAGATCTGTGTAATGGTAATGGATCTATAGAAACACAATGGGGTCATAGAATCACAACAGAATCAGAATCCCAACAGAGCCATACAATGCTGATAACCGATAGCTTGGTAGAACCATGATGGCTTCAGAATCGGGGAACCCTTGTATAGCCAGTGTATCATGTCAGAGTCATGAAACTCTAATTGGTTCATGGAATTCCAACGGAGCCATGACAGAGCAATGGTGGTGCCATAGAAGGAGGTACAGTCCTAGTGTAGGTGACATCTCTTAAAGCAGAAAGGGGCAGGTAAAAGACACCCAAAAGTTCTCCTTCCATTCAACTTTCCCAAGTTTGCCCTGGAGTACCCCTCATCGGTCGAGTACTGCCTCTGGAATGAAGTCCCTGCAGGACAGAGCAGAAAAGGAGAAGCAACACCAAAACGAACACTGGCCTCCGGCACTAATCTACTTGGAAGTAACTACAGGGGAGCCAATTGCATAAGGATATAGAAAGTGCATTGTGCAGGCATTCGCAGAGAGGGAGGATAGGATTCCTATAGCCTGAGGGGCAGGACCTACAGGAAGAATTGTTCATGGAACAGGAAGAAGCTGAACTGAACCATGAGAGATAGCTGCAGATTATTATGGGCATTCCAGCTCATCTGTGGCCTCTCATTACCATCGGCTCCCTCCCATGCCATTTCATTTCCAACCATACCAGAAGGTTTTATCCTCCTGGTTTCTGTTTTGCTTACTTGTAGTTCTTGTTTTATGGGTCCAGTTAAAGAGACACATATTAATGGTGATTACATTTATGGTAACTCTTCGTGCTTTTTACTGTTTTTCCAACTGTAGCACCATCTATGTGGCTGCTACCTCCAGATGCTTTCTCTGATATTCTTATAGATGGGATTCATCATGATGAACATTTCGTAGGCAATAGGATCATCAGTGAAATGTGACGATACAGTCTTCTATCATCTGGTATTTATTTCAAAGAGGATGCTTGACAAGCCTTTAAATGAAAAACTATCCTATTCCATGTGTGTTGGCTCATACCTGTAATCTCAAGCTGCAAGAGGCTGAGGCAAGAAGACTTCTGTAGGTTTAAGAATTGCCTGAGCTACATAGAGAGTTTCAGGCCGGCCTGGGCAATAGCCTGTCTCCAAGCAACAACAGCAATAGCAATAACAAACCACAACTCTACTTTATTCCTTGAAAGATAGCACAGGCTAAACAACACTCCAAGGTATTGTTTTAAGGAGAAAATTGCAAACATTCCAACTCCTAAAATGTCAAAAAAAAAATTAATGTGATAGCGATTATTTAGCCTTGGCCTTGAGTCGCCTTGGTGTACCTGGAGAGACAGTGAGTGCTCTGATTCCTGGAACCTTACGACCTTGAGAAGTTTCATGGAAATTTGTAAACAAATTCCAGCCAGAAACATTTGTTCTTTTGGTTGTACTCCCTTTGGTTCCTAGAACACCACTTTCGTGTCAGCATGATCTTGGCTAAATAAGAATTTATCCTTCTTGACATTTTCCTCCACTCCAAGTAACTGCCTTAATTGCCTTTTTGCAGCCCTGCCCAATTGCTCTGACATCCCTGTATCAGGAAGAAATGATTGCAGAAGTTAAGAGCTGGACTTTGGAAATTGTGCGGGGTGCGTGAGGACTGGTTGGCAGAGCACATTTTCATTACGCATGATTAAAGCCTAGCACACAGCATGGGAGATTCCCAACAGCTAAATCCTTCCCTGGCCAACACCTGGGTTTATTGCATTTCCTGAGAAATGCCCACACACAAAATGGGCATAGATCTGGCTGCTCCAAGGAAGGAAAAAATAGCAAGGTCCAACCCTATACCCTGAAGGAGTGGACCTGAACATTAACCATCTAGAGCAGATTAGAGCAACAACAACTAATCCCTTAGAGAATTGTAGAATTTTATATACTTAATCCTCAGTAATTACAACCAAGGTAATACTTTTTAGTGGAACATCATTTTTTTTTCTTTCTGAGATTATACTTACATTGTTTCTCTCGTCCCTTTTCTCTCTCCAAACCCTCACACATACCCTACTTTGTTCTCTACCAAACTCATGGCCTCCTTGTTCATTAATTGTCATCAGTCTGTGTAATCTTCCTTGTATGTATGTCTCCAGGGCAGACTGGATAGCCAGTTAGTGTGCTCTTCCCTGGGAAAGACTATTTCTGCTGCTCTCAGTAGCCCTTAGTTGAATTTTGTTTTTGTTGTTGTTATTGAGGGTTTTTTTGTTTGTTTGTTTGCTTGCTTGATTGTTTTTTTACTTTTATTTGGTACTTCTATACCTAGGTTCCCCTTCTTAAGTAAATATTCTGATGCTTAAAGGTTTTTTTTTAAAAAAATCATCTCAATAAGTAGTGTTGTTATGTGAATTCGTTTCTAAAAAAGTGTGACCAATCAAATAACTTAAAATTAATAACCTCTTAATTGTAATAACCTCCTAATGATACTAAAATTCCAAAATCTAGAACTTCATACAGGAAAATTTAAAAGACCTGATATAATTGCTCAACCAACAGTGCTTTTCAGACAGACCCGGAGGCGGGTACTGGGATACCTGGAAGCACTTATTAGAGTTGGTTTGTTAGAACTAGGTTGGGTAATGCCGGATTATATATGCTGACTCTTCAGTAACAGAGACCACTGTGAGATACGGAAGAACTGGGAAGCAGCATCTGACTGAACAACACTGCCTTGCTTCCCATTCATGAGCCAGAAAATCCCATCCTGGCACCGCCCTACACTCAAGGGGTCCTAGAACAAAGTAACCACTTGGTTTTTCCCATTCAAATGGAAACAATTAACCAAGCAACAAAATATGAGTTATAAGTCTACACGTTTTTCTTGTTCAAGTCATAACATCAGAATGACTGTTGGGTAACTTCAATGAGTAGAGTGACGTTTACCTCACTATATTATCTCCAAGGATTTTTGTGCAATTAACAAAGATGGTGAAGCTAGAACATGTGTTATAAGCTTAGTGGTCCCTATACAAGTGAGCTATAGTTTTTATTGTGACTTACCAATACAATAAGGGCATAGAAAGAATTGTATTATATAGCCTTTAGGTAAATTATTTTTTGGTCAGCTCTGGTGAAAAGCATTATTTCCATTCAAGAACTTGTGTATGGGGGAAGAATAATATAGAATCGGCAAATCTAGAAAGAAACCAAAGTGATAATTAAAAAAAATAATAAGATGGGGGCCAAGGGAGAGCGCCTGCACTTGGACAGGATCTGTTATCAATAGACAGAGAGGCTGAGGGAAGGAACAGACATGAAACTGACATTTTTCTTTAATTTACCAAAAAGTTCCTTCGAGTACATTTCACACTGCAAAGTAGGTACACAGGGCAGCTAATCTTAGAGATACAAATGTCACTTTCCTGAAGAGCCCTTGCTTCAACTGCTTCAGAGGCTACTCAAGATTAAAACCTAAATAGTACATGTTGAAGACCAACCAATAGTTCATATTTCTCTGTATAGTGGAGTCCCAGAACCCGAGAGTCTGATGAAAAGAATTGGAGCCTCACCTGGGTTACTAAGTGAGACCCTTAGTGTCACAGAACAAAAACCAGAAGAGGAAGAGAAAGTGTCCTTTCTCTCAGTGAGGAACTAGTAGGCAGGGAGAGGGATGAGAGCGATGATGAGGAATAGCAGTGTACGCAGAGAATATGCACATACTTGCATGCTCTCCGCCCAGCATAGCTAAGGAAAATTAAAATAAAAAGAGAATTTGGTTCTCAATGATCACAGGTTACATCACGATATTTCTTCTGACTGCACCTAACTTTCCAAGGATCAAATTTCTGGTTCTAGCCAGGTCCTCTTTCTGCAGGATTTATGGTCATCCTAAATTTTAGTCCCTTGCTGAGTTGTCTTTATCTTTGATTCTGCTGACACTAAACTAATAGTGGCTGCTTCATGCTTCCCCGAACATGTTAGAATAGCAGCTGGGATTCACTTGGTCCTCAGTGCAAACACGTGAACTGTAGCACTGTTATCTCCACTGCTAGTTGAGATACTTGAAGGGTGAGGGTGTGAGAGGGTCCCACTGTTCTTGTTCTGCTAAGGCTTCCCTGGGTTTGCAACTAACCAGTGAAGTTTGTTCCCCCAACAGACCATGTTGTCTTTCTAATCTCATTGACTGTGTTCCCAAAGTCTTGACTCAGCGACAGATTACCACACATTTGTATCCATCCCTCCCATACTAAAACCTAAGCATAAGGAAGACATAGAGCAAAATGAAACCATGTTTTTGTTGGTGCCTACTTAAGATGCAACAGAGACTGTGTGAGGAACTGAGAGACGGACTGTCGGTGAGCTAAGCTCTCATTTCCAGGTTAAGTGTTTACAAACATGTGGTTTTAAAGGAGAAGAAGGTTTTGACTACTGACAAGCCAAGTGTGCTTAAATTTGTGGTCTTTGTACATCTTGTACCAGAGAAGCACTGGATATTTGCAATAAAGTGTTGTACAAAATAAAACAGTTAACAAGAAACCCACAAAATAAAACAAAACCCTAGGGGAAGACTCCCTACGTGGGCAAGGTGAGATGTTTTCCAGGATGGGCTGACTCGTCCCCGCTGACAGGGTGCTTCGCTATCAGTGGGATCTGTGTGGCTGGAAACATGTTTTAGGGCGACTGAAGGGGGTTACTGAACTTTGGCCTTTCTCCAAAGACTTTGGAGAAACCAATTGGGAAAACACACACACACCACAATGCTACTCTACAGTGATTTATAGACTGTATGTTAGCAGCTTTCAAATGATGTGAATTATGTGCAGGCTGCCAGCAGCTTTCAAAGTCCGACTACCTCATTTTATGGTCTTTTGCTCAAGTGCATTTTACTCTGACATTGTGTTTCTTAAGGTTCCTGGCAGCTTTGTGGCCAGAAAGTCTGTTGATGTTATATTTCCAGAAACCCAGATGAATGCTAGTGGGTTTTTTTTTTCCTGTTTTTAAAGCAAGTAAGTTTTTTTTTTTCTACTCTTCTTTCTGTGCTGGGGATAGAACTCAGGGCCTTGGGCCTTGCACGTGGCAGAGAAGTATTCTGTCACTGAGCCTCAGCCACAGTGCAGTAAATACGTTTGGTTTTTAGCCAATGCTGTTGTACATTTGAGAGACTCCAGTTCTACACATATAACTTTGATAGGCACTAGAAAGAGTCCTGGGACTTGTACTGCGGTGCTGTTGTCTTTACTGCCGTCATCTTCAAGGGCACTGGGGATGCTCTGTTGTGTGCTGGTATGGATGGCGAGGGGTCATTTATGACTCCAGAGTGGCTGTGATTCTCATCTCACCGAGGTGGCTCATCTTCCAATACAGCCCTGCAGTGTGTTGCCCTGCTCTGTGTCCTGCACGCATCTGCCAATTGCTCTCATCACTTTAGTGTGAATGGACTGAAAGAGCTCTGAGAAGAAAGGTCAGTCATTTTAGCTGTGTTTACTAAGTGCTTATGATCATGGGTCCTTTGGAGAAGATGATAGAAACAAACAAACAAAAAAAAACAACAGCCAATCAACAACAGGCAAGCTTTTCTCCCCTGTCAAGTATTCAGATGTATGTTAGTTTGTTGTGAGCCCCTAAAATCAATACCTGGGCCTGAGAGTGAGAAGTCCAGGCTTATTACCTCTATTGACATCAGTGATGTCATCTGTGATGGAGACTCCTTCTTGTATAAACTGAGGGCATGGCTGCTCCAAGAGATGGTTAAGTAGAAGTTTTATATCATGGATGTAAGACAGAGGCATCTAGAAGAGTCTCAAGCAGGGAGAGAAAGTGCTAGAGTGAGAAAGGCCAGCAGACTGGTCTTGGCCATGGGAGGAGAGGTAGGGAGAGCATGAGATGAAGAAAGAGAGAGTGTGGGCGAGGAGACCAGGAAAAAGGGGCAAAAAGAGAGACCATAGAGAGAGGGCTAAAAGAGGAAGAGAAAAGAGAGAGAGAGAGAGAGAGAGAGAGAGAGAGAGAGAGAGAGAGAGAATGGTCAACGTATAAGAGTTATAAGAAACTGGGGAGGAAAGTCCTCAAGCTGGAGAAGTTTGGGGTAAGGGGCAGGCTGAGAAGAGCCAGGACTCTAAAATGTGTTAACAGGTGTGTGTGATACTGAGTGAGCCTGGAGACCAGCATGTGCTTGGGTGTGCTAATAGGTGCCACAGAGAGCCATTTGTCCCTTCTGCCAGTGATAAGAGAATTGGCGGCTCTGTTAGAACTGGCTCCATTGGAATGGGTGCCAGAATTTGGAGAGCGGCATTTTCTTTGAATCTGATACTTCTAACTCATTTGCCATTTGTAGTAGAACATATTTTTTTATGTTATAAAATATGGGTATGTAATAAAATACCCAAGGCTGGATACATCATCCAGGTAACAGTTTTAGAAGCTGAAAATTCCAATAGTCTCATCCATACAACTACAGTAGGGATCTTCCGGTTACATCATAGCTTGGTGGATAGTATGATGGTAAAGGCACACGACAGGAAGAGAATAGCCACATGGTAAGAAGGGAAATACGGGATCTTGGAAGTCAGGTTAACTCTCTATAACAACCCTACTTGAGGACCAACCCAGATCTCAAGAGAGCTATTTCAATGCTGATATGCAAGGCTGGCCCCTGTACACATGGCCCTGCAGTTAAACAGGTCATCACCATCTGGAAATTATTAACAAATATTAATATATTTTATAACTAAAGTCCAATGGGTCATAGAACACATGCCAGAGGATTGCAGTCCTGGCTCAGGCAAGGGTCTGTGTCCTTTCTTTTTTACCTCCTTAGAACTGGTTCTTCAGTATTAGCCACTGGCCCTCAATCTCATCAATGGACATTACCATTTTCTTCCTTCATCCCTCCCTGAGCACACAGTCTCTGGAAGGGCCAATACCAGGCAAGCATATACCATGGCATCTTGGAACAGGCTGTAGTGATGGTACTACCCATCCTGAGATGCCAGCAGCACCTGCAAGCAAGGTGGACAACTTACTAGGATGAGCAGATTCCTCTGCTTCACCGTAGCTGTCTAGCATGTTTCTACTCAGGGATGTTTCCGTAGCCTCAAATGTCACTGGGCGCAGGGGTCTGGGGAAGCCTGACTATGCAGTGAGTTGGTGCCTAGGTTGACTTCCTCTCACCACTGAGTCACCATTTGTCAACAGGATGACCCAACTGTCTTGGAGACAGTTACTGTTATCTACACCAATATAAGGGAACATTATTTGCCTGATGCACAAGTGTGCATGAGGGATGAGCTGGGAGATACATAGAGCACACACAAAGAGGAATTGTCATGACAAGAGAAAGACCCCACAAGAAACGCAAGTGCTTTATAATCAGTAACTTTAACAACATCTTTTTCCTGCTCTTTCAAAAAAAAAAAAAAAAGGAGCTCTGCATCTTCCTTTAGACTGTATCACTCAAACAGCCCACCTTCTGTGTCTTTCAGGCCAGCCACACAAAGTTACAAAGGATGCTGAGAAATAGTCTTTATGTTAGGTACTTCTGTAGCTGTGAAGGATAGAGACAGAGTTGCTGTAGATGGAGACAGTGTTGCCATGGAGCAGATAACTAGTTTATTCCATATAAGAGAACATCTGTAACATAATTGCCACAAACCAGGCATTATTGACAATGTTTATAACTTGTCACTCAGTTAATTCTAAAATCAACAGTCTTGCTATCTCCACTTGGAGGCTGAGGCCAGAGAATTAACAGTTTCAATGTATGACTAGGCTGTTGCATGAATTCAAAGGCAACTTAGGGAGACCCTGTTTCAAAAACAAATGTAAAAGGATGCCGGGGTATGTTGTTCACTAACAGGGCACCTGCCCAGCACAGGTGAGATCTTGGTTCAACTCCTAGCACCACCACCACCACCACACGAGAAAACAAAAACAAAAACACCAACATGTCAAGGTGACAAAGATGGATTAAATTATACACACAAGAACACAAGCAGCAAGGGATAAAGCCAAGTGCACTTTGAGCTTCATCTCCAGCACTCTAGGCTGTGGCTCAGCAGGATGTCCTAGCTCTCAAAATAACAGACAAACATTGGTCATTGGGTCACCTGGACCAGAGATGCTACAGGATTTGTTTAAGGTGGAACCTTCCAACTCTAAGCCAGACTCTGAACTGAAATGTCTGAGGAACGATCACCAGTCACAGGAATTCTCCTTTGAAACAAATCCCTCAAGTCCCTCAAGATGATTTTTATAAACTTTAGGAAATTTTGCTGTAGAGTTTTAGGATACAATAAACTTCCTGGGATTATTTTTTTTTGTATCCAAAGCTGTGAAGCAAGCTTTTCTATGAATATATTGGAGTTGGAGAGACAGTAACACATGTTCATAACATGTTTGAGGCTAACACTGCAAAAGGAAAGGTAATAAAAGAGAAAAAAACATATGAATAATTAGAGACAGGAAAGCCAAAGGTTACAGCACAGTGGTGGAAAATTCAACAGTTTCCACCACAGTGTGAAATGTGGTGGCCATATGGCCACCTGGGGTCAACATGCTGCCCAACATACCCCATGTTTGGGACTGGATGGCAGCTGTGGGCAGCATAGGCAGCTCTGGCCCCACTTTGTATACCTTGTGTGTAGGCTGTGATCCTACTCGCCATTTCCGTGTTGCCCTGATCTGCGAGGCTTAGGGATTGACCTGACTGGAAAAACAAGGGATAAAGAAATAATAGGCCTGGGTTAAAAAAAAAAACAAAAACGAAAAACCTAAAAGCAGGTGAGTAGTGTACTCCTATGGGGATGCCTGGAGATTCAGCCTACTTATCATATACAGCTGGAAAGGGAGGTCAGCTAGCTGATCTCGGTAGGAGGTCTCTGCAGAGAAGCCATCTCAGGCTGCAGCCATCTAGGAGCAGGAAGCTGTGGTTGGTACTCTCTGCACACACTGTGAACATCTGGACTCAGAGCAGGGGAAGGCTTTGCTACCCCCATGAATTTGAGGCATCGGGGTTCTTGCCATGGCTGTGTTCATGCCAGAAGCACACATTCACTCACGACTTGGTCCTCTCCACACGTGATGGCAAAAGGACACGCCTCCACATGTCACTTTGGAGTGTGGTGTGTTTCTGAGATTGCATTAGCTTTCTCATCCTTCCTGACGAAGAAAGCTCTGTCTGAGTCCTAGATAGAAGACGGGCTTTCCATCATTTCATGCATCTTCCTGATCTGTGTGATATTCCTGTCCTCTGGAATTCAAGTGTCTCACACCTGGCGTGCTCCTCCTGACAGGGTATTTTCTGTGCTCAGAAGATTGCTGACTTATGCCGTTGAGTGGGCACATGCCAGAATCTCAATAACAGATTGCTCTCTTAAAATAGCCCTCCTGGCCTTTCCTGTGAAGTCAGGTCTCAAGGCTCGGAGTCCGTTGCTAAAGCAGAATGGGCACTTTCCATTGCACATGGTTATATATGGCCATGAAGCCCCAGGAGGGCAGACCTCAACAGTCACCAGCTAAAGAGTGGAACCCAGAGATTAGGTCAAGTTTTCTTTACTTAAAAAGCAAGAACTAAGAGTTAAATGGTCTGTTACCATAAAAGTAATAGTAAAAGCCATCCTGTTTGGGAGGACCTGGGTTAATTCTAGGTTTCCTGTCTACAGTGGCTCCTGAATAAGAGCTTGAGAGGCCTTGAAACTGTATTTTTATAGCCCCCTCACAGGAGCAAAGAAATATAAATGGGCTGTGTCAGCAAAGTGAAGGAGTAGGGCCGGGGAAGCTGCTCGTTTGCTAGAGCACTTCCTTCGCATGTACAAAGTCCTAGGCTGGAACCCAGCATCTCATACAACCAGGCATGACGGTCCACGTCCAATCCTAACCTCGGGAGGTGGAAGCGGGGCGGCCACAGTCATGAGGCTAGCATGGTTTACACAGTGAATTCTAGACCAGCCAGGGCTACATAATGAGAACTTGACTTAAACAAAGCAAATTAAAAACAAAACAACAAAACAACACAGATGTGGCACTAACGTGTGACACATTAAACAGAGGCTGATGCAGTGGCACATGCCTGTCATCCCAGCACTCACGAGGATGAAGTTGCGGGATAGAAGATCAAGATCTTCATTTGCTGCATAGGGTTATGCGAGTCTGTCTCAGGAAAAAAAGAAAAAAGAAAAAAAAACTAATGGACTGTAGCGTTTCAAGCCTCCTTCTGCATTCCCCAGGCCCCACACTGGTACTTTATTCTGACTTCACAAAGGCCCAAAGTTATATCTAAGATTTATCTGTATCAGAGAACTCTTCTGCCAGGGTAGAAAGGTAGATACGCTTGTCTAATACAGTAATCACTGGCTGTGACAGCTACACCACTGAAATGTGGCTAACGTGGCTGGGAAATGACATGTTCAATCACATGTTGTTTCAAATTGCTTGAGTCGCCACATGTAGATGGCCAGTGGCTCCCATTCAAACTGTATGGCTCCCTGGTGCTTAGAATGTATGCCAGAATTACAGTTTCTGAATTGTGTCTTCATGTCGAATTAAGATGTTAATGATATGTGCACCATATGACTATATTTTATTATTTATAATAGAAGACTGTCTGTCATTCTGTTTGAGGGACCTAGGTTAATTCTCTGTGTCCTTTGTCCATAGTGGCTCCAGAATGAGAGCTAGGGAGGCCCAGAAGCTGTATATTTAGTATGACTGTCCTCTCATATGACTGACCTTCATTCTGCTTTGGGTCATTTAAGACACCCTTGCTCCTTACTGGACTCCATGAAACAGATGTGACTGACTGCCAAGTGTTCCCGGTCAGGGCTGTTTTTCTTGTTGTTGTTGTTGCTATTGTTTGTTTTTTTGTAAAAAAGCAAGTGTTGGTGAAAAAACAACAAACAACAAAAACAACAACCGTAATCCACAGCTCTCACCTTAAAAGGAACAAGAGATGGCTCGTTCTGAACTTTTTTGAGTGACTATGGCCTGGGAACACAGATGCGGGATACCCAAATTCCTTGTTCTAGCATGGAAGTAATGATGTGGGATTTCCCTCTCTATGCTGTGGATACCATTGGTTAATAAAGAAACCATCTTAGGCCTGTGATAGGGTAGAGTAGAGCTAGGCGGTTGGGGTGGGGGGAACTAAACTGAATGCTGGAAGAAAGGAGTCGGAATCAGGAAGAAGCCATGGAGCCGATGCCAGAAACAGACATGCTGGAACCTTGCCAGTAGGCCATGAACCTCATGGTAAAATATAAAATAATGAAAATGGGTTAAATTAAGATGTAAAAGCTAGCCAATAAGAAGTTATAGCTAATAGGCCAACAGTGATTTAATTAATAGTTTCTGTGTGGTTATTTCGGGAGTCTGGGTGACCGTGAAATGAACAAGTGGCCCCCTATAACAAAGTAAGAGGTTTCCTAGTTTTACAGAGTGAAGAAAATCATACATCAAGGCAAGTTTAAAACACATTGATGAGTGCATCGGAAAGGTGGTTCCAGCAAGATGGGGCAGCTTTTCTATAGGCCCAATATGTTGTTACCTGGTGACAGCCTTTAGCTTTTGGGTTGGAGGAACCTAGGAGTAGATTCCAGAAGGTTTTTTATCTATGGTTACAGTCTATTAGTTCTGAGTCAGTGGAGGGCAGGGAATGTCTGTTCTGGGTAGGCTAACACTAGCCTGAGATAAGGTAGTTAGCCTCTGGACCTGCAACATCCCAATCCCTCCACAGTACTGCGATGTTAATCAATCAATCAGTCTCTACAGACACAGCTTCTTTCCCTGAGTTCTCCGGGAAGCAGGCCTAGAGGGGGAGGCTAGCATGAGAGTAGAGATACAAAAGCCACAACCTGGCCCAAAGCTCCACCCCACAGGGAAGAAAACTTCATTTGCATGGGTATCCTCCTGGAAGCTGAGGCTCAGTTCTTTCATTTGACTCTAATCCTACTTGTTCCTCCTTAGAATTTTCATCTGAACATAGGAAGGCATTTGCTGCTGCAGTGCAGTTTGTGAGAGTGTGCTATCCCTGTAAAGAACAAAAATATTAACACAATCTTATTACAAAACAGAGTGGTACTGATAGCCATGGTGGTGTCTTAGACCAAATGCTAGTTCATATGGAGTCCTTGGTAGCCCTAAATTAGACTGCTAACTCTCTTCTGCATTCAGTTTCTTCTCTTGGGAATGTTCTCCTCTGCATTAGTTGTAAAGGCCCTGTGTATTTTCTTAAACTGCTGATTAATAGATAATGGGTAGTTGGAGTCTCTTCTTCTGGGTCCTACTATGTCAACAAAAGTCTCCATTCTTAGGCCACTAGGTCTCATCTCTCTAGACCCACTCCAGAGACCTTCTTTTGTTAGGATCTCTACTTTGGGAGAAGGGTGGAAATAAGTTGAAAGGCTATTGCAAACCCACCCTGCCTCAGGCACAGTAACCTTTGCTCCTAAAATTGTCCATGGCCTTCAGGGTTGACACCCAAGTCGTCATCTTCCAGAATTAGGCTTGGCTACATCTCCTCGTTTAGCTGGTATGTTTTGTGGTCACAGCATAGAATGGATCACCTCCTTCTTTCTGACATCCACCCACAGGTAATAAAACCATGCTTTATTTCAGTGCCCCCAAAGCAGAAGGCTCAAGATGCCACAGACAGGTGCCCATTGGCTCACTCACCCTCCCTAACAAGTAAAGCTACTGAAAACACAAATCCTGCTGGCACACACAGTCACTCAGGCCACATGGATGTGGTGTGGAGACGCAGAAACTCTCAAAGGCTTCATTCAAAGAACAAACTCCTAACACATTCCACGCGGCTATAAGAAGGACATTAAGTATTCCTCTCTCCCGCTGAGTGAGCACCCAGCAGAGAGCCGTGAATATAAACAGCCCTCGAGTTGCCGATCTTATTGTGTCGTTGATGAGCACACATGGTTCTTGAGCACGCAGCATGGGTGGTCCGCTGGGGGCTTATGGATCAAAGCCACGGGGTTTTGTGCTTTGCTCGGCTTCAGCCTGCTACTTCTCAGCACTTGACTAATTGCTCGTGAACTGCACGGTTAAGGGCCCCTTCTGAGTTTTTGACAAGAAAATGGCTACTTGTTTCCTCTCAGATGTCATAATAAATCTGCCCTTTACAAACCAGAGAGCCAGCGTGGCCACATGGATGAGTGAGTTTCAGACGACTCCCTTGGAAGCTCCCAGCCCGCAGTATAACCTTGAGGGAGTTGTGAGGCAGGTGTGTCTCCAGCCTCTCCCCTCCACCAGCTCAGTGCACCTGCCGTTTATCCGGGCGAGCAGGCCAGATCTGTACAGCTGCAGAAGATTAAAACGGAAGCAAACTTTGTCTACAAACAGAGGCCCTCCGTGCCTTGTGTTTTGTAGTTTTGAGCCTTGTTGCTCAACATCGCTCCTCTTCACTTTGTATATGCAGAAACATCTTAAACTCGACATTTATTCTGCAAAGCAGGGTGTTCTTCCTCAGTTTCCTGTTTGAGGTTTGAATATCCTGTAGTGTTCTGGGTTTTCTGTTTGTTTGGGATTTAATGTCTTTTCCCTTTTTTCTTGCGGGAATGAGAATCAGATTGAGGGCCTCACACATACTAGGTCAGTAAAGCATTATAAGTAAGTTAGACTTTAGCAGCCTCACTATTTATTATAGTACTTAATTTCAGGAGAGAGAATAAATGCGGGGCTGGGGCCGGGAGGGGTACCAGAGATTAAAGGCTGGTTATTTTAAATAACCAAACATATATATATATATATATATATATATATATATATATATATATTCAAATAGTGAGACAAAGTCACAAATGATGGCTTGACAACCTTCTTTGTCCGTTTTTCACCCCCTTGAAATGACCAGTGTTTCCCATATCTGCTCAATGTGCATAGATGCATTGGCTCTTATTTTTATAATTTGTAAACACATGGCTATATTCTTTATATGCTGTAATGATAAATACCCATCCACATTCATGGATATGACATATTTCTAAGTTCTATATATGGTTACATCATTCTTTTTAGTAGTTGCCCAAGAATCTGCACTATAATCATAATCTATTTAATAATGTCCCCGTTGCTACGGTCCCTCTCTTCACTCCCCCCCCCACAACCTCTATCCCTTCCTCTCTCTTGCTCCTCTTATTTTATTAAGGAAAAGGTGTCCTCCTCTACAGCAGTGGAGCTAGTTGAGCTGCATGAGCTTTTGGGAAGAGTGTTTGTTTACACAGTTCGTTCCCTGGGTTTCCATGTATCGTTGCCAATCTGTGCCTTGGCGGCCAAAAGCTAAATTGTAGCTTGTGGCCAGATGCAAACTTAACATCGAGGAATGGAAAATCTCGCAAAGTTTCTAAATGGTCAGGAAAGCTTTTAATTCCAAAACAGGTCTCTAGTTTCTGTTTTACAAAAAAAAAAAAAAAAAAAAAAAAAAAAAAAAAAAAAATAGTGTGGAGCTATCTAATTTTTAAAATCATCTTAAGTATGTACACCTCACACAGACAAAAATACAGTTTTTACATGGTGTGAAGCAAAGAGAGGCTGGGGGTTCTGGTATGGTAAATATCCTGATCCAAGTATTCTTCTGGCATGGTGTTCCTGCAAGGAACTGCATCTCATAAAGGAGAAACTCTGCCTGTGTTTTCTTTCTTTCTCTTTTTACATTCGTGGCATATAGAAGACAATAAATGTTAGTTGAGCCACATGGAGACATACATGTCTTCTGTCTCGCTTTGCTTCAAGAGCATGTCTGATATCTGTTTGATGTGGAGAAGATGTTTATGAGGCAGAGAAGGACAAGGATGAGCCAGGCCTGGAGTAAACCTGTGAGTGTCAGAGAGCAGAAGAACTGGGTAAGGCAGCCTGGTCTATTGATGGATGTGAATCAGATCTTGAGGATGTTTTTCTTGGACTTCAGAGCAATGGAAAGACACAAGAATCCTGCCAAAAGGGAAAGAATAACCAAGTCATTGAATAGAGCCTTACCTGGAGTTGTTCTGTGACTATCCTGTCTTGCCCCTTTCACTGACTAATTTTGCTAAGATTTTATATCTATGTTTGTATATAAGTACACAAGTGTAGAAAGACCAGAAGTTGATGTTGGTATCTTCCTTAATCATGGTTCTTGTTATATTTTAAGACATGGTCTGTGCTGGCTGGTTTTATGCCAACCTGTCATAAACTAGAATCTTTGGGAAAGGAGGGAGTCTTAATTGAGAAAAAACCTCCATAAGGTTGGGCTGTAGTCAAGTCTGTAGAATATTTTCACAGTGATACATGTGAGAGAGCCCACTCCATTGGAAGAGGGCTGGTGGTACTGGGTTCTATAAGAAAGCAAGCAGAGGAAACCATGAGAGCAAGCCAGTAAGCAGCACCCTCCATGACCTCTGCCTCAGCTCCTGCCTCTAGGTTCCTGCCCTGCTTGAGTTCCTGCCCTCGTTGTTTGTTGAGGATGAACTGTTAAATGGAAGTGTGAGTGAAATAAACCCTTTCCTCCCAAGTTACTTTTGGTCATGGTGTTTTATCACAGCAATAGAAACCCTAACTAGGACAATGGCTCTCGCTGCATATTGGACTAATTGGTTTAGCTAGAATGACTGGCCAGCAAGCCTCAGGGATATTTTTGTCTCTACTTCCCCACCTTAAACTGAGATTACATGGGTGCTAGGATCTGAATTCAGATCCTCATGGTTAAACATCGTTCTCCCCAGAGCTCTTGATCTTATTCCCATACACCAAAGCACATTCATGGCATTAGAAATGCCCTTTGATTCTACCTTTGTCTATAATAAAGGAGTGAGGGTTGTGCACACACCTAAGTTTCCAACAGACCAACGAAGTCCAAACACCTTTATAAGCAATGAATCTTCTATTTTCATCCTCCCAAGTCTCTTGCTGACCTGAAGATGACATATTCAAAGGTGTACAGTAATTTGTAGATAGACTAAGCAAATTGGAAGCCCCATACTGATCCCAGGAGCTAGTCTGTCCCAATTCAGAAAAAGACATTTCAATATATTATCTTTCTTTGAAGGCTCTTTATGGCTGAAACTTCCTCGAAGGGATATCCAAGGACTCAATCTCATCCTTATCCATCACTCATCCTTCCTGTGCTAGGTGATTTTACTTGTTCCAATCTTGTATCCAGTCACACTTCCTAGGTCGGGAGAAGTGCAGGAGACAGGCAAGACTGGGGCACAAAGGACTGGCTAACCGCAAAGGGCAAAATGCTTACAGAGACCTCCACCCTCCTTGATTCAGGCAATGAAGTCCTGGGATGTAAAGAACTGGAAGGAGTAATGGCTACTTTAAAGAACTGTAGTGAAGGACACAAAGGTTAGTGCAGACCTAAGGAGCACATAACTCAACTGCCCTGAGTCAACTGCCGAAATCTGTAAGAATTACAAGATCTTTTTAAATGAAGAGAAAGAAGAAAGAAACCATTTTCAAAATTCAAGTTTGAGTCTACTGTGAGTTTCCTAGGAAAGTCCATAATTCACAGATTTAAATGTGAGTGTGCAAGCCGGGTGGGGGTGGTGCAAACCTTTAATCCCAGCACTCAGGTAGCAGAGACAGATGGATCTCTGTGAGTTCAAGGCTAGCACGGTCTACAAAGCAAGTTCTGGGACAGACTCCAAAGTTATAAAGAAACCCTGTCTCAAAAAAAATAAAAACAAACAAAAACAAAAACAAACAAAACAAAAACTTTCAATGTTAACTGTGAGTATGCGCTCCCTTCGAATGACTCACATTTTCTTGCTTTGGACTTGGACTTGTTCCTGATCTCTGCAAAGTTATTGGGCATATTTTCCCTCCTTCCATAAAGCCCATCTTTTAATTTAAGAATTCAGAGAAGTGGCTGGGCTTCTCCACATCTGAAAGGAAAATCAAGAGCTCTTGCAGCCATAAGCCTAGAGAGACGCCTGAGTCACTCAGTCCAGGTTTGCAACTACTGGCATAATTGCTGTTGAAGGGCCGGTGAGGAAACAGGGCCAATCATGGAAGCTATTTTTCTTTGAAGAGGCCATCCACTGCTCATCCAGACCAGCAAGCTCAAAAAGCAATTTCCTTGATCTGGTCGCCTTTCAGCTCTCACAATACAATGCCACCTGCAAATCAGAATTTCCTAATAAATGCTTCCTCCTTTCTCCCCAAGAAGGAATCTTGAAAATGTTAGCAAAAGAGGAGGAGGAGAAGGAGACGAATGCACAATATTCTAGAAGACACTACCATGACTAAAACTTCAATTTCGATGTTTCTTTTAGCTCCTAACATCCTCAAAAGATTGAGTTTACTTGAGCTGGGTTGTGGCTGAGTGGCAAGGCATAGATTAAGCCCTGAGCATCACACACACACACACACACACACACACACACACACAAAACCTTTAGACTTAACAAAGGAAACGTTAGACATTTAGTCCAGTGACTAAAATCAGAAGGACAGAGATCAGGATGACCACTACGAGCAGCTTTGGAAAATGGAGAGGGAAGTGTTCTTTTCCAGTATGAGTGCTGGGTTTTCATTCCTGAGGCCCTCTCTGTGTATTCATATTGTATCCTCAATCACTTAGCAGAAGCTCAGCATTCTTATTTCAAAGTGTTTATGTGGGACTTTCTAATTTTAGCTTTATTAGATGATATCTGTTTGGAACTGATCTTTCTAGAAAGCAGTCCCCATCCCAGGTTTTCCTTTTTAGTATTTCTTATTCTACAATCCAAACAAGAAAGGAAAGGGCTGCATAGTCCATGAAACCCTTCTTACACAGATATAATCTGCCCCCTAAGCTCAAAGAAGTTCTGCCTGCTCGGTCACTCAGAGCCATCTGTCCTATCAAAGGGCCCTAGCAGTCACTTGAAAGAAAGGGATAGCAACTGAAGACAAGGCTGACCATTGTCCCTGCAACTGGATTCCTTTCTTCATCCTTCTTCAAGCTTTTTTTTTTCCTATACTTTTACTGCAAGCCAAAGCCCTAACTATCAGACCCATGGAAGAAAGCAAAAACAATTGCTCTGAGGCACCTCAGGTTTTCCACCACAGATGCAGGTCAATACAATGACATTACTGAGGAGGTGCCTCAGTCAGACACAATTAAATGTGAAAGTCACACAGAGAAGTATCTTGTACACATTCCAGTATAAATGAGCAAGCTCTGTCTAGCTCTACCATGCTCTAGTTAACAGGCTTCAGAAGACTCTAGGGAAGGACATGGACTGAATGGCTTCTTGGGTTCTGTCAGATGCTAATATTTCACAATCTTAAATATGTCCAACTGGGTACTGCTTGTGTTACCCATAGTCCTATTTGCCCCCCAAATACCACAGGAAATCATCTGTTGGTGATTCTCAGGTTCGGTGCTGGCAGGTAGTTTTGTGAAGTGGGACACTCATGCTCTTCTGTTCCTGGTCTGCACTGACAGGTTGAAGAGCTCCTGATTATCCTGCCCATTGTCCTAGCAAGCTCTAGGAAAAGTGGCCTGACTTTGGATAGCCAGAAAAGTGTATATAATGCTTTAAGCAACTGTTTTGTTTACAGCCATGTGTCTAAGGTATGAAATGGTCCCTGGCACAGAGTAGCTGCTCCATCAATGCAGTTGAATGAATAAATGAGCACAACCCTCGCTCAGCATTCTGGCAGCTGCATCTTGCGCCAGCCGCATCACATACTGGAAAGTTACCACCACTGATTCGTGTCTCTGGTGCCACATTGACCCTTGCCCTACCTTAACTTACAGTGTGGGATTTTTGTCCTGTCTGCCTAACTCCTTTCCCACACTGATCTCATTCAGAGATCTTCTTCTGTGAGTGAAGACCCAAATGCCGTGCCTTCAATTCAGTGAATAGCCATTTGGAATGAGTCTGATTTTCAAGATTTTCTGTTATCCACTGACAGCATCGGCAAACATAGCCAAATGACTTTGTGAGTAGAATATTTCCTTGAGCTCAGGAGTCTATGGACAAGCGGCAGAAGGGAGCTCTCTCCATGATGACATTGTCTAACTAGTTCTGGGGAAGGTCTGATGCCCACATGATAGGCATACACAGGGACATTTGTAAAATGAACTTCACTATAGTTGGAGTTATAATAATGAAAGCGATGTTCCTTTGATGTGATGTTGCATATCTTTAATCCAAGAACTCGGAATGAAGAGGTTTGAGCCTCAAATCAAAACAATGTATTAAATTTGTTTCATGATAGAACTTTCAGCATCGACAAATGTATATTGTTCTATATCACAATTATCCCCATCACGACCATCACCAAAGATCCAGGAAACACAGAGGATGACCTGCTTTACAAAGCTAAGTCAGGTCCTGCCATGGAACACTATGACTGGTTTCTAAAGGCTCGGGAACCATATTATTTCATCCTAGGGTGGTGGTATTCCAGGAGGCCGGGACATAGAAGGTAAAAGCCTTCTTTGTTATTGTGTTGGCTTTGTCAAATAACTCAGTGCCTGGGAGCTATCCAAGGTGCTGTCCGAAGCTGGTCTCCCTGAATCTCTTGTTTTAGGATTGCCATGTCTATAAGTCTATGTTAAGCTTTTCTCTGCTGTTTACTTTAATCCATACCACCCTGAACATGTTTGATCTCATCTCTGTTTGTTTCTACACACACACACACACACACACACACACACACACACACACACTTCCCCTTAAGTCAGGGTCTCCCTATGTAGTCCTAGCTGGCCTGGAGCTCACTATAGAGCTGGCAAGACCAGGAAGGCCTGAACTTACAAAGATCTATCTGCTTCTGAACATCAAGTGCTGGAATTAAATGTATGTGCCATCATGCCTGGGCCTGTCTCTCCCTCATCCTGATTCTGCCCCATCTGCCTGGCTATTGTCCTCTCATAAGATTGATCATGTGTCTCTGAAGCAAGATTTCTATACCTATACCACATGCCAGCAGAATGGAAGAAATCAGAGTCAACCAGCAAGAGAAGTTAATCTTCAAGAGTATGAGGCTCTTATTTTGCATTATTCTAAACTGCCTGAATTATATATTGCCACTAAGGTAATTTTCTAGTGAAAAAATACCTAATTATACAGACTAAAAGGGAAAAAGAAAAGCAATTTTCATATTTATATTGTTCTCTTTAGGCATGTTAGTTAGAGGGAGTGAAGCATTCAGCTATTGCTGGCAAGGTGAAAATTAAAAATACATTTGCTATATAGACAACAGTCCTTTGGAAACTTTTACCTAAAATTAAACTATAAAAATTATTTTGGCTATCACTATTGATGCCACAGTCTAACAATTGGTATTGTTTTATTTTTTATTTTTATTTTTTTGAGACAAGGTTTCTCTATTGATTTGGAGCCTGTCCTGGAACTAGCTCTAGAGGACCAAGCTGGCCTTGAACTTACAGAGATCCATCTGCCTCTGTCTCCCGAATGCTGGGGTTAAAGGCGTTTGCCACCATCACCTGGCAAGTTTTAATTTTTTATATTAATATATACCATTTTATTATTTTTAAATGAGTTCATGTTCAAACACACTCTTGCCAAGCTTGTATTATCACACAGTCTCAATATGATATCCCTTTACAAATGAAGGTTTAAGATACCAAATTAAAATTATGTTGTTAGGAAAAATGAATTTTCTTGTTTAAAATTCTTGGGGTGGGTATTCTGTTGTAAGGGGCAGTCAGTCTTCAGTCCTACCGGGTACTGAAAAGTCTTCACCCACTAAACCCCAGTGGCGTTTTTCACAATCCCTTCTCAGTGAATGGAGAAAACCATTTTAGAGTGGTACTTCAGAAACCACTTAACTACGCTGCTTACAGCACACGTGAAAAGCCCTTCTTCTCCTTCTCCTTCTTCTCCTCCTCCTCCTCCTTCTTTTTCTTCCTCCTCTGCCTCCTCCACCTTCTTCTCCTCCCTCTTTCTCCTCCTCCTCATCTTCACCACTTCCAGCTTCTTGGTCTGTGTTTGAATCACTGTCTCCTTTATCATGAGCTTCCTTTGTAATAGCTTTGTACTTCTCTTCATTTTTCATAACATCAAGGTCCATCTTGAAAACACTAAGAACATCTTCTGGATCATAGTCATCCTTCAAGCAGAGCACATTGGTAACCCGATCATCTTTCACTAAATCAAGTCCTTCCCAAATAACAGGGTAGTCCTTAAACCTGTCCTTCCATATAGCATCACTTTAATCACGAGCTTAGTTCTTTGGTCAGTTTCAGTCACATGTAGAATGTTTCACAGGTGTTCAGAGATAGTATTGAATCCTTTTGGTGACAACGGGGTTAACTTGAGGCCACACTCCTTAATGATGCCGATAGCTACCTCAGTGTTGTCATCTGTTGGTCTCTCCAGCAGCAAAGAGACATCTCCAGACACAGAACCTCATGTGCCACATTGTGGTTGATAAGATGTGCCATGCATTTTGAAGCAGTCAGGTAAAGTTGCTTATCATTCATTTGATATTCTTTCCAGAAATTAAGAATTAGTCTCTGAGGATTAATTCTCCAACTGTGGAAATTTTGAGTTGATTTCAGTGTAAAGATGAGTAAAGAATAAAAATTAAAATAAAAAAAAATGGAGTAAAGACTGGAGAAGCACTCTGTGCCTGCAGGACAGAGCTGGACAGCAGTCCTCTCCCTCTGACTTGGTTTTCTTGAAGGAGCTCTTGGATAGTAACACTTATATTGAAGATGTTGACCTTGTTAATAAGATCATTGGTTGATTTCTCCAGGGCCTCCAAGCTCATCCTCTGGTAGGCTAGACCGTTTTTTTTGTTGTTGTTTTTTTTGTTTTTGTTTTTGGTTTTTTTGGTATTCTTTCTTTTTTTTATTAATTAATTTATTCAGTTTTTATCTGGGATCTGCTCCTGTATCACCCTTAGTTCTGCAGGAAGAATATACGCTCCCCTGATTCAAGTGAGCGGTGGATCCTGCTCATCCTTTCTCTTCTTTGTGGCAGGTTCTTCCGGAGTAGAACTCTGGGTTACTTGGCTCCTTCTTCCAGGACATGGGTGTTGTCAGAGACCTTTTCTTATTCACCTCTCTCTCTCTCTCTCTCTCTCTCTCTCTCTCTCTCTCTCTCTCTCTCTCTCTCTCTCTCCTCTCTCTTTCTCTCAGCATTTTTCTCAGTCCCTACTTCGTGACTCCATGCTGTCACCGGAAGAATACCCTCTTCTCGACTGCTCGAGTCAGAGGGGCTGTAATCAGAGTAATCTCTCTTCGGAGGGACCTTTCTTGTTCTTCATTCTGTCTTCTGGGGAGAGTTTTGGTGGTATGAACTGCAGCTCTCCTTCTGTTGTCGCCAGAGGAGTGTTTCTTGCGTGTCACACTTCTTTTCATTTTCTGGTGTCAGTTGACCAAATAAACTAGATTCCTCAAATTGGTTCAAGAAACACGTAAGCAATGGTCTGAGTAACTTGACTGTTTTTTTTCTGTCTCCACATAAAACCTCTACTAAATCCTCAGACCAAAGGGGCGATCCTGTCCCTATGAATCCTCAAACAGAATGATGTCTCTACAAAACCTCAGACTGAATGCCAAGCTTTAATTTTTAAGAGACCCCTTTGTCTTTTAAGATTTGAAACATGAAATTGATATTCAGAACAATATTTGCTCTAAAGTTTTCATTTTTATGTAATTATAATGTTTTATAGTACAATAAAATGCTTTCATATACTTTCATTAAAAATACCACTATAATATGTACATTGTCCACAAGGAAAAGTAAATGTACGTGAGCTTAAAACATCATGAGAACATATCAAATTCTCTACAGCTGAAAGTGTGGGTGCCTGTGTCCTGAATGTCATTTACAGTGATCATTCTATCTTGAGAAAGCACAGGGGAAAACAACTGGGAGCGACATGCCCTTAATCTCAGTACCGGGTAGACAAAGACAGAAGGCTAACAAGTTCTAGGCCAATCTGGGATACATACCAGCAATATTTTCTACTCTGTGTTAGGAGTTGATCAGAAGACCCTTTCTCAAACAAAAGAGAGAAGAGGAAAAGAGTGGAGGAGAAGAGAGTAGAGGGAGAGAAAAGAGTAGAGCAGGGGAGGAAGGAGGAGAGGAGAGAAGAGGAAGGAAGGGGAAAGAAACCTCTGTGCAGAATTACTCTGTCCCCAATCTGCTGAGCATGGCCAGAGGTGTTTGTGTTGGCACCTAAGGTGGAACTCATGGCTCTGCAGAGTCATTTTCACTCTGTCCCCAGTCCTTGTGTGACCCATGACCTGCATCTCTAAGATAGTTCTTAAGATTAGTGACACATATCATAACCACTAACATTTTTTTCTAGCTGTGGAAAGTTAATAAACCCTCCAGGGACTACATTCTTGGCCTTGTCTTCTGATCAACTGCTAACATAGAGTACAAAATATTAACCAGACACCACATTCCTACTGGGCTCCAACTGAGCTTTGATTCAACTTAGACTTGCTATCAACAGAACAGGAATGGTCAGCTAACCCATTTTAACAACAGGACATATTATTCCCTCAGAACTCTCTAAGACAGCCTGGAATACAATACAGATCAGAGGAGAGTTAGTCCCATAGAATGGAGGTCTAGGAACCTGGATATCCGTGACTATCATACCACTTGAGGTTCATTCCCTGACCAAGAACTACCGATTGCCCAGTTCTCTTATTTTCCAGGAAAATAAGGAAAAAAAGGAAAGCCAAGGCTTGGAGATATTAACCCACTGCTCACACTCACACAGTAAGTGTGGGCAAAAGGAAGACAGGAGGCTGGGCTCAGAACCACCTTCCACAGGCTACCACCCAGTTCACAGCAGCTGTCTGTCCTCCTCCCAGTTCCTGTTGTTGAAGCCTGAATCATGCAGACTTCTGTCCTAACAAAGCTCTGGATTTTTTTCTCCAAATTGAAATGCTTCTAACTCAAACTGGTGTAAACTAAATGAAGACGTTATCATTTAACATAAATCAAAAGCTTGGTTGGGTCTGACTTCAAGTCCTTGTAGGGGATTAAAGATGCTATCTGGTTTGAGTTCCCTTTCTCTGTGTCTCCCATCCCTGTCTTTGGTTGTGCTATCTTCATCCTTGAGAAACCTTCCTTATGGACTCCAGCAGGTGGAGGCAGCCAACCTTAAAAGCTGGTAGTCATCATAGAAAGAAAGCTGCTTTCTCCTAGAAGCTTATGAAATTCTTCCCACAAGCCAACTTACCTGGGTTGGTCATGTGATTTTTATTGCGGGACCAGTCACTATAGCAAAGTGGATTGATAATCCGACAGCCATTTTTACATGAGCACAGTTAGAAGGAGACTTGAAGTAGTAATATACCATAGTACCGAGAGATGGCAAGACCCTGAAGGTAGTATTAGAACTGCAGGAAACTCAGCAAAATAGATTGGTATTATCATGACTTAATAGACATAAAATCTAGGTTCTTGTTTTGTTGGCACAAAGTACTGTACTAGGTCCATGCATCATACTAAATATTCACATAACTCCCTATGAGGACATGTTGTTGATGGAGGAAGGTCATTGGTTAAAAATAAAGAAACTGCTTGGCCCTCATAGGTTAGAACATAGGTGGGTGGAGTAAACAGAACAGAATGCTGGGAGGAAGAGGAAGTGAGCTCAGATGCAGGACAGCTCCTCTTGGAGCCAGACGCCATGCTCTCCTTTCCAGAGCAGATGCGATGAAGCTCCCACCCAGGATGGACGTAGGCTAGAATCTTCCCGGTAAGCGCACCTTGGGGTGCTACACACATGAATAGAAATGAGCCAAGCAATGTTTAAAAGAATACAATTTGTGTGTTTTTATTTCGGGACATAAGCTAGCCAGGCGACCAGGAGCTGGGGCGGTAGGAACACAGCCCGAGCTCCCACTTCATGTTGTCATCCAAGTCATGACATCCACGAACATGAAATGTCCTGTTTGTTTCAGTTCTTCAAGCAAGCACCCCATCCTATTCTTTCATTTCAAGACCCCAGATTTTATATATATTTGGACTTTTGTATCTTAGATTATCTTTGTATTCTAAAAGACTGGATGACCTTGTGGTTTTCATCCTTGTAGGGATTGGCAGGAGAAGTCAGGAAATTACAAGTAGCATTAATCTTAGACAAATGATGAACTAGAGACCACTTCAATACCCATAAAAATATTAAATTAATTTCCAATTTTCTTAATAATAATTTTTATAAATAATACTGAAGGACTTACTACCAATGGCAAAATAGGTCAAGAATATCAAACAATGGGAAATCAATTATCAACGACTTTTATATCTGTAAAAAATGTTCTACTCCACATAACAAGAAAAAAAATCTCATGATAGCATCAATAAAATTCCATTTTAATTTACTGGAAAAATCCTCATTATTTTGGTGAATGCTAAAATTGATTTGGATAGAAGAAATGATTCTATGTATTGCCCCTAGGGGAAAAAAATGACATATCTTCAAGAAGAAACATTTGGTACCACTTAACCAAAATGAGAAAAAAAATATCTATTCCTTTTAATTCTGCAGTGCCATTTCTAGAGATCTCTTCCATAGCTGTGCATACTTTGAAGTCATAATAGAAGATAATCACCATAATTCTTCTAAAAGCAAATCATATGGGGTTATGTTCATCACTAGGGCAATGATTAGTTAAAGATGATGCTTCTAATCAGAGGGAAAGCTATGTGGGAGTTACACACACACATATGTAAACTCCATGGTAAAACTACACACATCATCCCTCAATTATGGGACAGTTTTTTTGGTGAAGTTTTAGATTTGAGGTGCTACCAGATCAAGTGAACTGAACCTGTGACCCTTTCTCCTCCCCTTCTAGCTCTCTGTGATGAGTCCTTAGGATGTGAGTCTTCTGGCAAAGCCTTGGGCCAACCCGAGGCAGGTCCAGGAGATAGAATGTGTCTGGATTTGATCTGCAGCAAGCACAGTAAATAGATAGATTTAAAGATGCATGACAGACGAAAAGAATCTTTACAGTATATTCAAAGAAAAGTAGCACAAAAAGGGTGTTTTAACCCTTATATGAAGATTCAAAATCTATATCTAAATATATAGTTGTATTAGCTACTTTTCTATTGCTATGAAAAAACACCATGGCTAAGGAAACTTAACAGAAGAAAGCACTTACTTAGCCTGATGGTTCTGGATGGTTCTGCTCCTGATGGCAGAGAGAAGGCATGTTGGCAGGAGTAGAAACTGAGGGCTCATGTCTTGGACTGAAATCAGGAAGCAGAGGGAGCAACTAGAAATGGTGGTGAACTTTTAAACATCCAAAGCCCATCTCCAGTGACATACTTCCTCAAACAAGGCCATCTCTCCTAAAACTACCCAAACATCACCATCAAAGGGGGAGCAAGTATTCAAACATCTGAGCCTGGGGTGGGGGGATATTCTTATTCAAATCACTACAAAGGTTCTGTGTATTTGTATATAAATAAAGCAACTCTGACATAATGTCCCAGAATTTCAGGATAAAAGAACTAGTTGATGGTCTTATATTTTTAAATTGTGCATCATTTTTCATTAATTTAAAAAGTAATAAACCATTGACTTCATACATAGTATGGTTCTGGAGCCCTGGGAGGTACCACTCCTGTCATTCTTTATACATGGGCATGACACAAAATGTATGCATGTGCACATGCGAGCGTGCGTGCGCACGTTCACGCGCGCGCACACACACACACACACATACAGCCTTAGCTTTTTCCAGAGAAAGAATCCAGCTAAGACCAAGGGTTGCAGGATGCCCTGTTAAATCTGAACTGCAAATAATCAACAAACAAAGTTTCCTAAGGTCAGTGTGTGCCATGCAATATTTAGAACACACGTCAGTAGTTCCAACCGCTCTGTCTGGCCATCTGAGTGAATCTGGAGCCCACTGCTCATTAGGAAGAGTGCAGTGTCCAAGCCAGGCTTCTGCAATCTGTCAAATGAAGAACAACACTATCCAGCTTTGTCATGGGGTTGATGGGAGGCACAAGCCAGCTCCAGTGCTTTGCAAATAGTTAAGTCTCTAAAGCTGAGTAAAAACATGTTTCTGTTAGTGTGTATCGAAATTCAAACCACTTACTGAAACCTGATTTATTCTACTTCTATTTTGGTGTTTTTTAAGTCTTAGATTCATATATATACCCACATATTTCTCTCCATAAAAAGCAAGCAATGCTTCTAAACTAGGGAACACATCATAAAATATAGCCAGAACTTCATTTCTCATTGTTCATTCCCCTTGGACTGAAATTCATAAAGGAGTCTGCTATTTAATTAGTTTATCACATGCTTATTAAACACCTGCTATGTACCACACCTTGGAGCTAACGGTGAATAAAACAGATACAGCTGACCGTATCTGAGTGTGTGGTGTGGCTGAGGTCTGGCTGGGAAAGCAAATGGTTAAAAAAACACTTCTCCTGCTGGGTCACTTCGGAATCACCCAGAAGGTGTCTGCGTGTCCTGCAGGCCTTGTCTCCTTCAGTGACGCTGAGGCCCATGGGGTTGAAAGCTGGTGGGTCCAGCTTGCTTTGTATGGGAGGGCTTCCATGGAGCAGGAGTGCCTTCCTCAACCTGTGCCAATTAGACAAAAAGTGGGCACTAGGGGCAAGATGCGGCACTAAACCTCGAGTTTTGAGAAGATCTAAGATAGAGGTTGCCGAACCACCACCAGATTCAGATTCAGATCCTACACTATGGACTTGGGAGGAAACAGAACCGGTGGGTAAAATTGTACTTAACATCAAAGGTCTGTAGAGCTGTTGGCCCCACCTGGTCATCCCAGAGGCTTGTCTTTGCATTGTCAATAAATGAACTACTGCATTTGCTTGTGTTTTTAAAAGTTGTAAAACCATAATGACTCTAGATCAAAATGCTCACTTACTCGGTACTGCATGGTGTCTTTCTTTTCTTTCTAATACTATGTTTCCGCCATTGAACATCATATGTGTGTTATGGTACATGTGCTTGTGTCTTAGTTAGGGTTTACTATTGCTGTGGAGGAGACACCATGACCACGAGTAACATTTAAATGAGGGGGCTTGCTTACAGTTCAGAGGTTCAGTCCATCATGGTGGGGGACAGGACAGTATGCAGACACACATGGTACTGGGGAAATAGTTGAAGGTCCTACATCTTGCAGGCAATGGGAAGTTGACTGATTCACTGGACATTATCCTGAGCGTAAGGAACCTCAAAGCCCACCCCTGCAGTGACACACTTCCTCCAACAAAGTCACACCTCCTAATGGTGCCACTCGCTATGAGATTATGGGGGCCAAATTCATTCAAACTACCACAGCTAGTTTGTATGTGGATATGTATGTGCATTTGTGTATGTAAGTGCAGACTTGCACAGGTTCCACTGCGCATGTGTAAATGTCAGAGGACAACCTCAGGGACTGGTTCTATACAAGGTTTCTTTGTTGTTGTTCCCTATTGCATATATCAGGCTAGCCGGCATGCAGAGTTCCAGGTATTCTCCAGTCTTCCATGTCACTGTAGGAGCACGAGATGACAGGCATGTACTTCTGCTCCCAGCTTTTACATGGCTCTAGGAATGTGAACCCAGGTCCCCAGGCTGGCACACAAACATTTTACCCACTGACTCATTTAAACTCTGTTTATCCTATCTTCCATCTTCTAAAGAGCACAACAAGATGCAACATGTTAACCTCTGTGTATTTTTTAAATAGCGTATTCTTCTTCATCCTTCTTCATCTTATTCTTTATAATACACATGATGTAGAACTTGAAATACAAAATTGTAAAGACTTTAATGTCTTTATGTATGCATGTGTGTGCCAATACACACACACATATACATGTGTATGTTCAGATACATTTCTTTGTACATGCCACAGTGAAGTCTTCATTGGCATGCTCATTTTCTTCTGGTCTGAATGAAGCTGAAATGTGCATTTGACAAAACGTCTTATATAATTCATGGGCAAAACTATTCAGTTGTATTCTCTGTCATGTTATTAGGCAGTCTATCTATGTTATCGTCTACTATCTACCAGTCTCCTATCTTAATAAAGAACATGTTTTTCATAGAGGCAGGCTGCCTTTTCCCTTCCCAATACACTTGTGAGAACTGGCAGAGAGTCAGATTACCCATTGTCCTTGATATCATCGCTGTTCACACTTATCTTGTTTCTTTTTATTTCTTTGTTTTCTTTTTGAGCCACAGTCCCTCTAGAGAGCTCAAACTGACCTTGAATTCATGATCAGTCTCCCTACTGCTGGAATTAGAGGGATTAGACACCAGGTCCAGCTCTTTTATGTTAGCTAAAGGACCATGTCAATATTTCCAAAGAACATCTTCTAGAAACTCTTCCAAGAGCGGGTGCCTAGCAATGCAAACATTCTTGTTCAGTGGAAGCCTCTTTTAGTTTTCCAAGCTTTGTAAAGCTGAGTTCCCTTTTCCAGCAGCCTCATGACCTTTCCCTGTGGGTTCCTCACTTGGTTTCCTGTTGCTAAGGTAAACTTCTCTTTCAGAACTGCCGCTGAGGTCAGCAGGGTTTAACCACACCCTGCATAACCCTAAAGGAAAGTGCAGACAGACATCTGGGTAGCAGCTTCCAGTGTTGGCCACTGTTTACATTGGAGATTGCTGCTGGCGATCTGCTTAAGCGCTCATAACATTCTGTAATCTTTTGACACAACTTTTGCAGTGTTAGCTACAAGGAGAAGTTTCCCTGATGTCAGGGGCAATGGCAATGTCCTTGGAGACAGTTGTGTGGTGCAGCCCTGTCACTGCTCCACAGAGTGTTTTCTAACAACGCCTCCAAACTGGGAGTTTGATTAAAAAAAAAAAAAAAAAAAAAAAAACCATTGCTCTCTTTAATCTGGAATGTCACATTTAATCTGGAATGTCACATGCCGGATGGCCTTCCTAATACTTCCCACAAGCTCTACATTCCAGCAAAGCAAAGAATTGTTCAATTTTATACTTCTTTGCATATCTCAATGCAGTGGGGTTAGTGTTTCAAAGAGTATTAACAGTAAGGGCATATGTGAAAGTAGTTAAGTGTGGCGTGAGTCACTAGTGAAGATCCTAGCTTCCATCAAATGTCATATTTCCTGAAGTGAAATTTAGGAATAACAGTAAGGGAGAAATTATTAAGAAATTTGAAACTAATGAGAGAGCTCCACAGTGAAAGCAATTTTAATGTGTCTTTATATAAAAATAATAAAGAAAACCTACTGTCAGGAGGGAGTTTATTCATTTACTTAAAAACAGAGAATACAAACCTACTAAGAGCCAAGTCAATCTGCTCTGTGCCCTTAAATGTGAAAAGTCCTAATGAGAATGGTAGATAAGGAACTAGACAAATGTAAATGGATATAATAAACGCTAAAAGAGCTTAGAAGAGACTTCCAGTATTGTAGGTGGAGGTTAGCAAGGAGTTGTACATTGCACTGTTATCCACAGTGCCTCTGTCAAGACTGGAGTTTAATGAGGTGTCCATGACCACTGCAAAGTCCTTTACATACGCAGAGAGGATATGGCTGTAGCCCTGTGTGGGGGTTAAAAAGGAAATGTGTACACTATAATTTTGTTTTGCTCTTTAAATGCAGGTTCCCCTCTTCTCCTGGTGCAAAACTGTGTTTGAGATTCCCCACATAAGAACATTTTGCTATGCTAGACTTTGTTCTGGGAAGAGTTTCTTAGCAATGGGTACCCACATAGAGCTGCAAGGTCTGGACACGCCTTCTCAATTATAGGCCACTTTGCCCATTCCACTTTAGGAGTGGATTACCTATAAAGAGGTGGTGCAAACTAACCTCAAAATGTTGCTTTCTCTGGAGAGTTGGGTATCAGTTAATACCTCTTAAATCATTTTCTCTGCACAAAAGTAAACCGAGACCCAAAGGGTTCCTGTACTTTCACTGACTCAGAATGAGGGACCTCAGATGGCAGCAGTGGAGGAGAAGCCGTTCCCATTGAAAACATACTGGGAAGGGTTGTAAAGCCATAAAAAGTCCTAGGGAGTGACCCTTGCTATCCAACAAGGATCTGAAGCCTAGTGGACTATTTCTTTTATCAGATAGCATGGAGTAATGTGTTGTCCAGAAGTTAAGAGTTCAAATCCTTTGTGGAAATGACCTACACCAAAAACCTACCATGAAGTCTTCTCCTCAGTGTTCGGGAGTAAATACATCAGCCTGGTACAACAGGCTGAAACCTGGGGATGCCGCCACTGATGGCCTTGTGTCGAGGGACTCTGTAACCCTTCATGCCCTTGGTGTCATGTGTCTAGCACTGTTTACAGTTCAGTAGATTTATTGATGATTATGAATCTGTTTGAAAAAATTGAATATTAATAATCTCAAGTGTTTACTAGAGTTTCTTCAACACGTAAAGAGTGCTATCACAATTATTTTCAGATAACAAAATCAACTAGTTTATTTTAGTTTTAGTTATGTGGATAGGGACATTTACAAATGATTGTAGGTACCCAAGGGGGCCAGGGCGTCAGATCTTTTGAAACTGGAGCTACAGGTACCTGTGAGCTGCCCAACATGAAGGCTGGGAACAGAACTCATGCCCACTAAAAGAGCAATATATGCTCTTCACTCCTCTTAACCATCTCCATATTGACAAACATTTTTGAGAAACCCTACATACAGAATTTTCTATACATATTCATAAATTGATGTTTTTGACAAACCTTTTATATGCCAAAGTAGTCACAGCTCTTTCAAATGTAAGTTTATGATGTGTACAGAATTAGGATACACGTGTGTGGAGGAAGGAGCCCATCTCCGCAATGGGAATCTGGTTCCTTGCAGAGAGGAATGTTTGCTACATGGTTTGAATGCATTGCTGTCCAGAATGCTCTGGTCATCTGGTGGCTCCAGAGATGACTGTTTGATGCAGAGCATGATTGGGCAGTGGGATGGACAGATAGGAAGAAGTCAGCATGAGATAAAGCTGTGCACACAGTAGCAGAGAAGCACTAGGCCGAATGTGTCTAGCTGCAAAGGCAGAAAGGGTCTTCTGTGCAGTGGCAGAAGTTGATATCAGATCAGAAGAGTAGGGCCATCACAGCAGCAGGATAAAGGGTAGCTAGTATCAGAGAGTTCTTGAATAAGATGACAATGAGGATACTGAGCGTCCAAAACATCTTATTGACTGGTAACTGGGGAGATAAGGACTAACATTTATTAAGAGCTTGGCAATCTGCTAATTACTATACTATATGATCTTGTTTAATTTTCTTAAAAATGATACAGATTTAGTGATTTAGCATCCCCATTTTATCAGTGGAAAAAGTGAACCTCAAATGCTATAATTAACTTGCCCCAAAATGACAGTGTTTCTATTTTTTTTTACTTATTTATTTATTTTTATTCTTTTTTAATTAAAATTTCCACCTGCTCCCCATTTCCCATTTCCCTCCCCTCCTCCCAAATATTGCCCTCCCCCCACTTCCCTCCCCCTATCCCCACTCCTCTTCTCCTCCCCCCACTCCATTCCCCCTCCCTCTCGATACTGAAGAGCAGTCCAAATTCCCTGCCCTGCGGGAAGACCAAGGTCCTTCTATCTACGTCCAGAAAGGTGAGCGTCCAAACAGGCTAAGCTCCCACAAAGCCAGTTCATGTATTAGGATCGAAACCTAGTGCCATTGTCCTTGGCTTCTCATCAGTCTTCATTGACCGCCATGCTCAGAGAGTCCGGAATCAACCCATGCTTATTCAGTCCCAGACCAGCTGGCCTTGGTGGGCTCCCAATAAATCAGTTCCACATGACAGTGTTTCTAAATAGTGTGGCTTAGAATCTGAACCAACATCTGGTTGACATACCTACTCCATTTGACCACCCTATACCTTCACTTAGGCAGGGTGTGATCCAGGGAGAAAGGACACCATGAAATCAGGGAAGAATAGCCTAGTCCGAATTCAGGGCCTAGACTACAGGCTCATGGAGGAAGCTGACAAAAAAGCAAGCAAAGAAGCAAAACTATACACAAAAACAAGAAAAATGGACTCCGTAGGTTGCATTTGTATGTCCACGAATGTGTACATGCAATGAAAACAACCAGAGGAAACGAGGTTGTCAGTCTGAGAGTGGAGGAGTAAGAAGGGTGGAGGAAGAAGACAAGGGAGGAGGCAGAGGAAGGAAAGAGGAGAGAGTGATGTAATTACATTTCAATTTAAAATGCATTTTAAAAAATAAATACAAGGAAACGCCTTTGTCTTATAGAGGAAAAATTCTAAGAGTTCAGCAAGAAAGAAGTGCGAGCATTGCTGTCAGGTCTGGCTTATAAGATTTGAGGCAGTCTCCCAGGAGGAAGCTGGCCTTGTCTTTGGATGGCATTAGATAGGAACCAGCTGGGAGGAGAGGAACTTGCTGAGGATGGAAAAGGAGGAGCCTCCCACTGCAGAGGGCACAGGTGTTGGATTTAACATCAAAGGAATAGTTGCTTTAAAAAAAAAGTGAGAGGAAGGCTTTCTCACAGCAGCCCTGAACAAATGCTCAGCTGATCTGCTACCTGAACAAACACCCTGCTCAGAGCCTAAAGAAAGAATGCAGTACAAACTTCCCACTCTCTGGAAAAACTAAGGGACTTACAACTCAATAGTAAATGACAAATAACCCAAACTTTTTAATAGAAAGGGGATTTGAATATATTTGTTTTCAAAGAAGGCATACAAATGGCCAATAAACACAGCAAAGCTGGTCCACATCATAAATCATTAGATAAACACAAGACAAAGGTATACTTAGACACCACTTTTTATTTACCAGGATGTCTAATAAGAAAGATGGATAATAGCAGGCATCGATAGTTCTATTTGTAGACAAGAAATAGGACCCACACACTGGGGATGGGAAGCAAAGACTGCAGCCACATGAGAATTTCTGGCAGTTCCTCCAAAAGCTAAACATAGTTACCATATGTGCTAACAAGCAGTGAATGATGGTCTCGTCAGTGAGACAGACTTGAATGTTCATCTACTGAAAACTCACGTGCGTGCTCACAATAGCATCCCTGCTCATCACAACCAAAAGAGAGAGTAGCCCAAACATCAGTTAGCTGGTGACTTCAAGATACAAAGTAGAACTTTGTTAAGAAGGAATGAAATTCCAACACAGGTGACCTTTGAAGTCACCTGAGAAGTCAACCTACACATATAGTCATTCCCAAAACAGGCAAATCGTGGTCTCCAGAGGCAGCTAAGAGGAGGGTGAAGAACCTGTGAATGAGTTGAGAAACTTGGTTTGAGTGGCACAACTATTCTAGAATCACATAACAATGAGATAGCTGTACAACCTTGGGAACGCAGCGAGAACCACTGGACTGTATCAAAAAAGTAGATTCTTTGGTGAGGGAATCCATGTAACGTTAGATTGCTGATGTCAGTCTACCCAGTGCGGAATAAATCATGCATATTGTTTCACTTCGTGGTGTGTTTCTCTTTAATAAAGAAGATTTACAGGAATTTTGCTAGTTACAGTATGGAAAAATCACTTGCTCATTCTATATTTGATTTCACAAATTTCATCTAAATATATCATGTTCCTTCTAGTTTAATTTAGCTGTAACATGGCCACAAAATACAGTGTTTCTTTGAAACCCCAAGTCGAAGTTACAAACACCATCTACCCAAATGCCAACTCAGACTGGCTGGTAATGGCTCCATGGGACACTCTGTGTTTAAAAAGATTCTGAGGCTGGATCCAGGCTGGGTAGGAAAAGTGGACTCAGTGATTGAGTGCAGTATCTTGAACTAGGAGGTGATGGTTAAGGTAGGAGCATTTGAGTTAATTAAGTTACGAAAGTGCACTGCTCTACTGGGTAGATAAACCTGAAAACAGCTAGTAGACATATTCACACAGAGTGTCCCGGAGCTGAATTTGAAGTCTGTAATGTAAATATGCAATCTCAACATTTTGAAATAGTCAATATTTATGGACGAGAGATGTCAAAAATAACTTAATAAACAGCATCAACTTTTATCAGACAGTATAATATCAAGGTATTTTGAATAATGCATTTTATGCAGTGTATGCTTCAAAGGCTCTTAACAAGAAATCATTAGCATATGCTTACGGGGATTTACAAAGTGAGATGGGGGAGGTAGTCTTCCATGGGAGAATGATAGACTTACCAAGGGCTGCACTCTTGGAGAAAACTCTCTCTCCCTCTCCCTGCAGCTACTATAACTGCTGATCACTCCATGACTAGGAGTAGGGTTGTGTACTCAACTCCCCAGTCAATGCTGGAATTTGGTCTCGCTTAGGCTTGCTTGCATGGGTCTTGGGCAAGCTATTGCAACCCCTGGGCATTCCTATGTAGAGCTGTCCCGCTGTGTCCAGAAGATATTTCCTTGTAGTCATCCACCCACTCTGGCTCTTATACTCTTTCTACCCCTTCATCTACAATGATCCCTAAGCCTTGCGAGAGAGTTTGGCGTATATGTTCTTCTTAGAGCTGAGCGTTCTGCAGGCTTTATTCTCTGCGTGCTGGCCAGCTGCGGGCCACTCTATTAACCACCGCCCACTACCTTTTTGAGGTAAAGTCTTACTGGTCCCAAACTTGTTATCCTCCTGCCTGATCCTGTACGTGCCAGGAATTAAGAGGCGTGCATCACCACGCCCAATCCAGCACAGGCTTTTTTAACAGTTCTCACCAAAAAGTACAGATATCTCCCATTGTCGGGGCTATAAACCTGCTATTACACACGTTCACTGATGCGTGAGTTCTTCTTAGATTCATCTCTTCCCTCCTGATCATGCTATAGGAACCCATGATGCCCTTTCTGCGACAGACAAAAGGTGCCCAGCTCACATGGGCAGAGCACTAGAGCTGGCCCTGGTGGTGTGAGTGCAGGCGAGCTGGACCTGAGGACCTAACAGCAGGAGAACTGGCCCCCAGCCCCTGGCTGCAGGCTGCTTTCAGTGAGCTAGCCAACAGTGCTGGAGAGCTAGCTCACCGGGGTATTGAGGATGCAGCAAAGCAGGCAGGCTGACCAACCTAGCTACCACCCCAGGCCCAGAATCAGAGCCTAGTGTTAGCTCACCCCAACATCCACCTCATCAATGAACTGTTGGGGCAAAAGAAGGAGATGAACCTCCAGATCCAAAACTGCAGGATCTCCATGAGACAGGACAATAGGATATCCAAGAGGAGCCCCACAGAGAGCCCATTATCGATCGTGTAGCAGAAGCCAGAGGCCTCAAACCAGACCAGTGACTCATAGCAGTAAACACTCACTAGTAAAGATGATTGGACTAACGGGTAAACTGTGACCCAACAGGGCACACTACAACTTCCATGTTGAGATTCTTCTTGTTGTTTTGTTTTGGTTGGCTGTTTTTTATTTAATTTTGTTTTGTTTTGGTGGGGATATTGCAAGGGCAGAGGATGGAAGTGAGGGGACAGGGAGATAAGTAGGTTTGTGATGCATAATGTGAAATCCACAAAGAATCAACAAAAGTTAAAAGAATTTCTTTTAAAAAGTAAATGTCTTGAATCCCTAACAGGTGCTCTAATGTTACCATCACTCAGAAACAGCTTTTTACTAAACTTAGTAGTACCTGGTGATAAGAACATGTCTAGCCGGATAATAGTTTTGTGGCTTTATAGAATGTAATTACGGTGGCAAAATTAAAACTATCATCAAAAGGTAGAGCTTAATATTGGTGGTAATTGTCTTGAATATTAAAAAGTGTTTGACTAAATATTAAAAAAAGAAAGAAGTGCCTAGAGAATGATCCCCATTTCTTGGGAGGGGAAGTGACCCGCCAGATGACTCCAGATGTAAGTTTGAAAACTTCAGCTTCAAGTCTCAAACTTTCTCTTCTGGAATGTGGGAAGGAAGGAAGGAGCTGAGGCAGAAGAAACTGGGAAATGCCCAGGGGAGCTAGCCTCTGCAATAGCAACTTTGGGATTTATCATAGATGCTGGCTCATGCCCCATTTCCACCTTTTCACTTCCACAGGAAACACTCTCCACGCCCCCAAGCCCCATATCTATCTTAGTTATGGTTTCTGCGGGTGTTATAAAGACCAGTACCAGAAGCAACTGGGGGTCAGGAGTGAAAAGACTGATTTCAGTTTTCCACTTTCAGATCAGGTCCATCACTGTGGGAAGTCACGGCAGGAACAAAAGACAGGTATCTGGAAGCAGGGACTGGAGAAGAGACCATGGAGCAGTGCTGTTTTACCAGCTTGCATCCCTAGCTTGCACAGTTTGTTTTCTTACAAACTGTAGGACAACCTTTCCAGGGATGGTGTTGCTCAAAGTGGGCTAGGCCCACCCACATCACCAGCCATTCAAGAAAATGTTTCCACATGATGGGAGACTATCTGATAGGGGCATTTTCTCATTGGAGGTTCCCTCTTCTCAGATGACTCTAGCTTGTCTCAAGGTGACAAAAAAGTCTAACCAGCACACTATCCCATCCACACTCCACTTAGCTACCTGCCAACTCAAATGCCCCTGAGCAGAGTTGGGAAAACAGGGTGGCATTTACACAGCCCCCGCAGTCGCAGTGATCCACGTCTTCACTAGCAAACTCCTTGGTATCAAGAGCCCAACTTCATCATTGGGAGCCCATAGGCACCACAGCTTGTGAATGGCGAATGGGAACCATGTGCTCAGGGCAATGCCTGGAACCTGAAGACTAGCTGTACCCAGAACACTTGATGGTGACAATAGCTTTAGGCATCAAACTTGCCACACTGGGGTGGGCTGAGATGTTTTACTCAACTCAAGCTGTTGTCACTTGTGAGTGACTGCCCCATGAAGATCGCCTGCTGGAGATCAGCTTCATCTTGGGATCCTCCAGCTAGCAAGATGGCATTCTGTGTCCTACATGGAGGTTGATCATTTGCTGGGTTGCTTCTGGCCTGTCCGAACTGGTCACTGATGGTCCTAGCTGGGATGGTTATTTGGGGAACTATGTACGGAGGATGGGCTGAAGGAAAACATACATGTATCTCAGAGCTTTCTGGCTAGGTACCCAAACTACCAGGGGTGAAGTGGGCGGCCACATGGTAGAAGACACTAGGTAGATATGGACACAAATGTGGGAGTTTCCGGGCATTTGCAGCCTTCAGCTTGCACTTCCAAAGACCAATAATCAAGTGAATCACTCTGTTAGGAGGTCCAGGTGGCCAGAGCAGTGTGGAAGGCTTACATTGGTGTTCTTGGCTTCACTCCTTCCCCAGCCCTTCATATCCTAGTTCATCCCGCAGAATACCACTCAATCGTATTAGCAGGACAGAGGCAGAAAGAGAAGAGGGTGATAGGAAAATAGAGAAAGGAGGGTGGGGAAAGGAGAAAGAGTGAAATGGGAGATGAGACAGAGAGAGAGAGAGAGAGGGAGGGAGGGAGGGAGAGAGAGAGGGAGGGAGGGAGGGAGGGAGGGAGGGAGGGAGAGAGAGAGAGAGAGAGAGAGAGAGAGAGAGGGAGGGAGGGAGAGAGAGAGAGAGAGGGAGGGAGGGAGGGAGAGGGAGGGAGGGGGAGAGAGAGAGGGAGGGAGAGAGAGAGAGGGAGGGAGGGAGGGAGGGAGGGAGGGAGGGAGAGGGAGGGAGAGAGAGAGGGAGAGGGAGGGAGGGAGGGAGAGGGAGGGAGGGAGGGGGAGAGAGAGGGAGGGGGAGAGAGAGAGAGAGGGAGGGAGAGGGAGGGAGGGAGGGAGGGAGGGAGGGAGAGGGAGGGAGGGAGGGAGGGAGGGAGGGAGGGAGGGAGGGAGGGAGAGGGAGGGAGGGAGGGAGGGAGGGACGGAGAGAGAGGGAGGGAGAGAGAGAGAGAAACAAGGAACCGAGAAGGAGGAAGAGATGAAAGAGGAAGACAGAATGGGCATGACCCTCTCCAAGCCCTACGCAATGTGTTCTACATACACTTTCCATTTAGTTGTATTTGGATGGGAAAGAGTCTAGGCAAATGAAATCTGATTCTTAATTTAAAAGAAAAACAGCTTACACTTTGTCTGGATAGGGCCCAAAAGCCAGACTAAGTAACTAAATCAATTTAGTCTATTCTAATGACACAAGTTAAATGCAAATTAACTCATTTGTTCTGGGGAGAACTGTGTAAGGAGATGGTTGTGTGCCCCAAGTCATAGCATTTTGAAGCTTTTGGGTCCAGCCTGCTCAAATTGCTCCCTAGATTCAATGTCCGGAGCCTGCACCCTCACCCAAACGAGAGCCACCGTGCCTTGTGCACTGTGCTGAGGGGCCTGTTGTAGGATGAGGAAAAGCACCAGACACTTGGCCTCAGTGTTGGAGTTCTGAGGAGTTGAAGGGATAGAAAACAGGACAGGGCACTCCACTCTCTTGCGAGGCCCACTGCTCAACTCCAGCTTGTTGTCACGTGGGGAAGTGGCTACAGTATGGCCAAACCATGTAAGGGTGTCTGTCTTTCAACATTGTCGTATAACATCCTTTATGAGTGTTTTGGGGTGCATTAACAGTTATCCTGGGGTGCATGTGGCCCATGGAGTGCAGGGGAGATAAGCCCATTTCACAGATCAGAGACCAGTGTTCAGGCAATTCTGTTGGGTTGAGACAATGCATTTGCAGGGTCTGCCTTTCCCATGGGTTTAATGGACAAAACGGTTCCGTTTCTAAGACTAATTTCTTGTCTGCGCTCCTCTCTCTTTCAGGCCATTATGTTTATGTGGACACCTCTTTTGCTAAGCAAGGGGAGAAAGCTGTGCTGCTAAGCTCTGATTTGCAGGCGGAGGAATGGAACTGCCTTCGCCTGGTCTACCAGATAACCGCACCTCTGGGCCCCGTGTCAGAACCCAGCCAGTTGAACCTCTATGTGAGATTTGAGGATGAAAGCTTCGATCGCTTGCTTTGGTCCACTAAGGAGTCATCAGACAGCTGGCTCATAGCCAGTCTGGATCTTCCAAACAGCTCCAAGAAATTCAAGGTAGGCAGGGCTGAGGAGGAAGATAGGAGACCTGTGACTTGCTTTGTTTCATGAGGTCTTATGACAGTGGTTCTCAACTTTCCGAATTCTGAGACCCTTTAATACAGTTCCACATGTTCCCAACCATAAAATTTTTTTGTTACTACTTCCTAACTAATTTGGCTACTGTTATGGATCCTAATGTAAATATCTGATATGCAGGGTATCTGATATGAGACCCCTGTGAAACGGTCGTTTGACCATCAAAGGGGTTGTGACCCACAGATTAAGAACCATGTTTTATAACAAGTAAGTCAGTAAGGTTCATTGTAGTGTAGAAAATTAATGTAAATTAATATTTGTTTATTCCTTAAAAGAGCATCTTCATGAACTTTCCCATCTATTTAAAACATAAGGCTAGATGGTGCTTAACTTGACCTCCTCAGTGAAAATGAACTTTCTGGAATATTTTTGTTGCCAACAATTCTGCGTCATCCTTCTAAATTGTTTGTGGAATATGTTGTGTTATCTTCCTCATGGGTTAGTTGCTCCAAACTTTGAGCAAGACATTATCATAAAGTGAGATAATCAAATACTTTGAAAGAGGAAAGTTATTTGCCAGTCATGTTTCCTTTCCTTTTCAGAGAGGCTAACTGTTCTGTCGGCTCTGAGAGGAAGGCAGAAGACGTAAGGGGTGGGGCGTGGAGTGGAGCAGGGAACGGAGCTGAAGGGTGGTCCATATGACATGACAGTGTGTGTCCCTGAGCCACCAGGAGAACCCCATTCCTAATGCGCTCTGTTCCTAGGCTCAACCTTCTCCTGTGAAAGGCTTTAAAACAGAGCATCTCAGGCTAGCCCAGCCTGTTGGGAGTCTCTCTCCATCAGGCCGCCACTGAGGGAGGGAACATTGAGTCTGAGGTCCTATTTCACACCACCCTCCAATGGTTATCAGACCCCAAATCTACCCACATAGTTGCAAAAGATCCTGCTGAAACCACAGGAGAAAAAGCTATTTGAAAAACAGGACCAGATGTGAACTCTAACATTCCTTAAAATCAACCACACGAATTGTCACGCTTTTATCTGTTCTTTGTGTAAAATTCTCAATTTCTCATCAAAGTAGAAATTATGGATTAACTTTTGAACCTTTCCATCTCATGTGGAGATGTCTGATAGTTTTGGATCCCTGCCTTCTCATCCATCGATTCCTCGCAACACCACCATCCCCCCCCTTTTTTTTGCCCCTGTATCATCTGCCCTCAGCTCCATTCAGCACATCTCCATGAACATCCACCAGTGACTGCCTCCATGAACACAGGAGGATGTGGAAGTTAAGATAGCACTGGAAGACACTGGACTCTGTGCATCTGTTGGACACTGTCCATGTCAAAGTCCTCGGTGTACACGTATGTGTTCATGTATGCACAGGAATGAATGCAATAGTAAGAACCACATTCAATAGCCATGAATCACACTGAATGACAGCTCCTGACTAAGAACTGAAATAATAGACAGGAAACATGGTGTTCTGATGCCTGATCCCCCTTCTCCCCCATATGTTGTACAGATTATGATAGAAGGTGTCCTGGGACAAGGAGACACAGCCAGCATTGCCCTCTTTGAAATCAAGATGACGGCCGGCTACTGTATCGGTGAGTGAGCTTCGTGATCATGGCAGCGGAATGCAAATCTCTCCCTACAATCCACTGCCAGTAAGCGCTAAATCTATCCTAAAGGCCAAGTGTGTCATGAAACACAGTGCAAAATGCGTAGTAGCTTCTGTTCTTTGCAAGGGTCACCTGAAGATGGTACATTGATCCTCGGTCTTCAGTGGAAAGGCTCATTAGCATTTGTTCTAACTGTCTGGATTAACAAGGAGAAATAGACACTTTTACCCATCAGCAATGCTCCCTAACCTCCCTTAGTTATGATAAAAGCAATGGCTGGCTTGCTGTGAAAGGCCATCAGAAACTCTGTGTGTGCCAGAAGAGGAAACATCCATCACGTCACCTACTTCCTGATACACTGCTACTGCTGTCTTCATCATCAAAGCTGTCACTCGGATCCTGCCTGGTGTGGGCAGGATTGATTGCCTGCGGGGCAGCTTTGAGAAGGCAGGAAAAGAGGACAGCCCCTGCCCCATGGGTGCCTGACCCTTCCTCATCTGCCGCTGACCATAACTACCCAGTGAGCACTGCACGGAGGGGCTGGCGTCTGTGGAGGTTCACATAGAAGTTTGTCTGGGGGGAAAATCTGGTAGGAGAAAGGATCTGAGCATACAGGCACAAAGGCCAGAGTCGAGCAGTTGGCAACCATCACGGAGTTTCTTCCAGAGACTGGTCTCAGGACCGGGAGCCTGGGTTTACCTAATTATGAGGTTGGTAAGTGTTAGAGTTAGCTTGCAAGGGACAGGCGTCCAGCTGTGGCTTTCCAATGATGTCACTGGTCTCCATGAGCTGGAGATGAGGAAAATATAGATGCATAGGAGCTAGTAAACTCCTGGAAGAGACTTTGACTTTACAGGGACTGCAGGAAGAGGATCTTAAACCAGGGGTGTGGTAAAAAGTGGGGGAGTAGCATTGCAAAAGAAAAAAGTCAATAGAGCTGCGAGACGCCTCAGTATTGTCTGTGTTTAGACTGAGGACTCGGGCCAAAGGGAGCGGAGAGTCAAAGATGATCCTGTACGAGGAGCCTATGCTAAAACCCTGTGGTACCGCTTCTCTGTTTTAGTCTTTAAGTGATACCTCTAAGGCAGAGCTTCCATCCAGGCTTCTCCCATGAGTAGCCTAGGTGCTGCCCCTCCACACACTGAAGTAGTCAGATGCAACTGGGGAGCGTCACCTGCTGGCTTAGTCTCTCACTACACCTCCCAATCCCTGCCCGGCTCTAGTCATCCGCTGCAAAACAGAGTTGGTTCCTGTGAGGTCTGAGAAGAGGTGGATTTGAGGGTGGGCACTCAAGAAGTGTTCATTTCTTTCCCGCAGATGACTTGGTGGCTTCTAATTTATTTGAAACAAAAAGGACACTACAGAAGTGTACCTTGCCATGCTTTCGCCCCTCCTTGCTCTGTGCCCACTTCTTCTCTTGGCTCCTTGTCTGTGCAATTGGGTTAATAATAGTACCTTTCTCAAGGAGCTATGTTGAGGATTAAGTGAATTCATAGCAAAAGCTTAGGCGAGTGCCTGGCATGCTGAGAAGGATTTTGCTTTTTATTACACTCTGTGGCAGCCCTTGGCGCTAGATGTTGAGCATCAGTTGGCATAGACTGTAGTGGAAATTTGAAAAGAAATCTTGAGATTTGTCAGTGCTCGCTGACAACTGTACCAGCTAGGATCCTGGCAGGAAGGTGGGAGCTGGAAGGTGGGGGTGGGCTGGGGGGTGGAGGAGTGGATGGGGATCAACCTTGCCTCTGTAATTTGAAGAAAGCCTGTCACCATCAAGGAGACCAAAAGCTATGCAGGGTAAAGACACCTGCAGGCGCTGCCACTGTGACCAGAATCAGGACCAGCTGTGACTCATAAGCTGTTACCTCGCTTGCCAATGGGATAAGGGAGAAGGAATTACTAGCACCTTGAAACAGTGGCTGTGGAGTCAAAACTGCTTCTGGCTAGGCTTTTCCCTCTGTAAAGGGGCCTAGCTCACCATGGCAACCTGACAGTGATAGCGCTGACCACTAGCACTGATGTCACCTTTCCCCCTCCCTTAAGTAGGACCCAGTGAGGAGGTGGATGGAGCAGTAGAGAAGAGCAGGATGCAATCACCCTTCATTTTGTAATTGCAAGATTATGGTGTCAGCAGCCGGATTGGGTTTATAAATTCCCTGTTCCCACTAGAAGAATTTGTTAATGGGGAACAAGTTATAGCAAACATATCAATGTCCTCAGAGGTTTTACTTCCGTATCTCTCATCTCTAGGCAGGAGTTGCAGGAGGACCCTGGGCCAGGTGTGTGCCTCTCCTATCTATTCTGACTAAATTCTAAGTCATCAGAAAAGTGGGGGAAATTTTAGCATCTTGGAAGCATGAGTTCTGGGAATCTTGCTCACCATAACAAGGTGGAGCACTGGGCCAGCAGGTCATAGAAAGAGAGGTGCAGAAAAGGCCTAGAGCTGAGGAAACAACCCTAAAGTAGTACATTCAAATACACTCAGTGGAGTTGGGCACATAGGTCTGCGGTCAGGTGCATGCTTAACATGTGCTAGACCCTGGTCTTAGTCCCTGAAACCAAAAATTGACTAGTTAATTTAATAGATGACCAAAATAATCATCACCTTATTTCAGGCATGGGCCACGTGTCCAGTGCTCTGGTGCTGGACCGAGAGCTGCCCATGCCTGCAGTCTGATAATGTGGGCCTGTTGTTTCTGATTCACACAGCAAGAAACTGACTCAGAGAGACGGTGAGTCCCACAGCAAGCCACAGGGCTAATGGGAGAAAGGACTACGGCTCAGAGGGCCAATGAAGAAGGAGCGCGTTGATTCGTTACTGGATCTCCCTTCTTGCACAATATTGTTCAGAATTTCTGGTCCACAGGCCCCCATGGTTGAGGAAGAGAGCCCTCAGAATGACAAAGGGCAGACTCTGCAGAGAGTGTGTGTAGTGGGGGACTGCTTGTTCATTTCCTGGCCACCCAGACCTGAAATAATAACATGGAAAGTGTATTAATTAAAACACTGCTCAGCCTATTGGCTTAGGCTTTTCATTAACTAACTCTTACATCTTAAATGAACCCATTTCTCTTATTTTATATTTTACCATGAGGCTAGTGTTTTATCAGCAAGGTTCCAGCGTGTCTGTCTTCTTTGGCAGCTACATGCATCTCCCTGACTCTGCCTTTTTTCTCCTCTATCTCTGCTTGGATTTCCTGCTTTGCTCTATTCTGCATGGCAATAGGACCAAAGACGATTCCTTATTAACCAATGGCAATAAAACATATTCACAGCATACAAAGGGGAATCCTACATCAAGTGTGCGTGTCCCCAGGTTTGGCTGCAGGTCTGTGACATGCGTGTCTATGCTTCTTCCTCCAGAATGTGACTTTGAAGAAAACCATCTCTGTGGCTTTGTGAACCGCTGGAATCCCAACGTGAACTGGTTTGTTGGAGGGGGAACTGTGAAGAACTCCCACTCTGTCCTCCCACAGGACCACACCTTCAGGAGCGAGCAGGGTGAGCCGGTCACAAATGCAGTCTCCTTCCCAGGGTGAACCCTGCCTTCAGCTCCCACCTCCTGGCTTTTGTCAATAGAAGAAAGGGTGGGGAATCACACCAGGAGACCTAGTGGAGGAGGAAGGAAGGACAGCCTGTGAGACAGGGACAACTGCAGACATAAGCTTGTAACTAAGGAAGTCGTAAAAGGAGAGGTTTTAGATCGTCTATAAGCTTGGATGTTTTTACATGTCCGTGGTTTGTTTCACTTTTTTTCTGTTGGCTGTGTTCTTATTTCTAAAGACAAGGCTGGAAAAATTCCGATCTTCATTAAAAATAGATTGCAGGTTGGCAAGTCCTTAAGAATTTCCCAGGAGACCGTCAATGCTAAAGATTATTTTGCTGAAGTGTGCAACAGGGCCCCCTGGTGGTCAAGTACACGGGCACTCTACAAGGAAAAGGCAGAGGCGAGGCTCGCAGAGAGGGAGAAAACCTCAGGAGGGGAAGCTAGGGCAAGGTTTCTTCTCATCTGAAAAACATCCTAGTCTTCGACTCTATGGCCTTTTCTAAGTATTGAGAAGATTCTGACTTTCCCTCCCCCGCTTTTTTTTTCACTATTGACACATCCTAGTCAGTTTCATATGATGACAGACAGCGTGGACCTTTGCCGGGATACATAACCGTGGTTCCCTATTGTCTCTCGCTGACTGCAGTCTCTTGACATCTAAACATTTAAAAGCATGTCTTTGACTTTGCCCCCAGTGCATCCATTCTGCAGGTCACCTGGACTCTAGAGTCTACATCTTGACATCCATCGCTCTTCTCTTTGTTCATGCTCCCCCTCCTCCTTTGTATTGAGTCTCAGACTCAGTTTCCCGCAAGGGCCAAGCAGAGAGATTAAGCAAGTGGCTAGCTACTGAGGACTGTGGCTAACTAGAAAGTTGAGACATACAGAGTAGATCTGATTGTGTTGTCGCAAAGCGTGAGCCCACTTCATAAGATCTTTTGATTTCTTCTTCCTTAAAATAATCAGGAAGAGAGGGGTAGGTTTTGAAATTTCTCAGTTTGTAAAAATTAGCGTGTATTTTCTAAATCAAAATAAAGAAAAATACTATAAATCCTAAATGGGCTGACAAAAGGTTAATTAGCTCCTGCTTTTCGGCCTCTATTTTACAGGATTTTTTTTTTTCCTTTTCAACATGTCCAGGTTACTTAGAACAAAATACTTCTAAGTAGCCAGCTATGCACATAGGGCTTGTTTGCCTGAGATAAACCCAACTTTGCATTTAGCATTTTTATTCATCTGGTCTTGAATTGGGTACAATGAAGAAAATGGCAATGAAAATGGCAAGCTACCATGCTGCTTCCAAACTTCAAGAGATACTTGCCAAGAAAAAGAACCTCTTTCTCCCAGAAATGGACATCAAACAAGATCATATCTGCCAAATGTTGTCAGAATTATCCTCTTCCCTTACAAAAAGAAAGGCGATGAACATTTAGAGATAAAATAACACTGATGAGTATTCAGAATCAAAAGCAAAGTGGTAGATAGTTGGAGATAAAAGAACCCTTGTAAGTCATGCAAGTGAAGTAAACGGATTCGAAGGGGAGGTGTGGCTTTAGAGAGAGAGAAGAGAGGAGAGAAGCAATGACGCTGTGAATAGCTGCATCAACTGCAAGAAGTAAGGAGAGAGGGGTGAGGTGGGGTGAAAAAGCACCGTGTGGGCAAAATCTAAAAAGCTTGAATGTGGGAGCAGATTTGGACTTCACTGACAGTGGGAAGCCAGCAGAGGTCTTTGAACAGAGGGTGAGACAACATCACACAATGGGTATAATAGCACCCTGAAGGTGATTGTCTTGCTAGGTGGAGGACAAGACCACAGAATAATGGAATAAATTAATACTCCAGTAGCCCTTTAGATAGAATTCGGGTTAGTCACATAAGGGACTATGACACACACACACAAAAAAAACATTTTCACTTCCTAATTTTAAAAGAAAGGCTTAGCATTTTTGGTAATATCAGAAATTTGGGTTAACTCAGAACAGTAAAATGCCACCCCCAAAACCTTTGTTTAAATAAATAAAGCTGCTAACAATCTCTTGGGATTTCATAAGAGAAAATCTGGGTGACTTTCTCATTACGTGTGGCGCCAGGTTAGCTCAGTGATGGTTCTTCCATTATATCTTATAAATCAAGCCCAGAAAATGATAGGAAGTTGAAGCTGTAATCACCGTGGGTCTCTGTTTCACAGCTACACAGAGGTAGCCACTCAAAAATTAGCTCCAAGATGGTGAGCATCGTGATCTTCTGATGACATTATTCACAGTGCCATTGTCATCCCCATTGATGGTAAGAGCCAGCTGGCCTGCAGGAATGGGGATTTCTCAGGAGAAGCCAAACCAACCTCTGGACGAGTGTCAAACTGTTTGTATGTCTGTATTTCCTGAATGCGGACTCTCCTTAAAAGAGTGTAATCTACAGGTCTTCCTCCATGGCCACAGACCATGTTGGCCATATTGGATCAGTAAGGGACAGAGAATGAGCTAGTCCAGGAGTCCCCCAGCTTGTATTCAGTTCTCAGAGTGCTGGGTTTCCTGGAGCCACCCCTCAGTATCCCAGAGTCACCATTAACCTATTTGCAGGTGAGGTGAGGAATTTGCTTCCAGTGATCGTCAAGATGCTTTTGCATTGCATATTTTACTTTTCTCTCTTGGCCTGGTGCTACACATTAAAATCCCTGTTTTCAGCACTCGTTGGGATCTATTTCAGAGCTGTGTGAGAGCCTTTTGAATACATATAAGTGCATTGTATTTGACACCAGAAAAAAAGGAAGGGAGGGTGAAAAGGACCGCAATACGGTCATCCTTGAAGGCCTCTATGTTCTGCTGATGCAGAGGTCATCTCTGCTACGGCACTTGCCTCTGTCCTCTGTTCACTCTGTCCGTCCTATTTCCTCCTTTCCATTTTCCAACCATTTCCGCTTTCCCGGGGCTATTTCTAAAGCATCTCCAAAAGGCAAGCAGTTCTAGCAATGTTTGGTACCCCTAATACCAAGCATCAGACGCTATGGCTGAAAGGGAAAAGTCTAGAGAAAGCTTACATCTCCCTTCCAGCAAACCACCAGCTGACCTCCAGGAAGAGGCTTTTCATGGATCTCTCATGTCATATAGTCACCCACCTGCTTGTTATATACACATCATAGGCGACACACACATACGCATCTATACCAGGCATTCTTGCATGCTTTGGTGATGTGAAAAGTCACGAACTTTGAAGAGATCTTGTCTAAAAATGTTCTTTCCCAGAACAGTAGTCGGGGGACATGTTGCCTTAGTTTCTTTCCCGTTGATGTGAAATACTCTGATAGAGCAACTTGAGAGACAAGAGGTTTATTATTCACTCCATTATCGTAGGGGAAGTCACAGTGGCAGGAGCTTGAGGTAGTCAGTCTCAGGGTATCCACAGCAAAGAAGCAGAGAATGATGGGCCAATGCGACCCGTGGTGGGAGGGTCTTCCCACTGCAATTAATATCATAAGATAAAGCCCCCCCGGCAGACTCACCCAAAGGACCATCTTCAAGATGGTTCTAATATCTGTCAAGTTAACAGTTAACTCTTGCTGCTTCAATTCCACTCCTCATCAACTTGACACCCAAACATCATTTTTAAGCCATAATCTTTCATTCTTTATCAGTATAGGCTCCAGACCACATTATATATAACATGCATTCCATCAAACTTTAAACTACCCTATACCTCTCAACAGTTCCAGCGCTGTCAAATTGTCTATCTATGAGGCTCTACAAAGTATGTAACTTTGAAAAAAAAGTTACACACTTCTAAGATATAATGGCACAGAGAAAACAATCCCATTCCAAAAGGGAAAACAAGGCATAACAAGAAATAATCAAAACAAGCCCCAAATCTATTAGAACGGCTCCACTCCTCCAATTATGCCACTGCAACGGGTGTAAACTCTCTCGTAGGTGGACTCCACTTCATGCATGAACTCCCAGAAAGCCGCACCTTACTCAGGATAGGGCATAAGAAAGTGATTTCTGAAGATTCCAAAATATTTGTCTAAAGAGATTTGCCCGCAAGATGACAAAGACTTGCCCAGTGCGACTCTTGCAGAAAAACAAAACTACCAACACTCGAAAGAAAATAGAGATTGCCTCTCTTATTCCATTTGCCTTCTATTGGATATTGATTTTCTCCACACTCTATCAATTTGGGTGGCCAAGGAGAGATTAAACGCTCTAGATGTCTGCCTGCAGCAGCAGAGTTTGCTCTCTGTGGACTCAGCTCCTGTTCGTTCACATACTGGAAGCAGCTTAAGCCTTTGTATTTGGTAAGAAGTGAAGACCCACGCAGCAGAGACCCGGGTGTGGAAGGACGCATTCCCAGTTCTTTGCTGTAGAAAGGGGAACAGTCTGTACAACATCTGCAGAACGCACTGTGAATACCGGGTTCTTTCCTTTGAGTGCGTGTTTTTACCAGTTTCCCCCAAACAGTGAGGGAGCTCTGACTTTTCAAATGAACACTGTCCCCAACTTCCTGTTGAAAGATAGAAACAGATTCTGCACTAAGAATTGAGTTTCTTTGTGATATGGGAGGGGATGTGGTTTTTATCTTGTTTTCGTGTCTTTCCAGTTCTGATTCACCTCATTGGGGTTTCTTCTTCATTAATATTTCATGAAGTCAAACAAAACCATTCGTGAGGTAACTTGCTGACAGCTCGGATCAGCACTGTTTCCTATGCATCTCAGCAAAAAGAAGGGAATTGATGGGAAAATAATGAGGAGAATTCATTATTTTCTTGAGGCTTGAGGTTTTTAAAGTCAAGCCGCTCAAAGTGCCACTCTGCAAGGAGCTGGACAAAGTTTCAAAACTCAAAATAAGATTAGGGTTGTTTTATTCCTCCAAAGCCCACGAGAAGGCTGAATCAGCTTTCCATATGTCACGCCATTCTCCTCCCTTCGGTTTGGATGGAGCGCCGAGTGGCAGGATGGCACCTAAGCATTCTGTCTGCCTTGCACAGCTTGGGCCGTGGCATCAGCACCCAGTGGGGATGTGGCTTTGTTTGCTTCCTCAGCATTGCCTTCACACAAGTCTGCTGGGTCTCCCTCTGTGGCTTCATAGCCATCTTCGCACAGCAACAGTCTGACTTCCAAGGATTAAGTCCAGCCAGGGCATACCTCCCATGTCTTATGGATGCAGATCGTCACTCAGGCTCTTCCACAGAGCAGCAGCAGCAAGGAGAAGTTTGTGTTCTCTTTCTGTGTATTCACTTTTCTCTTCTTTGACTTTCTTCCACTCCCTGAACCAGGCTGGCTTTTGGGGATTGGGGAAGAAGTATAATAGGGTTCAGAACATAAAAGAAGGGCGATGGGCAAAACACTTTACCTGCCTGCTGCTGTTTAATCTTAGACTGACGCCCTTAAACTGCAGGTGGTCAAAGGCCACTTCTCCCACGGCCAATGAGAATTGTGCTCTATAGTTCCAGGAAAGGAATGATGCTATTTCTGGTTGACTACATGAACTTCTTTCAGTTTTTAGGAGTAATGGGATCAGCCAGACCTTCTCAATGGGTATAACCATGCACACAGGCAGTCCTCTTGAGAGGATTTTTCTGAAGTGCTGTAGCCCGCTCAGGCTAAGGAAAAAGTCAGAGCCTTTGCTCCATCAAACTCTGGGAAGTCATCAGCAACAAAATTGGTCCCCACAGCTCTACAATCAGATTCTTGCCTTTTCCTATATCCGAGAGAAGCCAGGCACTTCTCTCTGTATTCGACAAACTTTTCACTGTTCAAATTCTCTCTCAAACGCTGATCTGCTCAGGCCTGGGGAGATGGCTCACTGGGTAAAGTGCTTGTCATCCAAGCATGAGGATCAGAGTTCAGATCCCTAGAACCAAAGTAAGTGGGGAAGCTCACCCCTAGTTCCAAACTCTCAAGGCAGATTTAGGGGATTAACCAGGCCAGCTATGTCTCCAAGCTCTGACTTCAGCTGAGAGACCCTGCTTCAAAGAACAAGGAGGAGGTTATTGAGGAAGACTCATAAACATCAATGTTGTACCTTCACATGCACGTGTCCCCACACATAGACAATCATACACCACTATATCCTAAAAACAAACAAATAAATTACAGTATACCTGTTCTGAGCTTATAAATAGAAAAAAAAATATTCTGTCCAAGCCACACTGCATAGCTCTTCTCATCATAACCTAAATAAATGTGTAGAAAATTACTACTAGTGCTAATGACTCCCCCTTATAGGAAGCAGACCATAGGACAAGCATCGCTCTAGGTTCATAAGTTGTATTGTTATTTCCTTATAACTACAATGAGCAATTATGTTAGGCACACAATGAACACTTTACATACATGATCTCCTTTCATACCAGCAACCCTAGAGGAAAGCACAGTTGTCTGTCCCAACTGGGGGGTTCCTCATCTGTGAATTCAACTAACAGTGGACAAACACAGTCAGAAAAGTGACTGCATGTATGTCACACAGTTGCTGAGTTCTCTCTTGCTCTTACCCATTAAACAGCAAGAAAAGTTACATTGTATCACTATTTTAAGTTATTTACAAGTGGTTTAAAGCATATCAGAAGGGCTGAGGGTGTAGCTCAGTGGCAGAACACCTGTTTAGCATGTACAAAGCTGAGGGTTTGATACCTAACACTGTGTAAAAAAATAAATAAGCAAACAAACCAAGGGTAGTATTGTGTGCCTGTAATTACAGCCTTCAGGAGCCTGAAGCAAGAGGATTGGGGATTAGAAGCCATCTAGGGCTACACAGCAAGGCTCTGTCTATAAGCAAATAAATAAAAACTTAAAAAATAAATTTATTTATTTTACATCCCAGGCTCAGTTTCCCCTCCCTCCTCTCCTCTCTGTCTCTCCCCTATTCCCACTCTGTTCCCACCCACCTCCAGTCCACTCCTCCTCTATTTCTGTTTAGGAAAGGGCAAATCTCCCATGAGTATCAACAAAGCATGGCATATCAATTTGCAGTAAGACTAAGCACCTCTCCATGTATTAAGCCTGGGGAAGGCAACCCAACCGTTAAAGGCTACACTCATAAACCAATAATAATAAAACTTTCAAAAGCATATAAGATGCACATAGGTTACACACAAACACTAGTCTATTTTATATGAAGGACTTGAGTATTCACAGAATTTAATATACCCAGGGGTTCCTGGATCTAATCTCATCCAGATAGCAAAGGATGTTAGGGTTCTCATTCTAGAGCCCAGGAAATTGTGGTTCAGACTGATTCAGAGATCTGCTTAAGTCCCAGCAGCTCGCCAAGGAAGTGGGATTCCAAGTTAGTCCTCTTCAATAACAAATCAAAGCTCTTACCAGTCTCCATATTGTGTCAGCCTCTGCCCTTAGCGGAGCTGAGTGGCTCTGGGTCTGCCGGGTGCTGTTGTCGCCAGGGTACAGCAGCAACAGCTTCACAGGTTCGGACTCCCAAACCCTAGCCCTGGCTGTAAACTCCCTTAGTATCACTCAGTCACACAGTATGCATAGGATATAAGTCATAAAATGTGTCCAGAAGGGTCTCTCCATGCTCTTTACATAAAGGACAGTACAGTCTTGACGTCTTATAACTCAAAGAAGGCTTGGAAAGGGATCACATCTGATATAGTGGTGCAGTCATCTGTGAAAAATCAAACACTCCAAACATGACACATCTTTCCTGTGTGGATAATTTACCTCAATCAAAAGTAAAGGAAAATTTATACTGCTTCTCATCTGGCATTTGCAGTGTGCAATAAACTGATGTGTCCATCTTCCAGCTGTGACATTTATGTACCCACGACCATCTTTTTCCTCACCCCTTCCAATGGATTTTGAGGTGAGTCCCAGAAGGCACAGTTTCACCTGCAGCTTACCCGCCTGTCTTCCCGTGTTCTGTTTGTATGACTTCCAGGCCACTACATGTACGTGGACTCTGTTTACGTCAAGCACTTCCAGGAGGTGGCCCAGCTCATCTCTCCGATGACCACAGCCCCCATGTCTGGCTGCCTCTCGTTCTATTACCAGCTTCAGCAAGGCAACGACAATGTCTTCACTCTTTACACCCGGGATATGGCTGGCCTGTATGAGGAGATCTGGAGAGTGGACAGTCCAGGCAGTGCCTCCTGGAACCTTGCAGAGGTGGAATTCAGTGCTCCTTACCCCATGGAGGTAGGTGAGCCCTGGCCTGCTGGCATGCTGAGAAGCTACACACGCAGGCATGGAGGTCACCCCACCGTACTTCCTTACTTACCTCAATCATGCTTTTGAAGGCAGGAATACATTGACTTTATTTTTTATTTTTAATTTATCAAAAAATTAAACCAATTTATGTAGTGAAGTGTGGTGTTTTGATTGTATATGACTCAAAAGGGTGGCAATCAAGTCCTAATAGCTAGCATATGTACCACCTCAAACATTTATTATTTGTTGGTAGTGGCACCATTTAAAATCTCTGGGTATTTTGAAATGAACAATGTATCATTATTAACTATAGTTGACCTACTGAGAAATAGGACCAAACTATACCCTTTTAGTCTAACTGTAATTTTGTACCCACAGACCTGTACCTGATACACCTGCCTCTATTGTAATCTTTTAGGAGGAAGGAGCTCAGCAGTTAGGAGCACTGGAAGCCAGACGAGGGTAGCTGATCCCTTGGACTGGAGCTGCTGGCACTTTTGTCGGAGCGCCTGGTTATTATGTGGGTGCTGGGATTCAAACTCCTGACCTCCTGAGTGGGCAGCAAGCACTCTTAGCTTCTGAAGCATCTCTCCAGCCCTTCAATCGTTTCCTTCCCTCTCTTGTCCCTTCATAATCTCTTCACTTCTCTCCCCCTGTAACCCCTTCCTTTCTCTCTTACTGTCTTCATCTTCCATCAGAAGTGTTTTTCTAAGGGCAAGTGTGAAAGGCAGTCTACCAGCTGAATTCCCTGATCCCTGTTCCCTCTGATCAGGTGCTATAAGCATTGGGAGTTCCAAGCAGGAGGTCAGGGCTTGAGTATGACTCCTTCCTGAACCTCCACCCCAGAGTTCCCCATCATCTAAGGGTCTTTGCCTTTACTCGGATAGAAATCTGGGTAGGCAAAAAGAGAGTCTTCGGGTCCTGGGTTTGGCGCTAGTTTCCCTCCTCTTTGTGAAGCAGCGATGGGCACAGAAGGCAGCCCGAGCAACGGCAATGGCAGCAGGAGGCGCCCTATCATGTTACAATTCTTGTGCATACCACTAGAATTCAGACCATGGGCCCTACAAATGCTACCCTTGCCTGTCTGCCTAGGAAGTCACATTCCTCAGTCTTTCATACCAGCCAAGGCTATAGCTGAGACCGAACATCTGAGATCCCGTGGCCTCGAAGACTTGACTCTTCCAGTGACCAAATCCTGCACATCCTCTGCTGTGGCCCCCTGTGGCTTTTTATCCCCTCTTCAGTCTCTGCCTTCGACCTTCTCTTGCCCTCTCTCTATTTTTACAGCCCTTTCCTTGCTGCCAGGCCACTCCAAGCTGCTTAGATGCCCCTTCTCCAGCTGTCGCCAGCCAGCTGCCTCTGCACTTTACAGCCCTGCCTCCCTGGTGCTCAGCAGTCACGGCTCCACCTGCCGTCGCCACCGCTCCACCTTCTGCTGCTTCTTTCTTCACGTTTCTCAGTAAAAGAAAAGATGACTGGAGAGAAGCTTTTGACTGGGTCTGGAACAGCAAGGGAGATCTCCCAGCATAAAGTCTCCAGACCGATTCCCTAAGCGAGCCTGAGCAGCTTGCTTACAGCTAGAGAACCAATTGCCTTGTCTCCTGGCACCAACCACAGTCATCGAGACTTATATTTAAATCAATCACAGCCTCGCCTCTTTAGCATCAGTCACAGAAGCCCCTCTGTAGGGCCACGGAGAGAAGTGAACCTAGGGAGAAAGGGTTGTAAAGTCATCTAGAGTTCACTGAGACTTGTGACAGCAAAGGTCTGGTACAAACTGTCCAACAGCCCTGGAGGAAGCTGCGCCTTCAAAAGCCAGGGCAATCTTCTGTGATCACTGTGTAGTTTTCTCCAGGCGGTCAAGCCTGCTGGTGCTGGCACGCGAGTATCACTTGATAGTCCTTTGATTCAAAGAATCCAATGAGCCCGAGGAAAGTTCCACAGCTACAAACTGGAGGGTTGGATTCCCATGCCCAACCTCTGCTGAGCTACAAGAAAATGCACATGGGAATGCATGCTTACGATACAAACCTGAAGAATGTTTCTGAAAACCAGCAATGATTCTTTAACAATGTTTGAATGATGCTCACCACCTGCCCAGTGGTTCAAGGGGAGATGGGCTTAAAGAAAGATCTGACAGCTGACATTGTAGTATTTATTGCTTCAGATCTTTCTGTAAGCACGTATCTGAATCTGTATCTATAGATGTGTGTCTTTCAGAACTTCCAAGTACTGGCAGTGTTTCCTGCCCTCTAAAGTACACACATACAATCACACCCATAGTCAGAGGACAAAGAAGAAAACACAACTGTCCAAGAGGTCTGACGTCTTCTTTTCTAGGTCACACAGCTGGTAGATGCCAGCGAGCTTAGGAGACTTCCTAAACTAATGCACAACCGGAGAGGAAGTACTTCAGTCTGTCTGAAGCCCCCACCAGGCCACAAGAATCTGGGGGTGCAGGATCTGGGGGTGCAGCATCACGGCTGAGCATTTGCAGCTAGCTATAAGTAGCATCTTTGTTGCCAAAGTTATTAATACCCCCCAGCTTTTCCCCTCGTACTTTCTGCGGCATCTTCTCCAGTTCTCCAGTTCCCTTTAAAGAACAAAAGTGGCCTGCTCCCCTGGCTGCTTTTCAGTGGCGCCATCTGCTAGCCTGCTGTGGAACTGGAGAAGGCTGAGCTGGCTCTCCATGGCCAATGTGCTCTGTCGGCTGCTGGTGTGCCTTGCCTGACACTACTGTCTCCTTCCTATCCCTCTCAGATCTCTCCCTCCCAACAGCACCAGAGAGAGCACAGGGCCTTTGTAGAATGTGTGCTATTTCCTGTCACCAAGTCTGATCAGGCTTTGATTTTTGCTCTTCCAGCCCAGTGGAAATTTTTTTGTGAGTTTGGGTTACAGAAGGAAAAGAAATGCTGCCCCAGAACATTTTCCTCTATTAAAGTCAAATGAGTCTGCACAGTCAGGCAGGCATGTGTATATGCACGTGTGTGTGCATGTGCACAAACACACACACACTGATAGTGTTTTCTTTACCAACTTTTTTTGTTCAACATAAACTCTCTGGGCAACATTTACATGAGTGAAATATTGCTGCATTTTTATTTTTTAAAATCAGCACTTGAAAAGTCAGAATGCTGGGCACAGCTAACCCTTCACATGAATCTTTAGATCCACATGTGTGCCATCTTGTTCCCCTGGTCTAGGTCTGTCATTTGTGTTGTCTGCTCTTACTAATTGCCAAGAAAAAGAATCGGCACTGAAGAAATCAGTGAACTCAATGCCGCCACATTCTCAAGCACATCTCCAGAGGAAAATAAACCTAGGGACCTTTCTGAACAGAGAACGCTGGCATTATGAGCTGGGATTGGCAGACCCTCGGCAGGAAGAGCTTCTTAATCTCTCTGCTCAGGATGAGCTGTCTCTTCCTTCCCTCCATCAGCCACTCAGTGTCAGTCTGTGGTGGGGACATGCACACATCAACCATTTGGAAAAGAGACCCACCCTTCTGCTGTTATGACCTCATCTTAATTACATATGTTTTAAAAAAGGGGGGGGTAACAAACTAAGATCCTAGGGATTAGAAGAGGCTTAGCAGCTGCCTCCTTTCAATAGAGCTGCCTTCTCCACTCTAGAGAGTCTGCATCACAGCTGGCCAACCTCATGTATTTACATCTTCCTGGCCCTCCTTGGTGTGCATTCAAGCCAGAAGCCACAGTGTGACTTAGTTATCAACTCACACAGCAGAGACTGCACACCTGGATTGTTTTCCTAACATGACTCAGGGCTGTGTGTGCTCGTTGCACCTCATGTCTTGTGGCCACACACAGAAAGTTCAGTCAGTAGGTGGGAGATAAGGAATAAAAAATGAAGCTATTGATTTCATTGATCCATGGTCTTCGTGAATTCATTGGAACATGGCTGGAAAGGCCTAGGCACAGTGCTCTGACCACTGTGTCTTTGCCCAGGCTCTCATTTGGAGCACCATATGGGGCAAGGGGCACAGCAAATTAATTTCCTGTAGATAACGGAAGAACCTAATCTACTTTCTTCACTGACTTTTTCTTATAGATGAAGCCCATAGTGCTAATGAATGGAATTCTGTCAGAAATATCTTGGGCATGCCAGCTGATAGTCAAGGAGTGGGGCATGCAGCCACTAGTAAACACAAATTTCAGATGTCTTGGTCCATTATGGGAGCTACAACAAAATGCCATAGACTCAATGACTTATAACATAAGTGTAGTTGTTTTTTTTTTTGTTTTTTTTTTTTTTACTTCTATGGATTTTTGCTTTTTGGGGGAGTCTACCACCCAGCTTCCAAATAAATACACGGAGTCTTATTATTATGTGTATTATGTGTAAAGGCCCGGCCTTAGCTTGGCTTGCTTCTAGCCATCTTTTCTTAATTTAAACTATTCCTTCTAATTTTTTTTCTTAACTTAAACTATCCCTTCTAATTTTTGCCTCGAGGCTTTTACCTTTCTTTACTTCTTACTCTGTGGCTTACTGTGTACCTGGGTGGCTGTCCCTGGAGTACCCCTCTCCTTCTCTTCTTTCTTCCTACCCATCTTCTCTTCTCAGATTTCTCCTATTTATTTTCTCTGCTTGCCAGCCTGCCTCTCCTTCTCCTGCCTGCTTATTGGCTACTCAGCTCCTTATTAGACCAATTAGGTGTTTAGGCAGGCAAAGTAACAGAGCTTCACAGAGTTAAACAAATGCAACATAAAAGAATGCAACACATCTTTGCATCATTAAACAAATGCTCCACAGCATAAACAATAATATTCAACTAATATTCCATAACATATCAGAAATTTATCTCTCAAAGTCTAGAAACTGAGAAACCCAAGCTGAACATGCTAGAAAATTCATGTGGCAAGGGTACTTTTTCCAGTGCACAGATGGCATCTCCCACTGTGTCTCCACATGGAAGAAAGCTGCTTGGGACTCATCACTAAGTCCAAGAACAGAGACTCTGCCCTCGTGGGCTAATCACCTCTCAAATGACCCACTTCCTGATACCACCACATTGAGGATTAGCCCTCAATAGATATAACATTTCAGCAAGCGAATCTCCTCAAAACGCAGCAGCCATTTCTTTTTTAAAGTAGGTTGATAACCAGGTACATATTGGAAAGTGACTACATGAGTCCTTGTATCTTGGCCTTAACTGGTTTGGTTGAGGTGTCGTTTTCAGTCATGTAAGAGCAAGAACATATGTAAATATATGCAAACTTGTCGCTTTCCTTCCCAGGTTATTTTTGAAGTTGCGTTCAATGGTCCCAAAGGAGGCTATGTTGCTCTGGATGATATTTCTTTCTCTCCCGTTCATTGCCAAAATCAGACAGGTGAGTCCTGCTTCTTCTTCCTCACTTGGGATGTGCCTGCCTCACCAGATGCCCAGAGTTGGCACTTGTTTTGAGTCGTCTATAATTTCCTCCCCTTTTGTCCTACTTATCTTTAAAGGGTCATCAGCTGAATGATCTTTTCTTCTGGGGCATTGTCCTCTTTCATCCCTCATATGGTAGTTTCTTTGATACTATACAGAAGTTTCCAAAAGACATTTTGTCTTCCCTCCCTATTAGGAAAGAAAAAGTTAAATATTAATTTACCCAAATTAATTTATCTCTTTAAAGGATATCTTGGATCCATACAATGAATAACTGAATAAATTTAGAGAAAAACGAAACAAAACAAAACAAAACAAAAAAAACTCACAACCTACTTAATGGAATTATAGAAACTCTAATTTTTAAGTCTCCAGGATTCATAATGTCCTTGTTTTTATAAATATTAGTATTCAATAGACATTTCTGAGATGGTCTTGGTTAAACAGTATGTGCTCTTAACTCCCCTCTTTTTCAGAGCCGAACCCTCACATAATTTTATCCAGACCAAAATTATACTTCTATAAACTTGGGTTTCTGAAAAGAGAGGGGATTCTCTACTTTCTCAGAAAATGGATAAGCAAAGTATTTTATAATAAGGGTGACAGTAGTTAAACAATGACACGGTTAAATGCAATTGACCTCACTGCTCAGCAGAATCATTTCCTTGAAACAGCCAGGGTGACGCCGTTTCCATCCCACCTCACTAACAAGCCCTCTTTCTGCATCTAAGCATGAGAAAGGAGCTAGTGAAGCTGACCTTTATGGCCTGGCTTTCTCTTAAGGCAGAACTGGTTTCTGATATGCTTTCAGTGATATCCTATCAAATAGACTAAGCAAATGTTTCTCAGTTGAGCTAAACTGTTATCCTCAACTTAGAGAGAAACCTCATTTGCTAACAAGAAGCTAAGGGGTTTTTTTGTGGTGGTGTTTGAGTGAAAACAGTCCCCATAGGCTCATAGGGAGTGGCAGTATTAGGAGGTGTGGCCTTGGAGTAGGTGTGGTCTTGTTAGAGAAAGTGTTCCTGGGGGCTGATCTTTGAGGTTTCAAATGCTCAAGTCAGGCCCAGTCTCTCTCTCTGTCTCTCTCTGTCTCTGTCTCTCTGTCTCTCTCTCTCTCTCTCTCTCTGTCTCTCTCTCTCCTGCCTGCTTGCCTGCAGAGACAGATGTAGAACTCTGCTTCCCCAGCAATCATGTCTGCCTGCAGGCCACCATGCTTTCTGTCATGACAATAATGGACTAAACCTCTGAACTGTAAGCCAGGCCCAATGAAATGTTTTACTTTATAAGAGTAGCAATGGTCATGTTGTCTCTTCACAGCAATAAAAACCCTGAGACATTGTTGTTATTGTCATATTACTGATCTAATTTTTTAGAAGGGAGTTAGATGAAGCTATCTCAATCCATAGCCTCAGGCATAGGAGGCAAGCGCTCCACCCCCTGAGCCTAACTATGTGTTTACATATTTTAAATAATTTAGCCCAAAGCTTAAAACAGTCCCTAGGTTTGACAGAACACAGAAAAATATTAATGTCTCCATTATGATAACAGTGATTTCCCAATCTCCTTGTCATGATTTTTCAAGGCTTTTCTTCTCTGTTACTGGGCGCTTACATGACCCTTTATATCCCTAAGCTAGACACGTGGGAGGAGAAGTCCTGCACTTGATAGAGGGGAGGATGAAGAAGTAGCCAGGAAGTAACAAAGCCAACTTTGCAGATGCTTCCAAAAGAGATGCAGGATGGGTATGAGCACAACCTCCCTACAACACCGGTTTGACTAGAAACAGGAAAAAATGGTTCCACCAAAACAAGGGTACTTAAGAGGGTCCATGTCTCCTCGGTGTGTAATGTGCTCCCACAAGCCCCCATTCCCTGGAGGTACCCACATGCATCTTCTCATTCCGTAGGTCAGCCCAGGCGCCATATTGGTCTTTAGAACTCATCATCATTCATGCCAGGCTTGCTTTTAAAAAAAACCACTTAATTGCATCATTTTAGTATTATGCCCAAGAACTAGGAAATGGATTCTCATCCCTTTATTCACACTTATAAGCTGTGTGATCTTTTGTGTTTTGCCTGCATGTGTGTGCATGCACACAATGCCCACTGTGGCCAGAAGAGGGTATCAGAACTGTTAGTTCCAGATGGATGTGAGCCATTGTGGAAGTGCAGGAATGACATCATTGTATCACAAAGCCCAAAAGTGAGGATTCTCCTGGGAGTCTACACTATTGCCTTTTGGTCTGTACATCTTAGAACAGCCAGCAAGCTTTCATGTTTACTTCTAGAAGGCCTAACTTAACACCCAACTCCAAAATGTTATAGCATACGCAGGTGCAGGCTTCTCTCCATTCCATGCCCAGGCCAGAGACTGCAGAAGTCCTGGCGCTCGTGGTTACTTATAGATACTCCTCAGAAGGCCACGTGAGCCAACAGCAAACATTCACCAACACCGGGACACAGCCCAGAGTTCTTGTCTAGTTTGAGAATGACTCTAATTGCTGCCTAAACTATAAATGAAACTGCTGACATTTTCCTGTCACAGTGTCCTGAAGTGTATCTGCTACTTGTCCACCACGTGTCATCATGGTTCCCTAGTCTAGGACCAGGTCCTAGCCACACTCTCTCTCCCCCTAGTCAGCAGGGAGCTGTCTCTACTTCCTCTAAGCTGCCTCATAGGAAAGAAAACCATGCTCCAAGGCTAGCTTCCTTCACCGCCTTCTGTGTCCAGTCCTTGTCTCTTACTGCAGGGACTGAGAAGTCTTAGATTACAGCGCTGGTGTTTAGATTGTCTCCAGGAGCTCCATGCAGCAGAGGAAACGGGGACAAACATTCCAACTGCTCTTCCCAGGCTGTTGTACACACCAGCTAATTAGGTTGTTTAAAACGCCTCCATTTCTAAGAAGTTCAAATGTCAGGAAGCAAGTAACTAACTAATACTTGTACAATGATGCTTTCTGATAACTTAAGGAGTTTGCTTTCTTTTCTTTTTCCTATCAACTGATGCTCAGTGGCTCATGTCTGCCTCCAGTTCATACCTATGTATTCAGCATGTCATTAACAGGCTCCAACAGCTCAATTTATGATCTTCACTTGACCCAACCTTCTGAAACAAGGAGTGAACAAGGGCTTTGCCTCCACCTCAAATGCTGGGCAGTGAGTTGGGGGGATGGGGTCCCTATCTTTAGCTTTAAGTAACTGTCTCAATGTGCTGCATAAAGAAAGACTTGGTCTATGATTTCCAATTTTGAAATTTTCTCTTTATCAGACTATAGACAAAACACTTCTTAAATGAAGTATTTATCAAGGGAAGAAAATAGCATGACCAGAAAACTCTGTGTTACCATGGAGAAAAATGATCTTTGCTTAAAGTTGTGCTTTATTGGTGTGTTTTGAGGTTCAGCCAAGTGATGAGAAGTCAGAGCAACCACACATACACCCTTCTGTCCATACATATTACAGTCACCCAGACTCCATAGAATACACTTAGGGCCACTGTTGGTATTGCATGTTCCATGGGTGTGGACAAATTTGCAATGACATGTGCCCACCATTACAATGTAATTCAGGCTCTTTCTCTCCTTCCTCCCACAACTGCTGATCTTTTCCCTGTCTCCCTATTTTGCCTTTTCCAAAAAGCCTTGCAGCTGTAGAGTCGTACAGTATACAGCCTTCCCAGACTGACTTCCTTAACCTATAGTGACATTTATGTTTCCTTCATATCTCTTCATGGCTCCACAGCTAATACCTTTCTATAATATTCCATTGTCTAATGTACCACAGCCCATGTACCCAACTGAAGACCGTCATGGCTGAGTCTACATTCTGGCCCCTGTGAATAAATATGCTGTAAATTTGGAACTTCAGCACTACCTCTACCCTCTACTGTCGGCCTAACAAAGGAGTTCAGATTCTCTTGCAGCCACCCATGGGTGCTGCTCTGACATTCATTCCTGATGAGTAATTTTACTGACCTGATGATCTAGATGCCAAGCATTTAGGAGTGTCTCACCATTTCCAGAGCAAAAAAGGCTGGCTGTAACACTTTGACTTTTCATGTGTTTTTCATTACCAGGTAGGGGGAAGTTGGCTAAAAATTGAGATCGTGGGGTTTCCTCTGGTCTCCACTATCCATGGAGAATGTTGAAAGAATGTTGAGGGATCCTCGTGTGTGTGTGTGTGTGTGTGTGTGTGTGTGTGTGTGTTAATATTCATTTTTGCAGGCATTGTCTCCTGGGCTTATAGATACACTTTAGTTCTGGCAGAAATAGGCAGAACAGCATGTGGGTGAATCACCAGGCCCAGAGCACTGCAGCTCTTATTTCCTTTTCCACTCTCGGGCTCAGGCAGGTGATCTGAAATACCCATAATCCAGATATAAGGGGACAGTTTCTTCTTCTTTTCCTGTAATGCATGGTTAGTCATTACCAAAAAGGAGAGAGAGAGAGAGAGAGAGAGAGAGAGAGAGAGAGAGAGAGAGAGAGACAGAGAAACATAAGGAGAGAGAGAATGGAACTCCTTTCGTAGCATTTCAAACTCAGATAAAATTTACAGGAATTCGGGAATACGGTGAGATGCTCCCATAGACTCCTCTCTACAAACAGATAGCATTAGGCAGGGACAGCATTTGCCTTATCATGCCTTGAAGAACACTGTACTTCTTTATCCACTGAACTGTTTTAATGTGTATCTGCAGTGTAACTGTAGAATAACTAGGAGATTCAGGAAACTTAATGCTGATACAATGTTATCAGTGAGTTCCCAAAGTATGTAACTGTTGTAACAGTGTTTTTTATAGTTATATGCTTTTGCTTTTCTGGGTCAAAACTGAACCTTGGGTTCCTTGTAGCATTTGGTTGAATGATTCTTTTCACCATTTCTCTGGATGAGTTCTTCCATTCACATGAGTGCTTTTTTGGGTTGAAAATTAGCTGAGAACTTGGTCTTGTCCTTCAGAGCCCTGTGCCGCCAGTTGACTGTTCCAGAATGACAGCTTCTCTACAGATGGTTTCCAGTTGTACAAAAACACACCCTCTATCTTTCTGGCCCTAAAATGTCCCAGCAGTGTATCTCATCATTCAGACTAGGCTTGTACTGAGCATCCCAGACTGCCGTGGTCAGTCCCTCTGACCCCACAGGGCAAGCTAAGCTGCGAGGCTTCCAAGTCCCATGTGAATAGGAACAACTGTTATTCCCAAAGGAGCAGGATTCTTCTATATTCCACTCCATCCCACAGTCTGGGCCAAAGTGATACTTTGGAACAACGATGAATGATGGTAGAACTCATCAAAGTCAAAACAACAGGAGCTGCCGGTCGGCCCCGTATGACTTCTGAACTTGTGGTTTCGGCTGAGGGCTGCTTTTCCTCTGGTGGAGCAGCTCCTACGGCTAATGCCAATCCACCACTCTGATGCAGAGACAAAGAGGAATTACCTCTGGAAAAGACTATTTCTAAAACACATCTTAGAACTTGCATGTCTCTTAAAAGCCTCTCCTTTCTTTTGAATTTTGCAGGAGACGGTTTGAAAGGTTTGAGGAAATGCTCACAGCCTCTACATTCTCAAAGGAAATTCCCTCTGAAGCCTAGCACTCTTTTTATTTTTGTAGACAATATGATCAGAGCTCCTTCTTGCTCTCCTTTTAGAAAGGAAAAGAACAATTTCCCTGTCATGTCAAAACACTGTTTTTATGATAACCTGTCAGCTTGACACGTGTTTAAAAATATTTTGCTGTGTCTCCTCCTCGGTCTCCCTGGCACAATGGTAGCTGTTCCCAAAAGCTATCTGATGGAGTCCTCTGAGAGTCCCGTGCTGACTCTAGCTTTGCTTCTCATTTGCCCAGGGCTTCCTTTCAGTGCTGTGGAAACTAGCTGTGATTTTGAGACAGATCTCTGCAACTTCTATCAAGACAAAGACGGTCCCGGTTGGACCAGAGTGAGAGTGAAACCGAACATGTACCGGGCGGGGGACCACACGACAGGAGCAGGTGAGTCACGGGTCTGTCAGGCCGCACAGCCTGGGTTTCACACACCACTTGCTCTTCTCATTCTGTTTCTGCAAAGGCAATGGGGAAAAAAAAGAAGAAAAGAAAAGAATGAGAATAAAGACACGGCACTTGGTGGTAACTAAATATTTGTAAGTTGTCATCCAAGATGCAATGCTACCCAAAACCTTTGCCAGTCCATTTATTAGACAAATATTTGGAGACTGCTTTGCTCTTCGTTTCAGATAAAATACTTTAAAACAAACAAACAAACCAAAACCCACTAGATTCATCTGCATGAAATCTACAAAGGAATCCATAGCGACAGAAGGCAGATTAGTGGTTGCAGGAGCTGCGGGGACAAGGATGGAGGCCAGCTGTGGAATGACCATGAAGTTTACTTTGGGGATGATGAAAATGCCAGGGAACTAAAGAATGGTGATGGTTGCTCTCGCTCTGCAAGTTAACAAAATGAAAGCTTAGTGAATCACCAAAGGGATAACATTATTAACATGGTTGAGATGGGAAACCGTATATTATACATTCTGCCACAATAATAAATATCATGGTGAAAAAACATTTGAGTGGACATTTCATAGGCATATCTGTCCCAGAAGTCAGAGACCGAGTGTTGCTTCAGTATTGAAAGTACTTTAATGACATCCTCAGGAATCCCACTCACGGGGGCGCAGGGCAGGCAGGGGGCTAAACAGTTTTGTTTCATTTATTTATCTACGTCCTGGGCACCATGATGAATTTGTCACGAAGCTAGGGAGGTAAATTTCTACATGTGCTCATTTACAAAGGCCACCAGGTGACCTTGGAAAGGGTCTTGCAACTTTATGCCTATAATTTCACATTGTTTTCTTAAAGATGGTCTAATCTGTGGTGGAAATGAAAGCCCTACAAAGACTTTTCTAAACTTTGGCAAATTAAGCCCAGCGAGGATAAAATACCAATATGAACCTCACTCTCCTGTCTGAGAACCATTTCAATGAACAAAAGAAGTGATAGGTAAACATATATACAGATGAACATAATCCCAAGCGTAGCAAAAGATGAAAACTTATTCCCTTCTCCCTTAGATTCTGTAGCTAAGGCTGAGAATTAAACAGACATGAATCAGGTTAGCAAGAGGAAAAATGCAATGTTATAATAAAACAGTTTTACATGCACATGGGAACCTTCACAGGGAAAATGAAGGCTTCTGTATCATCTTTAATAAAGAAAGTTGTGGAAAGCAGCGAGACAAGCGAGAGGGAGGGATAGTAGATTGTGAGAAAGTGACTGGGAAGTCCAGGGAGAAAACTAATAAAAGACAGTGACTTTGTTGTGCCTCTGTTGGTACGGATCTGCTCTGGTACAGTCTCAGTCTCTGTATACTGACTTCCTCAACAGGATGTGCACCTTGCTCCCAGCACATGTTATGGCCTGCTTTAGATAGAAAGTGGGAAGGCAGAGAGCCCTTTCTGCCTCTACTGTCCTCAAATGCCTTCAGCTCAAAATAACTAATGTAGCAGAGGGGCATACTTTAGGCACTGTGTCCTGATGACCTTCAGTGCTCTGAGAGAGAAGAGAGTAAGGAACTGATTTGGGTTAGAGATTTCGGAGTGGTCTCTTCAAGGAAAGCTGCAGAGACAAGCGTCTGTGAGGTCTTTCAGTGTGGAGAGAGCCAGCCACACCCGCTGTGTGGTAGAAGGGGCAGCATAACTGGTGGGGGGGGGATAGGGGGATGGATGGCAGGTTTGGCAGACCAGAGCAAGCCTTGGGGGTTAATTATAGAGGAGATAAGAAGCCGTTGAAAGGTTTTGAGTGGAAAAGAGAAAGATGATATTCAGGTTCCAAAAGGGTCTGGCTGTTGGGTGGCCATCCATGTTCGTCCATTGCCAGAGGAAAGCACCACAGACTGGGGCTTAAACAGCAGCTGCTTTTTGTCACACTCATGAGTCTGGAAGTCTGGGATCCAGACTGGTGAGGCTGTTCTTCCCGGCTTGCAGACATCAGTCCTCACACCGCGTCCTCACGTGCCCAGCCAGTGTCAGGGAAGGAACAAGGCCCCCAACTCTTCTTACAAGAATGAGATTTTTAAAATATTTTGGGGAAACTAAACTGTAGAGAAAATACTGAAGTGAACTCACAGAGAATGGATCAGAAAAGGGGAAAGCTGTTCTGTCTGACTTCCCATACATGGATCCATCTTAAGCTGAATACATGGGCAGTAGGATTGGTGGTAAGGGAACCATTGCTGTTAGAAATTTCCTTATGGTATTTAGAACAATTGAACACAGCTTCAGTACCTGGGAGGGCAAATCTGAGTAGAAACATGGTTTCTCAGGTATGGATTTAATATATGGTCAAAAGAACAGTGGGTTTTGCCCAGACACAGAAATCTCAAACAATGCCAGGCCAACCTGTCCTGGCACCACCTTCCAGGGCACTACAGATATAGCCTGGGAATGAGCTCTTGACTGCCACTGAGTGTGTGTGACCCAGCACCAGGAATTGAGCCAGACAGTCAGCAGTCCCAAGCTCATTCATTCATCTTCTGATATAAAAAAAAGCATAATTCCTAGTTAATACCACGAATCTGAGTCTGTGCACTCACTATAAGAGCTATACTGCCTCGTGATATTTACTTGAATTCCTAAGAGATTTCATTTGCAATGGAGGTACAAGGACATTTTATAGATTTTATATTTTTTTTTGTCACTTAAACCACAAACTTCAAGAAAAAGCATCTTTATAGTTTAAAGCCCCTGGAAGTAGTCTCGGCTGGCAAACCCCATTGCTTTAGCCAGTTTCCACTTGACAGTCTGTGCTTCTCACTCTGCATTGCTGCTGCTTTGTCTCCCTCACAGGGCATTACCTGCTGGCCAACACTAAGTTTACGTTCCAGCCTGGCTACATCGGAAGGCTCTACGGTCCCTCCTTACCAGGGAACATGCAGTACTGTGTGAGCTTTCATTATGCCATCTTCGGGTTTTTGAAAATGAGCGACACCCTTGCAGTTTATATCTTTGAAGAAAACCATGTGGTGCAAGAGAAGATCTGGTCTGTGCTCGAGTCCCCGAGGGGTGTTTGGATACAAGCTGAAATCAGCTTTAAAAAGCCCATGCCCACAAAGGTACAGTAAAACTGTTCCAGTTGTGTCCAGTTTTAGTTGCTAGATACGTTCGCAATTCCTATTTAGTTACTATCTGCTGATGGTGTCTTATTCTTCTGTTCAGACTAAGACCTGTGTTAGTACATAAAATACACACAACCTGCCCCTGGCGGCTGCATGCTAAGTCTTCAATTCCTTTGTGTTTCCTGAATTATGTCCACCTAAGAGCACACAATCTCTCTCTCCCTGTCTCTCTCCCTGTCTCTCTCCCTTCTCTCTCTCTCTCTCTCTCTCTCTCTCTCTCTCTCTCTCTCTCTCTATCTATCTATCTATCTCTCTCTCCACCTCTCTTCCTTCTCCTTCCCCACAATGCTGCAATTGAAAAGATGAGATCATTGTGCCTGGGTCTTCACTGTGGCTTTAAGGTCAACACTCAAGGCCTTAAGAAGACACAGGCTAAAGCCTGGGTGATCACTAGAACCAGCTGACCCCACTCAGAGATGCACACAGGAAGCCATCAGCTGCTGATTTTGTTAGTAATAAGAACACAAAAACAGCCCTATAAATCAAGGCAAATACAAAAGAAAGGCAGTAAGCTCCCAAGCTTACCAATTCATAAACTCAAAGAAGCTTGACAGATGCAGCAAGTTCTGTGAATTAAGATGGGAAACCAGCGTGGGAAAATTCGTTTTGTTTTGGCCTTTCAGGAGACTAACACATTTGTCTTGAGTGTCCTCTGTGTAAGAGAGAGACCCAAAGAGAATGAACAAAGGCCATTTCCTCCAAGATCATCTCAAACAGTGGGGCTCTGTATATACTGTTGAGTGAATGGGTGAATAATCTGATCATCACACCATCCAGGAGGTACCCCGACTCCAAACCCCCCAAGAAAGGTTAATACCATGGGAGGACAAGATAATCCTCTAGCTTGTTGCCTAGACAATTCCAAATGTGCGCTCAATGAATCTTTCTTTGTATAAATGTCCTTTGACACTTGCACTTCGTCTTTGATGGATCAGTGCCAGAAAAGCCCAGGCCTCTCTATACCTCTTAAGTATCTCAAAGAATTAAGATGTTTGCCCATTTCCAATCATCTAATTCCCACGAACAGCTATCACAACACAAACACACAAACACACACATCCCAGTGTCGCATACTCAAGGACTCACCAGAATGTAGAATTTATGTTTTGCTTTAAATTCAATTTTACTGATTTTTAAACAAAAATATAGCAAGAATTTTGTTTTATTTATTTAGCTTACATGTATTTATTTGTTCATTCATGTGTCTGTTCCTTTATTAAACCATCATCTGTTCTGTATTTATTTGAAGCAAGGGATATAAAGATAAATGAATCTCAGATCCTACTCATAAGATGGAGTTCACATTTGATAGTAGATTGAGATGCTTAAGATTGAGATAAATTCACTGAATGTCACTATCCCACTGAATGTCACTATGATTGCTCAGAAAGTTGTAAAAGTGAATCTACTGATTGTTGTTGAAAATAATGTTATCCAGACTTGGCAGACCTAGTGTTTGGAGGGGACAAAGTTCAAGCCATGACGGCTTCTAACCACTGTTCCTCCTCACCTCTGTAACCTCTACTGGCTAATGCTGTACTGCTTAGGAATCTGCTCAGTCCTTTACAAAGAGTCCCAGTTGTTCCTGATCCTCAGGAAGCTAGAAGAACCTCCTAGCAGATATGGGTGCCCCAGAGGTTCTGTCCTTTTCTTCTTTGGAAGCTGAACACCAAGACGTCCAGCCACTGAGTAGTTCCTCAGAAGGGAAAATGGAGTCAGACCCAGTCAGGATAGAAGAGTTCTTATAGCTCTTGGAAGGAACTGCTCATGTACTCAAACGAAAGTCCAACACATAAACCTCCAGGTGTCTGTTTGAAGCTGGCCTAGTTCTAGAAGATTCCTGCTGGGCAGAACTATCTCCTCAGAGAGGGAGAGGGTACAGTTAGTGGAGAAGAATTGAAGCTTGCTTACTGATGGTATACACACACACACACGCACACACATATGTAGGTGTTTGTGTGTGTTGTGTACTTATGTGTTTATACACTAGGCTTCCATGTGTTTACACAAATGAAAGCTACTTAAGAGATACAGCAAAGAGTCAATGTTTCCTTCACTGTCCTCTCCCCCTAAGTGCAAACTCCAATTCTACTCCTGTTTTTTTCTGAGGAGTTTCTTTCCAGATTTGTAATGTTTTTCTCCATTAACTTTTACTGTGCTTGCTGATTCTCTGCTATGAAAAGTTAAGGACTTCTCATAGTTTTGTTTTTATTTGGGTTCTTAGAACACAACTTTAACTATACCTCCATGTCAAACTTTAGATAGTGTTTATTTATACCTACTTTGTAACATGAATAAATCCTCACTCCTACAATTTTTCTTGGCTTTCTGTGCCCTTCTCAAATATATAGTTGTTTTGGGGCATTGTTGAAACTGGAACACACACTCACATTCCTACTAAGCTTGACCTGAACAGATGTCCTAGCAGAGGTCCTGTTGACATTATAAGACAGACATTTCTGACTTTGTATAGAGCTATCCCTCAAATTACTGGATTTTAAACTTCTATGGTCACTGCAACAACTAAAATTATCTGTCCATTTCTAAATGATGTGCCATATCATGCTTAGATGAGGAACATTAATCTATAAGTTAATTCCAAAAATTAACATAATTCTATCTCTAATTGTAAGCCAGTTTTGCTTCCTTGCCCTCTGTCTGCTGTTTTGTAGATTTACAGTGAACCCTTCTCTTGCCATAACCCCTTGGCTTCTTCTTCTTTTTAGTGCCCGTGTGCTTTCTTTTGCTTTTCTATAGTACTGGAAATTGAACTGTACTGAGCCCAGGATTGGTAGACTAGCAGGTTTTCAGCTGGTAAAGATCTAGGCAAGTGTGTGTTTGTGTGAGTTCCATGCCCAGTTCTCCCACTCTGAGATTCTGGGAGATGTCCCTGCAAGTTCACAGGTCTGAATTGGACTCTTCATACACCTAAAAAGCTAGAGTTCAATGTACAGTTCTTGTGTAAGCACCCTCCAATGCCTCTGAGAAAAGTATTTGAGAAGTATAACACCAAACCTGTGAGACTGTTCCCCACATGTGGTTCCTGTCCACAGAGGGTATGATTCTCCAAATATTCTTCACATTTAGAAAAGCGTGTTAAGTCACAAAGCACTGAAAATAGGCATGGAGGGGGAATGCTTATCAGCTGTTGCATGTTGTCTAGAAGCTTCTATTGGCTGCTTTCTACAGTTTAATCATGCAATATTTATTTTAACTTATTCTAAACCGGTGGAAGCTTAAGAAATTTTTCTGAGCATATTGAGCTTCGCATACATTTTATAATAGTTGGAATTTATAATGACTGAGATTCTGAAATGAACCTGCTGAGACTTCTAGGGAGTCCCAGATCAGCTCAGGTCAAAACCAGAAGAAACGTGGTTTTTTATCAAGCACCTACTGTGTGACCAGAAGTGTACTCTCCCACTCCCAATCCTTGACATCTTCCTACTGTGTGACCAGAAGTGAGCTCTCCACTTCCCATCTTCCTACTGTGTGACCAGAAGCGAGCTCTCCCACTCCCAATCCTTAACATCTCCCAACAATCCATTTACAGAGGAGGACTCTGAAATCTCAGTGTGTTAGAATGGCTTGGTTCTTCTTAGTTTCTTGATCTCCTTCAAATTGCAGGTAAGACCATTAGGTCAGAGCTCTAAAACGCATCTCAGACATGTTCTCCCTGTTTCCCTTGCCACCCCCTCACACAAAACCATTATCACATTCACCACAATTATGAGGACACTTTGCTGTTTTCTGCAACTTTGGCTTCTTGTTTCTCTGAACTTAAATGGCAGGGATGAGAGTGGATCCAGGACTCACTGACTGCAGAACACACGCTGTTTTTATACCATACCTGTTGGTCACCCAGCCCTCTCTTGGTTGACGTCAAATGACAGGATCAGGTAGGAAAGAACGTGTAGCTCTAATGCTCTGATTAGGTAAATAAGAAAATCCAGGACTTTATTAAACTGGCTCTCAATTTATCTGTTTTAGAAATGTTCGGCTCCCAGAGGGGGTCAGAATTCAAGGTGGTTAATCACAGATAAAACAGACCAATGAGTTAGAACTTGCGGTGCTTGGCTGAGGGCCCTCTGTCACTCATGGCTTCTTCTCTGGGCTAGTTTTGTGGTCCCTTTATCTATGTAACCTTCTCTTTTCTCCCATGTGTAAAATGGGCATCTGGTAGTACTTGCTGTGAAGTCATTTGTGTATCACGTGAGCTTAAGTGAAGTATGTAGCATGTCTCCTGGCACATAATTAGCACGATTAAATTCAGCACAGCACAGACACATCGAAAGAAAGAACAAAGGTTGCTTTTCTAGGTTACAATATTTATTTGGTGCATGGATAATTCTGTATCCTGATTTTTTTTTTCTGTGAGGTGTTGAAAATGATGTCAGAGTTAAGTCATTTTTAACAATATTAGACTTTCTTAAATAAATCAAAGATGTGTACAACCATGAGCTCTACAAGATTTTGTATGTGTATGCTTGTATGTGCATGTGCACATATGTGAGGTGAAAAGGTGTGTGTATGTGTGTGTGCACACGCGCGTGCACATGTGTGCATTTGCACAAGCAAGCCAGAGATCAATGGTCAGGAGAATTTCTCAATTGTTTGCCAGCTTATTTTTTAAAACAGTCTCTCGCTGAGCCCAGAGCTCACCAATTTGATTAGACTGTCTGACCAGCAAGTCCCAGAGATCCACCTAGCTGTTCTTCCCCACATCACCCGGTTTTTTTGTTTGTTTGTTTCTTTGTTTTGTTCTTTGTTTTTTTTTTTTTTATGTTGGCACTGAGGTGGAGTTCAGTTCCTCAGGCATGCATGACAAGTAGTTTATAAGTTGATCCATTTCCCCAGCCTCTTCTCTTTAAAAAACAGTGTATTTTTAACGTTTCAGAAACATTCTCAAAAGTTCAAGAACCGTAAAACTATATCTTCTGCACCCCCATCACTACCATCGCAATGTTCTGCAGAGTAAAGAGCATCTAGGAAGTTACGTGGAAGAAAGCAATTTGTGAGGGTGTGTTAAAGCTTAATGACAGGGCACTTGCCAGAGAGAGGATTAAGGAGAGGAGGAAAAAAGCAGCAGGAATGGGGGGGAAGGAAAGTGTTGTAAGAGGCCGCTTGTTTGTTCCTGGCTGCTCAGGCCCAAAATAACTACACAGAAACTGTATTCATTAAATCACTGCTTGGCCAATCATTTACTCGTATTGCTGGCTAGCTTTTACATCTAGAATTAACCCACTTCCATTCTTTTATATTTTACCATGAGGCTCATGGCCCACCAGCAAGGTTCCAGTTGACAGCTCATGTCTTTCCAATCGGGTAGCTCCATGGTACTCTTGTCTCTGCCTTCTTTCTCCCAGCATTCAGTTTAGTTTTCCCTGCCTACCTCTATTCTGCCCCCAGGTCAAGCCAGTTTCTTTATTAACCGATGGTATTCACAGCATACAGAAGGGAATCCCACATCACCTCTTTTCTGTTTAAATAAAAAGGAAGGTTTTAACTTTAACATAGTAAAATTACATATAACAAAACAGGTATCAAGCAAGAATTACAGTTGCAATATTTATATGTACTTTATCTTTTATCATAACTAAGGAAAATTATAACTATCTATTCTTCAGCTCCATCAAAGACTCCAGAAGGATATAATATTACCTAAGTAAACAGAAAGTGCATTGTAAACTACTTCCAAAACTCTAGAACTGACAGAGACATCTCACTGCCTGGACAGTCACCCAAAGTTCTTCTGTACCATTAGGGCATCCATCTTCAGTCTACAGGCCCATAGTATCAGGCAACTTTTCCATTAAGCAGGAAATTTCAAAGACAGTTCTACCTATATTGGCAGTTTGTCAGTCATTCAGTCATTTTCTTCTGTGTCCTGCAGAATGTCTGGCAGACTCTTTCATGAAGCAGAAACACCAAAGGATCATCTCACCTTTAGGCAAGTTCAGCAGTCATTTCTCTGTGGTTCCTGCATGTCCAGTTCATATGCCTGAGATGTATACACGAGAAGCAGGAACGCCAGAGATGAGGACATGGTTCAGTTAGGACTTGCCATGAAAACATGAGGGCCTAAGCTGAGCTCGCCAACACCCACAGAAAAGCTGGGCATGGTATCATATCTCTGGAACCCCAGTATTTGAGGAGGTGGAGACAGACAGATCCCCAGAGCTCACTGGCCAGCCATTCTAGCTAATTCAGAAAATAATATGAAGAGAGACAGAGAAAGATATTATTTTGACCTTTGGGCTCTAGGTGCACACACACACACACAAACATGTATATACACACATGCATGAATATATGTGCAAAACAGAAAAACATCCACATCTGTCTTTCATCAGTGACAAAGGGTTTATGATATCATTATATATAATATCCCCATTATTAGAATATGAAATTAGATTCTGAAATATCAACAAAAATGCTATCTTTTCTTTGCTTAATGCTCACTTTTGGAGATCTCACATTCATGTTCTGTTTGGATGCCCCATATTGTGTAAAATTGGCCATCTGTGTCCCCAGTGTAAAGGATATAACATTGGTTTCAGGTTTTGCTCTCAGCATAAAGGAAGTATGAAGGGGACATGATGGTGAGGTTATAGGATGAAGGATCAGGGATTTGGGAATTCTTTCCTAACGTGACCATGGAAAGATAGAGTGGAAAGGTAACAGTACCAAGTAAGGGAGAGAAGAGCATCGTGGTGAGGAGGAGCAGCTGTGAAGCCAGAAGAGTTACCGCTGGGTCCCAGTTAACCAGCTCTCTGAGTGCACTGCTCTCCAGCACTCAGGGCTGGGCAAGCACGAAAGCATAGTACCTGTACTTTCTTTCCCCATGACAGCCTCCGTTTTCAAACCTCAAGTCAGCAAGAGAGGGATAAGACTAATGTAAGCCCCAATCTAAGTTTAGTGTGATGTGGGAGCCCTTAGAAACAAAGACTTGAGGATCCAGGGGCATGCTCTCCGTGCCGCATGCACAGCCGTATGGACATACTGCTGGGTAAAAAGAATGCACTGATGGTAATAGGTGGGGAGCAGGAAGAGAACCTTAACACTTGCAGTCCCCTCATTTGGAGTAGATTGTCCTCCCAAGCACAGTCCGGAGCCCTTCTGAAGTGGGAGGGGTGTATAACCTACTCTCTGACCTGTAAGCTGGGTCAGAGAAGTTCTGCATGGCCCCCTACAGCAGAAGACGGTAAAGATTAGGGCAATGTTTCTATGTTTTATGATGGTATTTGTGGGGAAAGGGAAGTCTAACTTTTATCATCTCCCTTAGAGAAAATAAATTCCAGTCTCTACAGACTGTTTTTGGAAGGACCTGGAGACAAAAAGACAAAGGTATAATGGGGGTGTCTGCAGTTGTCTAGAGGGTTGCTGAGTTCATTCCCTAGAAGGAACAAAGAACTGAGCCCCCAGGAAGGACAGAAGAGCAAGCTGTAGGGAAAGGGAAAGCTGCATGCATTCCGGATGAAAGAAACCCAAAGCTGGAGTCCTTTAGATGGTAGCTGGCTCGGATACTTCCTGAGACCTCTGGGTCCTCCCTTTCCACTACTGATCCTGTTTAAATGCCCCCCTCTCCCCAGTGCCTTTCCATCTTTCTCTCTGTAAGGTTTTCTGGGAAGAATGAGCAGCCCTCTTAGGAAGCCCATTGTCCTTCCCTAGTCTACCTGCGCCACTCAATTCTCCTTCAGAGGGACAAAAAGGTTGACTTCTGAGGCCCTGCCAATGTCCTTTAGTTCAAAGTAGCTGGGACAGGTAAGCACAATACTTTTGGAGCCCCAACTCTGAAAACTTTTAGATGTATGACCGAAATACTTGGTATAAAGTCCAGGCCCAGAGCTCTTTAACTGGGAAGTTCTAAGATCAAGTCTTTCAGAACCATATTTTTATTTTATTTCCCTTTTATTAAAAATAGCTCTTTTTCTCACATAATATATCTTGATTATGGTTTCCCCTCTCTCTCCTCCTCCCAGGTCTTCCCCACCTCTGTTCCCATCTAGACCCACTCCCTTTCTGTCTCTCATTAGGAACAAACAGATTTCTTTTCTGTTTTATTTCTTATGTATACAATGTTCTGTGTACATGTGTGCCTTCAGGCCAGAAGAGGGCACCAGATCTCATAACAGATGGTTGTGAGCCACCATGTGGTTACTGGGAATTAAACTCAGGACCTTTGGAAGAGCAGCCAGTGCTCTTAACCTCTGAGCTATCTCTCCAGCTCCAAACAGGTTTCTAATTGATAATAATTAATATAATATAATATATATCATAATATGATAAAACAAAAACTAGCACATTGGAATTATACAAAGTAAACAAACAGAAGGAAAAGAGCCCTAGAGAAGATACAAGAATCAGAAGATACAAGATACTTGTTCACACTCAGCAATCTCATAAAAACACTAAACTGGATATCATAATATATATGCAAAGGACCTGGTGCAGACCCATGCAGTCCCTGGCATGCTGCCTCAGTCTCTGTGAGTTTGTATTGATTTAGAGGACTTTTGTTGTTGTTGTTGTTATTCTTCATCCCCTCTGACTCTTACACTCTCTTTGCTCCCTTTCTGCAGGGTGGTGTGTGGGTGAGGGACAGGATTGAGGGTGTTCCTTGAGCCCTGCGAGGAGAGATTTGACGGAGGCATCCTGTTTAGGGCTGAGTGCAGTCTTCTTCAACACCTACAGGGAAGGAAAGAATGAGCAGAGTGGTATAATTTTCCCCATCCCTGAGATGGCAAGGGTCTGATGTTCCATGCTTGGATGTGCAGCTTGCTGTCTTATGGATCTGAATCAGAAACTGCCCTTGTCTTACCCTAAAACTGACAGATTCTAGGGCCTCTTCTACCTGTCCCCCACTTTACCGTGGTAGGAAGATCCAAAACTCATGCAGAGTTTTAAAATCAATGAATTGCGAGGTTTGCATATTTACCACCCAAAGAGAGATGAAAAAATGGCTATGGCCTGTATTCTATCCCAGCATGCCCTCTATCTCAAACTGTATGAATAAAGATTTTTTGCACTGGGGAAATTTGGAAGCTGATCAATCTTTGTTGTTTGTCAAAGCTAAAAGTTGTATTAAATCATATGAGTCTTTACAGAAAGAAAAAAGAAAACCAGATGGGTCTTTTTGGTTCTTTTAAGAAGAAAACATCGGTCAGCGAAAGAGTTGTTTAAAAACACATGGTCCTTTTGTGGTTTGTGGGACACGCAAACCACATATAGCATCTGCAAGAGTCATGCTGTTACGATTTAGCAACAATTTCCTAAAATATAACCGGGATCTAAGAATGTTTAAATCTCACACTCTTTTCCAGGTGCCAATCCACTAAGCTTGTTCTTATAAATTAGTGAAAAATTCCTTATTCCCGCCAAGTATCTTCATTTTGAAATCTGTGTTTTTTCTTGGGGCTTTTGTAGTTCTCAGAATCAAACACACTAACACTGTCAATCATTTAGATAAGTGCAATGGCGTTAGGCGTTCCACCACTATTCTTGTGTCCACAGCATCTTAATGAAGGGTTCTAGAATTTCTCTGTGTATATCATAGTGATTTTGTGACTAATTCCACCAACTCTGTAATCAACACACCCAAATATATCTCTGAAATTATTTCAAAGGATTTTAGCATCATGAGAAGAAATGTTCAGTTTAACCTGGGATCTGAAGTTGAGGCCCATTACTGATAACAAGAAATAACTGAACTCCCTTGATGGACATGGCTTACTTATGGTTTTGTTGGCAGAGGATTGAAATGTTTTCATCTGAAGATCATTTATGGAAGATGTCCTTTGCGTTCTAAATAGGGACCTAACTTTACCCCGCCGGCGGCTCAACAGCTCAGCTTGCAGTCTATCAAACAGGCTACGGAAAGGTCATTAGACATCACTGAGAAACCATGCAGTTTGTCCAGGTTAGCTCTTTAACAAAGACAACCCTTGTTAATGGCTCAACAGAGGCGTGTTTTACTGTATTTCACAGCTCTGTGCAAAGCCTGATCTCCTTCATCTTCCAAATCCTACTCATTGTGTTGGCTAGTGTTTGCACTTTGACACCTCTGAAGTGAAAATGGATAGTTGTTCTAAAACAACCTGATGTGGTTTGGCTAAATGATAAAACTATTTCTCTAGGTCGCTCCCCACCCTACCCTCCTCACAGTGTTCTAACCAAGAACTTGCCAAGACTTTCACTATCTTAGGGGCAGTCTGGCCCCGTTGACTAACACAGCCAGGAGTAGGTTTTCACACAGACCCTCTCCTCGTCGTTACCTCATGTCGTGCTTGCTCAGTTCCCTCAGTTCTTCTGCTTAGTATTAGTATTTGTTTTCTAGAGAGTAGAAAATTATTTTTTTCAAAATGAAAAAAAAAAGATGAAGCATAGAGGCAATTCTATCGTCCTCTGACTGTTACAGTTTTGGGGTGAAAGTACTTGGAATAACAAAGCCCTAAAAGTGGAGGCTGGAGAGAGGATTTTGTGGGCCATACTACTGGACCCAGGGCACCCACAATGAAGAGTCAGTTGGCTCTAAATATCAATAGCACTGAGACTGAAACACCCTGTTGTGAATAAAAGAGCATATGCGGTATTTTTTCTTAGCACAATGAAGACCAAGTTAAATAGTAATATCTGTTGTTACTTAACTATATTATTTTCAAGAATATTTGAGTAGCTCTCCAAAGCTAGTCTAGAGAGGCTTCCTCAAGGATGAATATCTCCATCAAGACAAAAGTAACTCTCAAGCATTAGTGACACCCAAGGCTGAAACCTTCAGGCACTTGAAACACACTGATTTAATGAGTATGACTAGACCTTACTTCTGAGCTATCCTGTACAGTCCAGGACACCTGTCTAAGAGATGCCATCCAACTTCATGTCTAGGAAACACTGTTCTTCATCTTTCTCCTTCTTCAATACATTTTAATATATTCTTGGACTAAGGTTTATTTCCCACCTTTTAGAGATGGTTTACTCTCTTCAAAATATTACTGAAATCGATATAAACATTAGGATTTTAACTCTATAAATGAGATGTTAAACCTCTCGTGAATTTAGATTATGGCTGATCCTTTGACACAGTCTTATCTCAACCCATATGCAAAGGGTTTTTAGTGGATATTCATTGTACAAACTAATGGGTTGTTGAATTTTGTTTGTTTGTTTATTTGTTTGTTTGAGGCAAGGTTTCTCTGGGTAACAACCCTAGCTCTCCTGAAACTCACTCTGCATGTCAGACTAGCCTCAAACTCGCTAAGACTCACCTGCCTTTGTTGTGTTTTTATTCATATGTAAAAGGTACCTTGATCATAAGCCCCAATTATCCTGTTGTCTCATTCTTACTGGTCCCCTTTCTCTTTCTATGTGGTCCCCTTTTATTTTCATGGCTTTCAGATGTATTTTTTGTATATAAGAGAAAATGTGTGATATTTATCTTTCCAAGTCTGACCTATTTCAGTTAGCATGATGATCTCCAGTTCCATCCATTTTCCAACAAATGTCACAATTACATTCTTCTTTATAGATAAAAAAAACCTCCATTGTGTATATATTCTTTATTTATCTTTAGCTGGACACTTAGACTGAGTCTATAAAATTGGTCATTGTAAATAATACTGTAAGAAACATGGGCATTCCAGTATCCACAGAGAGCATTCTTAAGAGAAAGCACCAGGTTAACTTTTCTTTTGTCCTGGACAAAGTCAATACAGGTAAGTCAGCTACTCCTTCAGTCACCAACTACCTATAAATAGCTTCTCCATACCAAGTAGCCTACAACAAACATAGTGCTTAGTGTTACCAGAGCTTTGGTGGAGAATGCCAGCTGCTAGACTGAGCAAGGTGATCTTGTTATACTTCTTTTATTTTCTGGAATACTAACAGAGAACTGCCAAACAAATTTGAGGTTTGAGGCCTTAGCTTGAATTAAGTTAACAGATGATGGGTTTGGGGGTGGGGTGGGTCTGTGGTTAGACCGAATGACACGCGGGCTAGCTAGTATTCTACAGGTGGAAAAATCTGAAGTAGAGATAACCTGGTGTTATTCCAAACATATTTAGTATTTTGTTCAACATAATTGGCATGAACAAAAAAGGAGCCAAGTATGTGATTTTGGTATGGCAAAAAGAATCCAAGAAGTCCATTCAATATAACTCTTTGTAATTAGGAAATGTTATTTATCTGTTGGTTCAATTCATTTAGGCACTTGGCTGCATTTTGCTACTGTATTGAATACTTTGTCATGTAGTTAACAATACTGAATAGCTTTAATTTGAATATAATTTGTGCCTATAGGCTGTCATATACATAACACTAGTCTAGAGTAAATATTAGCACACTATTCTATTTTTGTCTCTATATTTTGCTGGGAATTGAACCCAGGGTTCTGCAAATGCTAGGCAAACCCCTGTCATTGAGCTACATCACAAACATTATTCTACTTTTTTGTTATAGATGTTCTCATTTTTTTCAATAGTGAAATAACTATAACTATAATTTTATGAGCCTAACATAATAATTATATAGTTATTAAGTTTTCTAGGCCTCTTCTATTATTTTAGATGAATTGGAGATTGTTTTCTTTTAATCAGCTTTTAACTTAGCATTTTAAATCAGTGTCTGTGGCACTGAATAATTTCCACAGCACTCAGATTTAATGATCCCCTATTTCTCAGACTGCTGTATTCTAGTTTATTTCTTTCCTTTTGAAATTTTAGGCTATTTCATCTGTTGCCCGCCTGCATGTTTTTTGGCTTAATGGTCACTATAAAATAGTGCCATAGTAAAGATATAAAAGCATGCTAATATTTCTCATCTTTAGAATGCATTGCTATGCAAAGTGTTTGGGCTTTCCACAGGAACAGATTTAGAGGATGGATCATCTTGCTTCTTCATGTTCATTGTGCAAAAGAACTCTTCCAGTGTACTTATGAAAAACGGACTTTAAAGCTGACAAAAGAAAAAAAAAGCCGTTTTTTCCCTCTGTGTAGCACAATTAATTTGGTAAATCATGAGGCCTATCAATGCATTCCTTCTAATATAACAATAAAATGCTAATAGAATGTGACACTGTTTGGGAGTGAAGACAGAGATCTTTGCTCCCCAAATGCAGAAGAAGCTCCAAGGCAGGAATCTAGAAAGTAAAATATTTTCTCTACTATTTAGATAACCTCTACAATCTCTCCAGAAGAAAGATTCACAGAAGCTTACAAAAAGAGCCATAAAAGTCACCCTATTTTGTTTTGTTCTGTGTAAATCCACAGAGATAAACATTTCTATCTCTTAGCTATCCTATTTATAAAAGAATATGAACACAGAGTCTGGAAACATTCACACATCAGGCAATTAGAGCTTCCTCTGGGGAGATTGACTTAGGACATTTTATAGCGTGCAGAGTGACAAGATGTCACGTGAGCTAAGATTTTTCTCTTAAAATAAATTCTGTCTTTTAATAAATCTGACCATCTTAAGCAAAAGGACCCCACTAATGGCACACAGGAATAAAAGCAAACCACAGCATTTGGCATAGTAGAACCTAGACGGTCGAGTTTTCTCATTAATCCTAAGTAGAATTTCAGCTGCTGTGTGCCAGCCTTTGTCTTCTCCACTTGCGTAGAGATTTGCAGCTAGGAGACAGAATATGGACCTTACTAACCCACACTAATTAAACATTAAACTATGTATTTGAAGCAGCTTGATCAACTACAGTGAAAATGCAACATAATATTTTAGGGAACTCTGTTTGGTCAGTATATATCTGAAACACAGCCTTTTAAACTGGCCCAACAGTAAGAAATCAAAATCAATCTCTCTCTCTCTCTCTCTCTCTCTCTCTCTCTCTCTCTCTCTCTCTCTCTCCTTTTCTCCCTCCCTCTCCCTCATCCCCCCCACACACACACACTGAATTTAATAATAACCATGTTAGGGCTTTTATTTGCCTTTGTCCTGGAAATGGAGCAGAATTCTCTGGGTGGGTGGCCAATGGGACTTTATTCATAGTGTAAATAAAGCACAGTGCTAGGCAGTTCTTTCAACAATGTTTGTACTGGAAACATTTGAAAGATGCTTGGGAAACAACCACCACTTTGGCGATTATCAGGGGAAGATACTTAAAACCTAAGGGGCTTTTCCTATCACCTAGCTAATTGTTTGCTTCCCTCAAAGCAGCTGTGAATCTTGAAAGACCACCTCTAGTTTTTATATTCATATACACGGTATTTTTTATGAAGTCAACTCTGTTTCAAAGAACGCAACTCCAGGGGAGTTTACCAGTGGTAGCCATTCTCCATGCCACTATATCCTGTTACTCATACGAGCAATGAGAGGGTGTTTCAAATTGCTTGTGCAGGTCTGTTGTGTTTGGGAAATCTCAGGTTGAAGGGTTTCCATTTCCAGCTAACAAGATTACTTTATTTTTATGAATTACAGGTGGTTTTTATGAGCCTATGCAAAAGCTTTTGGGACTGTGGACTTGTAGCTTTGGATGACATTGCCATACAATTGGGAAACTGCCGGTCTCCAGGTAAGGGGATTACCTGGACTTCAGTTCTGTGTCCCTCTGCCCTATGATGGACATTTCCAGCTCCACAAAGAACCTCATGCATTTGATCCATATACATACATATACATACATTTTATCCTTTGCTTTTTCTTAATAGACACATTCTCACAGAGCTTTGTAGTAGATTCTACAAACTGGACATTAAAGTGCCAGTATTCTGTGGGGTTTTATATGTATGGCTTGTCTCCTTTTCCTCATTGTAAGGAAAATTAGCAAACCTCCCTGAATGTTGGGGACAATGCATATACATTCCCTAGCTTATTAACTGCCTCCAAATAATACTTTAAAAACAAGTGCCCTTTATCTAAACCAGTATTATCACTGTACTCTTAGAGAATGCACATTTTCAAGTAATACTGATGACTTTGTTATTTCACAAATACTTGTGAGGCATATTTCATTAAACTTTTGATAAAGTTGATATGTTCTAAGTCAACAAAGTGACAGAGAACAATAGACCCTACAGCAGCAACAGGTGACATAGTCTTATGCTGCTGCTTATAGCAGCCTGATGGTTATTTGTTATTTTATTTTTTAGTTACTTGAAAGTTTTGTATAATATTGTTTTGATCGTATTTACATTCCCAAGTCTTCCCAGAACTACTCTCTTTCCCTCATTCACCTAACTTTGGGGGGTCTAAACCCTTCAAGGCCATTTGTCCTGCCCAAAATATCCTTGGAAGTGTGTCCTTCCACTGAAACATGGTCAACTTGTGAAGGGTTACATACTTAGATAAATCTGATCCTTCCTTTTCCGGTAGCTCTCTATTGTGAGGGGTAGGATTGTGTGCCTGATGTACCTATGCATGCTGGGATTTAGCCCGGCTTGGACGTACACAGGTCTTGTGCACACTGTCATAACTGTTGTGAGTTCATATGTGCAGTTCCTATGTGAGTTCATATGTGTTGGGAGTTCATATGTGCTATGTCCAGATGTTCCGTTGCAGTCATCTCCAGCTGCTGCTCTTACACTCTTTGGCTCTGTACTTCCACAATGATCCCTGAGCCTTGGGATGAGGATGCAATGGTTCTTTCAAATCAGCTCGGGCTTCTATACCTCAGGAAAGAATTTCCGAATAAATCAGAAGCAAAATTGGAACTTATTAAGAAAAGGTTTAAACACGGATTTAAGTTCTAATGTCAACACAACAAGATGCTTAGGAAAAGGACAGTAGACGTCCAAGATAAGGCTGTGGGGCTTCTCAAGAGACGGTCTCCATAGTTGTATAGAGAATTTTGGTGGCTTTCTGGAGTTACATTGTTAAAAGGGTTTCTAAGGATTTTTTCTTTTTCTAATGTGGTTTCTAATGTGTACTGATAAACATAAGGACTGTTAAGAAGACAAAACCATAGGTCACAGTGTTGAAGGATTCCTTACTATATTAGTTGCAAGGGGGTTGGGACATATTTTGTCTACAAACTAAATTTATAATCTTGTGTGTGAGAGCCTCAGAACATAACATGTTTGCATCTGGAAATGGAGTAAGATTAATTTAAGCCATACACAAATCTTATGCAAGGCTCCCTGCTATTTTAGCATTATTATTTAAAATAGTTCTAGAAGTGTGTCAAATCCTCCACTCTTGGCTGGCTTGAGACTTCAGCCAGACTCCAGAATGAGCTCCTCCCAGTCATTTCTTTATAATTTTCCTTTTATTTTTGTCTTACATCAGATTAAGCATTGATGACAGTAAATAAATAAATAAATAAAATAAAGTCATGGAAGCTAGCAACATGTCAGACATGGTATTCATCTCTTTAACAAATAGCCAACTTGTAACAACACTCTGATACCAGAGAATAATTGCAAACTGCATTTGGGCTGGTGGCCTTGCTCAGTGGCAGACATTTTCACAGCTTACACAGGCTCTGTGTTTACTCCCAATGTTAGAAAATCAATTTAAAGGAAGACATCTTGTTTTCAGACCCTTGGGTTCTGAGTCCTTAGAAGGACAATACCAATAAGAATATCCACACTCGGTATATAACAGGGAATGGGGCTTCATTAATTAGCACTGTATGTAAAATAAAACACAAGAGAAACATAAGAAACAGACTGTCATTGAAAATTTCACTGGGGATATGGATATAAGAAGGTGCTATAGGCACTGTATCTCCAATTTCCAGAGCTTTTCAATTCCACCCAAACAAATCCCCAAGTTTGGGAAGATGTCTTGTTCAAAGTAACCCAACATTTCAGATCTAGATTTCTAATTCTGTGTCAGGATAGGACCCATGATGGAGCACAGGTTAGCTGGAGGAAAGGCTTGCTAGGCCACCTGTGGGGGATTTGCCTCTCCATAGGCTTGACATATGGCCAGACACCTCTCAGACATGCAATGTGGGCTGCTAGGAGCCATGAGACTATCCATATTCATCGACTGTCTCTGCAATTGCAACACCTGCTGTTTCCTTGCAGAGAGACTTCCACCTCCACCTGGAGAGTGCACTTTCGATCAAGATGAATGTGCGTTTACACAGGAAAAAAGAAACCGGAGCAGCTGGCACAGGGGGAGAGGAGAAACACCCACCTCTTACACAGGACCAAAGGGAGATCACACTACTGGGGTAGGTGAGTTATGCCACATGGTGCTGTTTCCTAAGAACATAACTTAGCAACTAGCGGTCATTCACTGCATTTTGAGAGTGCAAATTTATGTCTTGTGGTCAGAATAAACTACACATGATTCTACATGCATGAGATTTTTAATCGGTTTATTGGAAAATCATCTTTTATGTTTATAATACTAATTAATGTATAGTGCTGCAAAGATAATTTAGAACTAGGTTTTAAAAACTGAAAGAGGTACAAAAGGGAGAAAGAAGTTAATCAAAGTTGGAGTTGAGGATTAGTATATAAATGTACAGGCAGATTGGGGGCATGCAGGTAAGTTCAGCTCCATTCATCTGTGAATTCTGATTTGCTGTGTTCTTGGGAGAAAGCAGAGGGAGCAGACAGCTGTAGGTACAGATGATCAGGTGCACATTATCTATCTCCCCCACTCAACCCCGCAGACAAGGTCTTATTCAAGCTGGCCTGGAACTCAGGATCTTCCCGCCTCAGCCTCCTGAGAGCTCAGGGATGTAGATGTGCGCCACCATGCCTAACTAAGGAGTATGATTTCAACACAGAGTATGTAAAGTATCCTAGGACAAACTCAAGATTGATCATCCTGTTACTACTGTCTATCAGTAAGTAAAAACAATCAGTGGCAAGATATTTTCGTTTAGTATATCAGTTAAAGCACAACTTAAGTTCAAAGAAGGAAAACTGACCCTGATCTAAACCCACAGAGATCCTTGACACTAAGTTTCAGGGTCCTTAAAGAAAAGTCACGAGGATATGCTGGGTCATACTTTGCTTACCTTATGACCAGCCTCAAGATAAATCTCTGACCAAATACCCTGAGTCAACTTGCAATGTATGTAATCTTTCTACTGAATTAGTCCAACTTGGTAGACCTCAACCACAAATGGCTTTATTTTTTTTCCATCATTCACTTCAGTTATATCCTGAAGACTTTTCTCCTCACTCCTTGGTAAATACCTTAACTCTCAGTTCTGGTGAGGTATTGGACCAGTCATAATTCAGGCATGTTAAGACGTCTAGTCCAAATAAAAAAACTTGCATTTCTCATTCAGTCGAAATGCTTCTGACCTCTAGAGCTTGGCCTTGAATCCTTGTCTCAGGAGGATAAAGGAGAAGGCTGTCTAGTCTTTAATCTTTATTTCATCTCCTCTCCTGTTTTCTCTGTTTTTCATCCTCAAGTCAGGGCAGGTAGAGAAAGAATTAAAAGAAAAGAACTTTGAGATATTTGGTGCTGTTTTAAATTCTCTCTTTGCTATCGACTGTTCCCTCACTGTGACAGATGTCAATGGTGGCCAACTGGAACATCTGCAGCACATCATTCCTGGCTACGTCCGCTCTGCCTAGCCCTCCATAACCAGCCCTTTGCACATTGCTCCTCCACAATTAAGGTGCACACCTCTGTACAGCTACCCAAATATTTTTTGAAAGTTTTTGTTTTGTTTGAAGAGCCCTTGATTTCATCTGTCTTCCCAGAGTGTCCACTGGCCTCAAAAACGAATGCACTCTCACCTAAAATGTTCCACCTAGTGCTACTGCTGCCCTTTCTGTGTGCTGCTTTCTCATAGGCTCGGGAAGATTATTTCCTCAGTGAAGAGATGCAGCAATGGCCAAAGGTAGACCAGATATCCACTTTCAGTATTGAATAGTGATTATAAAAGAGTTATAAGACCTGTTAAGCTCCATCTGAAAATTCATCAGGAAGTTACAGTGATAACTAGAAGCCATATATGATAGCTCCCTGGCAGCATAAAACACCAACAGAACTCAAACTGATATAAGTGGAAAGGAAATCCTTTGCTGAACTTTGAGACAGGAAAAGGTGAGTTCAGGCACATTCTGATGCAAGGGATAAACTATATAATCAGGGAACTTCCTTCTCATTCCATCTCTCTGTGCTGGGTTTTCTGGATTAGTTCAGTATCTGACATGATATCCAATCATGAGAAGAAACTGGCTACAGCAAAGGCAGCCTCATGGACTTTCAGTATTGAATTTTGCAGAAAGGAAAAATGCTGATGAAAATCTCCAGACTGATCTCCCCCCCACCCCTGCTTTTTGAGAAACAGCACTACTATGGAGCCCTGGCTGGCTGAAACTTGCTATAGACCCACCTTCCTCTCTCCTGATTCACAAGTGCTAGAATTAAAGGCCTATGACACCATGGCCAGCCAAACTGAACCTTATTGGCTCTGAATAGCAATGTCACGAGATAGAGTACTATAAAACCATTGAATTCCCATAGTACTTAGTATTGTGACTTACATAAGCTATGCAAAAAAAAATCTTTACAGGATAAGTGAACAAATGCATGCATGCATGAATGAATGAATGCCTTTACTGAAACATGAGAAAGATCATTATATAGCAAGACCTCTAATAACTAGTATGGTGGTGCATACCTATAATCCCAGTACTCAGCAGACTAAGGCAGGAGTATTACAAATTTAAGGCCAGCGTGGGTCACATAATGAGATCCAGGTCATGCTAGGTTATGGGTCACATAATGAAATCCAGATCACATTGGGCTATATAGCAAGTTCTGTCTCAAAACAAAAACAAAACCACCAAAACCCTCTTTAGAAAAATTAAGATTGTGGGAAGATACTATTTTTAATATTCAGTACAGTAGAGAAGAGCTAATCAATTTAGCTCATCTGTTATGGGAGTTTTTTTCCTGGGAGAAAGTTGATAGTTTTTATTTCTTTTATGCAGACATAAAGAAGGCTTCAGTTAGAGGTATGAAAAGATGCTATCAACAATAAACGTAGGAAGACTTCGTGGGGGGCAGGTATTCTGGATAATGAAGATCATGGGATGTCTTGGATACGGAAGACAGGGCAGAATCAAAGTGGTAAATAGTGAAGGAGGCCCTCCTGAACAGAGCAAAGGGAAGCAACCGGGTCAAGGGTAGAAGAGACCTATGGATTTTGGAGTTGGGAAAACCCAACAGATTATAGTCATTGAGTATGGCCTTAAGAAAGCAACTTAAATTTCCAGCTTTGACATCAAGAAAACAAGAATATCTACAACTACCTACTCATTTACATAATTTCAAGGAGTGGTCCAAGATCAAGGTTTCTCACAGTTGCTATCTTCTGTCCTCTCTGGCTTGCAAATGGCCATCTTCTTCTTATGTCCACATATGGTCTTCCCTCTGTGCCAACACACTCCTGATGTCTCTTTTTCTTATGGCGCTTGTAATGAATCAGTATCTACCCCAACAAGCCTCTTTTAACTCAGTTACATCTTTAAAAGCTCAGTCTCTAAATATAGCCGCACTCTGATATACTGGAGCTAGGTCTTCATCATATGTGTTTTGGAGAAATGCAGGTTAACCCATGGCAGACTCCCTCCCAGGACTCAGTGTCATGGGCTGAGTATCAAAGGAGAAGGACAATTCTTTCAAGTTAAATGAGTGACAGCCCAGGCCTGCTCCTGCTCCTCTTTATGCTACAGTCTAGGCTTGTTTGACTCAAAGAACATGTCCTACCTCCTCCTTGCACATTCAAAAGTATGAAAATCTATCAATAACATGTGTAATGTATATTAAGTAATGCAAAGTTCTAATCCTTTACTGACATCATTACTGAACTATGGGGGCATATGTTAATTAACTTGGAATGGTTTTGTTTGAAGATGGTGTGGTTGTATTTTCTTTGTCTCTTTGGAAACTCAGAAGAATGTTTCAGCTGGCTAGGGTAAAACGTCACAGCAAAAGAATGAATGCAAATGTTTCTTAGTGAACTCCATATTTATTTTGAATGAATACTAGCTCTATTAAATGAAAGTCTCTGGGGCACAGTGTAGAGAATGCTGATTTTAAAAATAAATTATTTCACCTGCTTCAATATTAAATTCCAAAAGATTCTCAAGATGCCTTTCAGATTTTTAACTAATAAAATAATTTTGGAATCTATCTTTTTTATTCCCATGCATAACAATGCAAGTAAGAAAACAAATACTATGCCCAAGGTACCTATAGATACATAGCATTTGGTTAGGGCTGCCAATTACTTTAATAACCTTTCACTGTAAAGCTAGGGATTATTTGTTGAACATTTATCCTGAGTGGGCTCTGTACCTAGAATCTTTATACTCTTTCTATAATCTGCTGAGCAAGTAAAAAGTCCCATTTTTCAGATAGGGAAATGAAGGCTTGGAGAAGCTAAGTGCCATTTCAGAGCTAAATAGTAGTAACTGGGGACGCAGGGACTGGGTTTCAGGTTTGTTTGGTTCTAGTGACAATATTCTTTCCACATTGCCTTACTGGAATCTCTCAGAAACTGCCACATCACACATGACTCATAATGCATGCCGCCATCCGAAATAATCTACAGGGTTCCCGACCTATTTCTAGTGTCTATATTTTGATATTATGGGTGCAACTCCAGGAGCACACCCCATATTCCTGTTGTCTACCCTCATACGTGGTAAAGTAGCTTTCTTGTCCCCCTGCTGTTAATAGTATGGGCTAAATAAGGCTGATATAGGCACTCTCGGATCTACAAGAGAGAAGGGTGACCCATTCAAAACTTATAAGTTATATAAGTGTTATAAACAAAGACTCTTCTAAAACAACTGTTCGGAGTTTTCTACACATTTATTTAGCTGGGGAGAGAGAAAGAGCGAGAGCGAGAGCGAGAGAGGGAGGGAGGGAGGGAGGGAGGGAGGGAGGGAGGGAGGGAGGGAGGGAGGGAGGGAGGGAGGGAGGGAGAGAGATGACGCATGCACACTGCAGTGTGAGTGTGGAGATCAGAGGGCTTTCAGGAGTTTGTTCTCCACCCACCGTGTGAATTCCAGAGACTGAACTCAGGCCACCAGGCTTGGGGAAAACACCTTTCTCCTCTCAGCCATCTCACTAACCCCCCAAATAACTACTTATTCAAGCTACCAGCCTCAGAAGTTACATACATATAAGAATCAACTATCTTAAAAATGAGTTACCATTAATATCCCACAATCCAGGGTCCCCACTTGATTCATTCCATACCTTCTGAGCACTCAATACCCATGACATACCAAACACCATCCCAATGACTCGAAGCTACAAGTAAAGCTATAAGGGTCAAGTTCAAGAGATGGTGGGACAGTGTCAGGCAGCAACTCTCCTTAGCAGTCTATTGGAGGATGAACCAGAGTAGCTCAGGAATAGTAAGGAATATGAACGCATGTCAGGATGAAGAAAGAGCAAGCATGAGACACGCAGCCATTTAAGTAGCAAGACAGCTTTCAGGAACTCTAAGTTACAATACTGACCATAGGATTCTGTCAACCAAGAGTCCCATGAAAGTAGAGCCTCAAATGTGACCTTATACGGAGGTGGTACACTTGAAGCTATGAGTCTCCACAGCAGGAATGGGGAACAAGGCCATATAACAAGGAAATATCCACCCATACAACAGTGATTTATCCATAACTTGGCCACTCCTTTGTCCAATTGATTGAGATAGTGGGGACATCTAATAAGCCGTTTTGAATTATGCCTCATGGCCATCAACTAGAGAGTAAATAAGAAAAGTACATTTTCATAGACTCCCACTCTCACTGCCCATTTAGCACGGCCTTCCCACTCCTGCCCCATTCACATGGGTGTGGAGAAATTCTGCAGAGGATTAAGCTAAGAGTGACTGAAGGCACCTCAATATTAAAGACCAAAAGCCACTGGTATTTGCCTTGGGCCCAAGATAAAGCATCTATCAAGGTGCTTCTGAATCAGTCCTGCCTTTTAACTTTCCCTGTGTGAAGCCTGTCAGTTTACAGTTGGCAGAACTTGAAAAAAAGAGGAAAAAAGAAAGATGGGTGGGAGGGAGGTGAGATGCAAGCCTGCTTTATAGGCAGTTGCATTAGACGGCCAGTCAATACATGTCTGTATTGACAAAGAAAGGCTCAGAAAAGCCACAATATAAATATGTCAAGCTGCTGTGTGTCTGTCAGAATCAATACATCATCTCAGGTTAAATAAAGACAAGCCCTGTGAATGAAGCTCTTCAATTTAGCTGCTGAATCTGTCAAATAATGTCAATTTCCCAGGAATGGAGTGTTTGGGAAGTAGCCCGCCCATTCTGACTCAGTGTCTGTGCCCACCCTGTCCTTCCAAGTGCCTTAATCATGAAGCTCTTACTTTACCGTTCTGCCACGGCAGAGGTGCATCTGGGACGAGGCTGAGTAAAAAAGGTCACTGTTCTTAGCAAAAGTCAAGCATTTCTCTTGAACTAGCATTCTTGAGCTGTTAGGGCCATTGGTTAATTGCCAGAATACTGATAAAGTTAGTTTTGACCATTTTGCCTTTGCCAGAGTTCTTTTTGCTTTGAAGGTGATTTTTAGATCTTTGGAGGTCTTTATTCTGCATCTTTGGAACCCTTCTCACCACCTGCTTGCCTTTTAATCAATTCAAGTTTGTTAGTGAAATTCTATATCTTTCCATTTTCTTGAATGCTTCCACATATTTATGTACACATATAAACGTGTGCATGACTTTTGTAGTGTTAAGAATCACTCAGGGCCCTGTACATACATGGCAAGAGACACATTATTACACTCTACCCCAACCCTTCAAACTTGTGATTATATACTCAAACCATTAAACTACATATGCTAAGTCCATGTATGGGCTGCCTAATTACCTAAGTGGAGTTTTTCTGTATACACACACATACACACACACTCACACACACAGACACACCTTAATATCTATGATAAATTTAACTGAAATCTTACCGTTGTAAATGAAAACCCACAGAACACTTCTGTGATGTTTTCCTCTCAGAGGATAGAACTGAGGTGAAGTGAGGTGTCTGTGGCTCTGCTTTCCTGGGCACCCATCTGGTTCTGCCTACAGCCCAGGCATATTTTCCAAGAAAGGAGTCTGAAGTTTATTTAGGAATTATCCTCTCTAGTATGTACTGAACTTAAACTTTATCTCTAGCTGGTGAGACGGCAGGAAACCTTACTTTGTTTTGCATTTAACTATCTGTCTCTTGGTCTCTTCAAGTTAAGAATTTGGTAAATGCCTCAAGAGAAGATTGCCAAGCAACATGTTCTCTTTTCTATCCCTTTTTCCTCATAAAATGTGGCCCTCCCAACCTCAGCTGCTTGAGCAACTTTGAACACTAATTACCTTCTGCTCACATCGGTGAGTCTGTTGGGTATCTCTGACACAATGCGTAAAGGGAGAAGCAGCTCCGTGAGTCTTGAGCTCATTCTGTGGACCTTCTATTTTCTCTGGAATCTGTTGGTTCCTCAATGCCTTGCAGTTTGTAACATTCTCTGATAACTCTGAAACAGTGCCATTCCTGTTAGATCAGGACTGATCAAGGCGATTTGAAAATAAAAGAAAAAGGAGAGCTACGGTCAACAGAAGCGGATTGTTCTTTAATCAGAACAACGAAGAGTAGCAGGAGTTAAAACGGTGCACAAAGATGCAAAGGCCCTGGAGGTTTTATAGAACAGAAAAAAAAGAACCTTTCCAGTAGAAGATTACATCTGTGAATCTGTTCCCTTGCAGTCTCAAATTGCAAACAGAGGTTGCAATGCTGACCTTCAAGCTTGCAGGCTCCTAACTACTGAAGCTGTCATGAGCCTGCAACTTGCCTCTCAGAGTTTCTCAGCCACCTGAAGCTTTTAAGTCATTAGTCCTTCAAGACCCTGAATATTCTTTTTCTGTTTGTCTGTCCTAAGTTTCCTCTAGGCATAGTATAAGCAGTGCCAGTCATACAGTAGAGCCAGAAGAGGCAGTTCTGATATCAGGCTCCTTCCGTAACATCATTTGTTTACAACAGATTGTTTTGCTCAGAAGTTAGGCGCATTGCTCTGTTCTAGACTACAAGCCAACCAATTATAATTTTAAAATATTTGTATTTATTATTTGCATTATATACAACTCCAAACATGTATATAATGTATCTTGATCATATCCAACCCAAATCCCCTTTCTTACTGTTCCCAGACTCTTCCCCTAAGGCCTCCCCTTCCCATCTTCATGTCCTCTTTGTTTTTCTTCTTTTTATTTTAAGAAATGACACATTGAGTCTGCATTTGCATGATGTGAGGCCATGTAGCAGTGCATGGGCCAATTCATGGCCACACCCTCCAAGAAAAATGGCTCCATTCTCCCACTAACCATCAATTGTCAATAGCTTCTCAATTAGGAATGGAATATCATGAACCTCTCCTATCCATGCCAGAATGTTGATTGGCTTGCTCTTATGCAGGTCTTGTGCAAATAACCATAGATGATGTAAGTTTATGAGTGCAGTGGTCATGTCATGACTAGATGACAGCATTTCACAGCACCCCTCCATATCCTTGAGTTCTTACATTCATTCTGCCTTGCCCATCATGTGCCCTGAGTCTTAGGAGGTTGCTTTAGATGACCCATTTGGAGATTAACGTTCAACAGTTACTTATTCTCAGCATTTGGATCAACTGTGAATCTCTACATTAACCACTGTCCAATACAAAAATAAGCTTTTCTTGTAAGAACTAGCTAATAATAAGCCTGAGCCATTGGCTACGGATTTATAAGTTTTTATAAAAAAGTAAGTTTTTCTGATCAAGTTTGAGAGTAGCACTAATTTATGGGTATAAACACAAATGTGTAGAAAGCAGTTTGACAGCATTTATATTTACAAAACAACAATAATAAGTTCTCCCTTAGGACATAGGACCTCCCCAATACCAGGCATGAAACCCCTCATAGGGAGCAGGCTTCAAATCTAATGGGAAAGCAATTGCTTGCCCTCTTAAGAGCCATGCCACTGTTGCACAAGTAGGTACACCTTGCCTGGCAGGTTAGTAGTGCAGTATGCAGGATCCACCTTTGGGTAAGTCTACTGATGAATTCTCTCCCCCTGCAGCCTGCATATAGAGCCTTTCAGCACGATGACAGTCAGCCATCATATATGTGCTACTATTCCCTACTTGCGTTAGGGGCTTTTTCCCCTCCCCTCTCACATATGCTCTTTTTAGCTTTTTGATCTCTCAAGAAACCCCAAATTAAACACACGAAACATAAAAATTTGAAGCTAGGCTCCATGTGTGAGAGAGAACACGCAGCGTTTGTTTTTCTGAGCATGAGGTACCTCACCAGTTCCACCCATTTTTCTCTACATTTAGTAACTGCATCTTTCTTTACAACTAAAATTCCATCGTGTAAATGTATTACATTTCATTATCTATTCAATCGATGAACAGCCAGGCTGGTTCCATGTCATAGCTCTTATGAGTAGGGAGGCAATGAGCGTGGCTGGACAAAAAACTCAGCAATATGATGTGGAGTCCATGGACTGTGTGCCCCAGAAATGGTGTAGCTGGGCTGGGCCAAATGGTCATTCTAGTTTGAACTTTTATTAATTTATATGTGTGTTTGTTTATGTGTATTTTACACTTTGTATTTTCTTCTCTTAATTTCTTTTAGGGGATCAAATCATGGGCATAATACCATGAAGAAAAGTAAACATGGTTCAAAATGTTTAATTTAATGTTACTAGTAGAAACAATTGTGTATGTACACAAATGTGTGTGTGCTACCAAGAACATGTGGAGGTGTTTATTTGCTCGGGAATGTTTTGAATATCTGGGCTCTTTAGTGCTTATATATGAATTTTGAGATTGTTTTTCCATTTCTGTGAATAATATAATCCGAATTTTAATGTGGATTACACTGAATTGTAAACTACTTTTCTAAAAAGTAAATTTATTTCTTTTTACATGCATAAATGTTTTACCTTCATGTAATGCATGTATGTCTGAGCATCATGTGTGTGTAATGTTCACAAAGGGTAGAATACAGGACATTGGATCCTCTGGGATGAATGTCTTATCTATCATCTTACCCATAAATCCCCCCTGATCAAAAGATAGAATGTAATACTGTATTTCTGCCCTCTTATGTTGATAAGCATTTGTTGGTGTTTCTGCCTCTTTTTCCAAGGAACTTATTGTAGCTGAGATAATATTGCATAGAGTCCCATTCTTTGGCAATGGTTACTAAAATTTACACAAACTCTGGCTGTAAACTGCCCAACAGCAGATGTCACTGTTTGTGTCTTTCCTTTCATAACCCCCCATCAGGAGCAATAAATACCAGGGACATTATGTTAAGAAAAATATCCCAGCTGTACTTGTTAAAGCCCAGTAGGGCAGACTTTACTCCCAACCATCATGGAACCAGCGAGTGCGATTTTTCAGTGGTGGGGAAAGACTGGGCTCAACCTGAATGCAGTACGGCCAAGGAGGACTAGAGAAACAAGGGACAGCATGAGACCAGGACATGGAAAATTAGCAGGAAGAAGCATCGTGTGTAGAAAGGATTCTGGATGAACTGACTACCAGGTAAAGGCAGCCCAAGGCTCTGACATGGCGGCAGATGAAGGAAATAATCACACAGTTCTTTGATTATATGTTGGGGTGGAGGGCTCCTGACTTAGAAAGCCTCTTATAAGGTAGGATTTGTGAGGAAAGGGTAGGCCTAGGGAAAGATTTAGGAGCTAAAGTTGGGTCATTCTTTGCAAACTCTGAGTATTAAAGTGCTGTAAATGTCTTCTTTTTATTCCCTTGTCAAAGAAGAAACTTAGAAAACTGTATTATGCTATTTAAAGTGACTCGTATAGTCAGTATAATTTTTGCTTAGATAACACTGAAAATTTTCTTTAATGGCAAATATATCCTGAAATAATATATTTTGAAATTTTTCATTGACTCAACAAGTTAATAGCAGTTCATAGATTTTTAGGGTGATGGGGGTATGCAGCCTATTATAGATCAGCTAAAACAACATATGCATTAAATAGTATGGCAACCTATTTAGTGAAATTATAATAATTATCTGCTGTTGCTTAGGTAACAACAATAAGCTCTCCTGTTACTAAGTACACACTGCAAACAATGATGAATTTCATCAAAAAAGAGAGCTAGTACCTGCATGGGTGACTTACAGCATTTCTATGGCTCCCTTTCAAATATATATATAAGAAGATAATGGTAGGAGCAACTTTAAAAGGGGGTACTTCCTATTTTATACATTGGAACGTGCTCCACTGAGATGTGGGACCAGTAGCACAGTGTGCTTTTCCTTGATGCCTATCATGGATAATGACCACAGGGTCCTTTTTAAATGAACATAATGCACTCTGGAACTTTTATAGGCCATGCCTCTATCTGTAGAATGCATTCTACCTTTTCACTTCCCATCCTTAAAGCCTGGAAGAGCATATACTGAGAAACAGAAGAAAGGAGACAGGCATCAAAACTGGTTTATAGATAACTATATTAAATGGTAAGTCAACTTAAATTTATTACCTAAAAAAGAAGCGCCAAAAAAAAAAAAAGGAAAACGAAAAGAAAACTATAAATATGCCAGGTAATTTTGTGCCTGTCAGGATCAATATATCTTATATATAACAGTTCTAAAGAAGATACAGTTTCTGCCTTCCTAAACGACAATGCAAAAAAAAAAAAAAAAAACTTTCAATATCCTGAGGTTAGCGTGGTATAGTCTAGTAGAAAGGTAAAGCATCCATCAGTGAACTGCATCTCCTCTTTGCTGGCTGCAGAGCCTGGGATATGATTCCATGGCCTCTGAGTCTGAGTTTCCTCATATATAATAATTGTTATTATATTTTATATAAATACAATAATAATAGCAATAACAGTTAATACCCTGCTAGTCTCTTAAGGTTGCTGTGGTAATTAACTGATAATTTATTTAAAAGTCACTGAAACATGTGGTATCATTATTTCTACAATTCATGAATCTTTCATTGAATCTGATGTCTGGCTCTGTAATACTTTCCTATACTCCCTATTTAATGCCATGTGTGCCTCTATAAAGTAGAAAGCCATTGCCTGTGACCACTAATAAACTTCCTTGGTAGAAAGCAAAAGACTTGGTAGAGTCACTAAACCAAAATCCCCCTTAATCACATTCTATCTACCTCCAGTACGTCAAGTGATAAGAGTATGGCTACTTTTAGGTTTGCCAATAATACCCATGCAAATGAAAAATCCATAACCAGCATGCCAGAACTGTTATTTCATAGACTTTTAGCTTGTTTTCTGTTTTATGCTAGCATGAAGTTTATTTGAATAAACATCTATAAGTAATAAAACTATTAAAACTATTGCAAATAGACTATTAAAAGGAAAATATTAAATGCAAGTAGCATATGTAGACAAAAAGTATAATGAAGACAAAATATGTATGATGAAAAAGTGGGGAATACTTACCAATGAATCATTGCACTAAAATAGCAACAAAGACACCCTCCAGAACATTCTAGCCCCACCATTTCACTGCTGTTAAAAGAAAGACAGCATTCTGTGACAGATGAGGTGACTGGCATCAAGGTGGCATGGACGTTGCAGTGTTTAGCTTTAGCTCTCTGGTTTCTGCACCATCTGTGTGAGTCACTCTGTCCTACAGAACCAAAAGTTTCCTAACACAGATGCCACTGTGCTTCCTATTTATGAGACAGCAAAGTCATAACAAACTTGCCAGGGGTTTTTTTTTGCCATTTCTATGATGCCCGGCTGTCAGAATTCTTTGTGAGCTTTTGTTTTAGAAGGATTTTTTAATAGGGATTTTATGATAATGAATAAATAAACCAACAGATAACTATTCCATTTATGAGAAATTTCTCCCCCACCCACCCCACCTCAACTTCCGGCCACTGAGTCTCCTGATAGGTGGCCCTGCCACAAGTTTTTCACCCCATCCCTCCTCCTCCCAGAGAAAGCAGCTCCATCCACTGCCTTGACACCTCCAAACAGAGACACCGTCATTCTCTTTCAAAATGCTCTTTGATGTTTGTTCTGGAAATTAAATTCTCTTCCAACATAAGTAATAAGTAAAAGTAGGTGTCTTCTTCATGTCTAAGAAGACATACCAAAGAATAGTTATGGAAATATGCTCTTAAATGAAAACAATGTATTTGAAATGTTGTTTGGGTTTGGTTTCTTTGTTTCTTCTGTACTGTTTGCTGATGCAAGATCTTAGTAGCCACATGACCTTAAACTTCTCGTCTGGCGGGAGTATGGGCATGTGTATGTGTGCGCACATGTGTGCGCAATTGTACACGATGTCATTGTTTTTAACAGCTGAGTCATACTCCATTGTGCAAATGTACCACACTTTCTTCATCCATTCTTCAGTTGAGGGGCATCTAGGTTGTTTCCAGGTTCTGGCTAGCATGAATGCTGCTGCTATGAACATAGTTGAACAAAAGTCCTTATGGAATGATTAAGTATCCTTTGGGTATATGCCCAAGAGTGGTATTGCTGGGTCTTGAGGTAGATTGTTTCTTAATTTTCTGAGAAACCTCTGTATTGATTTCCAAAGTGACTGTACAAATTTGCACTCCCACCAGCAATGGAGGAGTGTTCCCACATCCTCTCCAGCATAAGCTGTCATTAGCCATTTTGATTTTAGCCATTCTGACAGGTGTAATACGGTCTCTTGGAGTTGTTTTGATTTGCATTTCCATTATAGCTAAAGATATTGAACAGTTCCTTAAGTGTCTCTCAGCCATTTGAGATGCTTCTGTTGAGAATTCCCTGTTTAGATCTGTACCCCATCTTAATGGGATTATTTGGTAGTTTGATGTATAGTTTCTTGAGTACTTTATATATTGTGAATATCAGTCCTCTGTCAGATGTGGGGTTGGGGAAGATCTTTTCCCATTCTGTGAGCTGCCATTTTGTCTTATTTACAGTGTCCATTGCCTCATGAAAGCTTTTCAGTTCCAGAGGGTCCCATTTATTGTTGATCTCGGTATCTGGGCTGCTAGTGTTTTGTTCAGGAAGTGGTCTCTTGTGACAATGTGTTCAGGGCTCTTTCCCACTTTCTCTTTTATCCACTTCAGTGTAACTCGATTTATGTTGAAGTCTTTGATCCACTCGAACGTGAATTTTATGCATGGCAAAAGAAATTAATCTATTTGTTTTCTTCTACATGCTACCATCCAGTTTTGTCAGCCACATTTGCTGAAGAAGCTTTCTTTTTTCCATTGTATAATTTTGGGTTCATTGATCCAGATTTGAAAGGCTTTTTAACATGACTGAAGGAAATGGGTGATGCAACAACATCTGGGAAAGGGACGGGTAGGGAGTCAGGGGTGAGAGGACGGTATAAACAGGCAGAAGAGAGATAAGGAAGGGTTGGGAGAGAGTAGCTGGACTGTACTGTGTGTGTAAAGATTACCGAAGGACTAACCAATAATCATAATGGAGTGATTTTATAAGGACACCTTGTAATTTACCAATTGTTTTCCCCAAAGCTTTGCTGCCTCCCCGATGGTTAGGAATGCTCTTTCAGAGCAATGAAAACAGCTTGCCGCTCCTTCCATGGGGCCTCATCACACAGGCTGCCAAAGCCCCTTCCCAACCCTTTAAAAGACAGCCAAGAGCCTAGAGGAGCAGCTGTCTACCCGTTAAAGATTATGAGTACAGTGTGAGCCTCTGCTTCTCGGGGCATCACAGTTGACTCACAAACAACAGATGGGGCCCTGAGCGACCCGGAGATCCACGGAACTCCTGCATCCTGGATGTCGGACGGCAGCCCACAGAAAGTACTTTAGCCCCACCACCGCCAGCAACCATCATTCATGTGCAGGACCCCACGAGCTGAGCCTCAAGCATCGGTTCTGCCACATCCTGTTCTACCCCAGGCGTTGGCTGCTGAGACAGCGCTTGAAGCTGGAATGCGGACAAGCGCACTTGGCCTTGCTCTGCTCTCCAACCACGTGTGAGGCAGACGGGCCTCTGTGACGTTCTCCGGTAGTTTCAGGAAAAGGAAGGATCGTGTGCAAGTCAAGAAGGGAGAAGTATTTGTAATCAAGAGGAACAACCAGTTCATACATGGGGATGGGAGTTCTGATCAGCTAGCAAAGATGTTAAACTCATTATTTAGGAATAGAAGTTGATTGAGATTCCTTTAAGTCGGTATTTCCCTACACATGTGTCCTTAATACAGATTATATCCCGCCGGGCGGTGGTGGCGCACGCCTTTAATCCCAGCACTCGGGAGGCAGAGGCAGGCAGATCTCTGTGAGTTCGAGACCAGCCTGGTCTACAAGAGCTAGTTCCAGGACAGGCTCCAAAACCACAGAGAAACCCTGTCTCAAAAAACAAAACAAAACAAAAAAACAAACAAATACAGATTATATCCCGAAATGATTTGCAAAGGCTGAGAATACTGAAGAAAGACAGACTGAAGTTAGTGTCCTAGGAAGTCACTCTCCATCCACGCAGGACTGTTCTTCCAAAAGGAGCCCAACCACGTGGGTCAAGCAGTGTGGATTTCCTTTTATATTCTTCAGCACTTAGCCCAAAGCTCTCTGGGACTGGTAGACTTAACTAAGAGCTTTCACCTGACTCCCAAGACTCGGTGTCTCGGGAGCAGAAAACAGAGCAGGCTGTGGCGGTGGCAAGGATAGGAGTGTGTAGTCCAAAGCAAGGGGATATGGGTGTAGGAGGCTGCACAGGCAGCCCTGGTTGAGTTGGAGCCCACCTGACCTGCTGGCAAGAGCCTGGCATGGAGTGATACTTCCCCTTTCAACGTTGAGGAAACTATTGTCTTCGCCAATACTCGGGGAGTCACTGAGAGTTTGTTAATCTTATAGGACCTCAGACTGGCCATGGCTGAGAATTATTATCACTAAGTGAAAGACAGCCCTAGTTCACCTGTCACTCACGATGAATTCATTGCTTCCTATTTTATCTCTCCGCCCCTCCTAGTCTTTCATTTGCACTTGCTCGGTGAAAGAATATTTCCAGGACAATGTCTTTCCTCCTAGAGCCTCATCTCTAGCAAGGGTCTGTCACGTGGGATTGCAAGTGGCCTTGGAGAATTCCAAAGCAAAGCATAAACATTTGTGTGTGTGTGTGTGTGTGTGTGTGTGTGTGTGAATGTGTGTCAAGGTCTCAAGTAGTCCAGGCTGGACTCAAACTCACTATGTAGCCAAGTAAGACCTTGAACTTCAGTGTTTTCTGCCTCTCCCTCCAAAGAGCTGAAATCAGAGGCAGAAACCACTACTCCCAGCTTTATGCATGTTCATTTCTAAAAATACCTCAGATGACTTGAAGCTTGTCTGGGAACATTTGTTTTACTGTGACTGTGATTTTAGCTCATCTTAGGTTTGTAGTAGCTTTGCCTTACAGCATCCGAGTCCAGATGCCTTTCTCATTGCCGAGAACTTCATCCTTTCATCGTGAACTGGGTGGAGCCATGTGTTCTAGAAACGATCGGACTTGTTTGTGGCTTGGTGCTAGGAAAGAAAATATGTTCATCCATCCGTTCACAGATACTTATGAACATCTACCATGCCTAGAGCACTGCTCTAGGAACTGGGGATGTGGTCCTGAACTAAACAAGGAAGCTGTGCATTAGAGAAGAAGGAAACAAAGATTAAAGAGAAAAGAATTAGATGGCCCATTAAAAGGCCATTAAATGTCACAAAAGCATAATAAATGAAGGTATAAGGGATGAGGAGCGTTGCCGGAGCAGCTGAGATGGGGAGATGACAACTTGAAACAGTGAAATCAGAATAGGCCCAATAGAAAAGGTAGCGTCCAAGCAGACACTTAAACCAGGAAAGAGTGAGACCGGAGAAAAACTCCGGAAGAGCCAGGGTTAGCATATGCAAGCCTGAGGTGACATCCAGGAACATTAGAGTCCACTTAATGAGGGATAAGAAGGACAATAGCGAAAGGGAGGTGATGGGAGGGAGGCAGGTTGTTCAGGGCCCTGAAGCAATCCTGACGCTGCCAGCCTAGACTCTAAACTGAACTAACGGAAACTTTGAACAAAGCCATGGTACAATTTAGCTTTTAGGGTTTGGAAAGATACCCAGTAGGCAAAAGCACTTGTGAAATCATGAGGGCCTGAGTTTGGGTCTCTATAACCCATGGGCGCAGCAGAATCAGTGTCTGTAATCCCAATGCTTCTATAGGGAGAGGCAGAGACAGGAGGATCCCTAGATGCTCACTGGACTGATAACCTGGCACATACTACAGAAAAGGGCAAGTCCACCCTATCTCAAACAAGATGGAAGGCAGGGACCAACATCCAATGTTGTTCTCTGACCTTCACACAGGCATGGTGGCAGACACAGGCTCCCATTGATATCCAATGAACACACACACGAAGCATTTAGAAAGACTGCTGCAGATACTGCTGAAGTTAGACAGACTACAGGGGATAAGGTGAGGACAAATACATGAGCCAGGAATCTGTCGCATTGGTTCAAGGTAACATGATTGGAGCAGGACACTAGCAGTCGAGAGAGTGGAACAGGGCTCTGCGTTTACTTTGATGGTAAGGTCACCAGGACTTCCTGCCAGTTTGGAAAGAAAGGAGAGGGAGAAGGCTGTCCAACTTTCCGGTTCAAGGCCTCGGCAACTGCTGGAGCCGGAATAGATGGGGGGTGGCCTGCCATGCTTTGGGGCTGCTGGGCTGCGTGACAGTTTATAAACATCATATCTTTGTTCATCACAGCTGTGGATGCTGGGAAATCCCAGGTCACCAGCAGATTTGGTGTCAGGAGTGAGGGTGGGGGCTTCTTCTTCAGATGTGTCCATCTGCTCACACTCCTCCCTCATGGCATAAAAGATTAGTTCCAGAAGTGCTTGACGAAGATGCCGTTCTCATTTTGGGGTCACTGCCCTTGTGACGTAATCACCTCTCTAATATGGATACCCTAGACATTAAGATTTTAATGTATGAAGCTAAGAGGAGTACGAAAGCAAGGCAGTAGTAAGATAATTCTGATTTGATAATTATACCAGTGACATAATTCTGGTGCAGTAATTCCCTTGTTTCTACTAAACTGGATTATAAACCATTAAATGAAAAAAAATCATTTTGTGGTCTAATCCTTACAGCATATCTGTTTTCCTTGGATCATAAATACTCTCCAGGATTATAAAACCTTTTTCTCAGTACTACAGCCCAAGTGTCTATGTTACCAGGAATACTACAAAAAAAAGAAAGAAAGAAAGAACAAAAGAAAGGAAGGAAGGAAGGAAGGAAAGAAGGAAGGAAGGAAGGAGAAAGAAAGAAAGAAAAAAGATATGATTGGGTCTTTTTTCTAACCATACTTGCTTTGCATTCCTCTCAAGGCTACTACATGTTTATCGAGGCCTCCCACATGGTATATGGACAAAAAGCACACCTCTTGTCCCAGCCCTTGAGAGGCGTCCCTGGGAAGCACTGCTTGACTTTCTTCTACCACATGTATGGAGCAGGAACTGGCCTGCTGAGCATTTTTCTGAAAACAGAGGAAGAACATAAAGAGACCCTGCTGTGGAGAAGGCGTGGGGAGCAAAGCATCTCCTGGCTGCGGGCGCTGGTAGAATACAGCTGCAGGAGGCAACACCAGGTAAGCCTGGAGGGATGCCAGTCCACCCGGGAAACACGGCCTGAAGCGCCTGTGCTCTCTGGGTTCTTGCTACAAAAGAGAATATTTTGTCCTTTCTCAGAGTCGGAAATAAAGGCAGGATTAGTTGAAGAGTAAACATAATTAGCCTGTTATTGATTAACTCTAAGCAGCGAATGGAAAATTAGACAGGGAGCTAAAGCTTTGGACATCCATGCGTAAAGTGCTTGCTTTTAACAATTCAAGGATGAAAGGTTCCTATTCTGTCTTAGTGTGTTGTGAATGCCAAGTACGTTTCTTCCAAAAGCAAGTCTCCTTTCTTTCAAATGCACTAGTACTGCCCCTATTACCCATGATCCACTTCCTTGTAAGGACTTTTGTTCTAAGCTTCTATTTAAGAGTGTGTATGGCCCATGCTCAGTTTCTTACGCCTCTGTATGCATTACTATATTGCTGTAGAAGAAACTGGGGATCCTAGTTCCAAGACCATAGTCATCTCCACCTCAGACACCCAATTCCACATGTGTTATAGAAAGTCCCTGTCCTAAATGTATCCAATCATTCCAGTAGGTGGGCCTAAGCAGCTACTCTAGCCTAGAAAGCCTAGACTTCACCTAGCCACCAAAGCTAAAATTCTGGGGAGACAGCCTTCAGACTCCCAGTTGTTCTTGAATTCACTCTGGAGAATTCTGGCATGAGCATGCTCTCCAACTAATGCTCCACCTTCCTCTGTGGCTTTGCTTCTGGGTGGTAAAGCTCGTGGGTGCGCTCAGCTTTAACCACTGGCTAGCTGCCTAGCCTGCACTGAAGTCTTCCTGTGAAGAGAGAGCCAACATATGAGCTCTTTTTCTCACCACTCAACAACACAAACTGATTTTCTAAAGATCTAAACTGAAGAAATGGCAGCCCTATTGGATAAGTACAATGCCATTCAAGCTGCTACATTGATGAGCAACAAACAACAGGAGGCAGATGTCCTACTTCTAGGAAGGATCCTTCAGCTAAGCATAAATATTTGGAGACATATTAGAAAATGGCAGATTATCCCATGAAGCATTTTTTATGATGTTATAGAAGGTAGCTGGGCCAGACGAGAACATACTAATGTAGTTGATCGTTATTCAGAGATGGCAGCTTAATCGTGTCAGGCTTCAAGACCCTTTATCAAAAAGATCCTAAGGCATGGTCCATAAACCAACAGCAACAGAAATACCTAAAATATAGGGTCACCCGAAATGTTACCTCTCAGACTCCACTGCAGAACTCTAAATCAGAAACTCCGGAGGGCTTTGGAGTCCCGGAAATTTACTTCAATAAGCCCTCCAAGTGATGCAAGCTAAAAATAGAAAATCTCCAGATTTAAATGAATATGACATTTTGGTGATGGTATCCAAGCATTCATACAAACACACACACACACACACAGACACACACAAAAAAAAATCCTCCATTTTGCAGTGCAAAAGATCAAATCCATTACCTCACACATGCCAGATAAGTGTTCCATCGCTGAGCTATACTCCCAAGCTAGCATTGATTTTTCTTTTAACTCTTTTTTTTTGAGACAGGATTTCTCTGTTGCTTTGGAGCCTATCCTGGAACTAGCTCCTGTAAACCAGGCTGGCCTCAAACTCACAGAGATCCGCCTGCCTCTGCCTTCTAAGTGCTAGGATTAAAGATGTATGCCACCACCGCCCGGCTTCTTTTAACTCTTATATGATGCTGATACACAAATGCTGTAAAATTTGAGTTCTGGGAATAAGCACACAGGGCCTTTCATAAGATAGGCTATGCTTCCTGAGTGGGCCGTCTTTGACATTGGTTTTGTTTTTGTTTTGAGAGGTCTGGTCATGTAGCTTAGACTGGCGTCCAACTCAGAATTCTCCTTACTTAAATTCCCATTGCTGAGATTCTGGGCATGCACCACTATGCCCAGCTTGAAGTACATTTTAAATTGTAGATTGGCAAAGCCTCTGGGGTGTCAGTTTAGAATATTGCAGTTCAAGGGGTGCAGAATGATTAGAGCATCCATCTTTGACCTACAGGCCTATCATAATCAAGAGACTTTTCTGTGAAGTAGGACATTCTGGAGGGCTGTCCCTTCTTCTACCAGAACGGCCAAGATCAAAAACACTGATGACAGCTTATGCTGGAGAGGATGTTGGGTGAAGGGAACACTCCTCCATTGCTGGTGGGAGTGCAAACCTGTACAGCTGCTTTAGAAATCAGTATAGTGATTTCTCAGAAAATTAGGAAACAATCTACCTCAAGATCCAGCAATACCACTTTTGAGTATATACCCAAATGATGCACAATCATACCACAAGGACATGTGTTCAACTATGTTCATAGCAGCATTATTTGCTATAGCCAGAACTTGTAAACAACTTAGGTGCCCCTCAACTGAAAACTGGATAAAGAAAATGTGGTACATTTGCACAATGGAGTACTACTCAGCAGTAAAAATAATGACATCTTGAAATTTGCAGGCAAATAGATGGGTCTAGAAAACATCATATTGAGTGAGGTAACCCAGACCCAGAAAGACAAATTTATGTATTCACTCACAAATGGCTTTTAGTCATAAAGCAAAGAAAAACCAGCCTACGATTCACAGAGAACCTAAACAACAAAGAGGACCCTATATAAGATCTAAATATGAAGGAGAAAAAGACAAGATCTCCTGAGTAAATTGAGAGCATGAGGGTCACAGGAGAGGGTGGAGGGGGAGAGGGGAAGAAGGGAGGGAGCAGACAAAAATGTATAGCTCAATAAAAACAATAAAAAATTCATCTAAATCATAAACTAATGTAATGACATGGATAGAGCACATATATCTTCAGGACAGTTATCACTACCCACAAACCTCTCTGGAATATTCAGTCACTTATTATCCATTATTGCAGCATCCTTGGAGCTGGTGATCTATTTTTCTACAACAAGAATATATGATTAGTTGTTTTCTTCAAACACTCTAAACTCATGAAACAGAGTGTCCTCCCTCAAAGACTGTGCCTTTGATGTTATGGTATTTAACATAAGTGACTCACTATCTTTTGATCAATTTAATTACTTTACACATTATTATTTAGCTTTCCACCTAATGCCAGTACAAAGGTAGAGTCAGTGGGAGATGAAGATGCTGAGAAGAGCTAGATGGAGTGTTCTAAGTGGTGTGGGTTTTCAGGTTCCTGATTAAGCATCTCTGGAGACCTGCCTAAAGAGGCAAAGAGTTATGAGGCATCATAATTTATGGTGAAATATTTTAACTCCAAATAATCTAATTGGAATTTGTAATTTTATTTTGTGGTTGCTTGTTTTATTTTAGAGACTGGGTCTTACTATGCTTCCCTGACTGGCCTCAAGCTTCTGGTATAGCCCAGGCTCTTCTAGAACTCACTAAATAGTCTAGGCTGGCTTGAATCTCTAACAGTTCTTTCACTTTAACCTCCTGATTTATAAGATTATAAAGTCAGCCTAGAATTTGTAAGTTTGTGTCCTTTTTCTAAAAGTCAACCCCACTAGTTATCAAAGTTTTTAGAGCCACAAAGCCTTGGTCGTCCTTGACCAATGCAGTTTTATCAGCTTGACTCTATTTCTAATAAAAAATGTCATTCTTTTTTAGATCATTTTTGAAGCTATTCGGGGAGTAACAATAAGAAGTGATATTGCCATTGATGATGTTAAATTTCAGGCAGGACCATGTACAGGTAATATTTTCCTCAATTACATAAGCTTGATTAGAAGATGGATTTTATAATATAGTTTCAAACTATAAGAATTCAAAATCATCTTTTCTATAGAGAAAATAAATGTCTGTCTTTCCTGACAGAAATGGAAGATACAACTCAACAATCATCAGGATATTCTGAAGACTTAAATGAAATTGAGTATTAAGAAATTATCTAAATTGGATCAAATACACAAAATTTGTGCCTCTCTTCAATCAAAGTGAAAACAGAAGAAATGAATACTGGATATTCTTAACTATTGTATAAGTTGAAATGACTTCAGAATACCCCCTTTCATTACTTTTGAAAACGAGAGAGAGAGAGAGAGAGAGAGAGAGAGAGAGAGAGAGACTGACTCAGGGCTTTCCTTTTTTATTCCCCTGTGCATTTGACAACTGTTACTGGACGTACAGGCTACTTTTACATAGCCCATTTCATCTTAATTTGGGTGCCAATTAAAAATACAAATGTACTATGTTATAGTCATTTCAAAGTGCACATAGAAAGGGCACAGTCAAAATGAATGTGTTGATTTAAGTCTGCATTCAATGAATGTATTGGGAGACTGGGACGTGGTGGTTTTCCTTTTGAGTTTCAAGTACGAAAATTTTTCTTAAATAATGCAAGGTGTCGGTAATATCTGCAAAATGAATGCAGTTTACTTATGGTAACAAGTTATTCTGGAAATAAGACCTCATTTGTGTATTTTATTAACAGAAAAAGCCATAAATCATTACTGTTTCACTATTGGTATAAGAAAGGAGCTCTCATGGAGCCCCAGGGTAAGTCCCTAGGAATTAATGTTGCAGTATAAGGCACTGCTGCCCTCTTTGCTCTCCCTTTTAACTACCTTGGACAGTTACTATGAGTGCACAGACAGAAATGCACCTCTTCAATAAGGCAAGCATGAATTTTTCATGTATACACACCCAACAATTTTTATAAATTTGTCTAATAATTTGACTGATTTTTATGATAAATGTTTTGGTGAAGTTTTGAGTAATATGGAGTCAACTACATTTACTAAACTATTGTCTTCTATTTACTTAGAGAATTGTATATATGTGTGTAATTTGTGGCCAAGTAGCTGTTGTAAAACTTCAAAATTACCTAATAAAAGATAAGTTGAAACTCCTTTCATTAGCAATTAACTCATTTTTACAGTATTTGACTTTATCAGAACACATTCACTATATAATTGCCAATTCTAATTTGAATATCTATTCTGCCATGATTAGATGTCTTAAGTTACCTTATTAACAACATCAATGCTGCAATTATTTATATAATAAATATTTAAAGAGCATTTTATTTCCAATAAGAAAATTTCCCTAAATTTTATCACTAGAATTAAACTATAATGACATAAATTCTTTTCTCTTAGCTTTTAAAATTAAATTTACTTATTGGAGAGGTCCACATGAATGCTATAATACAAGTATTAAGAGTCTGACCTTCACTGGAGAGAGCCGCTTCTCCCCTCCTACTGCATGAGCCCTGGGGACTGAACTCAAGCACCTCTACACACTGACCATATAGCCAACCCAGGACACAGACTCTGGTGTTTACTTTTATGCTCTTAGTGCCCAGGAACAAAACTGAATGCACAAATGAGTCTAATCTCTCCTTTATCTCCTGAAATGGAAATCTAATTAGCATTTTCACAGGTGTGAAAGCTAAGTATCAGTACTGGGGACATAGTTCAATGATGCAGCTCTTGCTAAACATGAACAAGGCCTGGGGTTTGATCCTAAGTACTCTGAAGACAAAAATAAAATGAAATGACCGGGCAATGGTGGCGCACACCTTTAATCCCAGCATTTGGGATGCAGAGGCAGGTGGATCTCTGTATGTTCAAGGCCAGCCTGGTCTACAAGAGCTAGTTCCAGGACAGCCAGGGCTGTTACACAGAGAAGCCCTATCTCGAAAAACAAAAAGCCAAAAATGAAATGACTGAGCATCGGAAAGTGGAAAGTTGCTTAAGACTGAATAGCACTAAAGTGGTGGCGTGTTGATTTCTTAGCTTGGCATGGCTATAAATCCATTGGCCTCATCTGTGAAGAACACCACGTCTCTCTGCGTGTCACATCACTTAGAAAACAAAACAACTCAGCTGCACAAAATCAACATCCTAAGGTTTATAAGGAAAATTATATTCACCTCGTAATAAAACATTTTTATTAATGAGATTTGTACTATTATGATTAATTAGTCACGGGGGTACTAGTGTTTGACATACACTAGGCAACATAAATCCTCACAACACTGTTCCCACCGATAGCTATAGCTACATTTGCTGAATAAAGAAACATAGAGTGTGTCTCCAGGACTCACACACACCTGAGTACATAGTGAGGTATTTGTTCTGTGTGATGAACGAATGAAGTAGTTCACTGGCATCCTTGATGGTGACATATACTCTCATGGAATCGTTCCATCGAACATTGTTGAACACCTACAGTTTTCAGATTTAGGGCAAATATGTTTTCACACAAGTTAACTTTGTCTTGACAACCCATGAAGTAGATCCAAACAGCAGTTCCAGTAAATAAATAAGAAAACTAAATCCACTCAAGATCAGTAGTTAGTGTGAGGCCTGTGTTTGAAACCAAGCCTGTTGCCTTGCCCATTCTGTGTTCTAAACTTTCTAAATTGGCCTTGTCAACCTGCCAACTTGCCCCTAAACTCCAACAGCAATATGGATAACAGACTAGCCATAGGTTCCTAGTTTCCCTCTTCTAGGGTTTATTGGCTATACAAATAGTCCCAATATGGAATTAAGGAAATGGCTCGATCAATAAAACATCTGCCATTCCACCATGAGAGCCTCAGTTAGGGTCCCCACGTACCCTTGTCCAAAGCGTGACATGGCGGCAACTAGATGAGCTCCAGAAGGACCCTATCTGGGGAAAAAAATGAGTTTAGCAGGTTGGAGAGAGGCCTCAGCAGCTCAGAGAATTATTTGGGGGCAGCAAGGAAAGAGGTAATTATTACTGGGAGTTGCTAAGAAACAACCTGCCGTTTTTAGAGGCAAGGAGATGGAAAGTGAGCTGAGTGACTCACCTTCCTTCATTTTACTTCCTTATAGGATTCCACTGTTTGATGCCTAAGTTCTCTTTCTAAGTGACCCTTAGCACTCCTTTTGCCTATATTTCATGTAGATGAAAATATGGGCAGATGGTAAGCACAGCATCATTTTCCCAGGTTCAGAAATGCCCAAAGGAGGGCACGCTAGTTACTAGGAGCTACTTAAAGATTTAACCCCAGTCGCTGCATTTCTCCTACTCTCGGCAGCACCTAAATACCCAGGCTCTTTAAATAGAAACAGCTTTCTACGCGGATTGCCTTTGCTCTTACAATCCACCATCTGCAGTGAAGGTTATTTATGTATAGAAAGGAGGAATAGCGTAGATGCCAAGCAAACAGTGCCTCTGATGCAGTGTCTGGCTTAAGAGGGAAGAACAGAGTTCAGGGATGATTTCTTAAGGTATCTTGTTCTGGGAATTTTACCAAGCATAGAGGTTTGCAAAGATGCTTGCAGATTAGGGAAGAGGTGAGATACAAGACATCCAGCAAGCAATTTCAAGAAATATGATGTGATCATATGCTCAGAGTTTATAGGAAAGTCTAGGAGGGGTATCAGATGGCAGAGATCCATAGTGTAGCATTCCAGAGACCTGGGTGTTTTGTTGTCTTACTCTTGGAGGGATAAAAATGGGCTCCTTAACTTCTCACCCCCATACATCCAGATGGGGAAAATAAGGTTTCATAACTAGTAAGTGTTCTAATGCTACTGAATTTCTGGTAAGTGGATCATCATAAAAATGTAACACAGTTCAGAAACTGGATTCCCTGCTCCTGGATTCTGGCTGCCTCCGTTCAAATCCTGGTTCTGCCGCTTGTAAACTATAATCGACAGCAAGTCTTTTACCCTCTTTGGTTTCTTTTCCTGCTTTGCAAAGTGGGGTAAAGTAGTTGCTATGAAGAATAACTGAAAACAATAGATGGCAAGATGCATGTCTGCGATCCCAGCACTTGGGGGGCTGAAAGAAGGAGAATTGGAAATTCAGAGACGTCATTGGTTCTGTAAGGAATTCAAGGCCAGCCTGGGCTATATAAAACTCGGTCTCAAAGTCAAGTAAAGCCAACAAAATACCCAGCAACAGCAATATAAAACCTACAAGAACTTAGACACATTTAGTTTCTGACACAAAAGCCTTCCCGGTTTATATGATTAGGAATTAGTAAAATTTCAGTTAAATCTCAGTTATTTTTCTGTCGCTTTCTGTATAAAGAAACTGTGAGCTTATAGTGCCATCTTAAGGATAAAGCAACCATGTAATCTCATGCTGCCATCGCTTTTAGCACTGGGTGCTCAAGACTCATTTTAAATTTCAGTTACAATGTCTTCTTGTTCCCACCACAGCCGCTGACTGTGCCTCTTCTGAACTATACATGAATTTCTTGAAAACCTTATGTTAAATTGGATTTCTTGTTTTAGGACCATCTTTTCAAAAAGTGTCCCCTAACTTAGCTTTCATGAGATGTTTCTGGGTTAACTGAATGTTCAAGCAAAGCTCTTATTTACCACTAATATGTACATGGGTTCTGAATCCCAGAAAGTCTTCTTGCAGTTCTATAATAATTTCCTTGGTCCTTTTTATGTATTTATATGGATATTAATGTCTCTAATTTAGTCATTTTCTAACACTTCATTTTTGTTTTGTTTTGTTTTTCGAGACAGGGTTTCTCCGTGTAACTTTGGTGCCTGTCCTGGAACTAGCTCTTGTAGACCAGGCTGGCCTCGAACTCATAGAGATCCACCTGCCTCTGCCTCCCGAGTGCTGGTATTAAAGGCATGTTCCTCCACCACCCAGCTCACTTCATAAATTTTTAGACTGCACAGTGAATGGTTGCATATTATAAAATATGGAATGGATTAAACCCAACCAAGCATCTCTAAAAACCAGTTTTTAAATAAAGCAAGAGAGCCATTGAGATGACTCATCAAATAAAGGTGCTCACCATTAATCCTGATAGACTGAGCTGAATTCCTGAATGCCATATGATGAAAGGAAAGAATAACTCCTGTAAGTTGTCCTCTGACCTCCACATGTGTGCATCAATGTGTGCTTGCACAGAAGCACATGCATGATAGATAGACGATAGAAGATAGATAGATAGATAGATAGATAGATAGATAGATAGATAGATAGATGATAGATGATAGATAGATAGAAGATAGATAGAAGATAGATAGATAGATAGATAGATAGATAGATAGATAGATAGATAGATAGACAGACAAATAGATAGAGTTAATTAGGGAGCATTGAAAAGAATATCAAATGTATTTTACAATATATTGACATATAAATACATTGCTGTTCAAATATCAAATTAAAATATGGTAAGAAATAAATGCCGGGGGAAGGCTGAGATGGTCCAGGAGTTAAGACCATAGAGGCATGCACACATCCACACTGAGTGCTGCAATCTACCCAGGAGCCAAGATAAGGGATCAGCATTTGCTATCATTTATTTTCTTCATGACAGTCATTCTGACTAGAATGAGATATAATCTCCAAGCAGGTTTAACTTGCATTTCCCTAATGACAAAGGGTGTTGAACATTTTCTTAAAATATGTATTGATCATTTGCATTTTTTAGAAATCATTTTCTAAGAATTATTTACTTTATGCCAATATTTTGGTCCAGGTGATTTGGGGTTTTAGTTGGAAGTGTTCTTGTTTTGGTTTGGGTGTTTAGGTTTTCTGGTTCTTTAGATCCTAGATACTAATTCCTAGCCCTTAGTCTGGTTGGGAAAGCTTCCCTCCCATTCCACAGGTTATCTCTTGACTCTGCTGATTCTTTCTTTTGCTGTGCTAAAACTTAATGCTATTTTAGTTGTCCTTTGTGTCATGTTAAAGCATTCAGGATCCCCGATTTCTTTCTAATGTGGGTGCTATTCTAAGCCATCACTTGTATGGTTTTTATATCCTCCTGCATTGTTGAAAACATTTAGCAGTCCTAAGGACTTTCTGAAAAATTCCTCCTGGTAAGTGCACCTCACTTCATCTGTAAATACAGATTATTTGAATTCTTTCTTTCCTAGTTATATCTCTGCCATGAGCCACTTTTTTGGGGGTGACTTCTGCCATGATCCTAGCTGCAGTGGGTTTGTACATTCCAGAGTAGAGGTGTGGGGATTAGAAATGTTAGATAGGAAGAACAGAGATAAAAAAGAAACACAGAGACATGGGATAGTACCGGGAGGGCAACTCAGTGGATCCTGAATGCTGAATTTTCTGAGTTCTGAGTTCTGAGTTTGCTTGTGTTGAATTTTCCACACACTTTTATACCCCAGTAAAAAAAAGGGGGGGGGGGAAGAAGGCAAAAGACTGATTTAACATGACATAAAGGATAACCAAAACAATTACTTGTTTCAATACTTGAAATATCAAACCATTAATTCCTGAGAAAAGCATGTGATGTCTGTGGCAGTGAACACACCCTAGACCAAGTATCCTGCAGGCAGCCACCCTCGAACTCAAACATCCTATTTCAAAAGAAGGAGCAAAAGTATGCTTAAATTCTCTGACCTTTGGTCAGGGTGGGGCAGATCCACCTCTATGGGCCATCTTAATGTCGAAACCACCAAGTAACCACACCCTAGGTCAGGATATTTTGTTTTGTAGCCATACCCTTTGTCAACAAATTTGAGAGAGTAAACTAAGCTCAAACTCTTTGACCTTTAGACAAGGTGGAACAGCTCACATATTTTGGGTCTCCACATATCTTCTTTATTTCTTTCTCTCTTCTGATTGCGTTCTCTATTCTTATTGATTTCATGTTTCTCTCTTGCCACTTTATATATATATATATATATATATATATATATATATATATATATGAGAGAGAGAGACATGCATGGATCTAATCTACATGGGAAGTAGAAAAAGACAAGATCTCCTGACTAAATTGGGAGCACGGGAACCATGGGAGGGGAGAGTAAGGGAAGGGAGCAGAGAAAAATATATAGCTCAATAAAAACAATAAAAAGATAATTTAAAAAAGAAAAGATAGAAAATCAAGGGGGGTAAAGTACCTAGGAGGGGAAAGCTAGAATAGTGCTGTGGCTATGAACTTTTTTTTAAAATAATTTATTTATGTTTATTTTATGTGCATTGATGTTTTGCCTGCATTTATGTCTGTAAGAGGGTGTCAGATCCCCTGGAACTGGAGATACAAACAGTTGTGAGCTGACATATGGTTGCTGGGAATTGAACCTGGGTCCTCTGAAAGGGCAGCCAGTGCTTTTAACCTCTGAGCCATCTCTCCAACCCCGGCTATGAACTTTTGGAATTAAGTTATGGAAGGTTATATAAGCAGTAAAGGAAGATGATGGGGTAAAGATGAGAGAAAGAAGAACAAAGGTAGGAAAGGGGCAGAAAGTATATGAGATGTGACTGAATAGTAAAGAATGCAAACAGAGGCTGCTCGTTCATTCCCAGATGCCCAGACCCAAATAATCCCACAGAACTATATTAATTACAACACTGTTTGACCTATTAGTTCAGGCTTCTCATTGGCTAGCTCTTATATCTTAAATTAACCCATTTCTATTATTCTATGTATTGCCAGAATAATAGAAATTATTCTGTGGCTTACTGGTTAAGGTTCTGGCAACCGTCTCCTTTGGCAGGTACATGACCTCTCTTTGACTCCACCTACTCTCTATATATCTCTTCCAGCCTGACCTATATTCTGCCCTGCCATAGGCCAAATTATCTTTATTCATTAATCGATAAAAGCAAGACATAGAAAGAAGGACATTCCACACCAAAAGATTGCCTTTAGTAAATTTGGTGGAGAAACATAGAGAATGTCCTAAAGCCTAACTGAGCAATATCAAAACAGAAGCAAAATCATCATGACACATATATAAAAGATAAATAATAGAAAAGAAGAGACAAAAAGAATTTTTATGACATGAACTGCTGGCACAGCTGTTTTAAGCAGACAGGTGAAATTCTAAGATCACATGGGCTCAAGCAGATCCATGTAGAGGTGTGTAGTTGAGGGGAGAATGGCAACCATTGATTTCTGAAGCCCCAGTGTTCTGGCGGAGATCTCTGTTTTACAAGTATTTTATTGAGAATTTTTATTTCTATGTTCATCAAGAATATTGCTCTATATTTTCCCTCTTGTGCCCTTAACTGAATTTGGTACCAAAATGATACTGGTTTCTAAGTGTTCCTTCCATTTCTCCTCTATAGGAAACCTTCTGCAAAGGTTTGGTAGAGTGTGTTAGTGCTTGTTGGCTAACCCTGGGCTTTTGTTCTTTGAGGGACTCTTTTTCACTACTTCAATACCATTGCTTTTTATAAATGTGTTTAAGTTGCTTGTATTTCTTGCTTTAATTTTGATAGGTCATATATGTCTAGGAACTTATCCATTTCTTATAGCTCTCCCAGGTATTTTTTTAAGTATAAGTTTATAAAGTCTTGATTAATGACTGTTGGGTTTCATTAGTATCTGTTACAATACCCCTCCTTTCATCTCTAAATTATTGACTTGGGTTTTCTCCCTCTATATTAGTCACTTAACTCCATGACCAAGACAGCTTATAGAACAAAGAGTTCATTTGGGCTTATGGTTCCAAAAGGTCAGAGTCTGTGATAGCAGAGCAGAAACAGCAGGCAGCAGGCATGGTGGCTGGAGCAGATTTCAGATTCACTAATTCCCGTGATTTTTTTCAGTTGTTTTTCTGGTTAGCTGAATTACCGGTATCAGGAGTTAACTGATTTACTATGTTTTGTAGGATGGTTTCTTTTTCCTATGCTGATCTGTTCCTCCCATGAGTCATGTTCTTTTCTGTGCTTTCCCGAATAAGACTATCTTCTTCCTGTGTGCTTAGGATTCTTCAAGTGTCTTCTGAAGTACTGGATTGTTGGCTATGAATTACTTAAAATGTCCTCATTTTTCCATCAACTTTAAGAGATAACGTTGCTGAATATAAAAATATTAGTTGACATTTACTTTCAGGGTTTAAAATTTATCATTTCCTTATTTTTTGGCTTTGAGTGCTTCTTTTAAGAGGTCTGATTTATTTATGTTGGCATGAGTTGCTGATGTTTTACTCTTTTGGCTTTTGGAGGCCCACCTCTCAGCTCCCAAATAAATTCACACAGAGGCTTTTTATTGCTTATAAATTGCCTGGCCTTAGCTTGCTTGTTTCTAGCCTGATGTGGGATGCTGTGAATATGTTTTATTTTTTATTTATTTTATAGATATTTATTGAGCTCTACATTTTTCTCTGCTCCCCTCCCTACCTTTCCCCTCCCTTTAATCCTTCCCCAAAGTCCCAATTTACTCAGGAGATCTTGTCTTTATCCACTTTCTACTTCACCTGTAGATTAGATCTATGTAAGTCTCTCTTAGTGTTTGCATTGTTGTCTAAGTCCTCTGGGATTGCGGTTTGTAGGCTGGCTTTCTTTGCTTTATGTTTAAAAACCACCTATGAGTGAGTACATGTGATAATTGTCTTTCTGTGTCTGGGTTACCTCACTCAAAATAATGCTTTCTAGCTCCGTCCATTTTCCTGCAAAATTCAAGATGTTGTTATTTTTTTCCGGACACGGTCACCATGTTTGGCAACATTAAAGCTTTTGAAGCTACTTTTCAACAAACACACACCAGCAACGTGTGGAAGAACAAACAGTATGGTGTCCTAAACCCTAGGTCTTTTCATTTCTTCCTGTCACGTGCACGTTTTACAAGTTAGTCCTTAATTTCCACGGTTAACGCCCTAATTCCGAGACCTGTTATCCCCACCGGGAGACTGACTCCAAGGTAAAAACAAAGTGTCTTTATTCGTGTGTTAAGTCGGGTGGGTCTCTTTGTTTACCCAAAGCAACCAGCTACAGCAGCAGCAGCCCCAGGAAAAGCGCAGGAAAGACCCAGAGCTTGGGGATAGAGGCTTGGGGAAATTGCAAAGCTCTGGGCTTGTGATTGGCTGCCCCCTAGTGGTGTCACGAGGAATTCCAGACTTCCAGGTTTGGGATTGGCTTGCCGGCTGACAGAGGTAAGAGGACTTTCCAGGCCTGAGGGGAATTCCCAACTGCCAGCAACTGCCTGAGGCTCTAATTGGTCCGTTTTCCCTGCTCAGGGATTGGCTGGTTTCGAGTCAAGGGCAGAAATGGCTCCATTTCTTTCCTTTTCTTTTTTTTTTTTGGGGGGGGGAGAGGGGGTCTTTTTACTTTATAAAAAACTAATCTTAAACCAGGCGGTGGTGGCACACGCCTTTAATTCCAACACTTGCGAGGCAGAGGCAGGCAGATCTCTGTAAGTTCAAGGCCAGCCTGGTTTACTGAGCTAGTTCCAGGACAGCTGGGGCAAACAACAACAAAACAAAAACCTGATCTTGGGGCCAAGTCAAATATCTTTGGTATGCCCTGAATCTAGGGACTTAGTGCGATCTTTGGTCCTAGTTTCAAGGTTCATGTTTTTGTTTTTTTTTTTTTTTTCCAGTTCCATGTTTGGGGACCGAGTGTCTCTTCCCCTCTCTCTAGTCCCGTTTTCAGGTTGTCTTTCTTTCCCTAGGTCAGGGCTTGGATCCCAGCCATTCAGGGTCTGTGTGGGGGCTATGGACCAGGGATCTCCAAGGGCCTGGGTCTCTCACCACTGAAATGAATAAAGACATAAATCTAGTACCCGTCACGGGTCTGCACACTTCCTACAACGATTTTATTTTCTTTGGTTATAACTTTCGGTGAGCAGATTACATTTGAGTAAGAGGAAGAAGCAGGGGCCTGCCAAGAAGGTTTTGCGCTAGCTGCCAAGAAAGGACCCTACTGCCACAGACTTCTAAAGGGCTTCCCGACTTCTACATTTGACACCCTTCAATTCATTTTCCATACAACATGCACAATGACTAAAACTTTAATTAGATCACAGTCCTCTCCTACTTAAAACCATCCTATGGTTCCCCATCAGAGGTACTCCCCGGTATCTATTCATTCTCTTGTTATACATACTCATTATTAGTTGGGTGAATGCTCTCTATGGGGCTCAGTGGTGTCATCTCCCAAAGGGCTATTGAGATGAATGTGAGCACAGGGAGGTAGAGTCACTCTTTGGTTCAAGGATTTCCAGGAAGTTTATGTAGGAAATTAAGTCCCCCCCCCACACACACACACATAAGAGGCCATTTGGTGGCCTATACTGGAATTCCAGCACCAAGGAAGAAGAAGCAGACGGAGTTCAAGACCAGCCTAGGCTGTGTGGTGGTTAGTAGAGCACCCAGAGCTATATAAAAGTGTCTTTCTCAAAAAATAAAAGGGCAAGGAAGCATTCGTGGGCAGGTAACCAACGCAGGGCAGGCTTCGTCATTTTGAGAGCGCCAGAGGTCTGCTAGTGCCACGCTCCAAACGACAGGCACAGAGCCAATGGGGCGCGGATATCTTTCCTGTTCTTTGGAGGAGAGGAGTTGATTTGGGCACCGGAAAAGGAAACCACATTGTGGAACCAAAGACAGGTGTGGCCTCGGGTTCTAGGGAGGGACAGCACGGAAAGTGCCGAGGCAGGTTTCAAAATAGTAGGTGCAATTCACATATTGCTCTAGCGTTAAAGTTCTCAGAGAAGAAAATTCCGAAACGTATGGAATTCGGTCCCCTAGTCTCGGTCCCTTCCAGTCGTCGCACCAGCTGTCGCATCTCTGGCCTTTCGGGCCCAGATCGGCGGTGGGCGGGGCGGGGCGGGGCTACAGCTTCGCTGGGCAGAACTGCGCAGGCGCCGCGCGGTCGCAGGGCGGGGTCAGGCGGGGGTCAGTTAGCGCGGGAGCCTGGGCTGCAGCTCGCCGGGAACGGAAGCGGCTGCGGAACGCGGAGGAAGCCAGGATGGCGACTCCGAGCGGGAACACTATGATCCCGAATCCCCAGGCTTCCAAGAGGACTCTCTCCAGAGAGGCTTCCTCTGAGGTCCCGAGCAAGAGAAAGAACTCGAACCCGACGTCGACCCTGCCGCGTCCATCCGGGCCTTTCGTGGAGGGTTCAATCGTCCGCATCGCCATGGAGAACTTCTTGTGAGTGGCCGCAGGCCGCGCCTGGGCGGGAGCAAGCGGCCCGCAGGCCCCGGGCCGTGGGGGGTGTGCCCGGCGGTGGAAAACTGGTTCCAGGCTTCCCCTGAGGCTGTCCCTGCCTAGGCCGGGGAGAATGGCCGTGTTGGCTGTAGTAGACGCCGCCTGATGTTTTTATTATTATTTTTAATCCACCCGCCAATGGTTTTGGAAGGCTCGGTTGCAGTCAGCGGATACATTAAGAGGCCAGGTCATCTAGTATAACTGCCAGTCGTGATCTTTCCGGGACCTGTGCGCTTCACAGAACTCAGGAGGCGACACTTAGAGCAGAGTGGCAGGTTTTGAAAGTGTACACATTTTCTGAGTGGGCAGATAAGATGGTAATGGTTGTTGAGTGTACCAAAAAAAAAAAAAAATCAAATCGTGTTGCCTGGTTTTGTACCTCCTTGCAGACTCTTGACTCTTTAGATCCTCCTCTCTTCCGTGCCCCTACCCCAGCTAGTTAAGTAGATTCTAAATGTTAGAAAAAAATAACATTGCCTAATTAGCGTCTTATTAGACTTTTTCTTTTGAGGTATTTTTTTAAAATGTAGATTTGAATACGAGTTACAGAACTCTGGCAACATTACTGCCATTTTTTTCCCCAAGCACTTGTGTACCAGGTGCTCATCCGTTTTATTTACACATCGCAGTTTCTTCCTCTCTTTATTGATGATGTAAGCTGGACGCTGTTGTTTTTCCCAGGTTTATATAGAATTTCGATTTGAATCTGACAGACGTCCTCAGATGAGGTATCTGCTGTAACTTATCTACCCAGGGTTTCACGGGAGGCATACCGACTAAAAAGGCTGATTCTTGCACAGCTCGAAGAACTTTGTGAAGAAAATATTAAAATCTGAAAAGAAGGGACTGGTTGAAAGCCAGAGTGTAAATCGAGTGAACGACCTGACTTAGGATGTAAGAACGACCATGCGTGGATAGAAGTCAGAAACCATTGCTTCCTCTTGTCTGTTACTATGCCGCGAAATAACAACTTCATCCTGCAGGCAGTCAGCAATCTGGAGGCGGTCTGCAGGATGGTTTTGAGAGGGTGCCAGATAGAAAGCAACAAATAGAGGGTGAACTTAGTAGGGGCTGAAAGGAGAGGTTTGACAGGCTCTGCCCAGATTGTGAGGCATAGGATAGAGCAGTGCGCTAGTTCTTCCCAAGTCTCCATTTCAGCTCGCTGGTCGGGTGTTAGCCAGGAGAGAGGAGTGTGGGAGAATAATTGATGGACACAGTTGGGTGCCTGTGTCTTGAAATTTCTTGTGGGGTCTCCAGGAAGTGTTCTAGGTGGTGTTTATAGTGGCTTGGAGCTCAGAGGCAATGTGAATAAGTCACAGACTTGGAAGACTTGTACAGGTGATTGTTGATGTTGCAGAAATCGTTGAAATTAAGCAAAAGGAAATATAAATTGGAAGAGTAAAAAGCCTATTTATCATAAGAGTTAAGAGGATGAACTTAGAGATCCTCAGACTCATGGGAGACCTGTCAGGGAAGCTAAGTTTAAGTACTACTTCAAAAATATCTGCTCCATTGAATTGAAATGAGACTGAAGCCTCCCACATTTAGTATTTGGAAAAATGTTGCTCCTTTGATAAAGCAGTACAAAACAAAACTTTGTAGAATGAGGAGAAAACTCTTGGACAAAGACAGTTAAAAGAAAAAGTAATTGAAAAATGCGGAATTGGGTATGGATTGTTTATTTTAATAAGACTTTAGGTTTGGGGAGTATATTAGGATTTTCTAGAAGAGGAGAACTTACAGAACGGGTCTGTATGCATATAGAAAGGGCATTTATTACAATGGCTAGCAGACTTTGGTCTAGCTAATCCACCAATGGCTGTCTACCAGTGGTCCAAGAATCCAGTAGTTGTTCAGCCCATGAGGCTGGATGTCTCAGCTTGTGTTCAGTATATGCCAGAATCCCAAAGAAGTAGGCTCTAATGCTACTGAAGGAATAAACTTGCCAGTGAGAGTGAGAGAAAGCAGGCAGAGGAAGCAAACTTCTCTCTTCCTTGTCCTTTATAGAGACTGCCAGGAGAAAGTGTGGCTCAGATTAAAGGTGGATCTGGATTAAAAGTGGTTCTTCACACTTCAAGTGATATGATTAAGAAAAAAATCCCTCAGGTGTGCCCAGCTGCTTGGGTTTTAGTTAATTCCAAATGTAGTCAAGTTGACAACCAACAAGAGGCATCACAGAATGAGGCTGAGAGGAAGTAAGTAGCAAGCAAGAAGGGGGAAGCTAGGCCTAGAGATTCAGATGGCCTAGAAATAGTACGTGAGTTTGTTATGAATGAACTAAGTCCAGTGGACTTGAGAGTGGAGGGAGAGAGTTCTAGACTATTGCACGAATTAACCAAGAAACTGAAAGAAATATATCATAGATAGAATATAGAATTCTGAGCAGAGATAGAAAAAGGAGTTAGGAAAGAGCTGAAACTAGGGCTAAGTTACAAAAGATTCTTTTCCTCTTTTAAGATTTGTGTGTGTGTGTGTGCACGTGTGTATCTTTGTATATGTCACAGTGTGCAGGTTCCTTTAGAGGCCAAAAGAGGGTATTATACTCCTTGGAGCTCAAGTTACAAGGTGGTTGTGAGCTGTCTCATATTGGTGCTAGGAACCAAACTTGGGGCCTCTGGAAGAGAATGAGTTCTCGTAACATTGGAACCAGCTCTTCAGTCCAGCTCCTTTTCTGTAGCTTTTCTTTCTTTTTAAACGGTGATACTAGGTTTTATGTATATCCGTGTAGTTTTTTTGTCATGTATTTATTTTTGCTACTACCTGGCTTTTTTTTTTAAAGTTTTAAGTATTAAAGTTGGTGTATGTTGTTTATTTACACATTTAGTGTGTTAGTAGCATTCTGTCTTTTATCTTGGGGAATTAGTTAGGTGTCCCTGAGCCTAAGCATTAAAGAATTAGAAAAGGTGTATTACTTATGGATTCTAATTAAGGATTTTGAAAGGCAAGCTAGGGGAATGTCTAAGTCACAGTATGCTTTATATCTTGCCAAAGTGTCCCTGACAAATAATGAAGATTAAACACAGATTCAAAATAAATAATAAAATTAATCTTTAAAAAAGTGTAAGAGAAAATCATTTAATTGGGAGGTCACAGAGGCAGCAATTTAGAAGCAGGTATATAAATCTTCTAGGTACTGAATATAAATTAAATATGTTTAATTCATTTAACTATGTACTAACTGTTGAGGGAGTCAGAGAGTACTGGACAACATAATGTGTGTGAGAGGATTGCAAATCTCTGGCTATGCCTCCTTGCGTTCTAGAGAGGAACAAGGATTCTTGGAACATAGCCTGTCGTGGATTCTTGGAGTCTTCCTGCGCATATTAAAGGAAATGAAGGGGCTTTTTTTTTTATGATAAAGTGAAGCTATTGGTATGATAATCTATCATATCCTATCATTTGAATAAGAATAACTGTTAGATTGCTTTAAATATTAATATATAAATATAGATAAAATACAATATAAAATATAGAAGTTACTGTTTTAATTTTTTAAAATGTAATTGTAAGACATTAGGAAAAAAGCCGTGACTTCTTATCTAAATTTGTTTCGAAATTATTTTACTTGTGAGGTAGCTTTGATAATAGTTTCCAAAAGAGGATAAAACTTGGATATTTTGTTTAGCAACAGGATCTTACTCTGTAACCCTGATTGGCCTCACAAATATCTGCCTGCCCCTGCTTCCTGAATGCTGGAATTAAAGACTTGTGCCACCGTGCTCAGCCCGTGTTCTTATTTTATGTATGCATTCTTATTTTTTCCATTGCTAGAATTTTCCCTTTATAAGTTGATTATTTAAAACTTAGAGGGTTAAGGATATAGCTGGATGATAAAGCACTTACGTAGCATGTAAAAGGCCCTGGGTTGAATCCTTTGGACCTCATTCCCCCACAAATATATGAATAATATTACATTCATAAGGTTAGCTAGCTTTTAAATGAATTTTAAAAGGGTTGCGGACAGTGATAATGCACAGCAACAGAACATCAATGTGCTTACAAAGAAAAATCTTTACTCTCAGTTCTGTTTATTGATTTTACCTCTTTACAATTCAGAACATACGATATCTGTGAAGTGTCTCCTGGGCCCCATCTCAATATGATTATTGGAGCTAACGGAACGGGGAAGTCAAGTATAGTGTGTGCCATTTGCCTTGGACTAGCAGGCAAACCCGCGTTCATGGGACGTGCAGATAAGGTGAGTAATGCAATTACTTTTTAAGAAAATTCAGAACCATTTGTTTTTAGAAACAAGTCAATTTCTACATTTTTTTTTAAGTGTACCAAATAAGCTTGCTTTCTACCTAGAACTTCTAGAGCTACATTGTCTCAAGAGGTTACTATTAATTCTGCCCTAGAAGTTCTATGTAGAATAGTATATTAGACAAAGAAATGATAGTAGCACTTAGAAAAAGAAAGCTAGATCTTTCACAAAAGAGAATTTCCAGATAAACCTGATGCCTTAAATAGGGAAATTTCTCAGGGGGGATTGTCAAATACCAGGTAGCTAAAACTTAGTTGAGTTTCTGGACATTAGCAGTGAACAAAAAATTGGAGTTAAAAAAGTTTGGTTTTTTTTTTTTTTTTTTTTGCGTGTGTATGTGTGTGTGTACACGCACGTGCACATGCATGTCTGTGTAGGCTGGAAGAGGGTTGTCTTATCCCATGGAGCTGGAATTATAGGAAGTTTTGAGCAATTCCATTGTGTGTACTGGGAACCAAATTCTGAGCATCTGCAGTAGTACTAAGTGTTCTTAACTACTGAGTCATCTCTCCAGGCCCAGATGTTGTCAGTAATAGCAATGTAAATGTAAGTTACTTAAGAATAAATTAACAAAAATTATAAAATTACATTTTAAAAGAAAAGTTTGTGGGCAAGTGAGATAGTTAAGTGGGTACTGAACTCACAACCTGCGTTCCATCCCTGTAACCACAAATTGAGAGAAGAGAACAGACATATACATGGGACATGTCATGCACACTCTCTTCAACTATAGTTTCAAAAACAAAACAAAAACAGTATTTTGTTAAAGCTTAAACTGAAATACTGACAGCTGGGCGATGGTGGTGCACACCTTTAATCCCAATACTCAGGAAGCAGAGGCAGATGGATCTCTGTTGAGTTCAAAGCCCGCCTGGTCTACAAGAGCTAGTTCCAGGACAGGCTTCAAAGCTACAGAGAAACCCTGTTTCAAAAAAACCAAAAAACCTGCAACATTGGTCAAATGATATTACCAAGTTTTAGCTATACTTTAAAATGTAATGGAGGGCTACAAAATTGAACCAAATACCCTCTAAAATTATAAATAAACCTATTTAAATACATTTAAAAAAAAACTGTACCAGAGGCATTTGTAAGCTAGAAGAAAATACTTTGCTCTGTTAATAAATTAGCCTGGTGACCTTGGACAATGGTCTGGACATTAAACTTGCATTTCAAAGATGAGGGGGTTGAAGTAGTTAATTTGCAAGGGCCAACTCAGATATTTTATGACTATTGATATATACTTTGTTAAGTCATGAATTCATTCCCTCTGCACTTGGTTGATTCTCAGTCTGTACAATTAGATTGGGTTGTGCTGTAGCAGCTTTTACCAGCCTTCCTGATTTTATTTGAAAGAAACCATATCTCTTCTTGGAAGTGGTAGGGTATTTAAGGGAGGCCCTGGAGTGCAGTGGTTCCTAAATACAGACTGTTGGCCTTCTGTATCTATATATTTAATATTTAAGTGAGATCCAAGTTCTCAACAAGAAGAATTAATATATTTCTATGTAAATGTTTGTATAAACATATACTACAAGTACAATCTAAGTCATCTGAATGGATACTTTATAATAAATAAGAACTGTTTTCTATTTTTTCCCCCTCATTAGTACCAAATATTTTAATTGTTATAAGCCAGTGCACAATTAGCTCTTTCAGAGATGTCACTGTCTGTGAGTAAATAATGTGAAGTCACTTCTGCAGCTAAGGCTGAATAACTTGTGTATGACAGAGCTGTGATTTGAACCTATAGTAGAAATTAGTATTCTCAGGTTATAAGAACAGAGGCCCCTACCGCATCTTTCTTATCCTTAATTTCATCATCTATAAAATGGGTATAAATATACTTCAAGGTTGCCAATCGAATTTGGAAACTTTCCAGTTGTTTATCTCCACAGCTTATAATAAATGGTAGTTTATTTGCAGTTATTATCACAAATCGTTAGCATGATTAAAAATTATTCCAAAGCCTTCTTTTTATTTTGTTTTATGTTTTTAAAGTGAGTGTGTGTGTGTGTGTGTGTGTGTGTGTGTTCGTGCACCTATGGAGGCCACAGGAGGGTGTCAGGTTTACACATAGTTGTGAACCACCCACGATGGATACTGGAAACAGAACTCAGGTCCTCTGGGAAAGCAGTAAGTGCTCTTAACTCTCCAGCCCTTATTCTTTATATATCATATAATGTTTTTCTGGTCATTACATTCTGATTAAATTTTTTTCTATTGTTGGTGGTTTTCTTAGACTTCCTCTCCATGTATATTTTATAGTACTTTAAAATATAAATTTGTACCCACCTTATTTTGTGTTATTGCTACTTTTCCTTGTTTGTTTTGAAATGTTTTTATTTCTTCTTTAATAATAACATATAATATATTTGATGATGTTCATTCCTCCTCCCCCACTTGTTTTGTATTTTGAGACAGGTTCTCATATAGCAATGGCTGGCTAGTACTAGTGTGTGGTTGAGGATGACCTTTAACTTCTGATATTCCTGGCTTTTTCTCCCAAGTACTGAGGGGTGGAACCATAGCATTTCTATCATTTTAGTATTTAGTACTTATGGAACTCAAACTTAAGATCTAATGTGATGTTTTAGTCCGTCAATCTGTGTTGTGTATAAATTCATGTCGTAAAAAATAGTTCAGTGCTGGATAGTAATGGCGCATGCCTTTAATCCCAGCATTTGGGAGACAAAGGTGGATCTCTGTGAGTTCGAGGCTAGCCTGGTCTACAGAGCAAGTTTCAGGACAGACTCCTAAAACTACATAGAGAAACCGTGTCTCAAAAAACGAGAGAGAGAGAGAGAGAGAGAGAGAGAGAGAGAGAGAGAGAGAGAGAGCGCTAATTCAGATGTCTATTTTACTATGTAAATTATAATTTTATTAAACATTTTTAAAAGGTATTTGATAGCAGGTCTGACTTTAAAACAGGATAGGCACTGTTAAAGTGGTTGTTAATGTTTAATCTGTGTGCCTCTGTGGGGGTCTGCAACAGTAGTAGATTTGGTATAATGCTTTGTGGTTGTAGTACAGAGCTTGTTCTCTCTGGGACTTTTTTCTCTTCCGAGAGTACATAGCATAGCCCATAGGCTCTGGAACCGGATTACCCAGATTTGCATCCCTCCATTTACTACCATTGTAAGAGCCTTAACTGCCTACCACTGAAGTGGTCCATAATTTAACTACTCTGATTGCTGTAGCGGAGGAGTGGTGGGACCTGGCCTGTACCTTTCAGAAAGTAGTGAGGATGGACGTTCTTGCAATTACTGGGGGGGAAAAATCTTGATTGGGCAAACAGTAATGACTTTTCTATATCTCTGATTGTTAGCCTGGAAATACTGTTGCTGCAGCTCACTTACTCTTTTTACACTGTAGGTTGGGTTTTTCGTGAAGAGAGGATGTTCCAAAGGCGTGGTTGAAATTGAACTGTAAGTGTGAAAGCTTCTAAAACACCCCTTTTGTGTATAGTTTTTCAGCTTGTATTAATACTTTTTTGATGATGTTGGAAAAAAAAGTAATATTGTGGCAAATATAGAAAATGATATTTAAAGGATACATAAAGCAACGGAATACTTTTTAATGTGTCTTTTAAAAATACTATTTTGGAAAGTTCTTCAAAAATTATAGTTTAGTAGGGGTAATGAATCAAAAGTATATGACATAAAAAAAATGCCCAGAAGTTGTAGACAGGGCTGATGGTATACTTCATAATTTTAGCACATAGGAAGTAGAGGCTGGAGAGTAAGGAGTTGTCTGCTATTCAGGAGAATCAGGAGTTCAAGGTCATTCTCCATCAGATAACAAATTCAAGTGCAGCCTGGACTATTTGTGGCCCTGTCTCAAACCAACAAACACACACTTCAGAAAGAGGGAAAGAAAAACATGTAGTTTTTCATAAATTTAAGACTTTTTGCCAGTTTTGAAATACTTGGGCTGGAGTATAGTGTAGTGGTCAAGTTTGCCTGATATGCTTACAGCCTTGGCTGTGTTCCCCTTGTCAGGAAGATGGGTGAACAGATGGGCAGTATGAAGCAAGTACTTGCGAAAGCAAGACATGAGTAAATACCCTTCTTTCCGATTATTACAGTCTCATAGGCATATACTGAGAGCATGGTAGATAATCCATGATTCACCCTTTGAACACAGATTTTTGATAAGGAAATTCTTAATATGTGGAAACCAGTTTTCATTCATGAATTTTCCAAGTAGAGGAAGTTTCAGCTGATTGTTATATTAGCCTTTAATGTACTAACCCAATTTGAATTGTAGTCAATATATATGATTAAAGAATAATGTAATAATTAAAGGATAAATGAACGGTGTGTTTGGGGTTAGTATTGGCACTTGTTTTAATTTCAACAGTCTAGGTGATTTTTAATATTAACTGAATAATAACTGATTTGTGGGATAATTACAAACAAAAAGCCAAGGTTTCTAGCTTGGGAGGGATCCAAAAATTCCAGGAAAAATAAAAATTATAGTACTATTTATTTCTTAGACATTGGGAATAAGAAAAGTGATAGAAAATATTATTCTTAAATCAGTGTGCGTTTTGAGTATAAAAGTTCTTCAATTATTCTTTAATTAGGTTCAGGACTTCGGGAAATCTTATAATCACCCGTGAGATTGATGTGATAAAAAATCAGTCATTTTGGTTTATCAACAAAAAACCTGTGTCCCAGAAAATCGTGGAAGAACAAGTTGCAGCCTTAAACATCCAAGTGGGCAATCTGTGCCAGTTCCTGCCTCAGGTCTGAGAAAATACAAGTGGACGTGGGGAAATTTTGGGTGAATATTTTGGCTTTATGCCACAGAAAACATAAATACTATTCAAAAGATATTGCAATAGTATTTATATCAAACACAGTACTCTTAACATTTATAGTTCTTTGTAAAAGGAAGCTTCTATCACTTCATGTTATTAATATCAGTTAGTAATATTATTTAAATTAAATAAAATTAATTACACTTAATATGCAAATATTACTCTTTACGTTGAGCACAGCACTCTTAGTACTTACTATTTTTATGTCTATGGTGACATATATCTGTAAATGTAGTACTCCAGATCAAGTGAACCTCAATCATCCATATATTGTATTAATATATTAAAGTTATAAAATGCTTTTTTAACTATCAATTTTTTTCATGTGTATCTATGTGCTGTGCATTAGTATTTGAGTACACATGTGTGCACATATTTTTAGAGACAGGTTGACATTATATGTTTTCCTCACTCACTCTCCACTTATTTACTAAGATGTGGTCAGAACTAGGAGCTCACCAGTTTGACTAGAAGATTCCATGTGTCTGCCATAACAATGGGTTTACAGGCAGGTTGCCATGCTGGGTACTAGAGATCAAAACTCCTATCCTCGCACTTGAAATCACTCTACTCATTGAGCCATCTCTCCATTTTCTCCTATAGGAAAGGTACTTTAGAACAGAGTAGATGCACAATGTCATTTGCAAACTTTGACATTTTTCAAGGAACAGCTTCTTAAAAACATTGATGTTAATTCTTTGAGACGTCATACAATGTGTTTTGATCATAAAGTTACCCTCTATTTCTTCTTCAGTATCCACCCACCTCCACCTCCCCAACTACTACCAACTTTGCGTCATTTTAAAATTTTTGTAATAACCCGTGGACTCCAATTTGTGCTGTCCACATTCTCCTTGATTTGGGCCATGCACTGGTTAATATACCAGGAGCTACACCCAAAGAAAACTGATTCTCTCCCAGAAGCTAGCAACTTAACTGTTCATAGCTCCTCAATTAGGAGTTGGGATTTGTGAGTCACTTCCAGTTAGAATGGTGACTGGTTTGGGTCTGGAGAGATGACTCAGAGGTTAAGGTCACTGACTACTCTTCCAGAGGACCTGGGTTCAGTTCTTAGCACTCACATGGCAGCTAACAACTATCTGTAACTCCAAGATTCGATACCCTCACACAGACATACATGTAGGCAAAACACTAATGCTCAAAAAGTAAAAATAAATTATTTAAAAAGTATGTATTACTTGGCTTGTTCATTCTTATGTGTGGTGATCCTGAAAAGCCACACTTAATAACTTTTTTTACAAGACAGGATTTCCCTGTATCCCTGACTGTCCTGGAACTCGTTTGCCTCTGCTGCCTGAGTCTTGGGATTAAAGGCATGAACCACCATACCCAGCTTAGTGAACAGCTTTTAATAGGTTTCTTTGATATGTAGGAGTACTTTCTAAAGCCTAGTAATATTTTTCAGTTGTTCACTAATAATAAAATATCTTGAACTAAAGAGTTAGCTCATTTGTTAAGAGCATATGCTAGTCTTTCAAAAAACCCAAATTTGGTTTCTAGCACCCACATATGGCAGTTTACAACTGCCTGTAACTCTAGTTCTAGTGGATCTGATGCCTCCGCCTTGACTCCTTGGACATTGCACTCAGATGTACAAAACACAAATACACGTGATATAAGAGAAACTTTTAAAAGAATTTTTTAAAAGTCCTGATAATTTAAAGTTAGTCAGATATCTTTTATTTTAATGTTGCGTAGTAACTAAGTTATAGCTTATTTTCACAAATGTAATGATGATTTGGTTCAATAAGTCCAAATTAAATACAAATTTAAAATTTAAAAGCTCTCCAGAAAGAAATATTTTAAATCGTTCCCCATTCCTATAGGTGTTAGTGATCATTTCAGTCTGGAAGGCTGTTTCCTTTTATCTCCAACACAAATACTTGCTTATTTGTGTAAATAATTCTACCTAGGAATAGTGACATAGACAGTTTTTAAAGATTATAAAAACATACTATCAGTTTTGAAAAACAGTATATGAAAGATTATAAGAAAATTCATATCTCAAGATTTTTAAACAAATGAAACCTACCTTGGTAAATTTAATACATTGTAAATGTAAATGTGTTTATGGATGATAGTTGCTGATAGTTAATTTTGGTGCTGTAGGACAAAGTTGGGGAATTTGCTAAACTCAGCAAAATTGAGCTGCTTGAAGCTACTGAGAAGTCAATTGGTCCTCCGGAGATGCACAGATACCACTGTGAGCTCAAAAACTTCAGAGAGAAGGAGAAGCAACTAGAGGTATTTAGTAATAGATAGCTCATTTCCCTTGCCGTTTACTGATTCTCTTTCTCAAAATGTATGAGAATAGGTGGTATTTTGGTATGCTGAGTAGATTCATAATTGTGGTTGATTTTTTTTCACCCAAGCTTATATTTCTAACATCAAATGACAGAAACCGAGAATGATTTTGATTTTATGAAGTTTTGACTATGAATAGTATGAAATATTTGACTATTTCAGTAAATACATGTTGCCAGTTGAGTTTTTAAGGAACTTTCTCATAGGAAGATACGTTTTTCTTCCGTTTGTTACCCATTAACTACCTGCCACGTGCCAGGCACTATATAAGGTTTTAAGTATTATGGAAGAGAAGGCTGTGTTTAAAAACACTTCTGTTGATGTCATTTGGGGTAATTTCTTCTTAAATCGAATGAAGATAGACTTTATAAGCAAAGTTATAGAATTAGCTAAGTATTTTTAATTTTTACCTTTAATAAGTAGATATACAGAAGTGTTATTACCTATCGTTTTTAAAAATAGTTACTATAGTTGTAGATTCTTAGATTTTAAGGCTGTATGTTTTTATAATTAAAAAACCAAATATATATTATCTTTAAGTATAACTCTCTAAACTTGATAAATGTTTTATTGTAGTAAAATGTTAATTTTATTGTCTTACTTCAAAAGGAATTGGTCCAAGAATTTTGTGGTTAGTCAATTCTGAGTCTGGTACTCCTTCAGTTCTTTTGTCTTATTTTGCATCAATATAATACTTCCACCAGAAATACATTTTTAAATTGCCTCCCTCTCATGAAGAAAACAAGCATGATTTTTTTTCCTCTAGGCTCTTCAGTGCATCTTTGTGTTTGTTAGTATGCAGTAGAAAAATTTGATTTTAGCTTTCTGTCCTAAGCTTTAAGTCCTTACCTTTCTGTCCTTTAGCTTTAAGTCCTAAGCATTCATGAATACTAATCCTGATATTACTTTGCATTCATATGCCATTTTTTAAAGCTTTTATTAAGCTTTCATTTGGGCAGATTGGACAAAAATCTAAAATGTTTCAAATTCCAAATCATGAATGTCTTATGGGTGTCTACAAAGCTTCAGTTTAGGAGCATTTAAGAACTTCGGATTACAGATGCTTAACTGGTGGTAACATCCAGGCACATATTCCATCATTTGATGCATTTCAAAAGTAGAAGCACTTTTAGCATTGTGCATTTCAAATAAAGGATACTTAACCTCTATTCAGTGAATTGCTTCTTTTATTTTTTTAGGCAAAGCCCTGGGCTTAGAGGTGTTGAAGGGCTTCTTCACAGTTCCATGACTAATGTATTTAACTCCTTGAACCAGAACCTTTCTGCATGAGTGTTACTTTCACCTGGTTTTTATTTTTCTGTTGTATTTAGATAGGATCTTTTGTAGCCCAGGCTGGCCTTTAACTCTCTGTGTAGCTGAGAATGTAGACCTTGAGCATCTGATGCTCTTGCCTCTACCTCCTTAGCACTGAGGTTGCAGGTGTCTGTCACTAGGTTGGTTTTAAGCAGTACTGGGGTTCAGATCCAAAACTGCATGCCTTCTAGGCAAGGATTCTTTCTATCTCACTTTTACATCATTCTAAAGAACCCTTAAAGAATTCTTTTTGTAAAATTTTGATTATATTGTGTTTCCTTGTTAAATTTTATTTTCATTTAATCTAATTGTCAACAAATACTTATTTTAGACCTCTTGCAAAGAGAAAAGTGAATACCTAGAGAAAATGGTTCAGAGAAATGAAAGATACAAACAAGATGTGGAAAGATTCTATGAGCGAAAGCGACATTTAGATTTAATTGAGATGCTTGAGGCAAAAAGACCATGGGTGGTAAGTGTTAATTATCTGAGGTAAAGTAGGTGACTCTTCAGTTGTCTTTGGTTGTTGCCTTCTATTGCTGTGATAAACACAATGACCAAAAGTAACTTGGAGAATAAAGGGTTTATTTCAGCTTATGCTCATAGTCTTTTGAAGGGATATCAGGGTAAGAACTCTAAGCAAGAACTTAAAGATAGGAACTGAATCAGAGGCCATGGAAGAATGCTGCTTACTGGCTTGTTCCCTATGCCTTTTTTTAACCTGCTTTCTTATCCCCAGAGCTAATGTCCCACAGTGGACTGGGTTCTACCACGGCAATCATAAATTAAAAAACTGTAGGCCATCTGATGGAGGCAGTTTTTCAATTGAGGTTTCTTCTCAGATGTCACTAGCTTGTATGAAACTGACAAAAACAAAACAAAACTAATAAATGCAGTGACTGAGTACTTACAAAGTACATCTTTTTAAGTGGGCATTTATTTTTTTTAAATATTTATTTATTTATTATGTATACAATATTCTGTCTGTATGTATGCCTGCAGGCCAGAAGAGGGCATTCATTTATGTGGTAATCGGCATATATCAAATAAAGAATCAGAAAAATACTTAATTTTAATATGTATTGTAACTTTAAAAGTAGTAGCTAACTTGAATATAAAATGAATGCCCGGAGCTGGAGAGATGGCTCAGAGGTTAAAAGCATTGCCTGCTCTTCCAAAGGTCCTGAGTTCAATTCCCAGCAACCACATGGTGGCTCACAACCATCTGTAATGAGGTCTGGTGCCCTCTTCTGTTTATTATTATTTTTCACTTTAACTTTTGAAGTCTTTTGATTCCTTCTTTTTTGTGTGTATGTTATCTTTTTTGTTTTGGTTTATGGCTTGATTTGGTTTTTAGCTTTTGAGCTTGTCTTGGAACTCACTCTGTAGACCAGGCTGGCCTCAAACTCACAGAGTGTTTCTGTGATTCCTTCTTTTTTAAGAGATTGATTTTAATCTTCTTAATTTAAAATTTGTAGTTTTTTTCCCCCTTTGCTTTATTTCATTCACTTTTTAAAAAGATACTTTTAATTGGGGGAAAAGAAGCCAGAAGACATTTGATCCTTTAGAGCTAGAATAGTGGGTTTGAATTGCCCCATGTGTGTACTGTTGCACTCTGAGCAGAAAACACTCAACTGCTGAGCCAGCCTCGAGCCTTCCCAACCCTCATTCACTCTTACTATAATATGTATTTTAGCATTCTCTTTTCTTGTTATTCAACAAATATTTGGCTGATTCCTGTGGAGTGACATCTTTTATTGTGGGAGGTTGTTCACTCCTTTCACCATATGAGTCCCAGGAATTTAACTCATGTCAAGTCAGCCGGCTCAATAGCAGGCACCTTTACCTGCTAAGCCATCTCTCTGGCCCAGACATTGTTTTGCCAAATAGTGACTACATAATTTCTTTTTGAGGTTTTTTTTTTTTGACCAATTTTTTATCTTCAAAATTGAGATTGTTTTGTTTATTCCTTAATCTTGTCTTTATTAATAAATTTTTTAAAATTCTGCATATTCTTTGGCTTTATTATGTATTAATTTGAATTACTTAATATATTTATGTTTCTTGAATTATTTGTAAGGAATATGAGAATGTACGTCAGGAATATGAAGGTGTGAAACTAGTTCGTGACCGAGTGAAGGAAGAGGTCAGGAAACTTAAAGAGGGGCAGCTTCCTATGACACGTCGGATCGAGGAAACTGAAAGGCAGCGTCGTACTTTGGAAACTCGGATCAAAGAAAAGGTACTTTTGTTGTTCACGTTTGCATTGTCTGAATTCTATTTACAATAGAAAAAATACTTTTCATGTCTTTGAAAGTATTTTCTAGGGTTCACTTGAAGCTTTTATTGCTCAAGTTCTTTAGGAATTAATTTAGTACTTGCAAGAGCTTGTCATGATTAGAGAGAAATGTTGCCTTAAAGAAATGTTGCCTTAAAGAAACTTCAAGTTGATAGTTGCTGGGCATATTGGCTCGGGTCCATGTCTTAGCACTTGGGACACTGAGGCAAGATCCCCTCCTAACCTCTTCCCTCCCCTTCAACCTTCTCCCAAAGTCCCCATGCTCTCAGTTTACTCAGGAAATCTTGTCTTTTTCTACTTCCTATGTAGATTAGATTCCTATGTACGTCTCTCTTAGGGTCCTCATTGTTGTCTAGGTTCTTTGGGATTGTGATTTGTGGGCTGGTTTTCTTTGCTTTATGTTTAAAAGCCAGTTATGAGTGAGTACATGTGGTAATTGTCTTTCTGATTCTAGGTTACCTCACTCAAAATGATGTTTTCTAGCTCCATCCATTTTCCTGCAAATTTCAAGATGTCATTTTTTTCTGCTGTGTAGTACTCCACTGTGTAAATGTACCAGATTATCTTTATCCATTCTTCAGTCGAAGGGCATTTAGGTTGTTTCCAGTTTCTGGCTATGACAAACAATGCTGCTATGAATATAGTTTGTGGCATGATTGAACATCCTTTGGATATATAGCCAAAAGTGGTATTACTGGGTCTTGAGGAAGGTTGTTTTCTAATTTTCTGAGAAATTGCCACACTGACATCCAAAGGGTACTCTTTGGGTTACTTCCTGCAGGTAGTAGTGTTTGGTTGTATAAAGAACAAGTAGGACATTTCCTTATAATCTCCTTAACTTGTTGCCACATAATAGAAAACTCTTTTTTTAAAACCTTTGCTATTGGCATGATGTTTTTTATAAAATTCTTAGGCCTTCAGCATATTTATAATCAATAATTGATAGATTTCTGCATTACCTTATGCTAGAGGACCTGACAGACCTGTATGGGATCAGATGCATGTTATACATATATAGGATAATACCTACTCCTGATTATATCTTGTACCTGAATAAATAATAAAGTCATTTCTGTATCATCTGGTATAAATTCAATGGTTTCAGTATACAAAACATCTCTTTCTGCATATTGCAAATGGGTAACTATGTTGAGAGGTTCTTAAAATCCCTTAGTACCATGAGAATAGCATATAATTCTGACTTTTGGACAGAATTGTAACAGTTTTGTTCCACTTTACTTAAATTTTCTGATTTATAACCTGCCTTTTCTTATTTATTTGTATCAATATAGAATGTAAGGGCTCCAGTTATTGGTGTGTAGGAATGCAAGGAAGGATCCAATTAGTTCACTCTATAAGTCAAATTCTCTCGCTTTTGTGATAGTTGTTAATCTCTCCCAAAAATTACTATAAGCTCTTTGCCAGGGTTCACTTTCTTCCCATAATTTGTCAATTTCATCATTATTAAAAGGTGTTATAATTTCTGCTGTGTATGCCTGCTAATTGATGAAGTCTCAATTTTCCTTTTAGAATTAACTCAGAGGCCTTTTCCACATAGGTTTTTAATTTTTCACTCGGTATATGTGGTAAAAAGATCCATTCTAAGATAATATCTTCCCTTTGCATTAAAATCCCTATAGGGGAATGTTTGGAGGGTAATATGCCTAGAATGCAATTAAGATCTGGATCTACATGATCCACATGTACCTCCTGTAATTTCTCTTCAATCAAAGTTAATTCTCTCTCGGCTTCCTCTGATAATTTCTTAGGATTGTTTAAGTCCTTGTCACCATTATTTAAATTAATCAAGTCTTTAGGACCTATCCCAATAGTAGGTCGTAGCTGGAAAATGTCTCCTAGAAATCTTTGGAAGTCCTTAAGGGTCAGCAATCAATCTCTCCTAATTTGTGCCTTTTGTGGTCTAATTTTCTGTAAGCCTATTTTATAGCCTAAATAATTAATAGAATCTTCTCTTTGTAGTTTTTCAGGAGCATTTTGTCATACCCAACAAGGCAAAATTTTATTTACTTCTTCAAACATTCTTTCTAAAGTATCTACATTTGAATAAGATAGTAAAATGTCTTCCATGTAATTGTAAACTATAGATTCAGGAAATTGCTTAGGTATAGTTCCTGACAGCTGCCATATAAAATATTGGCACAGGGTGGGACTATTTAACATTTCCTGTGGGACAATCTTCCTTTGATATTTTTTAGCATGCTGAGAATTACTATTAAAAAAAAAAGAGAGAGAGAGAGAGAATTACTATAAATAGGCATTGTGAAGGCAAATTTTTCTCTGTCTTTTTCTTGTAAAGGTATAGTGAAGAAACAATCTTTTAAGTCAATAACTATAAGAGGCTATTCTTTAGGCAATAGGAAAACAGAGAAATTCCAGATTGTAAAGGGCCCATTGGTTGACTCTCCTTATTAGCAGCTCTTAGATCTGTTACCATTCTCCATTTTCCAGATTTTTTTTTCCTGAAACAAGATTTTGCCGTAACTATCAAGTCTGTCCTGGAACTGGCTCTTGTAGACCAGCCTGGCTTCAAATTCACCTGCCTCTGCCTCCTGAGTGCTGGGATTAAAGGCATGTGCCGCCACTGCCAGGCTCCAGATTTCTTTTTAACAACAAATACAGGAAAGTTACAGGGGCTGGTTTATGCTGTGGATTTATAGTTGCTTTGTGACACCTGAAGTTAATGCTAAATTACTTTAAAAATTTTTGTAGGGAGTGGAAAAAAAGTTACAATAAATTAAGGAACACTTGTTTTGCAACTCTGTTCATAAAAGAAGCCAGCTGTTAAGGCATTCTGAAAAAATCTCTGAGCCTATGTGTATGTAGAAATATACATGGTCTTTAATATTTTAGAATTCTTTTCCTGAAGAGGTGCTTGTGACTTCTGAAGTGGCACATTGTATCAGTCTACATATGTGTATTTTAAAATTATTACTCTTCTAAACCATGTAACAGGAATAGTTATTAATTGTAGGCGTCATATTCTTACTTCTCTTCTTTTTGAGCAGAAACCTTTCTAATACTCGCATTCTTTTCCTACCCACATTCCAGAGAGGCACCATAGTGATAGAAGCCATTGGCTCTGAATTCATACACATATAAATGCTCATGCTGTCATTTAATAATTGCCTAGTCTTATTTTCTTCATATACTAAAACAGAATGTCTAGTCTGACTGTTTCATCAAACTGTTTTCAATGTCAGACAAAATATAAGAAAACAAATACAGCCGGGCGGTGGTGGCGCACACCTTTAATCCCAGCACTCGGGAGGCAGAGGCAGGCAGATCTCTGTGAGTTTGAGGCCAGCCTGGTCTAGAAGAGCTAGTTCCAGGACAGGAACCAAAAGCTACAGAGAAACCCTGTCTCGAAAATCAAAAAAAAAAAGAAAAGAAAAGAAAAAAGGAAGAAAACAAATACATATAAACAAATGTATGTACATGTATTACTATATCCACATTTTAGTATTGATAGGAATAACCTTTATAGATTTCCTATACCATTAGTAATTTTGGTGGTAATTATAATCTTGATTTGAAGTAAAATGTGGGAAAGTTTTGTTGTAGGTTGATTCACATAGTTCTTAATTAACCTTTTCTTTCTGGTTCAATCTTGCAGGCAACTGATATTAAGGAAGCATCTCAGAAATGCAAGCAAAGGCAAGACCTTATAGAACGGAAGGATAGACATGTAAGATTCCTTTACTAAAAAGTTGTTACCTTAACTTACCATAACTTGTTTTCAGGTTGGGACAAATGGTTATTGTAATTGTTTGGAAACTATCCCGAATCCTCCTTGTTCTGTTAGTTTCTCTATGAAGGAAACTAAGATTTGTAAGTGTAGTAGATGTATAAAAGGTAATTGGAGAAAATTCCTTAAAGCTACTCATATGGCTATATCTCATAGGTTTTAAATTTTTTATTTTGGTTTAAATGCTGTAATTTTTATTATCTGTCTATCTTCCTTCCTTTTTTCTTCCCTCCCTCCCTCTCTCCCTCCCTGCCTCCCTCCCTCTCTCTTTTCCTTCCACAGGGTTTCTTTGTGTAGCCCTTTGACTGTCCTGGAACTCACTCTGTAGGCCAGGCAGGCCTCAGAGATTTACCTGGCTTTGCCTCTGAGTGCTGGGATTAAAGATGTGTGCTACCATGCCTTACTTAAAATGTAATTTTTAATGTTGTCATTTGACTAAGATTGCTCAGAGGAGCTTACTATTGTAATTCTGTAGATAGGAAATTTTTTAGGAACAGTAGTGATAGGAAATGAAGCCAGGGTTCTGCTGTACTCCAGCTTCTATTTACAGAATTTAGGCTGTGGATTGGGATGATAATTTCCCACATGATGCATAGTGCTAATTGTATTGCTCTAAGGTCATTTAATGTAACCTTTATACCTAGAATTGTTCCTTAATTTTAAAATTCCATTTATTTTTTATTTATTATATATAATTATTTATTATACATTTGTTTGTTTGTTTATGTATCTCAAGATGTGTATAGAGGTCAGAAAAAACTAGTAGAGTTGGTTGTCTTCTTCCATATGGGTTGTTTGACTTGGATCTTTACTCCCTGAGCCCTTGGCTGCTCTTGAATCTTTGGTTTTGAACCCAGTCTGCTAGTCTCTGGTCTTTTGACTGAGGAATTGACACCATTATATTCAGTTTGTATTGGTAGACCTGTCTTGGTATTTTGTTGATTTTGTGTGTTTGGTGTTTTATTATTGTTTGCTTCACCACTGTTCTGTGTTGACTTACTCTTTCCTGTAGCAGCGTGCCTATGCTGTCTTTCTCTTTAGTCTGAAGGATTCTTCCATGTATCTTCTGTAGAGTAGGGTTAGTCGGAAATTCCTTCAGCCTTTTGTTGTTTGTTTTATTTTGTGGAACGCTTGTCTTTTTCTTTAAAATAGGACAGACCGTTTAGCTGTGTGTAGTAGAGTGAATTGGCACATGTTGTCTTTCAGAGTTAGAAATATGTTGTTGCGAGACTCCAAACTATTAAATATGCTGTTTTTCTAGTGGGCCTGCCACTCTCTGTGACTGTTGCTTTTCCCTTGCCGCTTTTAAAATACTTTTTTTTGTTCTGTACATTTTCGTGTTTTAATTATAACCTGTTTGGTGTTCAAAATGCCTTCTATACCTGGATCAGTATCTGTATCTAGATTTGGGATTTTGGGAAGTTTTCTGTTAAGGTTTTGTTAAAAATGTTTTCTATGCTTTTGGCATGAAATCATTCTTTTATGATCATGATTTGGTCTTTTGTCATAATACCCCATAACTTTTGAATGTTCTGTTTGTACCTTCTGTTTTTCATCTCTCAATTGTCTGTCTGAGTGTTCCAATTTCTTCTACTCTGTGTTCAAATCTTGATATTCTGTCCTTCCCTTGATCCATTATGTTGGTAAGGTTTTTTGTGGAGCTTTTTAATTTGACTTAATGAATTTCCTATTTCCGTTATTTCATATTTGTTTACTTAGTTATTTATTCATTGAGTGTTTATGCGTGTGATTGTGTGTTATGACGTGTGTAGGGGTCAGAGAACAGCTTATGAGACTCAGTTCTGTCCTACCATGTGGGACTTGGGGATTGTCTTAATTTGGGTTTTATTACTATAAAGAGACACCACGACCATGGCAACTCTTATAAAGGAAAACATTTAATTGGGACTGGCTTACACTTTCAGAGAGAGGTTTAGTACATTTTATTCGTGGTGGGAAGCATGGTGGTGTGCAGGCAGACATGGTGCTGGAAAGGAGCTAAGAGTTCTACATTTTGATCTGCAGTCAGCAAAAACAACTGTGTGTCACACTGGGTGTAGCTTGAACATGTACGAGACCTCAAAGCCTGCCTCCACAGTGACATACTTCCTCCAGCAAGGCCACACTTACTCCAACAAGGCCATATCTTTTAATAGTGCCTCTCCCTATGGGCTAAGCATTCAAATGCATAGTCTGTGGGGGCCATTCTTATTCAAACTACTACAGGGATCAAATTCAAGTCTGCATAATTGCTGGCATTCACTTTTACTCACTGAGCTATCTTACCTTTGAGAAGGATCTTAATGAGAATTTGGACATGATTAGTCTTTTTCTTGAACTTACTATGTAATAGCCCGAGATAATCATGAACTTTGGATTCTCCTGTCTCTGGTGCTGGGATTATAGGTGTGAACCACCATTCTGGACTTATGCAGTGTTTAAGATAAAAACACAGAACTTCATGCGTGCTAGGCCGTCATTCTACCAGTTTAGGTGTATCCCCAGCCTCCTTCCTGTCTTCAGTTTTCACATTTGTCTGCTTCTATATGAGACTTGCCTTGAGTCTATCCTGCTTAGAATTCATGAGTTTCTTAGTTCTGTTTAGTGGTTTTCTGTGAAGTTGGAAATTTTGGGGCTATTTGTTTCTTCCAGTATTCTTTTTACCTCCTCATTTTCTGTTTGATGTATCACAGGTCTCTACAGAAATGTTTATTTTTCTTTTTCGTTCTCAAACTGCAAAATCTGAGTTGACATTGTTTGGTTTACTTATTCTTTGTTAGGCTTTTTGAGATCTGCTTTTGAGTCCTTCTAACAAAACCTTGTTTTGATTAGAACACTCTCAGTTCCAGAATTTCTTATTGGCTGGATTTTGTATTGTCTGTTTTAAGTCTCTACATCTGTTAATATTGTCTCTTTTGTGAAACTGTTGTTTCTTTTAGATATGGTTTTCTTATGTTTGTAAAATATGAATAGATATTTTAAATAAAGTCCTTAGTCTTTTCTAAGTCCATTTCTTGGCTTGTTTGGATATTTTTTCTGTTAGCTTTTTTTTTTCTTGTGTGGCTGCCAACTTTCTTATTTCTTAGAATGTATTAACCATTTTTGGTCAAAAATACACAATTTAGATAGCAGAATGTGGCACGTCTAAAGATTAGTTCTCTTCCATTCACAAAAACATGATGTTCTTACTCATTGATGATGAATGGCTGCTTGTTTGTAATACTGTGGCTTGAACCTAGGCTCTCACTCCAGGCTCTACTACTGAGCTTTATCTTTAGCCTCATTAATGATGTTAGTGATTGTCTAGGGACTTTCCTCGGTCTTTAAAGTAGTATTTATTGGCTTTTAAGTCACTGTTGGGTTAGTCTTCTCACAGCTGAACAGACAAATGCCTGGAACCATTATGTGTGCCAAACTTTGGAGGGTGAATTGTTGGGCTCTGCCCTTAGCACTCAGTTCAGTCATGTTCTAACTGTTCAGTGATTTCCAGTTTGTTTGTTTTTGTTTTAAATAAGAATGTAATAAACTTGGGGTTAATTCCATTGTAAATGCACACATCTGTTCCAGTCTTCACTTCCTGTTTTTCTAGACTACAGGGTGAAACAGGCAAGAGCTCAGGTAGCCCTGGATATGCACAGTCCTATTTTTTTAGGTACCACTCTGGACACCAGAAGCTTCCAGAGGCCTAATTGAACAGCTCAGTCCAGTTTCTCTTTTTAAGACTTTTGCTTTGCTTGTTGTTTGCTACAAATGTTATTCTTATCCCTCTTCAAGCAGCTATGATATTCAGTAATTCTTCTGCTTGTTCTTGACAAGTATGTTCGGGAACAAAGTTGTTTTGCACTGGGTAAGCTGTGAATTAGATTGGATTTAGTCAAGCCTTATGAATACTGTTTTTTAAGAAACCGCTATACAAAGCAGATAATGACAATTCTCCAAAAGTTGTTGGGTTGTTAGCTTTCACTAGCATTGTGGGTTATTATCAAGGATGTGGGGAAACAAAATAGGTGTAGGAATTGGACATGTTTAAAACTTTACAAAGCTTATCACTTTTACCAGATTCAGGGTAGATTTGGTTTGGCTAGTTAACATTTCCAAGTTTGCTACAAACATTTGATTAAAGTTAATATTGATAGTTTTTGTCAATGTTTGTTGGTTTTTATAGAGAAGAAGGTTGTAGAATTCCTTATTTCACTATTCCTGATGAAATCTAAGTCTATTCTATATCTACAGAAAAGTGTTGCTGGGATTTTAATAAGAATTGTATTAAACCCTGGGGGAGAATGGAAAGTTTTACTGTTTGAGTCTTCCACTCCAGGAACACTGTATGTGTCCATTTATTTAGACTTTTTTTCTGCCTTCTGTCAGCACTGACTGTTTACAGCACACATTTATTTCATTTGTGTTTTGTTAGGCTTAAACCTTAATCTGCCTATTTCCCCTCTCTTTCTCTCCTCCACAACCAGATTCTGTGGATTTTTTTAGATACCATGTCACATGTAAATAGGGATAGCCTCAGTTTTTCTCTTCTGATTTATTTGTTTCCTTTTCTTGCCATACCTCCTCTGTTAAATAAAAGTGATGAACGAACACAGACTGTCTTGAGATCTTAGGCAATGAATTTCCACCGCTAAGTATGTATGTTGTAGGCTTTTTATAAATAGAATGCACTTTAGAAGATTCAGGAAGTTTCTCTATATATTGTTTCTGAGAATATTTATTTTGAATGAAGTTAAATTTTTGTCAAATATCCTTTGTCTATTGATAAGTTTGTATTGTTTTCTTCTTTACACTGTTGATATGATGGATTTACATTTGATGGTTTTTTAATAGTAAACCAACCTTATTTCCCTAACATGAACCCCACTTGATTGAGGTATATAAATGTGCATCTCTTTTTCATATATGAATGGCATTGCTAACATTTTGCTAACAGATGTTTTACTCTGTTTATGGAGGATAGTGTTCCTTTTTACTATGTCTGTAATTCATTTCCTAAAGTGAACAGGGCAGTGACTTTGTGAAAAGGATGTGTATGAGACAAGTATTGATTCTTCTTTAAACATTTTCCATAATTCTGAAGTGAAACTATTTGGTCCTAGAGGCTTTTTTTTCTTTTTTAATATTAATGTATTTATGTTGGAGCAGGCTGTGAACACTATGTAGCACACATCCTGCTTGTAGAAGTCAAAGGACAGTTTGTTGACTCGGTTCTTTCCTTCCACTGTATGGATTCTGGGGATCAAATGAACTCAGGTTATCATGCTTGGTGGTGGGCACCATTACCTGCTGAGCCATCATGCAGGCTCCCTAGAAATTTATTTTAGAAGCATTTAAAGTTATGGATTCAATTTCCTAAACATGACTTTTAGATTGTTCAAATAACCTCTGTTATAAGTTTTGGTAATTTGTGTTTAGAAAGCAAATCGGTTTGCTTTATTCAAATTGTCAAATTTATGGGTGTACTTGTATCCTTCAGTACATATCTAGAGACTTTAGTTAGATCCATGTGTTATTTCATGGGCAAGTTGTGTTTCTTCCAGTTTTCCTCCCAGTTCTATAATGTCTTACCAGAAGTTTGTTAATGTCCCCCCTCTTCATTTAGTTTTAATGCTTTTTTTCTTTCCTGTTTTATTTTTTCTTTCTATTTATTGTCATCTTATTTTTCTTCTGCTGCTTGCTGTGGTTTTATTTTGCTTTTCTTCAAGGTGTAATTTACTGATCTGAGACATTGTGAACACTCTTGCTGATGCACATTCTCCTTTCATCACTGCTTAAGCTCTGCCCTACATATTTCTTTAAAAAAAATATTTATTTATTTATTATGGATACAATATTCTGTTTGTGTATATGCCTGCAGGCCAGAAGAGGGCACCAGACCCCATTACAGATGGTTGTGAGCCACTATGTGGTTTCTGGGAATTGAACTCAAGACCTGTGGAAGAGCAGGCAATGTTCTTAACCTCTGAGCCATCTCTCCGGCCTCCTGCCCTACATATTTTGATATGTTCTATTTTTATTTTCATTCAGTTTACTGTATAAATTCAGTTTAGTGTTTTCTCCAGTTTTTTTTAATTATTTTGTTTATTGTATACAGTTTAAACAAGCCTGAAAATATTTAAAAAATGTGTAAAATAATTCTCAAATGCAGTGAAACATTTGAGATTTAATAAATATACATTCCAGTATCAGAAGTATTGAAAAAATAATTTTAAATGTAATACTTTGATTCAAATGAAAAATTAATTATTCATGAATACAGAAATAGTCAAATGAAGAAAAACATTTTTCTGATAAAGTTAATTGTACTTTATTAAGTGTTAAGTTCCCTATATGTGCTTATGTATTATTTATGAACTTGTTTAGTTTGATTTTTTTTTTATTAAAAATTTCCGCCACCTCCCATTTCCCTCCCCCTTCCCCCACTCTCCTCTCCCTCCCTCTCCAGTCCAAAGAGCAGTCAGGGTTCCCTGCCCTGTGGGAATTCCAAGGTCCTCCCCACTCCATCCAGGTCCAGGAAGGAGCGCATCTAAACAGACTAGGCTCCCTCAAAGCCAGTACATGCAGTAGGATCAAAACCCAGTGCCATTGTCCTTGGCTTCTCAGTCAGCCCTCATTGTCCGCCACGTTCAGAGAGTCCGATTTGATCCCATGCTTTTTCAGTTCCAGTCAAGCTGGCCTTGGTGAGCTCTCATTACATCAGTCCCACTGTCTCAGTGGGTGGGTGCACCCCTTGCGGTCCTGATTTCCTTACTCATGTTCTCCCTCCTTCTGCTCCTCATTTGGACCTTGGGAACTCAGTCCTGTGCTCCAATGTGGGTCTCTGTCTCTATCTCCAACCATCGCCAAATGAAGGTTCTGTGGTGATATGCAAGATATCCATCAGTATGGCTATAGGATAGGGCCATTTCAGGTTCCCTCTCCTCAGCTGCCCAAGGAACTAGCTGGGGACATCTCCCTGGACACCTGGGAACCCCTCTAGAGTCAAGTCTCCTGCCAACCCTAAAATGGCTCCCTTAATTAAGATATATACTTCCCTGCTCCTATATCTACCCTTCCTTTATCCCAACCATCCCATTCCCCCAAGTTCTCCCCATCCTCCCCTTCTCACTTTTCTCTCCCCATTTTCCCTTACCCCCATCCCACCCCACCCCCAAGTTCCCAATTTTTGCCTGGCAATCTTGTCTACTTGTAATATCCAGGAGGATAACTATATATTTTTGGGGGGGTTCACCTTCTTATTTAGCTTCTCTAGGATCACGAATTATAGGCTGAATGTCTTTTGTTTATGGCTAGAAACCAATTATGAGTGTGTACATTTCATGTTCCTCTTTTTGGGTCTGGGTTACCTCACTCAGGATAGTGTTTTCTGTTTCCATCCATTTGCGTGCAAAATTCAAGATGTCATTGTTTTTTACCACCGAGTAGTACTCTAATATGTATATATTCCATACTTTCTTCATCCATTCTTCCATTGAAGGGCATCTAAGTTGTTTCCAGGTTCTGGCTATTACAAATAATGCTGCTATGAACATAGTTGAACAAAAGCTTTTGTAATATGATAGGGCATCTCTTGGGTATATTCTCAAGAGTGGTATTGCTGGGTCCTGGGATAGGTTGATCCCGAATTTCCTGAGAAACCACCACACTGATTTCCAAAGTGGTTGTACAAATTTGCATTCCCACCAGCAATGGATGAGTGTACCCCTTACTCCACAACCTCTCCAGCAAAGGCTATCATTGGTGTTTTTGATTTTAGCCATTCTGACAGGTGTAAGATGGTATCTCAAAGTTGTTTTGATTTGCATTTCCCTGATCGCTAAGGAGGTTGAACATGACCTTAAATATCTTTTGGCCATTTGAACTTCTTCTGTTGAGAATTCTCTGTTCAGTTCAGTGCCCTATTTTTTAATTGGGTTAATTAGCATTTTAAAGTCTAGTTTCTTGAGTTCTTTATATATTTTGGAGATCAGACCTTTGTCTGTTGCAGGGTTGGTGAAGATCTTCTCCCAGTCAGTAGGCTGCCTTTTTGTCTTAGTGACAGTGTCCTTTGCTTTACAGAAGCTTCTCAGTTTCAGGAGGTCCCATTTATTCAATGTTGCCCTTAATGTCTGTGCTGCTGGGGTTGTACGTAGGAAGCGATTTCCTGTGCCCATATGTTGTAGGGTACTTCCCATTTTCTCTTCTATCAGGTTGAGTGTGTTCAGATTGATATTGAGGTCTTTAATCCATTTGGACTTGAGTTTTGTACATGATGATAGATATGGATCTATTTCCATTCTTCTACAGGCTGACATCCAGTTATGCCAGCACCATTTGTTGAAGATGCTTTCTTTCTTTTATTGTGTACTTTTAGCTCCTTTATCGAAAATCAGTTGTTCCTATGTTTGTGGGTTAAAATCCGGGTCTTCTATTCGATTCCATTGGTCGACTTCTCTGTTTTTATGCCAATACCAAGCTGTTTTCAATACTGTAGCTCTGTAATAGAGTTTGAAGTCAGGGATGGTGATGCCTCAAGAAGTTCCTTTATTGTATAGGAGTGTTTTGGCTATCCTAGGTTTTTTGTTTTTCCATATAAAGTTGATTATTGTCCTCTCAAGATCTGTGAAGAATTTTGATGGGACCTTGATGGGGATTGCATTAAATCTATAGATTGCCTTTGGTAGAATTGCCATTTTTACTATGTTGATCCTCCCAATCCAAGAGGAAGGGAGATCCTTCCATTTTCTGGTATCCTCTTCAAATTCTTTCTTCAAAGACTTAAAGTTCTTGTCAAATAGATCTTTCACTTCCTTGGTTAGAATTACCCCAAGATATTTTATGCTATTGTGGCTATCATGAAAGGTGATGCTTCTTTGATTTCCCTCTCTGCTTTCTTATCCTTTGTGTATAGGAGGGCAACTGATTTTTTGGAGTTGATCTTGTATCCTGCCACATTACTAAAGGTATTTTATCAGCTGTAGGAGTTCTTCGGTAGAGTTTTTGGGGTCGCTTATGTACACTATCATATCATCTGCAAATAACGAAAGTTTAACTTCTTCCTTTCTAATTGGAATCCCCTTGATTTCCTTTTGCTGTCTTATTGTTATTGCTATTGCAAGAACTTCAAGCACTAAACTGAAGAGATATGGAGAGAGTGGAAAATAAGTACACTACAGACTTGCCAGTAGTCTATCTGGTGGAAGCATTTTCTCAGCCGAGGTTCCTTTTTCCTGATAGCTCTAGCTTTCTAGAAGTTGACAAAAAGCCATCCCGTACAGGATCTAAACTCAAGTCTTCACACTTAATAGCAAGTGATCCACCCTCCAAGCCATCTCCCAGCTACTTGTCTGCCTTTTTGTATGTCCTCATGCTTTTGTTGCTCTTGGGAAATTCCTAAAAGTACATTTACCTTAGATTATGTGTTTTCTAAGACCTCTGTTGGTAATTTATTGTAATGATAGTGGATAAAACTCATCTTACAGTGGTTTGAGATTATTTCCAAAGGTCTTTCATTATAAATCATTTGAAAAACTTGTTTGAAGTAGTCTTGGAAGGGGATAGAGTTAAGTATTTATAGGGACTGTTCTTACTTTGTGGAAGATAAAAACTGCAGATGTAATGAGTTTAAAGTAAGATATGATTTTAAACTATTCTAATGGGAGTATGGGGCAAGGACATGAGCTGACTTAATAGTGAAAGGCAGCAGTAAGACTGAAAAATGGAGGAAATGAGGAATTTACATAGGAATGAGAGTGTGTCAGGTAGTTTTGACTGCCATTTTTGTGACTGTAAACCAGTTTTTCAGGATGCTTTACATTATTTCAGTTGCTTAGATATAGCAGAAACATGTAGTTAGTTAGAATTAAGCTTATTTTCTTTTCAGTATAACATGAGCTGAGGATCAGTGGGTCTTAACAAGGAAATGATTGAATGGCACGTTATGGAACCCAGGTGGCTAAAGAAATAAAGGAGATGATGGATTGAGATGGTAGTAAATGGCTCAATAGATTTCAGGATCCTTTGGATTTAAAGAATAGGTAAACTAGGAATACCGGGCAAAATATAGTGGAGAGAAGGAAGTAATTATCATAGAATAGCTTTGCAGAAATACAGTTTTCAGAAGCTGTGTGGCTTTTAGTGAATTACATTGTCTACAATATAAGGAAAATGTCATTGAAGTTAAAGAGGTTAAAAAAAAACACAGAGACCAAAAAGATTGACTTTCTGTGTTTAGGTTGAAGTCACATGACCCACAGGCATAACGGTGGATTAAAGAAGACAGTGAATCAGGTGCCAGAGTCATCAGTCTGTAAGTAGTGAGGGAGAGCCTTGAGGGAAGTAGTTAATTTGCTACAATGATGATGGGTAGCATCATCTGATCCAATGGTATTAAAAGAAACTGAAATAGAGCCCAATGAAAGGAGAAAGGAGGTAATTGCCATGAGGGAACCTCTGACTTTGGTTCTAAACCTAAAGTAAAGATTTATGGCCAATAAAGGCTTACTTGAGAGATCTCAGCAGAGAAGTATCTTCCAGAAATACCCAGGTTTCCGCTAGAATAAGAAAGTACATTCAAAGAGATTAAGCAACACTACAGTAGTATTAAAACCTGGAGATGTGAGATTTAAACTTGCTATGTGCTCATGTTCAACATCAGTACCAATCGTAGTGGGACTGATGTGATTGTTGGTGGTATTGATAGTCTGCTGGATGAAGGTAATGAGTGTGTTATAGTTGAGAAAGCATAGCCAAAAAAATAAGGAGTCATTGAGGTGTGTTTCTGTTTTTTAAAGTCCAATTTAAAGACTTTCTGTTGGTAAACCTTTTGCCCAATCTACTGGGTTTTTTCTTTTATTATTATTATAAAGTATATCATTGTACCGAGTGTTCAACATTTATATATGTTCAGTTTCTTGTCTCTTGTGGGCGGGCTTAGATGTTTTTATGTGTTTAGTGAATGAATTCTTGTTCTTTTTTTTTTTTTTTTTTTTTTTTTTGGTTTTTCGAGACAGGGTTTCTCTGTGGCTTTGGAACCTGTCCTGGAAGTAGCTCTATAGACCAGGCTGGTCTCGAACTCACAGAGATCCACCTGCCTCTGCCTCCCGAGTGCTGGGATTAAAGGCATGCACCACCATCGCCTGGCTCAATTCTTGTTCTTATACTCTGACATGCTCACTTATTCTCCTGAATGATTTGTATTTTGTGAGTTTCATGGCTGAATATTGTGATTTCTTGTCTATTTCTTTAATTTTCAATGTGTGTATATACATAAACATTCTGTTATTTCTCTTTGTTTGATATAGAAGACAGGATTTGGCATATGTTTGCTTTATTTTCTTGATAGCACTAAATTTGAATTTCAGAAAGAAATCCTAACTATAAGGAATAAAGTGTGGTGCTTCAATATGACAAGACATGATACTGAGGCTAATTTTTTTTTTTGCAAGAATATGTGGGGAGCATAGTGAAAATGTCAGTAAAGCTTGAGTGATGTCATTTAATACAAGTGTTTATAAATAAGATACAAGTAGACATTGAATAAGTATAAAATCTTAAAGATATCCCATTATAAATTATTTTTATTTGTTCTGTCTACATTTTCCATATTCTTTTTTATTGCTTTATAAATAATACCATTCAAAATTTCCACCTCCCCTCCTCCCATTTCCGTCCTGTTCCCCCCTCCCCCTCCAGTCCTAAGAGAGGACAGGGTACCCTGTCCTGTGGGAAGTCCAAGGCCCTCCCCCCTCTGTCCAGACTTAAGAAGGTGTGCATCCAAATAGACTAGGATCCCAAAAAGCCAGTACATGCAGTAGAAACAAATCCCAGTGCCATTATCATTGGCTTCTCAGTCAGCCCCAATTGTCGGCCACATCCAGAGAGTCCAGTTTGATCCCATGCTCCTTCAGTCCCAGTCCAGCTGGCTTTGGTGAACTCCCATTAGATCAGGCACACTGTCTCAGTGGGTGAACCAACCCCTTGCAGTCCTGACTTCCTTGCTCATATTCTCCCTCCTTCTGCTCTTCAACTGAACCTTGGGAGCTCAGTCCAGTGCTCCCATGTGGGTCTCTGTCTCTATCTCCATCTGTCTCTGGACAAAGGTTCTATGGTGATATTCAAGATAGTCATCAGTCTGACTGTCAGGACCCATGGGCCCCGACATAGAAAACTATTTTCCCTCACTCAACTGGTACGGAGACGTGAGAAATAACCAGACACAGCTTACATCATCGTCACGGAAAGGCATCTCAGGCTTCTCTCCATCCTGAAGATCTACCCTCATTTATTGTACAAAACATCTTTTTTTAACCCCCCAGTCAACCTGGGTAGATACCTCATTAATATTCTCTTTCCGGGGGACACAGGACAGGGAAACACCTGCAACTTAGTCATCAGCTTTGGCAAACACCTCTCCCCAGGTGATGTACATTTTTAACAAAAGAGAAAGGAGCAGCACATCCTGGCTATTGTTGAGACAATGACAGCCTGTCTGAAGGTCTATGTGACCACCTCAGGTGGGACCCATGGCTTCAGAGCCTGGCTGCCACACCATATAGAAATATGGGCCTACAATCCACTCTCTCTTATTAAATTTTAACAACCCCTGTGCTTCTGCAACAGGTCAGATGGGTCGCGCCTGGCTTGGGCAGTCTTTTTCCATTGCTGGTGGGAATGCAAACTTGTGCAACCACTTTGGAAATCAGTGTGGTGGTTTCTCAGAAAATTAGGAGTCAATCTACCTCAAGATCCAGCAATACCACTTTTGGGAATATGCCCACGAGATGCCCAATCATACTACAAAAGCGTTTGTTCAACTATGTTCATAGCCGCATTATTTGTAATAGCCAGAACCTGGAAACAGCCTAGATGCCCTTCAATGGAAGAATGGATAAAGAAAGTGTAACACACCGGGCGGTGGTGGCGCACGCCTTTAATCCCAGCACTCGGGAGGCAGAGGCAGGCGGATCTCTGTGCGTTCGAGGCCAGTCTGGTCTACAAGAGCTAGTTCCAGGACAGGAACCAAAAAGCTACGGAGAAACCCTGTCTCGAAAATCCAACAAAAAAAAAGAAAAAGAAAGTGTGACACATCTACACATTAGAGTACTACTCTGCAGTAAAAAACAATGACATCTTGAATTTTGCATGCAAATGAATGGACATAGAAAACATTATCCTGAGTGAGATATTCCATATTCTTTATAATTAATTTATTATTGCTCATAATGGAGGAAAGAAAGAAATGTGACTTAGAAATAAAACTAGTTAAGACATTATGCAATGTGCTAAATTAACAGATTATACAATGTGCTAACTTTTATCTATTTTTAACACAACATTCTAGTTATAAAAGTAAGTTAAATGTAGAAGTTTATATTTGTGTATATCTGGTGGGGTTTTTTTTTTTTTTTTTGGTTTTTGTTTGTTAGGTGTATGTATGTATATGGGTGTTTTGCCTCCTTGTATGTCTTTGCACCACATGTGTTCCTAAAGCTACAGGAGGGCACTGGATCCCCTGAAACTGGAGTTACTGGTGATTGTGAGCTGCCATGTGGGTACTAGGAATCAAGACCAGGACCTTTAAGGAGCTCTTAATCACTAGCCATCTTCCAGTCCCCCATTTGTAAATGTCTTTAAAGAAAATGATATTTTTAGAATACTATTATTTTAATTAAATTCTTTGACAATAAGTAGCAGTCAATACATCTGATTTTAAAAAAATTTATACTGATTATAAGTCAAAACTTTTAAATATAAAGATGATTAAAATTTCAGTGTTAACTTGAATTGTTAGCAGAACAGAATTTCGTTGAAAGAAAATTCTTTGATTTTAAAAGTAAGAACTTACAATTAGTACCATTTTTTTTTTAATTTTGGTCATTTGTGTGGTATATATTTCTGTAAATATTTGGGCATCTGGTTTTATGTGTTTTTATTCACCAAGTATTTTAATGAGCATTAATTATATGTTAAGTTGCTCTTAAGTACTTTTGATACACTTACCTACTAGTATACCTCTTAATGAGAGAAGTGCGTGTGTACATGCGTGTGTGTGTGTGTGTGTGTGTGTGTGTGTGTGTATGTGGTGACCCAACCCTAGGTCTTCTGTAAGCTAGACAGGTCAGCTTTTCCAGTGAGCACCACACCACTCCCTAGACAGTTTAAAGCTATATCACTGTACAAAGCTAATAGACCAGAAGAAAACAATCTTGGACACTAGCCTGCTTTTGTTTTGTTAGATTAAGGAACTTCAGCAGGCCTTAACAGTCAAACAGAATGAAGAACATGACCGGCAGAAGAGAATAAGCAACACGCGCAAGATGATCGAGGACTTGCAGAATGAACTCAGGACTGTAGAGAACTGCGAGAACCTTCAGCCTCAGATTGATGCCATCACAAATGATCTGAGGCGAGTTCAGGAGGAAAAGGGATTGTGTGAAGGAGAGATCATTGACAAGCAAAGGGAAAAGGAGATGCTAGAGAAGCAGAAACGGAGTAAGTTTCTTGGGGGCAAAAAATGGTTTATAAAATGGAGCCTTGCTTATTTCTCTTATTCTCACCCCCTCATACTGATTCTTAGATAAAACTTGAGATCTTTGGTCATTTAATCTGTCTGTCTGAATGCTAGATACATATAGTTGAAAGACATTCAGGAAGAGTGGCACTTCCCTGGCTACCTTAAGTCCCAGTGGTAGCAGTTTGTTGTGACAGTCCTGCTTTTATTATCACATCATATTTCGGTGTTGCTTAATTAACTTTATATACCTTAGCTTTCTGTTTTCTCTTGAGTCTAGATTTTACTCAAATTGTTATTTCTCTCTTTTTTTGTTTTTCGAGACAGAGTTTCTCTGTGTAGTTCTGATTGTCCTGGAACTTGCTCCTGTAGACCAGGCTGTGCTCAAACTCACAGAGATCCACCTGTCTCTGCCTCCCAAGTGCTGGGGTTAAAGGTGTGCGCCACCACACCTCCATTGTATTGTAATTCCAAAATTACTGTATTAGTAATGCTGACATTTTTACTGTGAATTTTGTCAGTTCTTGTGTATGTTTTGTATGCTCAGGTACTAATGTAGTACTCCCATTCTTACTTTTCATATTCAAGTCTCTCCTATATATGATTTCTATTTGAAAAGTAAAGCTTTATTGGGGACTATAATTGCATGTACTTTCTTTTTGTTTTTTGATTTTTTTTCAAGACGGGGTTTCTCTGTGTAGCTTTCGTGCCTGTTCTGGAACTAGCTTTTTCTTATAGACCAGGATGCCCTTGAACTCACAGAGATCCTTCTGCCTCTGCCTGATTAAAAGCACCACCATCACCTGACTGTATATGCTTTCTTAACAGTTTGACTTCTAAACTTATTTACAGCCAGGTACATTATAATTGAATTGACTTTTATTGATAATATTTTTAAGAATTTTAATTTCCTTTTTTTAGAAACACCATTTGTTGTAGCTTATCTTTAAATTAAGAACAAGTTGTTATTATTTGTATATCTGGGCATGCAGTTGCCCCTAGGCACACATGGAGGTCAGAGGACAGTCTTCTGGAGTTGGTTTTATTTTCTTACCAGCATATGATCTGTGAATCAAGCTGAGGTCATCAGGCTTACATAATGAACACTTTGATCCACTCATCATCTCACCAGCCCAGCATTTTCTTAAATTTGGAAAGAGAAAAATCCAACTTTTTTTTTTTTTTTTAATTCTGTATCTTGCTGTCCTGCTTTCGTCTAACCAGGTTGTTTCCAAGGCCTCATCCAAGATCCTCACTCATCCGAGATTTGTCTCATGCCACTCCTGCACTAAGTCAATTGATTCCTGAATTTCATCGTCTTTCCCCAACCGTCCTCCTCTCTTTATTTTCTTATGAGTTTAGGTAACTTTCTAAGAAGGATACTGAAAATGAATTTCATTGTTCTTGAACTACCTGAGACATTTTACATTTAGCATTCCCCTTTCTTGATTTTATTATATATTCAGCTATATATTAAAGGTGGAACTGAATATCCATTTTTTTCTCTCAGAATAAAAAAAAATCTCAAGGCCCTTGCTACTATTTCTGCTAGAAAAGCTACTCCCCCCCAAGTGCTTTGCTTTTCAGTAGCTTCAGGGTCATTTTTTATCTTAAGCATTAAGTGATTTTGAAAGATCTGTCATGGGTGGTATTTATAACCTAGATTTAAGATATTCTGTATTGTTTACAGGTTGATGTACTAATGTTTTCAGAGAAATGATACTTTTCCTTCCAATTTTAGGTGTGGGTGATCATATCATACGTTTTGACAATCTGATGAATCAAAAGGAAGATAAACTGAGACAGCGGTACCGGGACACATACGATGCTGTCTTGTGGCTCAGAAATAACAGAGATAGGTTTAAGCAAAGAGTCTGTGAGCCCATAATGCTCACGGTAAGAAATTTTATTCCTTTTTGTAATATCAGTCAGTTTTACTGTTAGGAAATTGTAGGTTTTTGTTGATATAAGAAGTCTTATTTTTATTATGACCCTGGGTTTTTGTTTGCTTGTTTGTTTTTGTGTTTTTTGAGACAAGACTTCTCTGTGTAACCTTGGCTGTCCCTGGAACTTACTCTGTAGTCCAGGCTAGCCTTGAACTTGAGATCCACCTGCCTCTGCCTCTCTTCTAACTGCTTAGGATTAAAGGTGGATGTCTCCACCACCTAGCTAAGACCCTGGTTATTCATCATTGGACTTGTAAGCATTGCACGGCTGAATCCAT